>NW_026575121.1:28645158-29263908 GCF_905146905.1 Nyctereutes procyonoides | reverse complement strand
AGAAATGTAAATAAGTTACCCAAAATCATACATGATTAAATGGCACTATGATATGCAGTAAGCTGCACAGTTAACACTAATGTGTGTTAGCTGTATATCAAATCTTAAATGGTTTGAATAAGATACAATCACTTAAATGCATGAACAAATTTTAGAAGCAAATGCTTTAAAGAGGCATAAGTCAAATTACATCACATATTAACATCCTATATAACACAATGGTATCTGAAATGTAAATTTATACTTTTTTCATCTTCAGATAATTTTGTATTTTTAAGTAGTATTTTTAGTTTTAAGAAGTTTTTATTTTATTTTTTTAAATTTTTATTTATTTTTGATAGTCACACAGAGAGAAAGAGAGAGAGGCAGAGACATAGGCAGAGGGAGAAGCAGGCCCCATGCACCAGGAGCCCGACGTGGGAAGCCCGACGTGGGATTCGATCCCGGGTCTCCAGGATTGTGCCCTGGGCCAAAGGCAGGCGCCAAACCGCTGTGCCACCCACGGATACCAGTTTTAAGAAGTTTTTAGATGCAAAAATTGAAAGTGACAGAATAAACGTTACTATTTTGGTTTTACTGGATGTTTCTAAAAAATTTAGATAGAGTGACTCATCTAATCTCCCATTATTCTTCAGATAGTACTTCTCTTCAATTATTAATGGGAGAATCTCAACATTAATGTGGCAAACTAGTTCTTCCTGGCTTCAGTTTAGAATGAAAGAATTCTACTGTTGGTAGGAGTCAATATTATCTACTTTTATTGCTACTCCAGTAGTAGACTCCTCTCCAGCACAGCCCCATCTGCAGTAGACCCTAGCAGAACACTAGGTTCTGAAGTAGTCTATTAGCTCTTTGGACAGTTTTGCTGGAGTTAACCTTCATACTGAGAGTAATATATGGCCCCCAGTATTTTTCCCTTTTCTTAGAAAAAAGTCTAATCCCTCTTGAACATGATATGTCTTCAAATGTTTAAAGATAGTGGTAATGAGTTCCCTTACTTTCCTGCTCAGAGAATCAAAAAATACTAGTGAACACTCAATTTAATATTCTTGTTTTGCTAATGACCAGAAAAGGATCCAATTTTTCAAGGCTAAACCTAGGCAATTCTACAAACTTAAATTCAATTCTACAATAAGAAATACTAGAAATGGGGATGCCTGGGTGGCTCAGCGGTTAAGCATCTGCCTTCAACCCGGGGCGTGATCCTGGAGTCCTCGGATCGAGTCCCACATCAGGCTCCCTGTGTGGAGCCTGCTTCTCTGTCTGCCTACGTCTCTGCCTCTCTCTCTCTCGGTCTTTCATGAATAAATAAATAAAATCTTTAAAAAAAAAAAAGAAATACTAGAAATGATTTTTTATCCAACTAGAAAAGAGGTTTTTTGTTTGTTTGTTTGTTTTATTCATTTTAAGACAATTCTCCAATAGGTTAACAAGTATGTTAAATTTTGGAGCTACTGCATTTTCAAAAATTATACACTTGTTTTAACACCATCTCTTCTTAAGAATAATACATCTTATAGCTTCTATTCTTCATATTTTGTCAGTAAATAAAACCATGCTAGAGATGAAAGTAGTACAATTGGAGTCAGAGACCTGAATATATACCCAATCCCTGTGTGCACTGGGTTTCTTATCTGTTTTAAAGTTTAAATGGAATACATGAAAGTACTTTGTAAATTGTTAAGTGCCATAAAAGAATTATGTAATATTTCAATATTAATACTAACTACATTATCACAAATATAAGAAATCACTAATGCTAGTGACTCATAATTGTGAGTCATTATACCTTTTATCCAAAAGTGCATATGAAAAATATAAAACTAAAGAGGGCATGAAAAGCCTTCAAACTATTATAAAAGGTAAGTTAAGCTCAAAACTTCTAAGCCTTCCACAAAACCTCAGTACCTATTGGGAGCCTTTCCTTTTCCCTTGGGTCAACTTCATCAGTCTGAGGGTCTGAAATTTGCAGTTATCCAACTGCTTAAAAACTGTTCCACTAAGAACAAGAACAATAAAAAAAGGCAAAGTCTTCAATTTCAAAAAAATGACTAAGAAGGTAGAAACCAGAAGCTATAGACTGGATCATGTCACCTACGTTTAGTTTTATATATTATTTTTTACAAAGTTCCCTAATTTATAATACAACACTTATTATTATCTCAATTAAAAATAATATAACAATCAATTAGAAATTAAATACTAAATATAAAATTCAAATTGTTGAAAATATAGTTTAATTTATACTTGTTTGGCACTTAATATATACCAGGTACTGGCACTATTCTAAGTGCCTTAAATGTACTGACCAATTAATCATCATATAAACTCTATGAAATAGATAATATACTCATTTATTCTCAAGAAAACTGTTCAAGAGCTAGTGAGGGAATCTGGTTTCAAACTCAGGCTGGATAGTTCAAGAATCCATGCTATGATATGAAAATAGTTATGAAGCTACAAAACAACAAAATTAATATGGAGAGCAAAGATCAAAAGTATGTAAAATCATATAAAACTGGAAACACCAATTTATGATTTATTCATTTATATTTAGAATATTTTAAAAGTACAAAGCAATCGGTCATGTTTAGAATCAATTGTGCCCGAGTTAGAATTTACAAAATTAGGGTTTTACTCTAATCATCTATAATTCACCTTGTATCTCCTACTATGCCAGTATATGGCACAGTAGGGAAGCAACAAATATTAAATAGATAAATGAATAAAAATGGCACATGCGTGTTGTGATCAAATGAAGAAAATAAAATAGACACCAGTTTACTGATTGATATTCAGTATAAATGAAAGTCTATTTGATGACCATACTGATATTTGGTGGAAACATATTTAAGGAAAAGTGTAAAGACTACTTCACAGTTTGAGTATAGCTCTGAAAGAGTAAATAAGGGGAAGGAAGGAATGTTTGACACCAACTTCTAGTTTTTTAAGCATTAAATGTATGAGGAGTCAGACTTCCTCTGGCTTCAAAAGTTATGATGATTTCCAGAAGCATCAAGTTTCTTTTAAATGGATGGCATACACCAAATCTTTCAGATAGCATTTCTAGGTTAGCTCTGCTAAACCAGTCATTGACGTTAACAGTCTAAAACATCAAAAAGAGGGCAGCCCGGGGGGCTCAGCGATTTAGTGCCTCCTTCTGCCCAGGGCGTGATCCTGGACACCCGTGATGGAGTCCCACGTCGGGCTCCCTGCATGGAGCCTGCTTCTCACTCTGCCTGTTGTCTCTGCATCTCTCTCTCTCTCTCTCTCTCTCTCTCATGAATAAATAAATTTATAAATCTTAAAAAAAATTAAAACATCAAAAAGAAAAGAGCTGGAGTTGCCTAACCCTACAGTTTATTTCAATCATGAAAATTATTAGAATTTCATCATCTGTCTCAACATTTAAGATAATTAGCAAGATTATAAGAACAAATGTACTTTTTAATAGTTTGCTAATATCACCAATCTAAGAAGGAGAAATCATAAAATTTGTGGGAAGCAATTCACGAGAAAATCTTCACCTCCTACTTAGAAAAGATCTTTAGAAACTGAATAGGCAGGGAAGATTGGATCAAGATTAAACCAAGTACCTGAGACGCCTCAGGGAATAAAATAGCTTAGATGAAACACCCTACACCATGAAGGATTAGGTTAAGGATAGAGTAAGTAAAGTGACCCCAGAGCATGACAAGAGACTACAGTCATGTTCAGAAACATGAAAAAAAATAAAAAAAAGAGATGGCAAAGAACTCAGAAGGTACACAGCACTTGTTGACCTGGGTCAACTAAATGAAATCAGAGAGATGAAGGTTAAGAGAATACATATTCACTTTAACAATGGACAGGAACTTAAACATCATCATGAATGTCGATCCGTACCCATCAAAAGGCAGGCATCCTTATGCTGGCAGGATATGGAGTGGGAAAATGAATGTTCACGGAGGCACTGGTGAAAGTCAAGCTAGACCGCAAAGCATGGAGGTATGCTTGCAATCTAATTGGGGGAGAAAAAGCTAATGGCTGAGTGAACCAAGAGAAAAGCACTTTGAAGACGGAAGAAGTGTAAGGAAAAAAAATGGACTATCCTTGTCACTGGAAGAAGAGATGGAAGATTGACTACACTTACAACAGAATGGAGACCCATAGATGGTAGGCGCAAGAAGGGTCGCCAGCGACGAAGACGGAGAGATGGACTGGTAGCCTTTGCAGGGCCTACATGGTTACGTTTGACCCAGGGCAGGGATGCATGGTGACACAATGATGAGGCCTTCGTTCTGCAGTGGCTAGAATGAGGCTGTGATGAGGATGGCGAGGAGGACTACATAATTAAAAAAGAGAACATTTTACTTAGACCACGTTACTGGGCGATCATTTATTCTTAAAAGCAACGTATGGTCATACCTGTATTTATATGGTCTAGTACCTTAATCAACAATAATCTAGAAAAGGATTGTATATGAATGTTGCTTAAAACTGGATAATATGGAAATACATAACTAAGGTATAGGGTTATATACCATAGCTTCAGTAAGTACACATCTAAAATATTCACCTATCCTCATTTGTGTAGCACAGACTCAGAATTATTGAAAAGCCACTAAAATGGAATTATTACATCAACTTGTTTAAAAAACAGGAACACACAGAACACACATGTAACACATACAAAACACAAAGAATAATGTTTAGAAGAAAACAATATGGTAATAGGCACTGGTGAAAAGAATTCTTTAGTTGGAATAAGCTCTAGGGGGGAGAGGGGGAAAAAAAGTTAAATATAAAGAATAAAGTAAACCCCTCTGAAGCTGGTGACTTGCATAAACTATCCTCTTACTTAGGCTAACAAGTTAAATGGAAACTATCATAGCCTATTAGCCATCTTCTACTAATCAATAGTATTTGTTAAATTATTTCTTTTGTCCCGGTTACGCTTTTAAGCACTTTACATTATCAATTTATTTCATCTCCCCGTAACCCATGAGATAGGTACCACATTCCCACTTTACAAAGGAGGAATCAGGGGATCCCTAGGTCGCTCAGCGGTTTAGCGCCTGCCTTCAGCCCAGGGCATGATCCTGGAGTCCCGGGATCAAGTCCCACATCAGGCTCCCTGCATGGAGCCTGCTTCTCCCTCTGCCTGTGTCTCTGCCTCTCTCTCTTTCTCTCTCTCATGAACAAATAAAAATCTTTTTTAAAAAAATGAGGAATCAGAACACACAGAAGTTAATTAATATAACCCAGGCCCATACTAACAAGTGGCAGGGATGAGATTCAAATACAGGAAATCTGGTTCTAGAATCCATTATGTAGAATCACCTTGATGTACAACCTCATTTTCCAAGAGAAAGATTTTACCACTAATTAGTTAGGCCAGATTCTAATGATGAGAGCTATAATCCTCTTAAAATTAGGTATTTTGAGAATCAAGCTTTCAAACATAATTACACCACAAAGGCTGAATCTGGCCCAAAAGTTTTCCACAACATGCACATGCGTACAAACACTAACTTATTTTTTTAAATTTATGTATTTATTCATGAGAGACACAGAGAGAGAGAGAGGGGGGTGGGGTGGGGGGCAGAGACATAGCAGGTTCCCTGCAGGGAGCCCAGTGCAGGACTTGATCCTGGATCCTGGGATCACGCCCTGAGCAGAAGGCAGACGCTCAACCGCTGAGCCACCCAGGTGTCCCCAAAATCTAACTTATTAATGGTAATCCAAATGATTATTTTATGACTGCTACCTCTAATAAATATTACCAGCACATGAAGTAAAAAAATTTATTTTAAGGCAGTATGAAAAATTTATAATTGTTTATAACCACAGTGAGAATCAACATTAAGAGTAGTGATATGAGTCTTTAGGAAGTGATAATGATCACTATCCATGACCTATTCTCTTTAAGAAAATGAAGGGTTTTTCCCTGAATGATTTCTAGGATTCTTTCAACCCTGAAAATTCTGATTCTTCTTAGTACTTTCAATCTCTGTGAACAATACACCAACCTAAAATAAAGCCTGTGATGAGGGTTTAAAAAACATGTTTGTGAACACTTCAGTGGCTCTTAATAAGAACTAATCAGAAATACATAAATAAATCCTCTTGGCTCTATACTAAACGGTCTGCTCTCACAGACACAGTTTAATCAGAAGTTTGTCATATTCAATCTGATTACAGCTAAATAGGAAAAAGAAAAGGGAGGAAAGAAAATGGGGAAAAGAAAGATGGGTGAAGAGGGAAAAGAAATGGAGGAAAGAAAGAGGAGAGATGACTAAATGAGCAGTGGAACAAAACAACAATCTTCTAAGAATCTGGGAGGGAGAGATTACTAAACTAGAAGTAAAACTGAAGGGTGTACACCGAAAGGATGTGTAAGGTTTGGAGAGGTGAAGAAATGGGAAAGAGATTCCTGGCAAAGAATTCAGTGTCAGAAAAAGAACAGAAATAGGGACAAGTAAGACATGTTCACAGGACTAGACCATTGGGTCTGGAATTTGATTTTACACTTTCAATCGAAAAAGTTGGCCTGTTACTTTTTCATAGGTGCTGGAAGAAGACTTCAGACTCCTGAGTCAGAGAAAAAAGGCTTGACTTCTAGTACAGCCAGGAGCGAGATCATCTATTGGTTTGTACGCATTCACATGAGGGCAACACAAAAGGCCTAGATGGATGGTCGCACACAAGGTGAGCTGTCTTACAGGACTGGAACAGAGTTTGGGGAGACATGTTTTATAGCAAGAAGCAAGCAAACATACTCTAACCTATAGGCAGACCTTACCTAATCCCTCACAGTTGCCTACTGTGAGTAAAGCAGTTTCCAACTTCAAGTGTAATGGCCCTCTTCTTTTGACATTTTTGAAAAACCTTTTAAGAACTTTTAAAAAAAATTCAAATTTATAAAGTTACAAAAACAAAAACAGCACAGGAAACACTGAAATCTTTGCCTACGACATCCTATCCACCCCCCATTTGCTTTATCCTCTGCATTTATGCTATGTAATTTTTTTCCTGAACCATTTGAGGGTTTAGGGTAGGTTACATACATCACAGTCCTTTACCCTTAAATACTCCAGTATTTCCTATGACTAAGAGAATTCTCTTACATAACAGCAGTGTAGTTGTCACCTTCATAAATTTACATTGTGTCTTTTCTAGTCTGCATTTAATTTGTTAGTTATCTGTTAATTTCCTTTAGAGCATTTTCCCTCATGATCTAATCTAGGAACCAGGTACACTGAATTTACTTGTCATGTATTTTTAGTATCCTTTAATCTAGAACATTTCCAACAGTCTTCATCTTTTATGACATTAACATTACAGATACAGTCTCCATCCCCCATTTTTAAATAAACAACTTTCAGCATAAAAAAAATCATGCTCATTATAAATACAGTTTATTTCTTCCCTTCTAACTCATATGCCCTTTCTTTCTTGTTCTTGCATCACTCCCAGGACCTTTAGTACAATAATGAATTTCACTGATTTCTGCTTTTATTTTTTAAAAGATTTTATTTATTTATTCATGAGAGACAGAGAGAGAGAGAGAGAGAGAGAGAGAGAGAGAGAGAGAGAGGCAGAGACACAGGCAGTGGGAGAAGCAGGCTCCATGCAGGGAGCCCAACATGGGACTCGATCCCGGGTCTCCAGGACCATGCCCTGGACCGAAGGCAGGCGCTAAACCACTGAGCCATCCAGGGACCCCTCTGCTTTTATTTTTATTCTTTCTTCTGTTTGACTTGGGTTTAATATGGTCTTCTTTTACTACCTTAAGGTAAAAATTTAGATCATTGACTTGAAGCCTCTTTTCTACTATAAGCATTTAATACTATCAATTTCTCTTGAATCCTTGCTTTTTCTACTATAAGCATTCAGTGATATAGATTTTTCTGTAACTCCTGTTTTTTCTCTTCTATAAGCATTTATGATAGAGATTTCTAATTCTTGGTTTAACTGAAACCTGTATATTTTGACTTTTTAAAAATTTTGATTCAGGGGCACCTGGGTGGCTCAGTTGGTTAAGTATCTGACTTTGGCTCGAGTTATGGTCCTGGGGTCGAGCCCCACATCGGGCTCCCTGCTCAACAGGGAACCCACTTCTCCCTCTCCTCCCCTACTCATGTTCTCATGTGCTCTGCCTCTCTCAAATAAATAAAAAATCTTAAGATAATTTTATTCAATTTAAAATGTTTTCTAATTTCTTTTGTGTCTTCCTCTTTGATCCATGAACTATTTAATTATTTATTTATTTTTAAAGATTTTATTTATTCATAGAGACAAAGAGAGAGAGAGGCAGAAATGCAGGCAGAGGGAGAAGTAGGCTCCACGCAGGGAGCCCAACATGGGACTCGATCCTGGGTCTCCAGGATCACACCCCGGGGTGCAGGCGGTGCCTAACCGCTGCATCACCAGGACTGCCCTCCATGAACTATTTAAATGTATAGTGTTTCATTTCTAAATAATTGGGAATTTTTCAGATTTTTTTGTTACTTATTTCTAATTTAATTCCATTATGGCCAAAACAAAACAAAACAAAAAAACAAAAACACAAAAAACCTTCTTTGTGTGATTTCAACTTTTAAGAAAAGTTTATTTCCTGATCCAGGATATGGCGTATTCTTGTGAACATCCCACGTGTACTTGAAAAGAATGTATCTTAAGCTGTTTTTGGATGGAATGTTCATAAATGTTAATAGGGCCAAGTTGTTTGATATTGTTGTTAAAGTCTTCTTTTAAGGTCTTACTAATCTTCCGGGTCTACTTGCTCTGATTGCTGAGAAGTGTTGAAATATCCAACTGTATTTGTGAATCTGTTTCTTCAGTTTTGTCAATGTTTGCCTCCTATATTTAGAGGCTCTATTTTTAGCTACATATACAAACTTTATGTTAAGTCTTTTTGGTGAACTGATCTCTTTATCCTTAGAATGTCCTTCTTTTTCACTGTTAATAT
This sequence comes from Nyctereutes procyonoides, assembly GCF_905146905.1. Classification (NCBI taxonomy): domain Eukaryota; kingdom Metazoa; phylum Chordata; class Mammalia; order Carnivora; family Canidae; genus Nyctereutes; species Nyctereutes procyonoides. Next base: position 29,254,955 of record NW_026575121.1, on the reverse strand, counting down.
TCCTGGTTCTGAAGTCTACTTTATCTAATTTCAATATAATTATTCCAGCTTTTGATTGGTGTTTGCATTGTGTATCTTATCCCATTACTTTAATTTTAATCTTTCCATGTCCTTATATTTAAAGTGACTTTCTGGGATCCCTGGGTGGCGCACTGTGTGCCTATCATAAATAAATAAAATAAAATAAAAATTTTAAAGTGACTTTCTTAAAGACACATAATTGTTTTGCTTTTTTACCAATGTTATCATCTTTCTTTCAATTTGTGTGTTTATATTCAGACCACTTATATTTTATTAATTTCAAGTAAGTATTGATACGGTTGAATTAAAATCTATTATCTTGCCAGCTCTCTCCTTTTCCATCTGTTCTTTGTTCCTTCTTTGCCTTTTTTTGGGTTATTTACACAATTCCATCTTATATATACTATTGTCTTATTGTTTATGTTTCTATCTTTTATAGTAATTATCCTTGGATTTAAAATATATATCTTTAGTCATGGTGTATCTTCAAAAAAAAAATTTCTGAGAGGCCTGTAATTCTTATCTTTGTTCCTCTGTATCTAATGTGCCTTTTTCTTCTGGCTGCCTTCAACATTTTCTACTTATCTCTCATTTTCAGCATTTTGAAATATTATGTATCTCTGTGTATATGTGTGCTTGGTTTGGGGAGGGTAGGGATATTTATCCTACCTAGTGTTCTTTGACATTCTTGAAGCTGTGGTTTGAAGTCTTTAATTACTCTTTGAAAAACAGCCATTAGATCTTGAAATATTTTTCCTGCCCATGTCCCCATCTCACCCTTATCTTTTTTTTTTTTTAAAGATTTATTTATTCATGAGAGACACAGACTGAGAGAGAGAGAGGCAGAGACACAGGCAGACGGAGAAACAGGCTCCCAGCAGGGAGCCTGATGCAGGACTCAATCCCAGATCCCAGGATCATGACCTGAGCCCAAGGCAGGCCCCCAACCACTGAGTGACCCAGGCATCCCACCTCTCTCTCTCTTCCTTCTGGTAATTCTTCGAGTAATTTCTAGTGATGTGTCTTCATACTTACTGATTCTCCCTTCAATTTTGTCAAGTCTATTGGTTGGTGAACCCATTAAAGGCATTCTTCATTCTAGTACCATATTTTTCATTACTAGTATTTCTATCTGATTCTTTAAGATTTTATTTATTTATTATTTATTCATCAGAGACAGACAGAGAGAGGCAGAGACACAGGCAGAGGGAGAAGCAGGCTCCATGCAGGGAGCCCAATGTAGGACCTGATCCCGGGACTCCAGGATCACACCCTGGGCCAAAGGCAGGCACCAAACCACTGAGCTACCCAGGGATTCCTCTATTTGATTCTTTCTTATAGTTTCCAACTCTCTGCTAATATTCCCTATTTGTTAGTACATGTCTACTTTGTTCACATGAGTCTTTAACATAGTAACATATTAATTATAGTTATTTTAAACTACTTCTGATAGGTCCAATATCTGGATCATATCTGACTCTAATTCTGTTGACTGCTTTGTCTAATAATAGTGTATTGTTATTTTTCTTGTTTCTTCTTTGTCTTGTAATTTTTGGTTAAAAGCTATATATCTTATATAAAAGCAGACTGAGATAAATACTACTTATGCCTGAGAATTGGCATGTCTCTTCTGCTAGACCTTAAGTGTGTGGAATTGAATAAATCTAGTTAGGAGTTGAGCTGTTTGTGTTTTATTTTGTTAGGAAAAATAACCTCAGCAACCTACCAGCTTAAAATTCATCTAGCATTACCTTGTGCTTAGGGTAGCAGTTGGGTTGTTGGATGCTTTCTTTTTCAATGTTCTTGTTCCACCCACAGCTTTAGGCTTTTTCTTAGAACCTGTGCTCAGAGTTCTCTCTCCTTGTACTTGACTTACTCTCACACTTTGACAGCTGTTTATTGGTGCTTGCTGGTCTTTAACGGTGGGAAGGTGGAGATATTATTTATTGTTCTGGTTTAGCCACTGCTTCTACCATCATAGGTAGGCTATTTACCCCTGGTATCAAGGATCAGGCTTTCCTCTTCCAGCGCTTTCTCTCATAGTTTTCTGCTCCTCCCCCAAAATGGTGGTTTTATTTATTTCCTTCCCCCAAAGAAGGTGTTTTGTCTTAGTATCTTTAGGTTTTGTTCTTTAGGGGAGAAGAACCAAGGCTTGGAGCCTTAGCCGAAGTAGAAACTGCTCCCTTCCTCAGGTTTGTACCTTTGGGCTCTTTCTAGCCTTTTCTCTAGTCTAACTCATAAGTAGCAGTGAGGTCTGTGGAGTGAATGGGCTTCCCTTTTGGGGCCCCTTACAGCAATTTTATAGTTTCGTACTAGCCTATACTTGGCCGTTAGCAATTTGTTAAAATATTTTAACATTTTTTTTTTTTTTTTTTTTTACAAAAAGGGATCATACTCTTCATGCTGCTTTTTTTTATATCTATATATTTTGGGCCTCTATCCATGCCATTAAGTATGTATCTATGTCATTTTTCATGGCAAGATATTATTTCTTAAATAGATGTACCATAACTAGAGATATTATTGTATATTTAGGTTATTTCTACTTTTCTACATTTATTTTTATTTTTTTAAGATTTTATTTATTTATTTATAGAGACAGAGAGAGAGAGAGAGAGAGAGAGAGAGAAAGAGAGAGAGAGGCAGAGACACAGGCAGAGGGAGAAGCAGGCTCCATGCCGGGAGCCTGACGTGGGACTCGATCCCGACTCTCCAGGATCACACCCCAGGCTGCAGGCGGCGATAAACTGCTGCGCCACGGGGGCTGCCCTACTTTCCTACATTTATAAACTATGCTATAGGGGTACACGGGTGGCTCAGTCAGTTGGGCATCTGCCTTCAGCTCAGGTCATGATCCCAGGGTCCTTGGATCAAGCCCTGAGTTGGGTCCCTGCTCAACGGGGAGTGTGTTTCTCCCTCTCGTTCCCCTTACTCATACTCTCTCTCTCGCTCAAATAAATAAAATATTAACAAAACAAATAAATAAACTATGCTGTAAATATGTTCCCGCAAGTACCCTTACATGTTCATCAGTGAATACTAATAATTGCTAACATTGTATGATTACTTTATGTACCAGAGGTTCTAAACTATAGATGCCATAGATCCTCACAATAATCCTGTAAGGTAAAAACTATGATCATTTCTATTTAAAGATGAATATATAATTTTTGTCCAAACTCTATCAGATTATCTATAGGTGACTTTAGCCCTCTTTTTACTCATGTCTTCCAATGTAAACTTATATGAGGGAAGAATGAAAAAATAAAGGATGGTAGGTTCAAAGCACACCCTGCTGAATGAGTTCCACACATTAAAGTTTGTTTCTGTATGTGTCTATCTGGCTAATGTTCTACAACATAAAAAATAGGAAGGTACATTACTATATTATGACTGTTTTACTTAATAACCATCTTATAAAGGTCTTAGGCAGGAAAACTTTACTCACTATTTTATAGCCCAAGTGCTATCTTATGTATTATTTTTAATAAATAAATGAACATTGAGATGTTAACATTAGAAGGAATAATTCTAATTGTTTAGTCATATTTATTTCAATCTAATGCTCAATGAACACAATATATACATATTTTCTCTACATGATTGCTAAAGATAATTTAATTCATAATTTAGGCATAACAGTACACATCATATATATTTTCAGTTTCAGTAAAAATTTATGTGATAATTCAGGAAAGGTTGCCAAGTAATATCATTTTAAGAGATGAAATGACTGGTATGAACTGCACTATTAAGGAATCTTAAAATTCCTAGGTTTTCTTCCTAGAATTATAAAGATTAAAGACACACACACCAACTTTTAAATGTTCATATCACCTGTCAGTGCAATTGCTTAAGAAACCAAGGCAGCCTTGCTTTCAATATATGGAAATTTAAATTGTAAACTGAATCTTGAGACTCAATATCCATTTTTTTAACATGGTCTTCCATACTAATTGGAAAAGATCAAATATTTACAGCTTATTCTTAAGTCTTTCAGAAGAGTCATAACAAAAAATTCACTTCCTCGGTTTTACAGTTCTTGTACAGGAATTCAAAATTGCTAAAAATTACATATTTCATTAAAATTATTAAGAACATCAACATTTGCCAGGATTTTAACATTGAAACTGCACCCCCTCTGCTGTGTGAGTAAAGCAACATAATGTGACTTCATATAGAACATTGACACATAATTTAAATCTCTTTGTTACATAATGTTTGAGGAAACCTACAATAGAGTTTTCAGAACTCTAGGCATTTTATTTTATTTTTTTTTAATTTATTTATTTATGATAGTCACAGAGAAAGAGAGAGAGGCAGAGATGTAGGCAGAGGGAGAAGCAGGCTCCATGCACCGGGAGCCCGACATGGGATTCAATCCCGGGTCTCCAGGATCGCGCCCTGAGCCAAAGGCAGGCGCCAAACCGCTGCGCCACCCAGGGATCCCACTCTAGGCATTTTAAAAGCAGAGTAAATGTTTTGCTTTTTAGAAAGAACTCTTAAGAATTTAATAAATTATTGTTGCATGAAAATGAGGTACAAACATTCATTTCAAGAGATTTTTAAGCATTATGATTCTGACTTAAATCCTGTGAGTTAAAAATAAAAGACCAAGTAAAATAAAATAAAATAAAATACATAGAGTGAGTTTATCATGACAGTGTTGGGGGTTTTTAATATTCAGAAACACAAGGACTTAATTGATTTGCCCAAAGCATTCAACTAGTGTCTGTCAAAGCCAGAGGCAGAATACGTGACTCTTGGCTCTAATTTCAGTATTTTTATTACATATAAAGCCACTTGCCCATTGACTGTCAACTAATTTAACTGATTCATAGAGGGAACTCTATTACCAGCTCTGTTTGCATTCTCCAAACACAATTCAAATATTTGTTTTCCAAAATTTGTAACTAGTGCAGAAAAAAAAAATCCAAAAGCAAAATACTCAGGTCCTACAAGGCCAATTACTTTTCCTTCACAGTTAATGTGCATGTCATTTTGTGTATGAGAAAATGAATCAACTACTCCTTAAACTGGTTAATGACAATACAAAAATTTAGAAATACCATGAAGGCAAAAAAGAAATGATCTAAACCTTTAATAAAAAGGTGGAGAGTATGTATTTATAAAAAGGAAAATTACCTTCTTTTACAGTTAATGTACATGTCTTTGTGTGTAGGAAAACTGAAGAGATTAATCTTTAAACTATTTAACATTAACCAAAGAATTAGAAATACTCTAAAGGCTAAAAAGTAATTATAGACATTTTTTAAAAGGGGGGAAAGGGTCTGCCTAAAAGAACTGGTCCACTAAGAAATCAAGTGTTTGGTAGGTTACTGTAAGTGCTCAAATATGAATTATTCTAAAATGCTAAAATAAACTAAGTAGATTTTGGCTTCCACCCAAAGCATTTTCTCATTTTAATGGGCATGCTGTTATTAAGAAAAATATCATTATAACCATGTAATCTTCTGAACATGAAGGGATCATTAGCTGGTAGATACTTAAAATAATTACTGTTTTCTGAAATATACACAATATGGTAATCAAAAGACTGGTTGGTTTACGAATAAGATTTTACGTTTAATCTAAGGAAAAACCTAAGAGCTAACTTAGATATAGGGGTAACAAAGAATAAAGTATTCAGCACAACTCTAAATGGCATTTGTAATGCATTACATATTTGCATTAAATTATTAGCTGTAGAAATAAGTCAATCAGAGAAAGACAATTATATGATTTCACTCATATGTGGAATTTAAGAAACAAAACAGAGGAGCATGGGGAAGGGAAGGAAAAATAAAACAAGATGAAATTAGAGAGGGAGACAAACCATAAGAGACTTAATCACAGGAAACAAACTGAGTCTTGCTGGAAGGGAGGTGGGTGGGGGCATGGGGTAATTGGGTGAGGAACATTAAGAAGGGCATGTGATATAATGAGCACTACATGTTATATAAGACTGATGAATCACTAAATTCTACCTCTGAAACTAATAATAAACTATATGTTAATTAATTGAAATTAAATTTAAAAATTATTAGCTGTGTTTAGCTTTGCTTTTAGGACAAAACTTTAAAATTAAAAATCCTCTTTCTTCTTTTTTGTGTTAGCAGTTTTACGTACACATTCTATTGCCTTTAGAGCATGGTCAGTACCCACTAGCTATGTGACCTTGAACAAGTTACTTCGTAGTTTTCCCATTTGTAAAATAAAATAACATACGGAGATCTTAAGGAGTTTACAGGACTAGAGTAGGGTACACCTGTCCCTTAGTATAATGCCTGCCATATAGGATGCATTCAGTAAATAGTAACCATCATTGAAATACGATGGCAAACATACTTTCAAAAGCAGTGAGAATTAAGAAGATGAGAATATTTGGAAGCTACTAAACACCTCAATTTCCATTGTATTCACCCATAAATGACACTAAAGAGTTAAAAAGAAAACTTCCTCAATTGACATTGTGGCACCCAAAATGATGCTGTTCCAAACATCCCTAGTTACCTCACATTGAGAATTTTTTGGCTCCAAAACCTACAATATTTGTGTATCTCTAGTAGAGAACAATGTGCATTGTCTTCACAATCTCCTCCTTTTTACAGGGTAGAAATGTGAATAAAATACTAAAAAAAAAAAAATGAAATTCAACTTAAAAAAATCACTTTAGCGTCTCATTGTATGGTCATTAGAAATCATGATTCCTTTTATTGACCTGCTGATAAAATACGTACTTTTTTTAAAAAAGATTTTATTTACAGGGATCCCTGGGTGGCGCAGTGGTTCGGCGCCTGCCTTTGGCCCAGGGCGCGATTCTGGAGACCCGGGATCGAATCCCACGTCGGGCTCCCAGTGCATGGAGCCAGCTTCTCCCTCTGCCTGTGTCTCTGCCTCTCTCTCTCTCTCTCTGTGTGACTATCATAAATAAATAAAAATTAAAAAAAAAAAAAGAAAAGATTTTATTTACGTATTTGACAAAGAGCACACGGAAAAGTGCCAGGCAAAGGGAGAGGGAGAAGGCTCCTCTTGGAGCAGGATCCTGGGGGATCATTACCCAAGCCTAAGGCAGACGCAAAACTGACTAAGCCACCTAGGCACCTTGGTAAAATACATATTTGATCACAATTAAATTTAACAGTTATTTCCTGGATGTATATGCCCTTTCAGATGTTAGAAATATCACGGAGTCTAAAAAACGGCACATGGACAAAAAAAAAAATTAGGGCTGCCAAATGCTATGAAAGGGACTAAAATATAAAGGTGTGTACATACATGTATGAGCACATGTGTGCACATTTGTGAGAACATGTATGCAAATATAAAACATGAAAATTTATAACTTGAAAAGTTTAAAATCAAAATTATAAAATAACTCTAAGTGGACTTCTGTATTTTTTCAGTAAATTTCAATACAATACATTGGATTACATTAAATATAAGGTCCAAATTTAAAATAGAAAAGTAAAACCAGATTGATCTAAAAGATGTAAATTTTCCTACAGTGTATCCATGTTTAGTTGGCAAAGAAGTAAAATTGAAACACAGGCTAGGTATCAAAATATACAAAATACTATTACATAGTTCATGGAAAATCTGTATGATGGCAAATTTATTCATTTTGCTTACCTAAGAAATCAATTTGCCCACAGGGTTAAGATATTCTTAAAAGACTTTTCCTCTATTGGTTTTAACAACTATGTTATCTCGCTTCAATTTACAATTCTCCATGTCAGAAATCTCTAACAGTATAATGACTTGTATCTGTACATGCTACATTAAATTCAAGCTTACCATTGTTAAGCTGGCCAAACTAATTTCCAGAAATGCTTTTTCTTTTTGCAACATGAGAACAGGTTGTTTTATTTATTAATTCATTTATTAAAATTCATTTATTAAAATGAAACACTCTTAAATCCTAGCATTATCCTCTGTTTTGGAAAGTTCTGATTTAAAACAAAACAAACAGAAAAATCTCACCATCCCCAAACCTAATCTTGACTCTATGTTTATTGCTGAAGACATTTTTCACAGAAGGGTTACAGCTGGTCAGATTTGAAAGAGTAAACTCATGAGTTCAGTTTAAGAATTTTCCTTTAAAATAAGTAATGGTTTTAATATCTCTATTTCCAAAACCCCCAGACTGTCAAAAAAAAATCATAAATAAATAAATAAATAAATAAATAAATAAATAAGATGATGATGATAATGAAAGAAAGAAAATAATATTTTGATCCATTTTAGGACAAAGCACTTATTAACCTAAGAAGAGGGGAGAAAAAGTATAAATAGGATGGAGTAGTAATTATATTTCTTAGCCTTCAACAACTAATTTAATCTATACAGCAATTTTTTTTAGGTGGATAAAGAACTGAATTACTTGCTTGGAGACATGGTGTTAATGTTTGAATACTACTCAGCCATCAAAAAGAATGAAATCTTGTCATTTGCAACCACATGGATGAACTAGAGAGTATTATGCTAAGTGATGTTAAGTCAGTCAGAAAAAGACAAATATGATTTTACTTATATGTGGAATTTAAGAAACAAAACAGATGAACCTAGAAGAAGGGAAGGGAAAATAAAATAAGATAAAAACAAAGGAGGCAAACTACAAAAGACTGAACTAGAGGGAACAAAGGGTTGCTGGAGGGGTGGAGGATGGGGAGATGGGGCTAACTGGGTGATGGGCATTAAGGAGGGCACTTGGTGGGATCCCTGGGTGGCACAGCGGTTTGGCGCCTGCCTTTGGCCCAGGGCGCGATCCTGGAGACCCGGGATCGAATCCCACATCGGGCTCCCGGTGCATGGAGCCTGCTTCTCCCTCTGCCTGTGTCTCTGCCTCTCTCTCTCTCTCTCTATCATAAATAAATAAAAATTAAAAAAAAAATTTTAAAAAAATTAAAAAAAAGGAGGGCACTTGGTATAATGAGCACAGGATGTTATATGCAACTGATGAATTACCAATTTCTACCTCTGAAATTAGTAATACACTGTATGTTAACTAAATTGAATTTAAATTAAAGAAAATAGAGAAATGAAAACCATTCCAATAACATTTTCCCAACTATGACTAATTCTAATTTGTACTCCCTCCTTCAAAACTCAGCTCCCCCACTCAATTTTACATATACTTTAAAAACATGCCTCTATCTGGGTGATGATATGCAGAAGGAAAAACAACAATTAAAAAAGACAGAAGAGAGGTGGAGGCAAAAGTTATAGGGAGCTAAAATAGGAGTTCCAGAGAATTTCTCAACCTTTTTTTTTTTTAAGATTTTATTTATTTATTCATGAGAGACACACACACAGAGAGAGAGAGAGAGAGAGAGAGAGAGAGAGAGAGAGGCAGAGACACAGGCAGAGGGAGAAGCAGGCTCCATGCAGGGAGCCTGATGTGGGACTCGATCCCAGTACTCTAGGATCACACCCTGGGCTGAAGGCAGGGCACTAAACCGCTGAGCCACCTGGGCTTCCCAGAATTTCTCAACCTTAAGAATGAAATAAAATGAAGTTGCCCAAAAAGAGATTTACCCTAAGTCTTCTTGTAATGGAATAAAGAAAATGAGGTATGGAAAAGTAAATAGAGAAAAAAGATTGGAAAGTGAAATTTCAGATTTCTTAACAAAAGTGGACTATACAGCTTAAAAAGCATACTTTTCATCAGAGTTCCATTTATGTTTCTGTCTGATTCCTCCAAGAATATTAGGAACTTAAATTGTGCTTTATATATGAACTAAGTTTCTTCCTAATTGGTTTAGCTTCTTTCAAAGACGGGAAAGAGGGATCCCTGGGTGGCGCAGCGGTTTGGCGCCTGCCTTTGGCCCAGGGCACGATCCTGGAGACCCGGGATCGAATCCCACGTCGGGCTCCCGGTGCATGGAGCCTGCTTCTCCCTCTGCCTGTGTCTCTGCCTCTCTCTCTCTCTCTCTCTCTCTCTCTCTCTCTCTCTCTGTGACTATCATAAATAAATAAAAGTTAAAAAAAAAAAAAAAAAAAAAAAAAAACAAAGACGGGAAAGAAGAAAAATCCTTAAAGAAAAGAAATAAATGTGAATGAACATCTTAATTTACCCTAATTGTAACATAATCAAAATCACTCAGAATTATACTGCAGAGTAAAATGAAGCCATGCAAACTATACTTCTACATCAAACGAAAATGAAACCTGACAGTTTTCTCCATTGATAGTCTGCAACTGATTGGGCCAAAAAGCCAATTAAATACACACACACATACATTTTATCTTTAACTATGTATACATATATGAACACATACTTGAAATCACAACTTATTTATTGCTTATCTATGAAGTTCCTCTTATAGGACAAAACTAACCAAAATACATTATTACATATTTCATCATAAATAAGTTACAACTTAACTTCATGATTTAAATTCACTCTATAAACTTTTACTAAAGATGTTTGAGAGACACCTGGGTGGCTCAGCAATTGAGCGTCTGCCTTTGGCCCAGGGCGTGATCCTGGAGTCCCGGGATCGAGTCCCACATCGGGCTCCCTGCATGGAGCCTGCTTCTCTCTGCCTATGTCTCTACCTCTCTGTGTGTGTGTGTCTCTCATGAATAAATAAATAAAATATTTTTAAAAAAGATGTTTGAACTGTCATTAGCCATCAAACTTATTATTTCCTTCTATCAAACATGCCAAAATTTAAAAATAGAATTCAACACAGACAAGGGTTATTTCTGAGGCCATCTCCACTGATGTAAAAAAGAGGTCCTTAAAAACACAAGAGCCTCTTTAAGATTCCCTCTGTCCCTCTTCCTCTGACCCCCCCTCCTGCTTCTCTCTGCCTCTTAAAAAAAAAAAAAAAGATAAATTTTAAAGAAAAGATTGAGAGTAAATATATATAAATCAAAAATCGTTTTTTGCTATACTTTCCATATTGGCATGTTTATTTAAAACCACAAATAAAGGGACACCTGGGTGGCTCAGCAGTTGAGCGTCTGCCTTTGGCTTAGTCCCAGGATTGAGTCCCACATCGGGTTTCCTGCATGGAGCCTGCTTCTCCCTCTGCCTATGTCTCTTTCTTTCTCTGTGTGTGTCTCTCATAAATAAATAAATATAATCTTAAAAAAAAAATAAAGCGGGATCCCTGGGTGGCGCCTGCCTTTGGCCCAGGGCGCGATCCTGGAGACCCGGGATCGATTCCCACATCGGGCTCCTGGTGCATGGAGCCTGCTTCTCTCTCTGCCTGTGTCTCTGCCTCTCTCTCTCTCTGTGTGTGACTATCATAAATAAATAAAAATAAAAATAAATTTAAAAAAAAGATTTAATAAATAAATAAATAAATAAATAAATAAATAAAGTAACAGTGCCAGTTTCTATTACTTTTCATTATTATTATAAATTTGAATGGAGGGTTCTGAGCAGTAAAATAAATTTATTCTTCTGTAAAAAGTTAAACAATAAATTATCAGAAGATCTCCACTTCTATCTGGACTGGCTCCTAGACTAATATGGACAAATGACAGACTTCAGAAATTGCTTTTTAGATAAGCATCAATGAAATAAAAGTACAGTTTAACGGCAAATTAAATACTTTTTTGGATTTTTTTTTCTTCACATTGGACTTGAAGATTGCTTCCATTAATGTATCACTGATACTTGTTCACAATTTTAAAAACACATAATTTAAATTCCTCATATCTTAGTGTTCTTTTATCTTAAATGAAAAATGAAAGCAAATAATTTTCAGTATAAGTTAATGAAATATAAGTGAGGTGGGGCTACTGTCCAAATTTCTGGAATAGCCAAAGACTGCCTGAGGCTCATGGTGGGATGGTGGAACAGAGAAAACCATACAAGTAAACAGACAACTGGTGTATAGTAGCACATTAAGGCCAATCTCCTGAAAACACTACTGTATCTGAGTGGCTTAACTTACTGATTTCTCATTTAGCCTACAAATCTCTACATGCACTAAGGCTCCTGCCTGCTCTACTCCATAATCATGTTCTGACAGGGTACCAACGATGTCAATAACAACTACCATTGCAATTACACTGCTATTACTGGCTCCTCTTCCTCTAACCATTCCTTTAACACTAACATGCCATGGGGATTTATTGTGGTCCACCACTATTCTCCCTCTATAGAATTCTCAAGGTTCTAACTACTACTCAAATACAAAAGATTTCAGATATCTCCCCAAAGCTTTAGGCTCCATATCCAACTTCTACACAGATGACCCAAAAACTCACTTTAAGCTCAATACGCTGAAAACGAAACACACCATCTTTAGTGTCTCCTTATTTCCTATAAAATCCAAGCCCCCTCCTTGATCTGGCTTCACCCTATTACGTCTTCCTCTGCCTCATCCTCTGTCATTTGTATTCATCTTTCTGAATGTCTAATAAAATTACCACCTAATATTTATTGAAGGTTCATTACATGCCAGGGACTATTCTAAGCACTTTATATGGTTAACTCATCCATCTTCACAACAATCCCATAAGGTAGATGCTACTATTTCCACTTTATACTGAGGAAAGTATCTTGCCTAAGCTACTAGTAGTGGAGTTGGCATACAAACCTATATCCTGTGCTCCTTACCTTTATATATGTAATTTCTCATAAATGCCTACACATACCAAGCACTGTCCTGGGTATTCAAGGTGAATGGGACCAACAAGGCCCATGCCCTCATGGGACTTACCATCTAGTAAGTAAACAGAAGAAACAAACAGCCTTATTATAAGATAATTTAAAAGTGTCAGGACTTTATGACAGAAAATTCACAGAGGTGGATGTACTTAACAGTGATAAAAGAAAAGCCTCTTTGAAAAAATGACTTTTTTTAAGGTTTTATTTATTTATTCATGAGAGACCAGAGAGAGGCAGAGACCTAGGCAGAGGGAGAAGCTCCTCACAGGGAGCCTGATGTGGGACTTGATCCCCGAACTAGGATCATGCCCTGAGCCAAAGGTAGACGCTCAACTGCTGAGCTACCCAGGCGTCCCTGAAAAAATGACTTTTAAGGAGCGACCTCATAGATGAGAAGGTACCAACCATAAAAACAGGAGGGAAATATCCCGAAGAGTACTGAGTCCATTGAAAGCACAAAGATGGTGTGATAGGTTAAACTATGTTCCCCCAAAATTCTTATGTTGAAGCCCTGACTCCAGTGTAACTGTATTTGGGGTTAGGGTCTTCCAAGATGTAATTAAGGTTAATAATGTGGGACTCTTAATTGGATAGGACTGGTGTCATTACAAGAAGAAGAGGAGATACCAGAGATCGATCAATAGAGATCAATTGATCGATCCATCCATCTTTCTTTCTCTCACCCTCTCATTACATGCACAGAGAGGAAAGGCCAGGGGAGGACACAGTAAGAAAGTACTCATCTACAAGCCAGGAAGAGGCTCACCAGAAAACAACCCTAATGGCACAATGAAACTGACTTCCAGTCTCCAGAACGGTGAGAAAAAAAGTTTCTGTTGTTTAAGCCACCAAGTTTGTGATATTTTGTTATGGCAGCCCTAGCAAACAAATACAAATCAGAAAGACTTAGTTTTTTTCCAGGAACTGCCAAAAACCAGTATGCTAGACTATAAAACAATGGAGATAATAATATGTCAAAAACCCTTTAAGCCCAGAGATGGTAAATGAACCTAAAATGAGGTGATCACAAAAATAGTACCTGGTGCAAAAGTTTTAAGCTGGTTCATATTAGATTAGACAATGTATGCTGTGGGCTTCTGTTCTCTCAGAACTGAAATCTTTCCCAAAATGTTAATAGTACCCTACTGAAGAACAATGACTAATGGATATGTCTTGTTTACACAGGGGACTATGGAAAAAACATGACTTTTTATTTTTTTATTAAATTCTTACACCAGTATGGGATCCCTGCATGGCTCAGCGGTTCAGCGCCTGCCTTTGGCCCAGGGCGCGATCCTGGAGTCCTGGGATCGAGTCCCATGTCAGGCTCCCGGCATGGAGCCTGCTTCTCCCTCCTACTGGGTCTCTGCCTCTCTCTCTCTCTCTCTATGTCTATCATGAATAAATAAATCTTTAAAAAAAAAATTCTTACACCAGTAAAGATAGTTCTGAGGGAACTATGGTTGAAATAATGAATATGTGTTGTGCTCACGTGCAAGGACTGGTGGTGGATATTCTGGAGCATGACCAAATGAACCAGATACCATTCCAGCAAGGTAGATATGACACCACATTTCATCAAATCAAAGGTACCCAGTTGTGATGAGGTGTGTCACTTTATGCACAGCCAAGCAAGGAAAGCTGCCAAGTAAATTATGACATTAAATTGTAAAAATATCTCTTAATTTTAGGACTGTTCAAATGTGGGGGTTAAAGGGAAAAGACATACATCTTAAATAAATGAAAAAGAATATGAAGGTAGCTAAATGCAAATAATAGAAGTCATATAAAGGAGTCCATAGAAGGAATGAGTTGTTTCATGCAGAAGATAGTACTTAAGCCAAATCTTGAAGAATGGATAGAAGTAGGAAGAGCAGAGATTCACGAAGGAATACTTTTAGCAAGAGTAAACTGCAAGAGGTAAAGCATAGCAACAATAAAGTGAGGAACAGCAAGAGAGAAATACTTAAAGAAAAAACACTGTTGAAAAGTTAGGACAATGGTTAGAAAAACCTTGAATACAGCTAGGATAAAGAGGCTGAAATTTATTGTATATCCTTGGGGAATGGTTCTCAAATACTTTTCTTTTTTTACCCCAATATACTTTGGGGCTATGATACACATAAAAAATAAGACTACTCTGGTAGTGATTATAGGAGATGCAAAATAATCAATTCTTGATTGATTGATTGATTGATCAATGCAAAAGCAATCAATTCTTCTGAGAGTAAATTTAGGAAAAGCTGTCCAGAAAATTCTAACTTCTACCCCTACCTCACCTTGAAAATCACTCCTTTCTACACATTTAAAATTAAAACAAAACAAAAAAATACAGAAAAATTTGAGTACCCAAAATAATTCAAATTACATTTCAGGAAAGGTAACCCAGGAGAACTGTGTAAAAATGAATAAGTATTGGAATAAAGATTAAGAATCTACATTAGAAGCTGATCTTCCAGGAAGAAGTTAAATAAATTCATATTAGACTAGTGGTAATGGGGAAAATGTATGATGCAAGTGTTACAAGAAACAAGAAAAATAAAGGAAAAAGTTTAAAATACAACATATAAGCTCAAACAAGGACAAGTGCATTCTAAAATAGTGGTGGTCACTCAGGTGATGTCTAAAAGGCAATCCGATAGTAGAAAAAGTGGAATTTAGTCTGCAAAAAGTTGTGAACATCACCTAAAGAGTTATTGAAGCCATAATATGGATAAAGCTGCAAAAAAGAGGGCAAGAAAAGGTATTGCAAAGACAAAATTTTTGAAGTAAATGTATTAAAGCATTTAATAGCTTTATTACAAATAATTATCTTCATATTTTATAGTAATCTCATGCTGATCATCATCATTGCTAATTTTAATACTGTAAATATATAAACAAAAAAGCAAAGCTATAGTGAATATTAAAAACATGCTAGGATCATACAAAATTTAAAAAGGGAATATTTTATTAATTTCTAATCTGGTGATTCAGATGCAATGAAACGCTGGGACACCTGCACCCCGATGTTTCTAGCAGCAATGTCCACAATAGCCAAACTGTGGAAGGAGCCTCGGTGTCCATCGAAGGATGAATGGATAAAGATGTGGTTTATGTATACAATGGAATATTACTCAGCCATTAGAAACGACAAATACCCACCATTTGCTTCAACGTGGATGGAACTGGAGGGTATTATGCTGAGTGAAGTAAGTCAATCGGAGAAAGACAAACAGTGTATGTTCTCATTCATTTGGGGAATATGAATAATAGTGAAAGGGAATATAAGGGAAGGGAGAAGAAATGTGTGGGAAATATCAGAAAGGGACACAGAACATAAAGACTTCTAACTCTGGGAAATGAACTAGGGGTGGTGGAGGGGGAGGAGGGTGGGGGGTGGGGGTGAATGGGTGACGGGCACTGAGGGGGACACTTGACGGGATGAGGACTGGGTGTTATTCTGTATGTTGGTAAATTGAACACCAATAAAAATAAATTTATTAAAAAAAAAATTCTAATCTGGTGTTATAGTCATTTAGAGATGGCAGGTGTGTGTGCGCGCACGTGAGTGAGATGAGGACTGGGTGTTATTCTGTATGTTGGTAAATTGAACACCAATAAAAATTAATTTATTAAAAAAAAATTTCTAATCTGGTGTTATAGTCATTTAGAGATGGCAGGTGTGTGTGCGCGCACGTGAGTGAGAGAAAACTTAGTTAAAAAGCAATAGTCCACACCTCTAAAAACAGAACCTGAGAACAACCAAGATGGCATAAATTACAGGGGAAATTGGTGTTTAAATTCCTAGATGGCTTTATTATAAACACTCAGTTATCCAGTTCAATCTATGAAAAATTGCAGTTACATACTAATATTGAATTGTTTTTTCCTTTAAAAAAAAACTTTTTCCTTTAAATAAAAATATTTAAGAACAGTATTTTTAAAACAGGTACTTTTCAGGCATTTTTTCAAGTATTTTTAAAACATAAAAGCAATATGATCTTTGTACGTGAAAACATATGGCTTCAAGTCACACATGGATAAGAAAGAAGAAAATCTCTAATTCTCTGGAGTTAGTGCTAAAATGCGTTGTAGGTTTACTAAGCAACTTTATCCATTTTGACTGAAATACCTTTTGACAAACTTCCTGCAGGAATGGGAGCATGAGGCTTGGAGCAAAGGAAAAGAAATGGAAGAGGGAATGAGGGAAACCAATAGAACAAAAAATGAGGCAAAAAAAGTAGAGGAGAGGTGACCTGGGTGTAGAACAACTAACAGAATGAAGATGTTAAGAATCATCATATTGCCCCACAACAGATTTATTGAGCAAAGAGAATGATGGGACTTTTTTGCTGGAAGTTGGGCATGATTGAAGAGTCTTGAAAATCCTAAACGTTCATCTACTTGTACTATCATGCAGGCATTTTTCTCAAAACGCTTGCATAAGTCAGAAGAATCTAATACGGAAAATGCAGGCCGCTTGTCAGCCAAAGCAACCAGCCCATAATCTGCAATCTGTCCAAATGATCAGACAAACTGAGATCGCCAACAGCCAAGTGCCTACTAATAGCTTATTCAAAAATGTTCTTTTGCTATTTCTTAACTACTTTTACATGAGCGGATTCCCTCAAAGGGAAAAAAAGTTCAAGTGATTTTCTGAAACTACATGCCATCCAACAACACTACAGTTAAACTTACATATGGCCAGGAAAGTTTTGAAAAACGTGAAATACCTCAGTCTGACCTTCATGGGCACTGGTCTCATGAGTGACTCGAATAGCCTGTAACAAGAACACAAGATGTCAACAGGAAAAAATGACTATATCCAGATTTTTAAAAGAAAACAACAGTGCTAAATTTTAACATTGAAAGCTTTGTTAAGAAATAACAAATTGGAAGAAATTTAGGAACAGTTTAATATTAAATACTTAAGAATGATTTCTGAGTAACCAAATGAATGGTAGTGTCCAACCCACAAATCCCTACAGACTGAAGCAACTGAATATCTAATTATTTGTAATTTCCAGGTGTCAAGTGGGAGTCATTTAAATTACTTGTTAGAACTAACGTTAAACACTTTATTCGACTGGGACTGGAATAAAGTAAGCATCTCACAGATTGAGACTGAAAAAGCTTATCTCATCTGTTTCTCCAGGTTACATGCTCCTCTGCAGCTCTGGCTGTAGTTTTGCTTTATCATGCAGTTTCAGTCAGCACTTTAAAAACGTGGAGCAAAAAGCATGCATTTATCAGAAGCTAGAGATTTTAGTTTTCTGAACTTAAAAAAAAAAAAATGCCCTTAAAATACCCACAATTAGCAAAGATGAAGAAAATGGGCAAAAGTAGTAAACTTCGGGTGAAAGTACCTTTATGAATGGCAATTTGGCAATAAGTATCAAAGCCTTAAAAACATGCAAACTGGTTGATCCAGCAATTTCTGTTCTAGGAATTTATGTATTTACACAGAACTATACACATAAGTATATATAATTAAGGATATTTGCAAAGATTTAGCTACAATAATATACCTTGTAGTATTTTTTTAAATAGTGAATAAAGGGGAAAAACATTAAATTTCCAACAATAATTTATTGGTAAAATAAAATACTGTACAATGGAAAGCTATGCAGCCATTAATGATGATGTCAAATATATACTTACTGGTATGTAATACGTTTGTGATAAGTTAAGTGAAAAAAGCAAGTTATAAAACAGTATTACAGTGTGATCAAACTTTTGTTTTAAAAATTGTGTACATACATAATACTCCCTATAAAAATATTAATAATGATGGCTACCTCTCATTAGTGGGATTACTCTTATGTTGTTTATTTTACTTTTGTGTAAAATAAAGATGTTTCATGAAATCTGCAGGTTTTTTAAGAAAAAACAATTTAAGATAATCACCGTTTATAAGAATGCTAAAACAATATAATCAAATCAATGAATTTATTGAGTATAAACTCTAAGGCTTTTCTAACCAAATAATCTGTATGCTACACCATTTCTAATTTCAAAGAATTTACCATCTACTTAATAGTGTTACTAAAAGGTAAAAAGACTTTTCCTTTTGAAAAAGGAAAATAGATCTCAAAACCAGTGAAATTTAAATGCCGCTCTAAAACAATTCTATGAATGGTACCATCGTTTAAAAGTAGACTATGTGGCCTGTGTCTTCACACATGCAAAAACATTACTAAGAGGATAAAAGAGCTTAATTATGGTCTGGAATCTACCTTTAAACCTTTTGTTTTTTCCACTAATCTTCAGCCTGTTCCAAATTCCCAGTGAAAGACACATAGGGTATTGGCAGGCATATATTTATAATAGGGAGGGAACAGTAAGCTAGAGTCAATCATAAAATATTTTTTTAAATTTGTAAATCAAACTTTTTTCCTCTCATTCAGCTCTGGATATAAAAAAGAAGTGGCAATTGATCAACACTTATGGATATTTCAAGTAATGTTACATGAAGTACAAAAGATCTTTTTTTATTTTTTTTTATTTTTTTTTATTTTTTTTAATTTTTTTATTTATTTATGATAGTCACACAGAGAGAGAGAGAGAGAGAGAGGCAGAGACACAGGCAGAGGGAGAAGCAGGCTCCATGCACCGGGAGCCTGACGTGGGATTCGATCCCGGGTCTCCAGGATCGTGCCCTGGGCCAAAGGCAGGCGCTAAACCGCTGCGCCACCCAGGGATCCCCAAAAGATCTTTTTTTAATAGACACAATAAAATCTGCAATTGCTGAGAACTACAGTTTTAAGACAAACCCCCAAAAAGAATCTACAATCCCACAAAACTTTGCCCATAAATGAGATCAAGACAGAAAGAAGGTACCGACGTCATAGTTCTCTAGGTATCTGGCTCGTTCTTCAGGGCTCATTGACACAGATTCCTCCAGGAATTTTTTCAAGGTTGATCCAGATTCTGAGAATATTAAAGATAAAATTGAGAAGGTTTGCTATCTCAAAGAAACTAATACATGAAAAGACTAGAAGCATGCTAACTTTTTCAGGTAAAAACCCCTTCACTGGTAAGTTGGGAATTTAAGAAAACTGAGATAAATGATAGGCTTTGTTAAACCTGTTTATCAATAATATAACAGAATGGGAAAGATTAGTATTTCTTCTATGCTATATACACTCCCATTAAAGAAAGAAGAGAGGAAAATGTTTCACTTAATACTTTAAAAGAAAGAACTACAGCTCCACCTACTGCTCAATAAGTTAACTTCTAACTTACGGGGGGGGGGGGGGTGAAGGGGGCAAGCAGTAATACAAAATTATTTACCGAAGTGCATCTTGTCTTTATTGTTGGCAATAGCATGGATCAGTCCAATTGTTCCACAGGCATTGCTGATTGTTTGCTTCATGAAATATACTGATGATGTAACATCTTGTCCCTGAGATTTTATTTTTTCCTCCTCCTCTGTTCTGAATACTTCATACTATTAAAAAAAAAAGTCGATAATCTACATAGGAATATAATACATTATAAAGTACTCAAAATAAAACTGGGAAACTTCTAAATATCCATCAGCAGGGATTTGGTTAACATACTATGGCATGTCTTAATGGAATACTATAAAGCACTTAAAAAAAGTATGAAGTCTGACTCAGAAATTTGTCCGTGATTATACAGTGGTTCTAGGTCAATATAATTAATATGATTCTCATTTATGTTTTTAAAATATCTACTTTATAGGGGCACGTAGTGGCTCAGTCAGTTAAGCCTCTGACTCTTGATTTTGGCTCAGGTCATATTTCAAGGCTGGTGAGATAGAGCCCCATGTCAGACTCTGCATTGGGCATGAAGCCTGGTTAAGATTCTCTATCTCCTTCTGCCCCTCCCCGATCTGTTCATGTGCACATAAGCGTGCGAACAAGCTCACTTGCATGCAGGCACACTCCCTGTATCTCTCAAAAAAAAAAAAAAAACAAACATTTATGGGGCACCTGGGTAGCTTAACCTGTTAAGCATCTGCCTTCAGCTCAGGTCATGATCCTGAAGTCCTAGGACCAATGCCCACGTTGGGCTCTCTGCTCAATGGTGAGCCTGCTTCTCTTTCTCCCTCTCCGTCTGCCCCTCCCCACCCCATGCTCCCTTGCTCTCTCTCTCTCAAAGGAATAAATAAAATCTTTAAATGTTTTTTGATTTAAAAAAATGTTTAAAATATCTACTTCATATATGCGTTGAAAATTTTAAAAGGGTATACAAAAATTTAACAGGTTATCTCTGGGACATGAGATCACGGGAGGATTTTTATCTCTTTTTACAATGAAATCCTCTATTTTTTATATTTCTATATTGTTAAATCATACTGTATTAACAAAATTCATATGATATAAGCATATTATTTCATAACAAATATTCACTATTATCTATCATAACTGATTATAAAGACAATATGGTATAATAATAAATGCCAGAAATGTGGGCTCTACACTTGACCACTGAGCCCACGTCTTGACTTTGTCATTATTTCCTGTCATTATTATTTGATAAGTCTCATTTTCCTAATTGTAAAAAGAGGCTAAAAATAATAAAGAGGTTAAAAAATGAGGGAGGAGTGGGTGGTGGGAGAGGATAGAAAGATAATTTTATTGTTTTGTTCTATAATTTCAG
The DNA here is from genome assembly GCF_905146905.1 of Nyctereutes procyonoides. NCBI lineage: Eukaryota > Metazoa > Chordata > Mammalia > Carnivora > Canidae > Nyctereutes > Nyctereutes procyonoides. Next base: position 29,233,693 of record NW_026575121.1, on the reverse strand, counting down.
ATTTCAATAGAGTAGGACATCTGCAAAACTACAGTCTGTAGGCCAAATCTGGCCCATTGCCTGTTCTCATAAGAAAAGTTTTAGTTTTGTATTGTTTATGGCTGTTTTCACAATAAAAAGCAAAGTAGAATAGTTTTTTTGTTTGTTTGTTTTTTAAGTAGAATAGTTTTAAGAGAGACTCTATAGGCCCACAAAGTTGAAAACCTTTATTATCTGGTCCTCTCCAGAAAATGTCGTCTGATCCTTGCAATTAAGGAAACAAATGATGTCTGCAGTTAACTCATAATTAAGAAACTGCTTCTAACAACAAGTGTTTATATGCCTTAAATAATAATTTTTATGAATGTGCTTCTAAGTCAAATTTTTAAGTTACATTTTCAGAATAAATTCTGTATGACTAATTCATTCATGTAAGTTTAAATGATAAAAACTGGAAAAGGTTCAATATATTAACTTTACACTGAAATGTTTATATGGTCATACAGTTTAATTTTCTGCTGTTGTTTAATATCAATGTTCCTTGTTAAAGGAAAATAAGATTGGTAACTTCTCAAGATTTAAGGTTTAAGCAGAAAAATCCTAAAATGATACATAGCAAGTATAGGGGAAAAAAAGAAAAGTTATCAATAGTAGACTGAAATGAAAACACATGGTCAAGATATACAAAAATATTAGAAATAAATGTATAGCCTCTTTACTTGCAATTCATTGGTTAGTAAACATATACTTAAGCCCACACTTAAAACACCAAAATTAACTTTATATAAAGAGTTATGAGGTATCCATGACAGTCCTTTTGGTATTAGCATGATTAAGCCATTTGCAACTACATAATCAATTTCTAAATTAGAACATAGAAGCCTGATGGGATGCCCAGGTGGATCAGTCAGTTGGGTGTCTATCTTCAGCTCAGGTCATGTTCCCAGGGTCCTGCGATTGAGCCCTCCATTGGGATCCCTGCTCACTGGGGAGTCTGCTTCTCTCTCTTCCCCCTTGTGCCCCTCTCCCCTTCTTGTACTCTCTCTCTCTCTCTCTCACCCTCAAATAAATCGAATAAAAAAAAATAGAAGCCTAAAATACTCTGTATCTCCTAAAATATTCTCTAGATACCTTTTGAGTGACTTTAATATGTCACTTATGAACTGAAATAGGAATATAAAAAGTTATAAAGACAACCAAAACTGGCAGATGCCATTATATTTTCCACTTTAATATGTTAGAATTGTGTTCTTTCTAGCAATAGAGAGAATGAGCTTTTCAGTACTGGAGATCCACTAAATGAAGAGTCCTATTGATAAGAACAACATGCTTTTTTAAAATACTGATGACCCAATAAATGAAGACCAAATCCAATTTATTCTTTAATTCTAAAAAGCGAATAAAAAATAAAAAATAAATTTTTAAAAAAGTAGGTCATAAAACTCAATGTTTTAGGAAATTTCCAATTCAGACCAAAAACTCACATTTGTCACACCAACTAAGAAATCCTGAGCTTTAAGCAATTTTTTTTTCTTTTTTTTCTTGTTACTGCTCCTTAACAATTGGGGTCCTGGGGGGCAGCCCAGGTGGCTCAGCAGTTTAACGCCATCTTCAGCCCAGGGCCTGATCCTGGAGACCCAGGATCGAGTCCCATGTCAGGCTCCCTGCATGGAGCCTGCTTCTTCCTCTGCCTGTGTCTCTGCCTGTGTCTCTGCCTCTCTCTCCCTCTCTCTCTCTGTCTCTCTGTTTCTCATGAATAAATAAAATCTTAAAAAAAAAAAAAAAAACAATTGGGGTCCTGGGATAGCTATATTGGCTTACTTTAGTAATCAAAAAATAATAATAATACTGGACAAAAGGAGAGTAAACTTAAGTGTCCTAACTCCTCAAATTTCAGAATAATTACAACCTCACCATTAAAAAATTTAGTGTAATAATGGATAATCAATAAGAAATTTCTAACTCTGAACTTCTATGTTATAAACAGCAAGTATGAATAAATATCCCTTCCTTGATTAAATAATTTGTTTTGGGGACACCTGGGTGGTTCAGCAGTTGGGCGCCTGCCTTCGGCTCAAGTCATGATCCTGGGATCCAGGATCGAGTCCCGCATTGGGCTTCCTGCATGGAGCCTACTTCTCCCTCTGCCTGTGTATCTGCCCCCCCCCCTCATAAATAAATAAATAAATCTTTTTTTAAAAAACACAACTATTTGTTTTGTAGAGTATTAAGTAGAAAAGACAAATATTTCAGTATTTTTTATTCATATTGAACTGAGGCTAATTACTTATGACATAAAGGAAATTATCCAGAATTTTCTAGGACTGAACAAACCCTGATTCTTATTTTCTATGGGACTTGGCTCCATTTATTCCTGAAAAATAAGATGAGCTGAGTATGGTCACCAAGTTATCAACACGTCACTTCTCCCACATCTTTCCAAACATTATTTCTTCATTTTTCACAACTACTGACTGTATCCTGTTGTTTCTAAATTTAAAAATAAAAGAAAGATATGGACTCAAAAGCTGTTTTAAAGAGAACTTAAAAGTTCTGGCTTCGTAATGCATATATCTACATGACATTCTAGAAGAAAGGCCTGAAATATGGAGATTTGAAATTAAATACAGAACTATAAGAATAGCTAATTATAATCCCCAGCACATCCTAAATCTGCCAATTAAGCTATATTTCAACTTAATGATTTCCACACATACTGAGTTTATTCTGTAAATGTAACCCCTGTCATTAGTTACACTTACCTCCTTAAAGATTTCTTTTTACATATATATTGGATACAATTACATATTTTATATACTAAAATTGTGAATATTCTTTATACCTTCTCTAAGGCAGATTTAGGATTACTGTAGTACTTAATATTTCTAAAGTATATACATCAAAATGTGATTAAATGTAATATCCAAAACACACTGAGGCAAAGTAATCATATTTTATAAAAGAAGAGACAAAAAAAAAAAAAAAAAAAAAAGGAGACACCCAAAAATGGTAGTACTTGGCACTACATCCAAGTTGTTTTTTGGGTTTTTTTAAGATTTTATTTTTTATTCATTAGAGATACACAGAGAGAGAGGAAGAGCAAAGGCAGATCCCAGGACCCCGTGATCCTGCCTTGAACCAAAGGCAGACGCTCAACCACTGAGCCACCCAGATGCCCCTGTACTACCCAAGTTTAAAAATCTAACTCAGGGCTTTATTGTCAATCTATAAATCAAAATCTAAATAACATTTATTTAACTAAACTAGGTTTTTAAGATATCTTTTAGATTTCCTCATTTTATGCAAGAAGGGAGTCATTTGTTCTTAAAGAATAGCATGTTTTTAAATTCAACATCGAAAAAGAACATTATATTTACCAGAAACTTTATTATCACAATCAACAATTACCTTTTCTGTAATAGGGAAGAGAAGTAACACTGCACACACTGGTCTTGGCACCATGCTAAGGAGTTCAGGATCCATTCCATATACATCGACAAACTGCCAGTTAGGATGTAGACCTAATTGTTTGAGAAACTGGTAAAAGTTGAAAAACAAACAAAAATTGTAGTGTTAACAGGGAAATAATGAACATGAATTACTGCATATCTAATAAATAAAAGCAAATGAAAGGGACAATTATTAGTGAGGTTTGTTAAGAATGAAGTAAAGCAGGTTTTCCATGAATATGGTGGAAAGAGACAGCTATATATTTATATCAATTAACATCACCAATTTATAATATATTAAGCAAATTTCCTTTTTAAAAATCCATTACTTTGAGATTGAACATAATAAACCAGGGCTTCCCCAAACACATACAAATTAGCTTGCTTGATGTGTTAAACTCATTTCCAGTACATGATTTTTAAAAAGATGTATTTGAGTTCTAGCAAATAAAGAATTATATTAAGTGATCAACACAGTTTATCCTACTTACCAAAGATGATGCTTGAGGTTTAAAGATAGGCAGATTATCACAAATTATATCAATAAGCAAAAAGTACCTATAGCAAAAAAGTCCAATGATTGTATGAATGCAGAAAATGCTTGATATAGCAAGAAAACTACTTCCTGATCTCTAATACTTAACGAAACCTACTCAACATCACTGTCTCTCATACTTAACAAAACAACGGTAGCAGAAGATTAGTGGTTTTTTAAACTCTTAAGATTTCATAGGAAAATAAAATGTCAGACCCTAATCTATTGCAGACAGAAAAAATGAGAATGATGTCAATTTCTCAATAAAGTCTTAATAAATGTTTGAGTTGAATGAAGCTGTTGATTTACAAAAGTACCCATCACAAAATAAGGTTTAGATGACGGAAAAAAAGGAGCAGAGGAGGAAAAAATCATATTGAAAATGTATCATGGGGTGCTTGGGTGGCTAAGTTGGTTAAGCATCCAACTCTTCTTTTCAGCTTAGGTCATGATCTCAGGGATGTGAGACTGAGCCCCATATCTGGCTACCCGCTGGGCATGGAGCCTGCTTAGGATACTCTCTGTCTCTCCCTCTCCTTCTGCTCCCACCCTTCTCTCTCAGGAATGTGCACTCTCTCTCTCTCTTTCTCTTTCTTTAATTAAAAAAAAAAAAAAGACTATAAGTGATCTATTGGTCTAACATCTGAAACTTGAAAATAAGACAGTGCCTTGGGTCCTTCTCTCTAAAGAATGATCATATGTACTTGGACCATCAATAGAGATCTTGCAAAACTAATAGAAACCATGCCATGTTAAATAAACAGTGATATTCATCTCATACAGTCAAGTTCTGTAAGAAAAGACCTTCCTAATTAAATAGCTAGTCCCCATATCTCCATACTTCTCTGCCTGGCAAAGAAAGTCTAATTAATGATATTATGGTTGGTCAAAAATAAGGTCGTAGATTTATGTAATAAGAAATATACTGAATTTAAAAACTTCTCTTGGCAGAATGTGCTCAACATCTATTAAGTTAATCAAGTCACATGCTCTCCAATAGTCTGGGGCCACAGAAATCAATGGACTCCTCTGTATTATACCTATTCTTCATCTAATTCCCCTCATCTAAAGGGTCCAAACTTTAGTAAAGTTCACCGAAGTACTCCAAACTACTTCCTCTCTCCATTCTCCATTTTCTCCAAAATTCTTACTTAATGCCCTTCTCAATATTCAATTTTATTTAGAAACCAAAAAGAATTAAAATTGACCAAGGGAAGGAACTGTGTCTTATTCATTTTTTAAATCCCATTGCCTAGCACTGTACCTGGCTAAACCCGACACTCAAGTTATACTTGTTGAACTGAAGATGACATTCCTATTTTAATAAATATAATCTTGCCATCCGTATGTCTATGTATGTCCATTAAGCTATGGACATATATTTAAAATATATTCACTTTTATTTGTGTCATGTTAAGTAGACAGGAAAGATATGTTTGGCCCCTAATCTAAAACCGGACATTCATTTAATCAACTCAGAATACTACCTGCCCAGCCTATGGCCATTCCATCCTGAGCACATGCTGATCTTGTCTGATCTCAGAAGCTAAGCAGGGTCGAGCCTGATTAGTACTTGGATGGGAGACTACTACCTGCCCAGGATTTGGAGCTCTAAAGGAAAGAATCATGAATCTAGATAAGATTTTAATTTATTTGTTAATTTTGTATATCCCAAAAAGTCATACTGTCATAAAATTATAAAACAAGATGGTACACATAACAGAGTAATTTCACAACTGTGCCACAAAAGCAAGTAAACATTTTACTGACAGTCTGGATAAACTGGCAAATTACTGTGAAGTAGAGGGCCTTTGTTGTAAACTAACTCCGTGTCAGCCAAAGCCGTTCAGTATGAAAAGTACCAAGATCAAAGGCACCAACTGTAGTGAGCTGATAAGGAAAAAACTGAGGAAAGCATGACTAAATTAACATAAAAATGGGTAAATTTTAAGTGGAATCACATTTTCTAACTTTTTACTCATATTGCTAATCAAATGAGCTTGATAAAAAAAAATCCAATCAATATCTATCAAGTACATTAGTTACATCCTCTGACTCCAGAATGCTCTAAGACTCACGCGGGAAGTCATCATAGGAACAAAAAGAACAAAAGCAGCTATTAATAGTAACTACTTCTGGGAAGTGGAGAAAGGGTGAGGAAGAAGGTCATCAACTTTTACCTCTCACTTTTTCTTTTTTAAATCATGAAGCTGTCCTATGTTGATCATTAAAACAAAAACAAAAACCTTTGTTTAAAATTATCCTATGAAAATAGAGAAAGATTGGATGGAAATTCTCTAAAATATTGACTGCAGTTAGCTTGAGTAGTGTACTCGACTTTTTCATTCTCCAGTTTTAAAAAAAATGTGTTATTTTTACAAGTTACATATAGTTTGTAAGTTACAAAAAAAAATCTATAGAACTGATACACATATGTATTTTAGTTAAATTTACAAAACTGGGAGAAAACTCAAAGTAACAATCTTAAAACTATTCCAAAAAAATCTCTCCAAACTACCCACAGAGTATTCTATATATGCATTTGCAAAGCCATCTCAACACAATTAGAACCATCCAGTTTGCATCAAGCAGGACAAACAGACTTATAACCTCTAATTCCAGTCTTTTGGCTTTTCTAAACATTGGATAATAAAATAACAAAATTCTGATTAGCCCACTAAATGTTCACAATGCCACTAAAATTTTAGCCAATCAAGAAAAATGAGTAAATTAGTATATGTGCCTTTAGGGGCACATGGGTGGCTCAGTCGGTTAAGTGTCCGACTTCAGCTCAGGTCAGAATCTCAAGGTCCTGGGATGGAGCTCTGTGTCTCCATCCTTCATACTCATGGAAAGTCTGCCCGTCCCTCTTCCATGCCCCGTCCCCTGCTCATTCTTTCTAATAAATAAAATCTTAAAAAAAAAAAAAAAGGAATATGTATCCATGAAAGATCCTTAGGCAGCTTTTTTTTTTTGATGGTCCAATGATGAATTTTTCTACCAAATAAACAAATTTAAGATTATTCATAAAAATTTTTTAAAAGTATCATGTATCAGAAACATGCTAAAAGATTTAATGTACTTCACCTTTATTGCAACTGGCAAGATAGCTTTTATTATATCCTTTTACCAGTGAGAAAATGGAAGTCTGGGAGTTTACATGATTTTTCAAGCTCACACTGTTAAAACCCACATGCAAAGGTCCAGGATGCTCTCGTCCCTTTTTACTTTTCTAGCCTCATTTTTCACTGTCTGAAGTCTCTTTTTTTTTATTATTTATTTATTTATTTATGATAGTCACACACACAGAGAGAGAGAGGCAGAGACACAGGCAGAGGGAGAAGCAGGCTCCATGCACCGGGAGACTGACGTGGGATTCGATCCCGGTTCCCCAGGATCACGCCCTGGGCCAAAGGCAGGCGCCAAACTGCTGCGCCACCCAGGGATCCCTGAAGTCTCTTTTTTTGTACCTTGTTTTCTAACTTTAGCTACAATGAACTCTTCCCCTTCTCAAAGGGTCTATAACCACCTCTTCCTTCCAGGTTTTTGCACTCAAACTAGACTTCTGTACCTGAAAAACTTTTGCCCTCTGCCCCTAGTTTATAATGAATCCCTCTTTCTTTAGATAATATTCAAGTAACAAAAACTCTGATTTTATAAATTTAAGAAAATAGAAAAATAAGATTTTCCTTTCAAATTTGTTCTAAAGCCACTTTCTCTGGTCTTTAATGCCCTGCTTTGGGCAGCAATAGACTCCTCCTTATTACTACTTTGTTAATGATTTAGATTATAACAGAAATTATACTTAAATTTAGTACTTGCTTGATATTACTACCAATAAACATATATTGGTAGTAATCGCTAAATGCAGAAGTAGAAGAATAGTAGTTAAATGAGAATAATTTTTTCTATCACGTAAATGATTTTATTCCAGGTAAGTCTTACCTGCAACATGGCAAAAAAATGTTCTTAGAAGGTATTGACAGCATATTAGTCAATAAGAAAAATCATTGTTTATCACATCTAAGGAGACACATGGTTACTAATTAATGTCTGACAATAATGACCTCCATATAGTCAATATGAGTCAATCATTCTTCTACAAACTAGGTATCATTAGAACATAAAACAGTATTTGCTCAAACTAAGAGTACAATAATAACACATGCAACTATCAAACTGTAACAAGTAAAAGGCCTAAGAGTCCATTAAGATGAGGAAATAGTGTGGGGATGGATACTATTGGGGTTTATCTATGGTTTAATTTATTAATTTTCCAAATTCTAAGTCAGTTTTTAAATTTCTATTCATTTTCTACCCTCAGTTTTGTCACTAATACAGAGAATAAAAAAACAACCACAAAAATTTTGGTTAAAACTAATCATCACTTCCTAGATATTTGCCCATTCTCCTCTAAAAGCATACCACTTCTTTAATAAATTTAAAACAAACTGAACCATGCCATAGCAAGCCAGAAATCGTGTAGAATCATACACTAAATAATATCTTTTCCCTGTTTGTGTCACCTCAGAATGGCCTCCTGTCACCATTCAACCTATTATGTTTCTCCTGATGATCTGGATCACAGTACCCTATTAATTTTTTCCACTGCACTTGAAACAGTTGCTAATTGTTTCCTTACTTGTTTATTGTCTATCATCCCACTGAAATGAAACCAGCAAACCATGAATATTTTAATCACTAAAGAATAACCAGCTCCTTCTCAGATACCTGATATTAAAAAGGTACTCCACAAATATTATTTGATGTAAGTACTTTAGTTTATAGTGAATGTGTTTTATAGTCTATTAAGATTACCTAGGAACAAAGTCCAATAGCAGCTGGATCACATCACAGTTAAATAAGCTTATATTATTAAAAAATAACAAAATCACCTAAAAAAAACAGTTTTGTTCATTAGTCTGTTGATATGGTTAATGACACTGATTGACTTTTGAATGAACCAGCTTAGCAATACCTGCATAAACTTCTTAGTCATGAAATAGTACCTTTTTTACACATTGCTACATTCTCTTTGCTAATATTTTGTTGAAAAATTTTAGATGCCATGAGAGACACTGTCTGTATTATTCATATTATGGCTTGCCTGGTAATGCTGGCCATTAAAATGAATTGATAAGTGTCCCTCCTCTTCTATGTTGATGTAAAACTGGTATTATTTCTTCCTTAAATAATCATCCCAAGAGATGCAGAGAAGTCATTTGAGAAAGCTAAACACAGATTCATGCTAAAAACCCTCAGCAAACTAAGAAAAGGAGGAAGCTTCCTTATGTGAAAAAAAAGCATTTACTGAAACCTTACATTTAATATACCTAATAAAGAGCAAATGTTTTCTACCCAAGGTCTGGTAAAGATAAAGATGTCCTCCCTCTCCATTCTATTCAACTTTGTATTGGAGTTCCCAACCAGTGCCATAAGAAATAAGAAGCACACAGGCTGAAAAGGAAGAAATAAAAAAACAGTCTATTCAGAGAATACGATGGTCTATATAGAAAGTTTCAAAACATCTACAAAGAAGCCACCAGAATAAGTGAATTTAGCAAGGCAGGACACAAATCAACAGATAAAAACCAACTGTACTTCTATACATACCAATGAACAATAAAAACTGAAATTTTAAAACAGCATCATTTACAATAGTACCAAAAATCATTAAATACGCAGGTATAAATCTAACATGTGCAAGACCAGATGCTCAAACTGTGTTTTGTACACTGCTGAATGAAATCAAAGAAGGCCCAAATAAATGATGAGATATACCATCTTAATGGATTATAAGGCTCTATATTTTTATGATGTTAATTTTCCCCAAACTAAATCTATATATAGACACACATTCACCATAAACATCACAATTTTTTTGTAGAACTTGACAAACTGACTGTAAAATCTATATGCCAAGGCAAAGTAACTAATAACCTGAAACAACTTCAAAAACGAACAAAGTGGGAGGACCCCTACCATTTGATTTCAAGGTTTACTACAAAACTACAGTAATCGAAACAGTGTGGTATTAGAAAAAGAACAGACACACAGATCAACGGAAAAGAAGAATCCAGATATATGGTAAATTGATTTTTCACGAAAGGTGTAAAAATAGATTTGGACTGAGTCTGAGAGAAATAGGCGTCTCTCTTACGGCACGAAATCAGACATTGAAAATACGGACTTTTTTCAGCCTAAAGATTTTTTTTTTTTTCTCTTTCTACAAAGGGGTCAAAATGTTTTAAGGGAAAAATGGACAGCAAATTTCAAAGGGTGTAATCAAAAGAAAAGGGAAGTGTTTATGGACCGGGACTGCCACCTAAAGAGAAATATGAAAGATAAATGCTGATTTTAAGCTTTGTACATTTCTAGATTACTAGAGGCAAGAGTTCACAGTCATTTCGAAAATAAAATAAACTGTATAAGATGAAGGATTTGCTGTCAACATTAAAACATTTCTGGGATGCCTGGGAAGCTCAGTGGTTGAGCCTCTGCCTTTGGCTCAGGTAGTGATCCCAGGGTCCCGGGATCAAGTTATGCATCAGGCTCCCTGCAGGAAGCCTGCTTCTCCCTCTGCCTATGTCTCTGCCTGTGTGCGTCTCCCATGAATACATAAATAAAAATCTTTTTTAAAAAAAGAGACAAAAAAAAAAAAAAGAAATAGAGACATTTCTATCTATTTTCTGTACGTAAGGAATTTTCTACAAGCTTTGAAAACTAAATATCAATTAAGTACCTGATGAATCATTATTCCTTCTTGGTGATGAAAAAGATTATGGGGGTTTGGGGGGGGAGGGAAGTATATCATATGACAAAGTAAGAAGACAGTAAAAAGTCAGTGAGCTGTTGAGAATGACAAACAGGTTAAGACAAAATACACCTAAGCAAATCAAAAGTTTATACCTGGTAGCACTTATTGTTCTTTTAATCGAGTGGCTGGAAGATGTGCCCTTTTCCCTCCCCAAACTTGAACCTTCAACACCCAGAGGGGCTTTAAGAGTTTGTAGGTGGGGAAAAAATAAAATAAAAATAAAAATAAAAATAAATAAAATAAAATAAAATTAAAAATAAATAAATAATAAAATAAAATAAAATAGTTTGTAGGTGGGCAAAGTATGGCGTGGGTCCCCTTATACTGAGCTTTGTATGGTGTCAAAGCAACTGAATTCCAGCTTTAAGGGACTGGAAGAGAAAGGGGGCGTGGCGGGGAAGACCAGTGACTTGATGGAGCAAGAGAAGATGATTGGAAGATGATTTCATAGTGCAGGCGGTGGATGAAATTACAAGGACTGGGTGGGCGAGTTTACAAAGCTTGGAGTCAGGTAGTGTAGACGAATTAGTCACCCACAAGGTACAAAGGTTGGGAAATGATGGAATCGGCGGCAGCAGGAGGCAAAACCGAGGGGGGAGAGGTACTGGGAAGGGCAGGGTCAAGGTGCCACAAGCCGCGGACCCGGAGACCCCAAGGAAAGGAGATGACGGGGCAACGGAAGCAAGAGGAGGGACCGGGACAGCCGGGAGCATCTCCAGGAGCCAGGTGGGAGGGATACGGCCGCAAAGGGAGCACAGCACACCGGGTCTGAAGCAGGACCACAGGGGCCCTCACTGAATCTAATTCCGGATTCCTAGTAGGCGCAGCGATGCAGGCGGGCAGGGAGGGCTCCGGGTCCCGAGGGCAGACACCTCACTCACCTGGTTGGTGACCTGAAAACCAAACAGAGAGCACAATTTGTAGGGGCTGACTGGTCTGGTCTGGGCTCGCCGCGGCAAGCCCGCTGCCCTCGACCCGTAACCCGCGGCCTCACGCCGAGGTCCGGGCCGCGCTCACCTCGGGATTGGCCTCCAGCGGCAGCCAGCGCTGACCCTCCATGGCCACCCCGCCCGGCCCCCGTCCAGGTCTGACAGCCGCCGCCGCCGCCGCCGCCGCCGCCGCTTCCGCCCCCGCGCGCCTTGACCTGGGACCGTCTAACCCTCCGCCACCCCCCCGGGAGGAGGGCCCACCAACGAAGAAAAGCCTGACACCTCTCCAGCTCCCTTCTCCCTCTCTGCGGAGACACACACACGTCTTACAAACGAACATGCAATCGGAGAGGAGAAGAGAAGCCACCTCTCTACTGCAGAAGGGAAAAGAATCTGAATCCGCAGCCAGCTCCCCTCTCACTTGGACTGTTCCTCTCCGAGCCGGGCGCCCGCGCGCTGCGCCTGCGCCCTGCGCGGCCCTGGCGCCTCGTGTTCGCCGGCGCCCTCCCGTTCCTGCAGCTTCAGCTGGAGGCGCTAGGGGGCGTGCCACCGAGGCTAGTCCTGAGAGCCAGGCGCCGGATTGCCAGCCGCACAGCCGGAGTCCTGAAGGCCAGGGATGCCCGGGAGTCCTGTCCCAAAAGCTCATGTCGCATGCAGAGGTGATGTGTAGGCCTTATCTGCTGTTGCACAGTTGAGAGGGGGAGGGGTGCTCTCCATATACCCATTCAGTTATGTCTGGAAAAAAAAAATCAAGCCCCTATTATGAATCAGATTCTGTACTTACCCTAGAGAGGTGGACAGAATGAAAAATCACAATGAAGTATGATGCATAAGTGACAGTGGTAGTTGCGTGAGGTGTAGGACTGCAGAGAGGTGCGGCTAAAGTTAGGGGGGGGGTTGTCCAGAGGCTTCTAGCAGAAGATGCAGAGCTGAAGTGAACCCTTAAAATCTAGTAGGCATTAGCCAGACACAGAGGAGGATGCTCTGAAGAAGGAAAAGTGTGCATTGTGGCTGTAGAGCCCAAAAGATTGAAGGGCTGAATTGGAGGTCATGCTGGAGGAGTTAAAAGGCACAAGCCCATCGAGACAGTTGGGCTTCGTTCCAAAAAAAGCAGGGGACCACCGAAGGATTTTAAGCAGGATTTTCTTTCTTTTTTTTTTTTTTCTTTTCTTAAGATTTTATTTATTTGTGAGAGACACAGAGAGAGAGGCAGAGACAAAGGCAGAGGGAGACGCAAGCTCCCTGCAGGGAGACTGATGCAGGACTGGATTCCAGGGCATCACCACCTGAGCCAAAGGCAGACGCTCAACCACTGAGCCACCCAGGTGCCCCTTAAGCAAGATTTTCCCATCTCTTCTCCACCAGACTGTAAATTTCAGGAGGCCTGTGGGAGTATCTTTTTTAATTCTTTACATTTTTTTTCCCCTAAAGCCTAATCCAGTGTTCGCTACATAGTAGATTCTCCATAAATGCTTAAGGAATGAATAGAATCATCAATTATGCTGAAACATAATTTGTCAATAATGTAGGATATTTGTAAGAGTGAGATGATGAGAGAATTAAGACAATAACCATGGTGATGGAGCAGTAGGCACAGATTAAAGAGAAACTTTTAGGGAGGTATCCCTTTGATGAGCAGTAATTGTCAATGATAACTCCGGAGATTTGACCCAGGGTTGAGTACATATTACTACTACTACTCTGCACCCAGGAGGGGGCATTCAGGGAGAAGAACATTTAGAAGTAAGAAAAAGATAATTTTAAAAAAATTTTTAATTTAAATTCAACTAGCCAACATATAGTACATCTTTAGTTTCAGATGTGGTGTTCAATAATTATCAGTTGTGTATAATACGCAGTGCTCATCCCATCATGTGCCTTCCTTAATACCTATCTATTATGCTGAGTTTGCCTTGAGGAACTTCCAACTGGCCCATTCATGTTCTTCTGGCCACTGTTCTTTGACCTCCAAAGAATTTCCAATCCTCTGACTCCTCTTTCTCCTTATATATCTGATAGATTCCTGTCATACCCACCCAAAAAGTGATTTGGTAAATCTGAAATGTCCAGCTTAGGATAAGCAGATGTGTTGCATAATGCTTGAGTTGGCCAGGCTTTCAGTGGCATGCCAGGGGCTGCTTTTCAAATGGCCTGCTATCAGTGAATGGCCTTGCTCCAGAACACTGAGGTTCTGCACCATGATTCTCTTGTTAGGGACCTAAGACTCCACACAGCATCCTTACTCACCATGGACTCCTCTAGTACCATTGGATCTATGCAAATACAAGCAGCTTGTATTTCAGCATGGACTTACTGAGCACTGGCTTGTTCAGGGACTCACTCAAATTGGCAGCCATCCATGTTGCCCAATAAATGTGTTGCAGCTATATTTTCAAGTGTGGCATATGCTGCTCTGGAAAAGCCAAAGAGGCCCAAGTACTCTGCTTCTTCCCTATTAATAGGAATTGCGAGATGAAGTAAGTTTTTCTTCACCTTAGAGAGGCTGTCCCAATATGCCCCCAAACTTAGACTCATAAAAATATTCTGTAGTAGGTCCCTAATCTTTCTAGGGTTTAACTTCCACACTCTGGTATGAATATACCCATCATCATATTGAAGGCAGTACTTTTCAAACCTGAATGTGCATACACACACCTGAGGAATCTGAAATATAGATTTTGATTCAATAAGTCTGAGATGGAGCTCAAGACTCTGTTTTATTGGCCCCAGTTTTTTTTTTTAAGATTTTATTTATTTATTCATGAGAGACACAGAGAGAGGGAGAGGGAGAGAGAGAGAGAGAGAGAGAGAGAGAGAGAGAGAGAGAGGCAGAGACACCGGCAGAGGGAGAAGCAGGCTCCATGCAGGAAGCTAACGTGGGACTCGATCCTGGGTCTCTAGGATCAGGCCCTGGACTGAAGGCGACCCTAACTGCTGAGCCACCCGGGCTGCCCCCCAGTTTTTTTAATCCTCCCTTCATCTACCTCTTTTGCCATATTACTTTGAAGGTTTTTTTCCCCACTAAGGGGCAAAGCGTGTTGATCCTCATTTTTCATGGATTCTGCAGTTTGAATTTGCCTACTTGCTAACATTATTAGTAACCCCCAAATTAATACTCACGTCACTCCTGCAGTCATTTGCAGACATCTGCAGTGACAGAAAAACTTGAGTTCCTAGCTGAGGTCAAGCAGGCAACATTCTGCCTTCTTGTTTCAAGTCTCATACTAGAAGCAAGTATCCTTTTTGCAATCTGTTTAGTGCCACAGTCTTTTGCATTTTTACACTTTTTGTTGATGATTTCAGTGTACACATGGCCCCAAGCATTGTGCAGATGCTGTGCAAACACAAGAAGGCTGTGATGTAACTTACAAATAAAATACATGTGTTAGATAAGTTCCTTCAGGCATGAGTTATGGTATTGTTGGCCAGAAGTTTAATGTTAATGATTCAACAATATATAATAAATGAGGTGTCTCTAAACAGAAGCACATTATGCAAGGTTGTGTATTGATGAAAATGTGATCAGAGGCTCATAGGAACCAACCTATATTTTCCCTGGGAGCAATGGTTCTGTATTTATTATTCATGGTGACTTTATAGACTGTAACTACCACAAATAATGAGAATATTTCCCCCACTTCTTGACACTGAGCTCAGCCATGAAACTTTTGGTCAATAGGGTAGGGCAGAAATAATGGTGTGCCTGTTCCAACTCTAGGCCTTAATAAGCTTGTGTTTCTGCTTGCTGTCTAGCACTTCTACCATTGCCTTCTACCTTGCCAAGAATGTGCTTGGGCTAGCCTGCTGGTCCCAGGAACACAGTAAAAGACACTTGGAGCACAACAGAACCACCTCACTGAGTCCAGGCTAGACTCCAGGCCAACCCATTGTTAACCCCTGAGAATTGTAAGCTAAATAAGTGTTTCCTTGTAGTATGACATTTGGAATTTGTGTATGTTGGGGAGGGGGGGCATTAGTTTGTTTTTACAAAGCAACATCTTTCTTTCTTTTCTTTTTAAAAGATCTTTATTTATATATTTTTTAATATTTTATTTATTTATTCACAAGAGGCACAGAGAGAGAGGCAGAGATATAGGCAGAGGGAGAAGCAGGCTCCCTCTGGGGAGCTGGATGCAGAACTCAATCCCAAGACTCCGGGATCACAACCTGAGCCAAAGGCAGACGCTCAACCCCTGAGCCAAACAGGTGTCTTCTTTTCTTTTTTCTTTTTTTTTTTTAATAAAAAACACAAACCCTGTGTCAAGGGCTGACTTTCAATAGGTCCCAATGATAGCTGTTCTGCTACATACGATACCCCCACCCAGAAGCAGGTGGTCTATGAATGGTTTAGCACCAGGTTCCCCACCAATATGCATTGTGTGATGAGTGAGGGGGTGGCCCCTTTTCTGGCTATACCCGGTTTCCCCAGATGAGGATCTCTCTGCACCCACCCAGGTCCCCACACGCAATGGAGCATGCCTCGCCATGAGGGGCACAGCCATGAGGGGCATGCCTGGCTGCCAGCCAATGGGGACCTGGGGGTGGGGACCGACTATCTGAGACCAACTGAGACTCTATGGCTACATAGCAACATCTGATTGCTATACCTGCCAAAACTTTGAATAATCAAATTGAAAGGAATAGCCAGGTATTTGATACACTTGCCCTAAATTTTAAAAGTCAAATAAAAATGTGAAGTTTTACCTCTAGAAATTTAAAAAAATGTATATGGCAATGCAACTTTAATTTGTTAATGAACTGCTTAACTATGTTAATTAAGTGAGATGTCATTTTAGCAGTGAAACAGTAATATATATTTGGACTTGATTCAGGCTTTACTCTGAATAGAAACTTTACTCTTAATATTAATAGAGCACCATTGGATGCTCACCACAGTCTGTCAAGCAGGCAGGTGAGATAGGAATGTTGGATGCTCACCACAGTCTGTCAAGCAGGCAGGTGAGATAGGAATGTCGCCAAGTTACAAACACGGTAACTAGGGCTTGAGGAGTGTAAGTTGTTTCCCAAGGTTTCACAAAGTAGCAGAATGGGATGTCAGCTAGATTTCCTGCAGCTAGATTTAGGGTTCTTTTCAAAGCAGGAAAGAGGCAAGAGCAGAGAAGATGCTGACTGGCCAGGGAAGGGTACTCAGAAGATAAGCTGGGGATTAGAGGAAACTAAAAAAGTATTTTTTGGGGAAAAAAAAAAGTATTGTTGCAAGAGTAGGTGCCAGAATGCCTCTCCACTGTCTATTCAGAAAAATTTCACACCATTGATGAATCAGTTAGGTTGGAGACTGAGACCCAAGGACAGCCAGCAGGAGGACAAGAAACAGCAGATCATTACTACACCTCTCTTCCTGAGTGAAAAATGTGAGGAGGGTTGGAGGAGGAAGGAAAGGAAGAAGGAGAGAGAAATGATAAGGAGGGTATAAACAAAAAGGAGGTAAGTGAGCAGTTTGAGAGGAGAGACTATAAGAGAGAAAAATCCTAAAACTTAGTAGATGTCAGGATATCTCATTTTATTTTCATTGATCATCAATGAGTTTGGACATTTTTCAAGTTGTTATTGGCTATAAATTCACATCCTTTCATCCTGGCTCTGTCCTAAAATTCTTAATTAAAACTTCTGGAGCATTTATTATCTATTCCAGTGCTTGCCAACCTTTTCCCCACATGATACATACAAATATACAATATAATATAATCCATGCCCATTTATTAACTTTGACACCAATGATTGATTTTGATGATTGTCAAAGAATATCAAGGTTTGTCGCCATTTCCTACTTGACTAAACTCATAGTTTCATTTTCTCAGCCACTGATGAAAATTCAACATCACTGACAAAGTGATGTTTGATGTCTTAACAAAAGGACTTGTGTCTCGAAACCTGCTCTCTCATCCTCATAAATTTCTTCTTATATTGAGGGATTTGGCGATCTATCCAACCTTGAACTGGAATAAGCTACCTTTTTGTTTTATCTACTCCAGCTATCTACCTTTTTATGAACTGTAAATTATTTGGTTGTTTTGTAAGAAAACATGGAATTTTGGTCATTACTTCAATAAGCCACGTATGCCTTACTGATGCAAGTTTACACCCATTGTTATATTTCCATACCTAGTAACTTTTTGTTATGCCAAATCAAACCATAATCTTTTTAAAGATATTTTATGTGGCAGTTAAACATAGTAAGTATACAGCCAACAATACCCATAACTCAATAGACCTGCTGAGCAGCTATGACCAAGTTAATGCATACAGTTGAAAAAACAACGGAGTCACAACTACTGCCTGGCTACCTGTTCACTGTAAGGAACCATCTGATGCAATGTGCATTGCAATTGCTGAGATGTTAAATGTGAAAAAATAAGAATCTAACAATAGTAGCTATTGTTATGCAGTACTTGTATAACACTGGACAATCATCACAGTGTTAACTAGCTCAGGGAATCTTCCAGGCTCAGACCCACCCAGTTTTTCCTAGGGCTATGGGGATCAATTTCTCTATACACCTGTAACTCCTTCATGGTTTACCACCATGAGTCCTTACTATTCTGTACTATTTATCTTAATAGGAATATGTCCCTTTCTTCCTACTATATGTGTATATGTCCTGTCATCATCTGCCTTAAGCCTGCATTGCATTGCCAAAGCACCATCCCAAAACACAGGTGTTTTGAAATACTTAAGAACATATTCAGGGTGTCTGGGTGGTTCAGTCGGTTAAGTGACTGCCTTCATTCAGCTCAGGTCATGATCCCAGGGACCTGGAATCGAGCTCCATGTCTTGGGCTCCCTGCACAGCTGAGAGTTGCCTTCTCCCTTACCCTTTCCTTCTGCCTCTCCCCTTAGTTGTACTCTATCAAATAAATAAATAAAATCTTAAAAAAAAAATTCCAGAGTGCCTGGGTGGCTCAGTCCATTGGGCATCTGCCTTGGCTGAGATCATGATACCAGGCTCCTGGGATTGAACCCTGGGTCAGGCTCCCTTCTCAGCCCTCAGTCTGCTTCTCCCTCTCCCTTTGCAGCCTCCTTCTCCCCCTCCTCCCCTCATCCCCATACACTCTTTCGTGCTCTCTCTCTCTCACTCTCGCTCTCACTCTTTCTCGCATTCTCGCTTTCTTGCTCTCTCTGGTTCTCTCTCTCAAATAAATAAATAAAAATCTTAAAAATAAATAAATAAAAGAACATATCCAAACCTTACATAATTTGTCCTCATCTGCCTGTGGGATGGCTTAATAATTTTCCCTGTTGGATCAGAAGTCATGACTACCATAACCTAGCTATGTTTCTATAAGCCAGGCATTTAACCTACTTAGGTCTCATTTTAAATAAGAGATTCTGTGAAGTCCTTTTAAGCCAAAAGTTGAAACCTCTGTCTTGCAGGTTTCAGATAAATGTGTGAATTGGCCAGATGAAATGAAAAGAATGTGGGGACAGTGACACACTGTAACATGTAAAACTTACCTAAACATATTCTTTTTTAATTTATCTACGATAGTCACAGAGAGAGAGAGAGAGAGAGAGAGAGAGAGAGAGGAGGCAGAGACACACAGGCAGAGGGAGAAGCAGGCTCCATGCACCAGGAGCCCGACGTGGGATTCGATCCCAGGTCTCCAGGGTCTCCAGGATCGTGCCCTGGGCCAAAGGCAGGTGCCAAACCGCTGCACCACCCAGGGATCCCCCTTACCTAAACATATTCTTACTCAGGTTTTGATATAGTTCATTTTGTTTGGTTTGGTTTTAAATATGTGGGTAGACCAGGTTTGGCACAAAGACTAAGAATTTGTGTAATATGCTTTAAGCTCTAAAATGTACAATGAGTCCAGGATCAGTGATTATGGTTTATTCCCAGTTCTGCATCTTTGCTTATATTTCCCATCGTTTACTACTACTATCGCCCACCACCCCCAGCCCTGCACCACAACACACAGACAAACACACACATAATCACTCGTATTCTTGAACAACCTGGAGTACAAGTAGAACATTCAGTTAGCACAAGACAGCTAAGAAGGATTTCAGTACGTACTCTGGGAGCTCTGAATCCTTCTGGAGTTCTCTACAATTAAATTGCACACTGGTAAATTAAAACCAGAGTTTGAAGTTTTCCCTATCAGTTAGGTGATGTTGCTGAACATTCTTGAACTTTAGTTTTCTTTTTTTTTTTCATTTTAAATATTTATTCACTTGAGAAAGAGAGAGCAAGTTGGAGGGGGGAGAAGGGCAGAAGGAGAGGGAGAATCCTAAGTGGACTCCTCACTAAATGCAGAGCCCAATGGGTTCTATCTTGTGACCCCAAGATATGACCTGAGGTGAAATCAAGAGTTAAATGCTCAACCAACTGAGCCACCCAGGCACCCTTTGAACTTTAGTTTTCTCATCTTTAAAATGGAAACAGTGTATGATAAAGATCACTTATGGGCTTCTTTTGAGGATTGACTATGATTATAATAGGAACCATATTTATTGAGTACTTAACCATGTTAGGAACTTTGCTATGTACCTTATGTTATGTGATCTCATTTAACCTTTAATAAAACCCTTGTAAGTGGGGGCACTTGGGTTGCTCAATGGTTGAGGGTCTGCCTTCAGCTCAGGCCATGATCCCAGGGTCCAGGATGGAGTCCCAGATTGGGCTTCTGGTGGGCAGCCTACTTCTCCCTCTGCCTGTGTCTCTGCCTCTCTTTCTGTGTCTCTCCTGAATAAATAAATAAAAACCTTAAAAAGAAAAAAACAGTCCTTGTAAGTCATAAATGAATAGCCTCATTTTTACAGATTAGAAAGCTGTTGTTGAGGAGAGCCACCTTTACTGAAGTCACACAGCTGAGTGGTGGAAGACAGATTTAGATTCAGGTCTATGTGACTCTTAAGCTTCCAGCACTGTCATAGTTTCCTACTGCTGCCAGAACACATTACCACAAAGTTTGTGGCTTAAAGACAACATAAATTTGTTATCTTATAATCTGAAGGTTAGAAGCCCAAATTGGCTCTTACTGGACTAAAATCAAGGTTTTAGCAGGGCTGTACTCTTGTCTGAGAGAACCCATGTTCGTTTTTTTTTCCAGCTTCTAGAAGCTGCCTGCATTCCTTGGTTCTTGTCCTCCACCACTGACATTTTCCCTGTGACTCTAACTCTTCTGTTACCATCTTCCATATATAAGGACCCTTGTGATTACATAGGGCCAACCTTAGTAATCCAAGAACATCTTATTTTAAGATTCTAGGATTAGCAGACTTCATTCCATCTGTAAATTTAATCTTTCCTTGCTATGTAACATACTATCTTCATAGATTCTGCGGTTTAGGAAGTAAATATTTGTTAAATTAATTAAACAAAGAAGCCATTAGACTGAGACGACTCTAATGCTGTAGTGGCCTTTGTAAGCAAACCAAAATCTACCCCTGTAAATGCCTCAAGGATACAAGGTCAAAACACTAGAGACAACCAATTTACAAAGAGCCAATTTGACTTTAAACCATAGCTAATCAATATCTTCCTTACTTTGCTTCTACCATTTCACTATGAAATCTCTTCCTGAGCTCCTGTCAGTGAAATGTTGCTAACCATTTCTGGTTTGGCACTGCCAATTGAATCAATTTTTTGTTCAAATAAACTCTTAAAATTTTAGTAGGCCTTAGTTTATCTTTTACACACCTTTGGGGGGCCATTATTCTAACTACCACATCCTCTGATTATATAGCATAGTATAGCATAGTGTTAGCAAATGTATGTAGTGGATATCTATTGTTTTTGTTCCTTCAGTATTTTTTTTATCTAAGTTTTTTGCATCATCCTCACCTCTGTCTCCTATAGGGTATGTCTTCTTATTCCTTTTGTTGCTGGAATTACACAGTTCTACGTCTCACGGCCACAATAGGGGGCAGAGGGAAAAATAGTACTAGACCCAGCATTGGTCTAAGAGGTGCACATATGACCCAAACAGGCATATCAGCGTCCTTCTTTAAGAATGGAGATGGAAGGGGTGCCTGGGTGGCTCAGTCAGTTAAATTTCTGACTCTTGGTTTTGGCTTAAATCATGATTTCAGGGTCATTAGATCAAGCCCAGCATGGGGCTCTGTGTGCTGGAGATTCTTTGCCCCTCCTTTCCCTCTCCCTTTGCACCTCCCCCTTCCAGCTCATGCATGTGTGTGCTGCGTGTGGGCTCTTTCTCTCTCAAATGAAATAAATAAATAAAACCTTTATTTTTTTTTAAAAAAAGAATTGAGATGGAAGAGCAGCTTCCTCTTTCCCTTTGGATCATGAACTATAGGCTATGACCCCAGCAATACTAGTGGTCATATATCTATGGACCAATACCATCTTCTCTAACATACGGAGAAACCAAAGAAAATAAGCTAACTGAAAAGCTGAACGTCAGACCACAGTTGAGAAACAGAGATTGGGCCCTTTTGCTACTCAAATCTCACAATTCTGTGAGATTCGAGATTCCTGTGGTTGGTTCCGCCCCTACATTTCAGAGGCCACCCCTATGAGACAGTGATTTTGCTATTTTGCTTAAGCCAGTTTGAACTGGGTTAATATTACTTGGCACAGAAGAGCCCTAAAATAAAAGCTTAGGTTTAAGTATTACTTGCTTTATGTGTGTCAGTTTTGTTTTCTCCATTACACTGTAACTCTTGTGAGGTCAGAGTTCATACCATAGCTTCCTGGACATCTTCCTATACATCTGTCAGTGCTAGTTTGTTTGTTTAAAAAAACAAATGTTTTCTTATTTATATGTCCTGCTAACATGTAATCACAAAAAATACGTAAATTGGGCAGCCCTGGTGGCTCAGTGGTTTAGCGCTGCCTTCAGCCCAGGGTGTGATCCTGGAGACCCGGGATCGAGTCCCACATCAGGCTCCCTGCATGGAGCCTGCTTCTCCCTCTGCCTGTGTCTCTGCCTCTCTCTCTCTCTCTCATAAATAAATAAATAAATAAATAAATAAATAAATAAATAAATAAATAATCTTAAATATATATATATAAATAAAACAGAAGTAATGCCTATACATCTTTAATGTTAGCATTTTTTGACTCTGTTCATAAAATCTGTGTTTTCCAAGTCTAAAATTTGCATAAGTTCTGATCTTATGTAATTAAGGGGTGTGTGTGCATGTGTATGCAGCCCTCCATGGAATATAATCCCACTATGCAGCATAATCTGATGGCAACCAAAAGCTTCAAAGAAACATTCCCTGATAAATGGAATTGAGATGCTTACCAGTGGGATGCACCACAGTGTTCTATCTTTCCAGACTTTCTTTCATAGGAAAGAAATCACTGGATTCAGAGAATATATTCCCAAGCCAATTAGTAATTTTAATCATGTCCAATAACCTTGAGTCAGTGGCTCTTTGGCACAGATTCTAGGAGTTTTACATACGTTAACTAATGTAATTCTCCAATAATCCTATTACGTTGTTTGCAGTAGGCAGAATTTTAAAGATGCTCCTTCCCCCAAGAGTCTTGTCCAGCGGTTATTCAATCAAGCACTACTCTGGTACTTCTCTGAAATGATTTTGCAGGTATAATTAAGATTATGGACCTTAAGATGTAGAGATTATCCTGGATTATCTGAGTATGCTCAATATAATCATTTGAGACCTTAATAACAGACTTTCTCAAGCTTGGAGTCAGAGATTGGTGAAAGAAGACGATAGAGAAGAGATGCTGCAGAAGAGGAGGTCAGAGTGATTCAAAGTGTGAGGAAGAATTGACCTGCGATTAATGGCTTTGAAGATGGAGGAAAAGGGCCACAAACCAAGGAATGTTGATGTCTTCTAGACACTAAACTCCCATTCAAAAGTCAGCAAGGAAGTGGGACTTGCATAGAACTGAGTCCTGGTAACAACTGAAAAACAGACCCTCCCCCAGAGCCTCCAGTGATGAACTAATGCAGTCCCAAAAACACTTCACCAATGCAATTCTAGATTTGAGGATATTTAGCAGACTTGATAATTAAATTCAACGTGTAGTTCTTGATTAGATTCTGGGAGTGAGTATGGTAGGAAACAGTTTTAAAGAATATTGCTGAGACCATTAAGGAAATTTTAGTTTGACCCACATGTTAGATCATGGTATTTTTGTCAATGTTAAAGTTTCTGAGTGTAGTGGTAGTAATATTGTGATTCCTAAGTAATTGCGAATTACTTGTTGTTAGGTGCTATATGCTCAAGTGTTTTTCAATTTTTAATTTTGAAGATTTTATTTATTTATTCATGAGAGACACACAGAAAGACCTAGGCAGAGACATAGACAGAGGGACAAGCAGGGTGCCTGCAGGGAGACAGTCAACCACTGAGCCACCCAGGTGCCCCTGTGCTCAAGTATTTAGAGATGAAGTGCCATCCTGAACAGTGTGTGTAACTAGAGGTGAAGCAAATGGGTAAAATGTTAAGTTGGTGCATGTGGATGAAGGGTACATGGATGTTCAACGAACTACTTTTGCAAATTTTCTCCCCCAAATTTCAAGTTTTTCAAACTATAAAGTTGTTGAGAGGGCGCCTGATTGGCTCGGTTGGTTAAGTCTGGGCCTTAGGCTCATGATCCCAGGGTCCTAGGATGGAGCCCCACATCCTGCTCCCTGCTCCGCAGAGTCCGCTCCTCTCTCTCCCCGTCCCCGCTGCTTGTGCACGCTCTCTCTCTGCCAAATAAATGGATAAAATCTTAAAAAAAAAAAAGTTGGGGAGAAAAATAGAATCGCTTTAGATACTGTGCAGGAATGAACATGAGAGGAGTAAATGAAAAGAAGGAAGACCGGGTGAGAAGGTGTCGCCGTAGTCAGGTGGAGCGCTGGAGTGACCGTGGCAGCGCGATGCAAGCATTCCCACCCTGGCGGCACCGAGGCTAGAGGAGCAACTCCGAGGGACAAAAGCAAATCTGTAACTATAGTTTCCATCGACATCTCCTTGCCCGTTCCCAACGACTGCTAGGGCGAAAGGGGCGCGGTCGCCCAGCTGTTTTAAAACTTGCTGGGAAAAAAAAAAAACAAACAAACAAACAAAAAAACTTGGTGCAGCTCTAGGACTCCAGCGGCCTTCACCTCGCGCGTGCGCAGAAAGCGCTGGCGGGCGGGGGCGGAGTGTGGAGGGAGGGGGCGGGGCAGACTGGGAGAGTCCACGTCTACGGGTCCAAAGGGGAATTGAGGCATCCTGAGGTTAATATGTCATTCCCTTCCCAAAGAATCTCCAAAATCTTCGGACCTTCCCCGCACAGAAATTTCCTTGTTTGCTGAGTACCTCCGGGAAGCTGATGTTTAACTGGCACTAAGGGGGAGTTACGCAGATATGTTTGTTTCCGCTGCCCCCACTTCCGCTGCGTGCGCCAGGCCGGGCGGGGAGGGAGGCGGAAGCGGAAGTGTCGGCGTCCGGGAGACGGTCCAGCTGATCCACCGGTGGTCCGAGCCCCGGAGCCTTGGCATGGAGGGGTGCAGCGAGCCGCGACTGGACGCTAAGTCCGAGGTGAGTCCTGACCTGAGAGGAGTCGGGGCTGCGGGGCTCTGGAGCTGGAGAGACCTTTCCCTAAATTGTGTTTTCTACCTTCATTTCAGGTCACCAACCAGGTGAGTGAATGGCCGCCCCGCCTTCCTCCGGCTTCTGTTGGGCGAGGGGCGGGCGGTAGCGCCTGGCCCGCCTCCTGCCCCTGGCTGCCGGGGACCGTGCCACCGCTGTGAGCTTCCCCAGCAATTCCCTCCTCCAAGGCCCGTGTGTGCGAGTCTGTGACCTTATCCTGCCACCCTGCATTCCTGCATTGCTCCTTCCACTATGCACCTGACGCGGTAGCTGCTGCCCTTTATTTATTTTTTTTAAAGATTTTATTCATTTATTCATGAGAGACACAGAGAGAGAGGCAGAGACACAGGCAGAGGGAGAAGCAGGCTCCATGCAGGGAGCCCGACGTGGGATTCGATCCCGTGACTCCAGGATCACGCCCTGGGCCGAAGGCAGGCGCTAAACCGCTGAGCCACCCAGGGATCCCCGTTGCCCTTTAATTTAACCTCCTGCACCCACTCCAGCCCAAAGAGTACAGAGCCATTCTTGCTCTTGATGACCGCTTATTCAAAGCTAGGTACACAGTATTTTAGAATGTGTTATAGAAAGGGAAGTTGTTAAAATCTCAAAGATAGCACTGCAAACATTTTCTTAGTCTTTTTTTAAATATTTATTTATTATTTATGATAGACATAGAGAGAGCGAGAGGCAGAGACACAGGAGGAGGGAGAAGGAGGCTCCATGCAGGGAGCCCGACGCGGGACTCGATCCCGGGACTCCAGGATCACGCCCTGGGCCAAAGGCAGGCGCTAAACCACCGAGCCACCCAGGGATCCCCCGCATTTTCTTAGTCTTTAAGAAAGTTATTTTGAAGATGGAAAGTATACCTCTTTAACCTTTCGTGTCTGCGTTTTTTTATGCCAGAAAAAAAAGAATTTGAATTTTTAAGTATGTCTTATGCCTTTTTGTTCTAAGTGTTCTTGTCCTGCATCAGGTATTAACTTACTATTAGAGAAACAGGTTAATAATACATTTCCCAGGAGAAGAGTATGAAAACTAGAGCATTTTAGGTCAAGAGTTTCCCAGGCCCAAACAAAATCTTAAGGAAGGGCTGAGATAAGAAATAATGGGAGTACAATGGCAGAGAGATGTTCCAATGACTGCTCTCTGTCATCTGTCTCCCAACTGCTGTTGCTTTTGTGGATACCTGGGAAGTAGGGGGAATTCAGAAAGATTAATCTGGCTGATTAAGCCCCCTTATCTGGCTATGATTGTTTACAGAGAAGAAGGCAAGACAAAAAAACAAAAACAAAAACCCAAGATAATTTACAAACATTAAAATACATATGAGACTTTAGCAGGATGATTCAATTGTTTAATTCAAACAAGCTGAAAAGTATTTTTATAAAAGACACCTTTTTTTTTTTTAAAGACACCATTTAAAAAATAAATAAAGACATCATTTACAACATAAATTATAAAAGTGCCTTGCAGTCAATCTAACAAAATATATTTAAGGCCTTTATGAAGAAAATTATAATGAGTGCTAGACATCCAGTTTCTAGTGCGGCATGTAAGGAACTTGGAATATAGAAGAACAAGTAAAAAGCTTAACAAACTGAAGAATTAACAACTCTTGGATCCATCAGAGAAGTAAGGCAAACTGCCACCCCCAAATCGGAGAGACAGCTGAATATAGAGCATTACAACTTGCTAGAATAGAAATCTGTGGAAACTAGTGCCATGCTAGGAAAACCTAAACTATAATTGATAAAGTGCTAGTGGATCTGTGGACAAGTCTGAGAATTAAAATCTCAAGGACCTGGTCATTGGAGGGGTGGTGGGAAATGCTCTTACGCTTTCATGATTTTTACCTCCAGAAACTCCTAAATTGAACATTTTTATTCATAGCTCATGATGCAGTTTTAAATGTGCTGCAATGAAAAAAAAAAGATTATTCAAGGATGTTATTGAGGGAAAAAAATCCATTACCCAAATATTAGTCATTTATGTTTGTAGTATATGCTTTTTAAAATGCACCAGATAGGGATGCCTTGGTGGCTCAGCAGTTGAGTGTCTGCCTTCAGCTCAGGGCATGATCCCGGGTCTAGGATTGAGTCCTGAATCAAGTCCCACATCGGGCTTTTTGTGGGGAGTCTGCTTCTCCCTCTGCCTATGCCTCTGCCTCTCTGTGTTGCTCATGAATAAATAAATAAAACATTTAAAAATAAAATGCACTAGATAAAAGTAATATTTAGGCTTAAGCTGTAACACCTCTCTTTCTTTAAATATTTTTCACCAATGTATGAATTAGTCATGTTAATTGGGACCATACCTCCAGTGAGAGTTCACGACCCTGTATACTATCCATCAGCATACTGTTCTCTCCACACTTAAAATATACTCTAAATTCACCTTGCCTTGCTACCACCTAAATGCAAACCTCCATCTTCTTGTCTAGATTGCTTTGCAGTAGGCACCCAATTGGGTCTTGTTGCTTTCCTTTAAAACTTCATGCCCTTTCCAGCAATTTGGATGAGTCTTTTGCAGCCTAAGTTAGACCAGGTCTTTGTCCTGCTCAAAGTCTTGAAGTGATTCCTGTCACACTAGAAAAAAAGTCTTACTGACTATGGCCCCCTTTCTACTCAGAAGCCACTCCTCAAAGAAGTCTCTCCCAGATTCTGCCTAAACAGCCCTCCTGGTCACTCTATCTCTTTACCCATCTTTTTTTTTTTTTTTACACTTTTTTGTATTTATTTGTTTATTGTCTTGCCTTCCCCACTAGAAGTAACGTCCTGAGGTCAGGAACTTTGTTTTCTTCTTTTTTATATCTCTAGTGCCTAGAACATACTATTCTTTCATAAATGCTTACTGAATATTGGAGCCTAGAGACATAGTAACGTGTCCAAAGCCACATGGTTAGAAGGTAGGAGAACTGAGATTCAAACTCAGGTTGGTCTGATTTTAGAATTTGAGCCTGTTAATTAACAAATCATAATGCTGTGTTACCCAGCACCAGAGGTCTCAGATTATCCATTATTACACCTTCTGATACTTACAGTCATTGTTTTGAAGTAGTTTATGATTTCTTCTAGATGTCTAATTAGAACACTTCATCACAGGTGAATGATTATTCCTACTGCTGCCATCTTTTATGGCTTTCCTTGTTGCCAGTTTTACGGTATAAATCAAAAGTAAGATATTCTGTTGACATGCAACATCTACTGCCCTTTTCCCTCTTCTCGTATATGAAACATAGTGACTTAAATTTTTTACATTTTATATAGTGCTTCATACATTCATAAATGTATGACTGCTTTTGTAATTCTGTGTATTGTGTTGGTTGTACAAACTGCACTCAAGGAGTTGACATCTAGTGGATATGGGGATGGGAGACAGGTCCACAGATGACTACTATACAAGGCAGAATGTTCTAGCTGATAAGGGTGTATGAAATGACATGAATGTTCATAGAAAGTTTAAGGAAACCAGGAAAGACTTCACAAAGCAGATAGAATTAGAGAGGAGTTAGATGTTTGAGAATTATATTGCAAGAGGAATGAGCAGCATGGGCAAGGGTGGAAATACATGAGAATATAAAGAAGGGATGCAGTCTTGTTTGAGGACGAATGGGAAAACAAGGACTGTGCTGGAAGATAACTCAAGTGCTGGGTTGGTAACTATCTCATGAGACAGTAGATTTTAAATCTTGACCTGTGATACTAGATTTGGTTAATATATAAATAGTATTTAGAGACTATAGTCTATATTGGAGCCAACAGAGACTACAGGCAAGAAACAAAATAGGAGGCTGCAGTAAAATCTAAGGCAAGATTGAAAAAAAAAAACTATTTGTAGGTCTGTAGCAAGGAGATTGGGAAGAAGGGAATAAATATCAGCATTGGCTGAAATAAAATTTTGAGTGCCTACCAATTCTTACGCATTTTGAGAAAAGTCAAAGTTGACCAACATTTCAGACCTGTGTCACTAGGGAAATGGTCATCAGTAGAAATGAGATGAGGATAAAAAGCATTTTTGAGGGAAGATGATATATGTCTGGAGTGGAGGGCTTATGTACTATGAATTTATTAGTATGAATATGTTTAATGGGAAGGGCTTTATTTTTCTGTATTATTTTTACTGGTGGTATTAGCATCTCTAAGAGGTAAGAGGTTACGCTTATTAAATCTGAAATAGCTTTTAGTTGTTTTTGCTAAAATTTCTAGAAACTAACATATTTCCAATTAAATAGTTGTGAGAATACATTTTTGATGTCATATATTAAGTTTATTGACAAAGTTATTTTCAGCTGGGTGCTGTATGTAATAAACTATCCAAAACTTAATAACTTCAGTTTAATGACCTTTCAGGACTCTTGTGGGTTACCTCGGGTTAGCTAGATGATAGTTTCTACTCCCTGTCATCTAGGAGCCTAATTGAGCTGGAAACCCAGAGGGCTCACTCAACGGGGCTAGTGATGACTTTGACTAAGAGTCAGCTAGAACTGATAATTAGAGTGACTTGATTCTCCCTACATGGCTGTTCACCCTAGGGTAGCTGGGTTTCGAGAGAGAGAGTCCCCAAGAGCCAGTATTCCATGAAGAAGGAGGCAGACACTGCCAGTTCTCTTAAGGCCTAGGCTCAAAGATTCCCGAAAGTCTCTTTTGCCATATTCTGCTCATCAAAGCAATCACAGGGACAGCTCAGATTGGTGCAGAGGGAAAGAAAATAAGCTCCACTTAATGGAGCTTAAGAAGTGACATCTATGTACAGGGAGGGATGACACTAACTGTATTGGAAGCCATCTTTGGAGACCAGTTACCACATGCTCCAGAAATTCCAAACTTGTTAGTTCAACAAATACTTGTTTAGACATTCACTTTGTACCAAGTATTGTTGTAGTAGATTGAGTAATAAACTAGATGGATAATGCCCTTGCTCCTACAAAGTGTGAATTTCCTTGGGGAGTCAGGTTATTTATTACCTGACTGATAATAACATAATAAACATGGTAATTTCAGATAATAATGAGTGCTATTGAGAAAATTAAAAAGCAGAGTATGGATAAAGGTACCAGTAAACGAGAAGAGGAAGGCTAATAACTTAGCAAATGTTGTATACTTGCACTAGGGTAATATGAACTCTCAAGTAGAAATTTGCTAATAACTCATGCCTTAATCAAGTTCTACATATAAACACAGAGTGTAGCATAGCACTCTTCAATAGAACTTTTGTGATGGTGGAAATGTTCTGTATTGGCACTGTCCACACTAGCTAGATGTGACTGTGAGCACTTAATATGTGACTAGCCCAACTAAGGAAGTGAAAAAAAAAATTTAAGATTTTCTTTATTTATTCATGAGAGACACAGAGGGAGAGAGGCAGAGACACAAGCAGAGGGAGAAGCAGGCTCCATGCAGGAAGCCTGATGTGGGACTCCACCCGGGGCTGAGCCAGAGGCAGATGCTCAACCACTGAGCCACCCAGGCGTCCGGGAAGTGAAATTTTTTATTTTATTGATTTAAATAGTCACATTTGGGTAATGGCTACTGTATTAGACAGCTTCGGTCTAGCATGTAGAAAATGATAAACATTCTCATGCCATTCTAGACCTATTTAGTTTCTTGACCTACTAGAACTTAATTCCAAATAGTAATGTTGCAGCTAGGTAAAATAAAAACTGTGTACCGTGTAGAATATGAAATCAGATGGATTAGGGTTGGAATATCAGCTATACTAGTTTTGTATCCTTGGATGAGTTATTTGGTCAGTCTTTTCCTCATCGTACTTTTGAGAGAGAGTAAGGTGTGCAGAATACTTAACATTCCTTCCATTGGCAAACTTTCACTGAAAAAGGAGAGAACATAAAAGTGTATATTTTATGACTAGCTATAAAAATTACATATGAAGGCTAGAAATAAGAAAATAGTTTTTAGGATGGAGTTGTGGATGATTGTCTTTCTAATACTATATGTTGTATTTTGAAAAAATAAAAACTAAATTTAAACTGAAATGGTCTTTATCAGTATTTTTCTTTATAGACAGTTTTTATATGATGTTTTATGTTACTAATAACTACAGCTACCATATCAATTTTTTAAAAAGATTTTATTTATTTGAGAGAGTGTGTGCATGCTGAGGTGAGAGGAGGAGCAGAGGGAGAGGGAGAAACAGATTCCCCGCTGAGTGAGGAGCCGGACCTGGGGTGGGGATCCCAGGACCCTTGAGATCATGACCTGAGTGGAAGTCAGACACTCAACTGACTGAGCCACCCAGGCGCGTTCAGATCAATTTTTAGTGTGACTGAGTACAGCTAATTTGTTTACCTTTTAATCTATATTTGTTTTGAGATTATTTTTCTTCTTTATATTCATTTTATTTTGAAATGTTTTTCTATTTTTTCACTACTAGTTTTTTCCCCTTTGTAAAATTATTCCCCTTTTTAAAATTATTTTCTTAATTCTACAAGAGTTTTGAGGATGCAGCACCTGGTTAGCTCAGTCAGTTAAGTGTCTGCTTTCGGCTTAGGTCGTTGATCCTGGGGTCCTGGGATCGAGCCTCAAGTTGGGCTCCTTGCTTGGCATGGAACCTGCTTCTCCCTCTCCTTCTGCCCCTCCTCCCTGCTTGTGTTCTCTCTCAAATGAATAAAATCTTTTTTTTTTTAAGATTATATTTATTTATTCATGATAGAGAGAGAGAGGCAGAGACACGGGCAGAGGGAGAAGCAGGCTCCATGCCAGGAGCCTGAAGTGGGACTCGATCCTGGAGTCCCAGGATCACGCCCTGGGCCAAAGGCAGGCACTAAACCGCTGAGCCACCCAGGGATCCCCCAAATGAGTAAAATCTTGAAAAAAAAAGTTTTGAGGCAATATTTCATTCTTAATGTCCTCCATAATGATAAGTGTGCTGTTCTGATTTTTCTTTTTTTTTTTTAAAATGTTATTGGGGATCCCAAAATATTAAAAATAAAAAATACTAAAATGTTATTTATTTATTTATGAGAGACACACACAGAGAGAGGCAGAGACATAGGCAAAGGGAGAAGCAGGTCTGATTCAGGGATTCAATCCCAGAACCCCAGAATCATGCCCTGAGCTGAAGGCAGATGCTTAACTGCCAAGCCACCCAGGCGTCCCTTAAACTGCATTTAAATATTCAGTTTTAGAAACAACTGAATCCCAGCTTTCTTTTCCTTATGTGTACACATTTTGTACATTGAGTGGATGGTAGCTCTCCCTATTTCCTCACCTGACAGTTTCACCATTGTAATTTGCCATCAGATTCCAACATTGTGTTCCTTAATTGATTTTCTGTTTGAAATGTTCTAAATAATCTAGAGTTTTATTTCAGACTGAGAATCAAGTAATGATTTTCTCTACCATTTTCCTGTAGACAGTAAAGCATCAAGAAATTGTGCAGACTGAATAAGTTTAAGAAGTGCCCTAAATTAAATTTTTGGAAATCACTATTGATATAATATAAAAAATATATCTCTAATTACAAACTCCCTTAGATTCTGTTCTTGGATTTTTAGCCACTTATTGAACATTCCTATTTAAATATCCTCTGTCACCACTTGATAATACCTTTAGCCTTAAAATCTATAAAGTCTGATTGGTAATATGGTATCAACATTCTCCCCATCATCTGTACTCATATTTTCATAGTTGTCTTTGATCTCTCCCATAATTGTTAAGAAAAACACCAGGGCCTACTCATTCATTCTTTAAGGGTCAGCTTAATCCTACTTATTACCACTTTAGTTCAGGCATTTAAAAACCTCATACCTGGATTATTGTATTCTCCTGCCACCAGATGAATATTACTTATTTATATATTAAATTTTTTTAAAGATTTTATTTATTTATTCATGAGAGACACAGAGAGAGAGGAGAGGCAGAGATAGGCAGAGAAGCAGGCTTCATGCATGGAGCCCGATGTGGGACTCGATCCTGGGGCCTCCAGGATCACACCCTGGGCCAAAGGCAAACACTCAACAGCTGAGCCACCCAGGTGTCCCAGATGAATATATTTTAATCAATACTTTCATATCTTTACTGAAAAAAATTCAGTGAGTCCTGCATAAAGGAGAAATTTAAATGATGCAATATATTTTCCATAAGATAAAGTATATGAGAATACTCTGAAAACCTCTGAAAACTCACAATTTGAAAGGAATTATTGGCTTCTTCACCTCTTTTTTTCAGCTTTATCTTCCATACTTCCTTACAGGAGCCATCCACTTTAAGGCAGTTAAATGCTCTCTTATACCAGATATTGACTATCTCCATCTCTAGTTGGCTCAGCTTAATATTTATCAAGCATTTATTCTTTGTTAGGTGTGTAGTTATGGAATATATAAAGAAGACACATTTTCCTCTCAATTTCAGTTCTGTTTAATCTTCAAAACTGAGCTGAAAGTTTATGCCTTCTGTAAAGCATTCCTTTGATCACAGTAGCCTACAATAAATTTTTTTCTTTCAACCAGAAAGGTTTGTATTCACTGATACTCACTCCCCCTGCCTGATATCTACAAGGTAACATATGCCAAAAAAGTGCATTACCATGAACAGCTTAATGAGTGATTTTAAAGTGAGCATCTTTGTAACCACAATCAAATTCAAGACATGGAGCATCACCAGTACCTCAGAAGCCCACCACAGGCCCTTTCCCAATCAAACCTCTCTCTTTTCTCCTCCATACAGGTAATGATACTTTTGTGATAATTGCATTCTTGCCTCTCTATATAATTTTCCCACCTGTGTATGCAGCCTTAAAGAATACTGTATTTCCTGTTTCTCAAGTTTAAGTGAATATAATCACATAACTTTTGACTTGTTTCTTTTCGACATTTTGATGTTAAATTGTAGCTGTAGTTCATTGTTGTACATATTTCACATATGTACATATGTACATACTCATGTACATATATGTATCTTATAACTGATGAACATTTGGGTGGTTTCAGTTTAGGCGATTATGAATATAGCTACTTTGCTGTGCAGAAGCTCAGTTTAATGTAGTCCCACTTGTTTACTTTTGCTTTGGTTGCTTTTGCTTTTAGTGTCAGATTAAAAAAATTATCACCATGATTTCTATTCTCCAGGAGCTTCCTGTCTACATTTTGTTCTAGGAGTTTTATGGTTTCAGGTCTTATTTTCAAGTCCTTCATCCATTTTGAGTAAACTTTTGTGTATGGCATAAGAGAGTGGTCAAGTTTCCTTCCTTTGCATGTGGCTGTTCAGTTTTCCGAACATTATTTATTGAAGATACTATCCTTTTAAAAATATATATATTTATTCATAAGAGGCAGAGACAGACAGAGGGAGAAGCAGGCTCCACGCTGGGAGCCTGATGCAGGACTCGATCTCAGCACCCTGGGATCACGACCTGAGCCAAAGGTAGATGCTCAACCATTGAGCCACCCAGGTGCCCAAGATATTGTCCTTTTACCACTGTACATTCTTGACTCCCTTGTCATAAATTAATTGACCATGTAGGCATGGGTTTATTTTTGGGCTTTCTATTATGTTTCATTAATCTATGTGTCTGTTTTCATTCCAGTGCTATATTTTAAAAATTACTATAGCTTTGTATTATAGTTTGAAACCAGAGAGCATGATGTCCCAGCTTTGTTCTTTCCCAGAATTTGCTTTGGCTATTTTGGGGGTCTTCTGTGGTTTCATACTTTTTAGAGTTTTTCCCATTCTGTGAAAAATATCATTGGAATTTTTATTGGGATTGCATTGAATCTATAGATCGCTTTGAGTAGTATGGACAATATTTTAACAACATTAATTCTTCCAATCCTTGAGCACAGGATATCTTTCCGTTTATTATTGTTTCCATCTCTTTTTAAGATTTTATTTATTTATTTGAGAGAGAGAGCACGAGCCAGGGAGAGGGGCAGAAGGAAAAGGGGCAAGGGGAAAAGCAGACTCCCCATTGAGCAGGGTCCTGGGATCTTGCCTTTTATTTCTTTTTATTGCTTAATTGCTCTGACTAGTATTTCCAGTTCTGTGTTGAATAAAATTGGTTCAAGTGGACATTGTTGTCATGTTCCTGATCTGAAAGGAAAACCTTTTAACTTTTTACCATTGAATATAATGTTAGCTGTAGGTTTGTCATATGTGGCCTTTATGTTAAGGTATGTTCCCTTTATGCCTGCTTTGTTGAGAGTTTTTTTTTTTTTAATATCATGAATTGGTATTGAATTTTGTCAAATACTTTTTTCTGTATCTATTGAGATGATTATATGATTTTTATCTTTCATTTTTAAAATGTTTATCACATTGATTTACAGATGTTGAACAATCCTTATATCTCTGGAATAACTGACTTGAGCATCGTGTATGATCCTATTAATGTATTATTAAATTTAGTTTACTAATCTTTTGTTGAGGATTTTTATATTTATGTTTATCAGGGATATAGGCCTGTACTTTTCTGTTCCTGTGGCATCCTTGTCTGGTTTTGGTATCGGGGTAATATTGGTCTCATAAAAGAAGAGTTTTCCCTGTTTTTTTGTTTTTTGTTTTGCAGAGTCTGAGAAGTATTGGTATTAATTCCTGTTTGAATGTTTGGTAGAATTCTTCAGTGAAGCCATCTAGTCTATTGACTTTTTTTTTTTTTTTTTTTTTTTTTTGTGGGAACACCTTTGATTACTGATTCAGTTTCTTTCCTTGCTAGTAGTAGGTCTGTTCAGGTTTTCTGTTTCATCATGATTCAGGCTTGGTGGTTTGTATATTTCTAGGAATGTATCCATTTCTTCTAGGTTGTTCAATTTATTGGTATGTAATTCTTCATTGTAGTCTCTTAGGATCCATGGTATCAATTGTAATGTCTCCTCTCCCACTTTGGATTTTATTTTCCTCTTTTTTCTTGGTGACTCTAGCCAAAGTTTTAATTTTTTTAATCTTTTCAAAGAATCAGTTTTTAGTTTTAGTGATATTTTCTATTGTCTTTTCAGTGTCTATTTATTTCTGTTCTAATCTTTCTTTATTTCCTTCTGCTAACTTTGGGCTTCATTTTCTCTTTTTCTTTTCTTTTTTTTTTTTTAGCGGGGAGGAAAGGGCACAGGGAGAAGAAACAAGAGAATCTTAAGCAGGTTTGATGCCCATTGCCTGAGCTGGACATGGGGTTCAATCTCTCAACCCTGAGATCACCTAAGCCAAAATCAAGAGTCAGATGCTTGACTGACTGAGCCACTCAGGCACCCTTCTATTTTCTGGAATTTTACAGTTGGCTTGTTTAGTTGAGACTTTTCTAGTTTCATGAGGTAGGCATTTATCACTGTGAACTTACATCTGAGAACTGTTTTTGCTGCATCCCATAAATTTTGGTATATTACACTTTCATTTTTCTTTGTCTCAAGACACTTTTTAAATTTCTCTTTTGATTTCTTTTTTGACCCATTGATGTTGTTATGTGTTCACATATTTGTGAATTTTCTAGTTTTTTTTTTTTCTTGTAATTAATGTCTAGTTTCATACTATTGTGGTCAGAGATGATGCTTGATAGGATTTCAGTCCTCTTAAATGAAGACTTTTTTTGTCTTGGCAAATGTTCCATGTGCACTTGAGAATATGTGTATTCTATTGCTTTTGGATGGAATGTTCTGTAACTATCCGTTAAGTCCATCTGTTCTAACGTGTTGTTTAGAGCTGATGTTTCCTTATTGATTTTCTGTCTGAATGTTCTATCCATTGATTCAAGAGGAGTATTTAAAGTCTACTATTATTGTACGCTGTTTCTTCCTCTAGGTCTGTTAATATTTGCTTTGTTTATTTAGGTGCTCCTATTTTGGGTACATAAATATTTACACATTGTATCTTCTTGTTGGATTGACCCCTTTTTCATTATGTAATTTGCTTTTTTGTTTCTTATTATAGTCTTTGTTTTAAAGTCTATTTTGTCTGATATTACCTGTAGCTATCCCAGCTTTCTTTGGTTTCCATTTCATGGAATATCTTTTTCCATCCCTTCATTTTTAGTCTGTTTGCCTTCTTACCTCTAGAGCACATCTTGTAGGTGGTATATAAATAAGTCTTGTTTAAAAAAGATCCCAAATTTTATTTTATTTTACTTTATTTTATTTTATCCAAATTTTATTTTATTTTTTTTTTTTTAATTTATGATAGTCAGAGAGAGAGAGAGAGAGAGGCAGAGACATAGGCAGAGGGAGAAGCAGGCTCCATGCACCGGGAGCCCGACGTGGGATTTGATCCCGGGTCTCCAGGATCGTGCCCTGGGCCAAAGGCAGGCGCCAAACCACTGCGCCACCCAGGGATCCCCAAATTTTATTTTTAAAAAAGATTTATTAATAAACAAAGCTTTTTGCCCTATCAGTATTAATTTGGTAGCAAAAAGTATTAACCAACAAGTATTTTTCATGAGTGGCTGCTGTGTACCGTTTACTTGTCTAAGCTTTGAAAAAAAACCAAAATTCCTCCACTCACCAACTTAGGCTTTAGTCAGTATTAAGAGCTACATTTATCCAATCCTGTTTTATGCCCCAGCAACACCGTGCAGTCATTGATAGAAATTAGATTAAAAGTATTAAGGCAGCCAATTATCAATAAGGATGCAATCTTTGGAGTCAAACAGACTTTGGTTTCAGTTCTGATCACAGAAATGTGTGACCTTGCACACATTATCTAAGCTCTCTGAAATTCAGTTTTGTCATTTGCAAAATGGAAATAATAGCCTATAATGTTGATGATTCAAGGTGGCATTTAATACATGTAAACTACATAGCGCATCACCTGACAGGTGTTCATCATCAACAGTAATGAAACCTAAAACCACCTAACACCTAATGCTTACGCTAGTATAAGGCTTCAGGTCGAGGACCATGGTGAGAAAGGAAACTGGAACGGTTCCCGTTTGGGTCCCAGTCACATATGAAGATTGTATGTAACTCATCTTCCACTTTAGGACTTTTAGGTGAGTGAGGTGAGAGAGGCTACAGAGCACTTGTAGTCCCATTAAATGTAGGAGCAAAATGAAGGGAAAACCACATCTTCCTTCTACTTCCATTATACATCTGGTGAAGATGTGTGTGTGTGCGTGTGTGTTTTACTATTGTAATTATGACAGTGTTGTTGTCCAACTCTGTTTATATCCCATATTGCCTCTCCATTTTCCTCTGATTATTGTTCCCCTAGCAATATTAAAATGAAGATATTTTCTTTTACTATGACCAGCATTGAAACTAAAAGTTCAATGTGAGAGCAGTAAAATTGAGTAAATATCTGCATCCATGGCAATGTTATTACCAATGTATTGTTCTGTAATATTTCATTACAGCTTGTAGATTTTCAATGGAAACTGGGTATGGCTGTGAGCTCCGACAGTTGCAGATCTCTTAAGTATCCTTATGTTGCAGTGTTGCTCAAAGTGGCAGATCATTCAGGCCAAGTAAAGAACAAGTGCTTTGAAATGACAATTCCACAATTTCAGGTTTGTGATTTCACTCATTCAAGTTGTAGTTTATTGTTCTGTAGTTGCTACTTAAACATTTATGAAATCTTTCTTAAGAGAAAATTTTAACTGTTTTTATTTATAGTTGTTTTGATGTGCTTTACATTTATTAGTACATACAAAAGATCTGATTTTTTTGGGAGGAATTTGATAAATTTCAATATTTTCAATATAATGCTAAGTTAGTGTACTGTCATATTTGATCACTCTCACGTACACTTCTGTGAACATTAGGAAATTTTCATCTTCTCTGGCAGGATATTTACTTTGCATTTAACTGTTTTATTGTTTTTAGGCTTCATATTCAAGAATGATAAGTTAAATGAATCTTGTCTTTGAACAGTGTCCACCTTGCATTTTCTGACTGGAAATGTTTTATAAAATGCTGATCAGAGTACCAACTACTTGATGATTGTTTTATTAGTTAGAGATTTGAGTAACTCAGTAGTTTATATGTAGGGTAATCTTATTCATATTATCATTTCTACCTGTTTTCTGTAAGCAAGGAAGAAAAAAAGGGGATGAGTGAAAAATTAGATTTTCTTTTAAAGGTACCTTCAAGGAAATGTTTTAGCATTAACTACTTTAACTGGCCTTAGAGTTTTGTTTTTGTTTGATTGGTTTGGTGAGTGAATAGTTAAGAATTCTCACAATAGTTAGTACTCTAAGAAAAGTAAAGTACTCTAAACAACAACAACAACAACAACAAACCAAGTGAATGCAATAGAAATATAATGAGACTTCTTTGTAAAACTAAAAATATATTGATCCTAGGCTTCCCTTTTAAGAAAAGCCTCTCATACCTTTTAGGATGCTTTTGATTTCTTCTTTTACAAATTACACTCTTCTACTAGCTTTATTGAAGTATAGTTGTCAAATAAAAATTATATGTATCTAAGGTATATGATGTGACGTTTTGGTATTATGTATACATTGTGAAGTGATTACCACAGTCAAGCGAATTAACATATCCACCACCTTATATGGCTCTCTTATGTGACTGTGTGGGGAAAACACTTGAGATCTACTCTCAGCAAATTTCAAGTACACAATACATTATTATTAACTATAGTCACCATACTACACATTAGGTCTGCAGAACTTATACATCTTATAACTGAAAGTTTGTACCTTTGACCAATATCTCGTCATTGCTCTTACTCCCCAGCCCTGGTAACTGCCTACTCTCTTGTTATTATGAGTTCTACTTTTTTAGATCCCAGAAATAAATGAGATTGTGCAGTATTTATCTGTGTCTGGCTTATTTCATTTAGCATAATATCCTCCAAGTTCAGGAAGCCTGGGTGGCTCAGCGGTTGAGCGCCTATCTTCGACTCAGGTCATGATCCAGTACTGCATCAGGCTTCCTGCAGGGAGCCTGCTTCCCCTCTGCCTATGTCTCTGCCTCTCTCTCTGTGTCTCTCATGAATAAATAAAATATTTTTTAAAATATCCTCCAAGTTCATTCATGTTGTCAAAAATAGAAGAATTTCTTTCTAAGGGTGTATAGTGTTCTATTATACACACACACACACACACACACACCACATTTTTTAATGCATCATTCATGTGTCAGCACACAGTTAGTTGTTTCCATACTTTAGCTACTCTGAATAATGCTCAAAGAACATGGGAATGAAGCTACCTCTTTGAGGTAGTGATTTTATTTCCTTTGGATATATACCCCGAAGTGAGGTTTCAGGATCCATATGGTAGTTCTGTTTTGGGTTTTTTTTTCTTTAAAATAGATATTGCTGCTTTTGAACAAAAACCCATGGTCAACATTATTAATGCTAATTAGCATCCTGGAAAGAATTAAGAATTGGCTAAAAGGAAGTATAGTATATTACGATATGTGAGTAGCCTTCAACTGAATATAAGGACCAAATCAATTTCAAAAAAAAAATAATATATATATATATATATTCATCCATTCCTTTATATAATTCACAATCTTGGCCTATTTCTTATTTTTCTGATAGCATTCATGCTCTCTGATTCCACCTCTAAGAATTTTCCCTCTAGGAAAAGAATCACAAATGGGACAAATCTCTTAAAAGAAGGTTTTTTACATGGCTTTTAATCAATCCAGAGCCTGTTAGTCACATTGCAGCATTGAGAGCATAGGAACATTTTTTAAGCTTTCAATTTATGTCTTTTTTGTAACAGAAATTTTGACCATTAATAATAGTTACATCTGGCTTCCTTCCATAATGAATTTACATATAAGTTAAAATATATATACTCTTAAGTAGCAGAATAGAGAACTAAGACCAACTAAGAAGGAAAATGCAAATATGTAAATCATTAGAGGGTATCCTAATTGCTGAGGTTAAGTTTCAAATTTGCCTCCTAGCTTCCTGGCAGGTAGAGAAGAAAGGAAAACAATTTGTTTGCTCCTTCTTTTGGAAATTTGGGAGATGGAAAAATAGATGACTTTTATAGGAGAACAACCATACCAAGGTAATTTTTTTAAAAGATTTTTTATTTATTCATAAGAGACACACACACAGAGAGAGAGAATGGCGGAGACACAGGCAGAGGGAGAAGCAGGCTCCTTGCCTGTGGGCATGTGGGACTCTATGTGGAATTTGATTCCAGGTCTCCAGGATCACGCCCTAGGCCAAAGGCAGCACTCAACCGCTGGGCCATCTGGGCTGTCCCCAGCTTAATTTTTAAAAGAAAAGGAAATATGCTTCTACCATATAAGCCATTGTCAGTGTGGATCTTTCTTATTTATTATTTTTTTTAAGATTTTATTTATTCATGAAAGACACAGAGAGAGACAGAGACATAGCCAGAGGGAGAAGCAGGCTCCATGGAGGAAGCCCGGTGCAAGACTCAATCCTGGGACTCTGGGATCATGCCCTGAGCCAAAGGCAGACACTCAACCACTGAGCCACGCAGGCAACCCAGGTCTTTCTTATTGTAACTAAACCTGTATCTTAAAGAAGACAGCTGACTCACCCTGATATACAGTCTTTCACTAGATTTAAAATGCTTTGAAGCCTGGAAACTGAACTTTATTTACTTTTTTTTTTTTTTAAGATTTTATCTATTCATGAGAGACAAAAGAGGCAGAGGGAGAGGCAGGCTCTCTGTGGGGAGCCTGATGCTGTACTTCATCCCAGGACCCAGGGATCATGACTTGAGTCCAAGGCAGATGCTCAACCAATGAGCCACCCAGGTGTCCCTTTTTTTTTTTTTTTTTTTTAATCTTTTTAAAGAACTGCACTTTTGTTTTCTGCTCAGGTCATGATCTCAGGGTTGTGAGATTGAGCCCTATGTCGGTTCCACGCTCAGAATGGAGTCTGCTTGTCCCTCTGCCTTCTCTGCCCCTCCATCTGCTCTCTAAAATAAATAAATAAAATCTAAAAAAAGAGTTGCATGCTCTACTGGCTAAGCCAGCCAGGCACCCCCCCCCAAAACTGTCATTTTTGTTTTTATCTTCATTGCCTACGTTTTGGGTATTTAATCTACCTGGTATGATC
The DNA here is from genome assembly GCF_905146905.1 of Nyctereutes procyonoides. NCBI lineage: Eukaryota > Metazoa > Chordata > Mammalia > Carnivora > Canidae > Nyctereutes > Nyctereutes procyonoides. The sequence continues at coordinate 29,191,508 of NW_026575121.1, read as the reverse complement.
TCAAAAAAGAACTTTCTTTTGTGCTTTTAAAAATTTTAGTTATGAACTAATTATCCAATGCTACAATAGTATTTATGCTTGTGGTACCAAATTGCACCTGTTTGTTTTTTATAACTTTCAAATAATAATAGTGATATAAACATCAACATGCAAATTTAACATGTTATATGGTCTTTAGTGGTCAGGTATAAGTAAGAGAACTACTTATATATTCTGTAAAAGCTAAGTTAATATTCTCTTTCCTTTTTATCTCCAGAATTTCTACAGACAGTTCAAGGAAATTGCTGCAGTTATTGAAACTGTGTGAAAATTGATTACTTGGTTGATAAATTACTACCATCATTCTAAAATCATGGACTTCACTTTCTGTAACAAAACTGTATAAGGATCAAACGATATTTATTGAATGAAAATTGTACTTTTGCTTACCCATTTTTTAATAATAAAAACCCAAAGAGGAATAGATAATGGTGATCAATGTAAAACTTTGTGAATATACTAAAAACTACCAAATTGAACACTCTAAAGGGGGAACTCTGTTATGTAAATTTTATCTCAGTAAAAGAAGCAGACAGTTGAATGATTGATACTGAAGGCAACACAAGTTTATATATTAGACCAATAATTTGAACACTAAAATAATTGTACCCATTTTATAAACAAAATCTCTTATGGAGTCCTATATATAAACTATATATGAATTTAAAAAGTAGCATATGATTACAATAACATTACCAATTTGGTTTTCTAGCATTCATTTAGGATAACAGTGGTCAGTGAGAAGACAACCTGCTCCTTCTCAAGTATTTGGATCAGGTTAGGACTGACCATTGCTGCCTTATATTAGCCAAGCATTTAGTTATTTCTGTTATTAACATTTGTAGGAAGTTCAAATACATGAATAGAGATAGAACAGTATTATTTTGAGTTCTGTATAGAACTAAGTTAAGCTGGTAGCACAAATTATTGTGTTAGATGATTTCCACTGAATTTAAATTTATTTTTATTTTTTAATTTTTTTTTTAAATTTATTTACGATAGTCATACAGAGAGAGAGAGGCAGAGACACAGGCAGAGGAAGAAGCAGGCTCCATGTACCGGGAGCCTGACGTGGGATTCGATCCCGGGTCTCCAGGATCGCGCCCTGGGCCAAAGGCAGGCGCCAAACCGCTGCGCCACCCAGGGATCCCTGAATTTAAATTTATAAACCAATTATTAAAATATCTTATAAAGCCACAGCAAATAACGCTCTATGGCATTGCTTAGGAATAAACAAATAGATCCAGCCATTTGGGACATGTATAGTATTTCAGTTAGGTGGGAAAATGTATTTAATAAATTATACTAGTACTCACAACATATGCAAAAGCTAATTCCAGATGGATTAATGACTTTAAAATATAAAAATTAGAAGTTTTACAGAATATTTATATCAAGTCTTGGGCAGATAGCTCCATAGCTATAACATACAACATACATATATTTGAAATAAAGAATTAAAAAGTTATATGTGGAAAAATATGGGCTATTAAAGACCAAAAACAAATGCTAAGTTGATATGTAAGTTCTTGGTCTGGAGAAAAAAAAATGCCTTAAATATTTCAAGTAGGAAGAGATTTTATTTTTTTTTTTAATTTTTATTTATTTATGATAGTCACACACAGAGAGAGAGACAGAGACATACAGAGACATAGGCAGAGGGAGAAGCAGGCTCCATGCACTGGGAGCCCGACGTGGGGTTCGATCCCGGGTCTCCAGGATCGCGCCCTGGGCCAAAGGCAGGCGCTAAACCGCTGCGCCACCCAGGGATCCCAGGAAGAGATTTTATATAAGAAATGAGATGCTCACTAACCTATCTAAAGGAAAGAGTCAGTAGAAATCATGGCTGACTTTTAGAAATCCAGGGAAGCAGGAATTTCAGGGAAAACCACTGCCAGTAATCTCTGCACAATGCCGGACATCACCTGGAAGCCACTGCGCCTGCCATTCTGACGTCTGTCAACATGTGATTGACACGACCTGCCATTGTCCGTGTGTAACGAAATAAAGACTGCTTGCTTTCTTTGCCCTTCCTGATTTCACAGTGAGAATGCCTCTTATTGGTAGAAGTTAAACCAGGACCCAGTTGACAAAAGAATCTGGTCAATTTAGTTCTAGTCTTCTAGCACTTACAGAGGGGAGATTTAGAAAAACAAGAATGGTGCTAAGTATTCTTACTCTGCTGACAGAAATAGGAATTATTATGGTCCTTATGCAAGTGATCTCACACAATATTCAAATTTCATAGTCCAGAAATGTCAGTCCAGAAATAAATCCTTTGAAATAAAGTTACCAGGATGTAAAGATACTTGGCAAAATTGGTTGGATATTATCCATTTCCTCTGTTTGGGCCTACAGGAAGACTGCATTTTCCAGCCTCCCTTGCAGTTGGGTAAGGACTTCATGGTTGGGTTGTAGCCAGTGGAATCTGGGCAGAAGCATCCTAAGCCACATCCAGTTTTCGTCATAAATTCTCATCTGCTGGCCAAGAGACATACGAGAATATGCTGAAAATCACTAATCATCAGAAAAAAAGCAAATAAAAATCACAATGAGGTATCACCTTACACCTGTCAGATGGGCTAAAACCAAAAAGAAATAACAAGTAACCAAGATGGGGGGCAGCCGGTGGCTCAGTGGTTTAGCGCCACCTTCAGCCCGGGGCGTGATCCTGAGGACCCGGGATCGAATCTCATGTTGGGCTCCCTGCGTGGAGCCTGCTTCTCCTTCTGCCTGTGTCTGTCTCTCACTCTCTCTGTCTCTCATGAATAAATAAATCTTTTTTTTTTAATTTTTTTTTAATTTATTTATTTATGATAGTCACAGAGAGAGAGAGAGAGAGGCAGAGAGAGAGGCAGAGGGAGAAGCAGGCTCCATGCACCGGGAGCCCGACGTGGGATTCGATCCCGGATCTCCAGGATCGCGCCCTGGGCCAAAGGCAGGCGCGAAACTGCTGCGCCACCCAGGGATCCCTGAATAAATAAATCTTTATAAAAAAAAAAAGTAACAAAGATGGGGAGAAAAAGGAAGCCTCATGCACTGTTGGTGCGAATGCAAACTGCGACAGCCACTGTGGAAAATAGTGCGGAAATTCCTCAAAAAATTTAAAATAGGAACACCACCTGATCCAGTAATTCTACTCCTGGGTATTTACCCAAAGAAAATGAAAACACTAATTCGACGACATAGATACCCCTATGTCTATTACAACATTTACAATAGTCGAGGTATGGAAAGCCTTATCCATCAGCAGATGAATGGTTAAAGATGTGGTGTGAGTACACACATACACACACACATAAATATTATGCGATTGTGTCATTTGTGACAACATGGGTAGACCTAGAGGGTATTATGCTTAGTGAAATAAATCAGACTAAGAAAGAAATATGATTTCAGGGGATCCCTGGGTGGCTCAGCGGTTTAGCGCCTGCCCTCTGCTCAAGGCAAGATTCTGGAGTCCCGGGATCGAGTCCCACGTCGGGCTCCCTGGATGGAGCCTGCTTCTCCCTCTGCCTGTGTCTCTGCCTCTGTGTGTGTGTGTGTCTCATAGATAAATAAATAAATAAAATCTTAAAAAATATGATTTCATTCATATGTGGAATCTCAAAAACATAAATGAATAAACAAGTCGGTAAACAGGAAACAATTGCCAGAGGGAAGCAGAGTTGGGGGATGGGCAAAATGGGTGAAGGGGTGTAGAAGACACAGGCTTTCGGTTATAGAATGAATAAGTCACAGGAATAAAAGGCACAGCACAGGGAATAAAGTCAATGATACTGTAGGTGACAGATGATAGCTGCACTTGGGAGCACAGCATAACATATAGATTTGTCAAATCACTATGTTATACATCGGAAAGTAATGTGATACTGTGTATCAAATACACTCAAATAAAAAAAATCGTAGTTAAAAAAAATCCCCCTCATCTTTCAAGCTCAGTCACGTCCTTGCTGCTGGAAATGAAGGACTGGAAATAACAAAAGCGTAAGGTAGATCCCTGAATCACTTTTAGGGCAGACATCTTGCAGTAATAGCCTAACTTGCATTAGACAGTGGTGCAGACTAGAAGCAAACTTTATTGTGGGGAGCCGGTGAAATATTGGGAGTCTTTGTCATGATACAAGTGAATATAAATTTGAATAACAAGATATATATATATATATGAATGAGGAGTTTTACAGCGTTTCCAGTGGCAAAAGTGCAAAATGAAAGTGAACACCTGTTAATAAACAAATGTTCAAATTTTGTCTATCTATGCTGTAACACATCATACACCTAAGATTTGCCTTTCAGATATTATCATTTTTATGTCTCAATAAAATGAGTAAAAATGCATTCATATATATTTGAATACTTAACGGAAAATTACAAGTGTGTGGAAGGATGACTACTAGCTTGTAAGTTACTAGTGGAGAGGGTGTCTGGAGAAGGGGAGGAAGAGAGCAGGTTAAAAAAAATTTTTTTTTGAAGTCCATGATTCATGATATGTATGGTTTTTAAAAAAAGTACCTGAGAATGTACAATTTTGTAAAATATTTAAGTATGCTTTTGAAAAGTTCCTATGGTTCTTTTTATGGTATAGTATTTTCTTATTAATTTTAAATTAATGTAGTGTTTATTTTTTTAAAGATTTATTTATTTGTATTTATGATAGACACACAGAGAGAGAGAAAGAGGCAGAGACACAGGAGGAGGAAGAAGCAGGCTCCATGCCAGGAGCCCGACGCGGGACTCAATCCCAGGACCCCAGGATCGCACCCTGGGCCAAAGGCAGGCACCAAGCCGCTGAGCCACCCAGGGATCCCCTAAATATGTAGTGTTTAGAAGCAGGATTATTTGTGAAGTGCTTCCCCAAACCAGGACAGACAAACCTGAAATACATCAAATGTAGGCCTAGCCATACTTTAGCAATGGAGAGCCCAGTTGGGTCTAACATTTTGGCTGGCACTGCTGCAAGAAACACATCTTATACCTTTGTTTCCTCTTCTGTTCTTCCATGTTGGAAATTTATGTCTTCTTCACACCGTCAGCATTTCCACAAGTCTCCTATGTAAACCCATAGGTTTGTATCTTTCTCCTCTGCCAGGTAGCACACTGACTGCTATGAGGGACCCGGGTCCACTGCCTGTTGCTGCTCACCTGTGTACTCAGAACCCACCTGCTTCAAGAATTAGCCAGCTGGTCATTCATGTTTATGAGCTGCCAGAGATATGCCCTATTACCCACCCACTGGATAGTAGCACATTAATGATTCTAGGATTCTGAGAAGCCAAAATCACCTTTCCATCCCTTTTTCCATCCTGTGGAACTTCCATCCTGTACCAAATTCATTGTACTCCCAGAAATCAGAGTAGAAACCACCTCCATCCCAATGTGGGTAAATACAATGTACTTACTTTCTTAGACTGTGCATAGACTGTCTCTCCATGTCCCACTCACCCAATTTCAAAACCTTCCACTCTTCCCTTCTCTACCTGTAGTGTTTAAGGTTATATTTGAAGAGGCCCAAAATGAAGCCCTGGCTTAAACGCTGTGGATAGTGGATTTGATTAGAATACACTTAAACTGCATGTTTAAATTTAACTTTGGAATTTAAAATGCAAGGTGGTTTTTTTTTTTTTTTTCATAATGCAGTTTTACACTGTTTTCATTGCAAATATCTACTTTTGGTTTTTATGAGTTTAATGAGTTCACTGGGATGGCCTGGGTATTAACCACCATTTGTAATAACATTTCTGTGGGAAAATGTGTTTTAAACACTAGCTCTTAAATGTAAACTTTTGGAAAAAAAAAAAACTTATTCTTAAGTTGGAAAATGTATTAATGAGCTTTTACATTCCAAAGGAGAATAGATTGTCCTTGAAGTCATCAAGCAAAATCCAAGTGTTTTCATATATTCTGCTACTGAGACAAGTTAACCTAAGTATAAAATTTATGAGGAAAGAAGGCAAAATAGTCACATTTATTTAAAGGAATTGGAACTTCCAACATGCTGTCTTGATTTTAAAGTGCTTAAGCACTTAAAATTTTCAGTCTTTGGTTCTCATTTCCCAGTATTAACTGCTTGCTTTTTTTTTTTTTCTTCACTATCCTTTGGATGTGTTATTGATTTAGTACTCCTTTTCTTCATTCTTGTATGGCTTATCTGAAAAGTTCCTAACCACATGACTCATCTGAAAATTTTTGAAATGTCTGGCAAAAATAAAAACAATAAGAGTTAGAAAAATACTGAGGAAGTTAGGACACATTAAAAATAACCATAGGGTCACCTGGATGGCTTAGTCAGTTAACATCTGACTCCTGATTTCGTCTCAGGTCATGATCTCAGGGTCATGAAACTGAGCTCTGTGTTGGGCTCCAAGTTGGGCATGAAGACTACTTGAGATTCTCTGGCTTCCCCTTCCTCTGCCCCTCCCCCACAGTTGTGCACACATTCTCTCTCTCTCTAAAAAACACAAAACAAAACAAACCATCACTAAAATGAGCTTAGTGTGCAGAGAAACTTGTATAGGATATCATCTTGTACACTGGTTTGAGTTGCAATTTGACTATTAGTTTTTTAAAGTTTAAAAAAAAAATCCAAGCCCCCAACCAGTCATTAGAGTCACTCTAATATAAAAGCAAAACATATAGTTTAAAATAAGCTTAATTTAGTCAAAAGAGATCCGAATTTTGCCCAGGGGTCCTACCTAATACAGAGGGCACTCTACAATGAGTCAGATGTCATCTTATATAACATCCTGACAGGGGATCCCTGGGTGGTTCAGTGGTTTGGCGCCTGCCTTTGGCCCAGGGCATGATCCTGGAGTCCAGGGATCGAGTCCCACATGGGGTTCCAGGCATGGAGTCTGCTTCTCCCTCCTCCTGTGTCTCTGCCTCTCTCTCTCTTTCTGTCTATCATAAATAAATAAATAAATCTTTAAAAAAAACATTTTGACAACAGCTAAAAGATAATTTCCTACCAACACTTTGTAACATTGGTCACACCACTGTAACCAAAATCATAGGTTATAGTTAAAATCAATTGGTGTAGATTTGATTGACAATGCTTAGGGAATACCTAAATTTTCATTACTAATGCATTTAGAAGTCATTTCCTATCTTAAGGGGCAAACAACTAATCTTCAAATTAAGTAATTCTTGTAAAAGTAGATTAGGGAACTCTGTTGGGAGTCCTCAAGACTGCTCGGAGTTTTGGGAATTCATTAGGAGAACTCACAAGACTCAGGATGTAGTCATATGCATGGTTATGATTTATTATCGTGAAAGGATAAGGAGCATAACCAGCAAAGAGAAAAGGTACATGGGGATAAGTCCCAGGTAAATCAGATGTAAGTAAACTTCGAAGATTCCTCTTCCGGTGGAGTCACTCAAGATGTGTTTAATTCCTTAAACAAATTGTGACAAATTGTGGGGAATGTTGCCAACCAGGGATGCTCATTAGAGACTGAACACCCAAGATTTTCACTGGGACCTGATAATATATGACACCCTCTGCCTGGCACATACCCAAATTTCAGATTTTTAGAAGAAAAACAGAGGCTTGCAGAAATTATATTGTTTGTACAGTTCAGATACTGTGAGCCCCTTACACCAGTTAACAGTGGAACCTTCCTGAAATCCATGTTCCCAGATGCCAGCAAAGGGTGGACTTTAACTTAAAAAAAAAAAAAATAGGGGATCCCTGGGTGGCTCAGTGGTTTAGCGCCTGCCTTCGGCCCAGGGCTTGATCCTGGAGACCTGGGATCAAGTCCCGCTTCGGGTTCCCTGCATGGAGCCTACTTCTCCCTCTGCCTCTCTCTCTCTCTCAAATAATTTTTTTTAATTTTTATTTTTTTTTACAGGTTTTATTTATTTATTCATGACACACACACACACACACACACACACACACACACACACACAGAGACCAGAAGTGGTGAGGAGGAGCAGAGGGAGAGAAGCAGAGTTCTTGCTGGGCAGGGAGCCAGACACTGAGCTCAATTAGGCCTCAAGATCATGACCTGAGCTGAAGGCAGATGCTTAACTAGCTGAACCACCAGGCACCTCCCCCCCTCCCCTCAGGACTTAAACTTTTTAAGTTAGGACTGCTATGTTAACTTTTTCTGCCCCCAGATAATTAAACTTATTTAAAAGTTCTGGAGAGGCCCCTGGATGCCACCGAGTAGGCATCGTTAAAGTCTCCTCTCCCACCACCGTCAGGTCTAAGTCAGAGTCTCCCAAAGAGCCTGAGCAGCTGCAGAAGCTCTTCATTGGAGGCTTGAGCTTCGAAACAACCGATGAGAGTCTGAGGAGCCATTTTGAGCAATGGGGGACGCTTACAGAGTGTGTGGTAATGAGAGACCCCAACACCAAGTGCTCCAAAGGCTCTGGGTTTGTCATGTATGCCACCGTGGAGGAGTGGATGCAGCCATGAATGCAAGGCCACACAAGGTGGATGGAAGTGTTGTGGAACCAAAGAGGGCTGTCTCAAGAGAAGATTCTCAAAGACCTGGTGCCCACTTAACTGTGAAAAAGATTTTTGTTGGTGGCATTAAAGAAGACACTGAAGAACATCATCTAAGAGATTATTTTGAACAGTATAGGAAAATTGAAGTGATTAAGATCATGACTGACCAAGGCAGTGGCAAAAAGAGAGGTTTTGCTTTTGTGACATTTGATGACCATGACTCTGTAGACAAGATTGTCATTCAAAAATCCCATACTGTGAATGGCCACAACTGTGAAGTAAGGAAAGCCCTATCGAAGCAAGGGATGGCTAGTGCTTCATCCAGCCAAAGAGGCCGAAGTGGTTCTGGCAACTTTGGTGGTGGTCGTGGAGGTGATTTTGGTGGGAATGACAACTTTGGTCTTGGAGGGAACTTCAGTGGTTGAGGTGACTTCGGTGGCAGTCGAGGTGCTGGTGGATACGGTAGCAGTGGGGATGGCTGTAACGGATTTGGTAATGATGGAAGCAGCTCCAGAGGTGGCGGAAGCTATAACGATTTTAGCAATTACAGCAATCAATCCTCAAATTTTGGACCCATAAAAGGAGGAAATTTTGGAGGCAGAAGCTCTAGCCCCTATGGTGGTGGAGGCCAATACTTTGCCAAACCACAAAACCAAGGTGGCTATGGTGGCAGCAGCAGCAGCAACAATGGCAGTGGCAGAAGGTTTTCATTACTGCCAGGAAACAAAGCTTAGCAGGAGAGGAGAGCCAGAGAAGCTACAGGTTACAACAGATTTGTGAACTCAGCCAAGCACAGTGGTGGCAGGGCCTAGCTGCTGCAAAGAAGACATGTTTTAGACAATACTCATGTGTATGGGCAAAAAACTCGAGGACTGTATTTCTAGCTAATTGTATAACAGGTTATTTTAGTTTTGTTCTGTGGAAAGTGTAAGGCATTCCAACAAAGGGTTTTAATGTAGATTTTTTTTTTTTTGCACACATCACATGCTGTGATTGCTAAATGTAATACTCTGATCATGACGCTGAATAAATGTGTCTTAAAATAAAATAAAATAAAATAAAATAAAATAAAAAATAAAAGTTCTGGAGATAACTTAGTATACAGCTTCTTATATATTGTTTAAAGAAATAACCTACCTGTATTAGTGCCAGTTCATTGGTATTAATTTCTATTAAATCTCATGTGATGAATGATGTTAGTGTAAATTTAGCCTATACACTCTATGAAACTAAGAATTCACTGATCAAGAAGCTTCAGAATTTAAATATATGTTTTCAAATTTGAATAAGAAACTTCTTATATGTGAAATTGGTTAAATGGAATTGTACAATTATCATTTGGGGATCATGTATCATTCCCAAACATGTATGCTGATTTTACTAGGGCCTTTATTTGATAAGAGGGATATTCTAGCTATGGATTTAACTGACATTTCATAGCACAAAGAAATACTAAATATAATGGATTGCATAGCTTGATTAACTTGATTTTGAGTTATGTTCTTTTGAATTACAAGTGCCTTAGGAGAAAGTAGCTATTAATCTTTGGCTAGTTACTATTTCAGCATATGAAGGACATTGATTAAAGGCAAGCACTTACATGTCTTACTGTGTTTCACATTTCTGTGCCAAGGGAAAGGGCAAAGAAATATTTAAGATGTGTCATTTAAGAACTGTTATTATCAAGAATGTAACTGCAGAGGCTTATCATCTATTTTTTCTTCCAGAAGTGTTAGGTTTATGGTTTCAGGCCTTATGCTCAATTCTTTAATCCATGATGAGTTCATTTTTGTGTATGGCATAAGATACTGGTTCAGTTTTATTCTTTTGAATGTGACTGTACAGTTTTCCCAATACCATTTATCTGAGACTTTCCTTTCCCCATTATATATTCTTGCTTGTGTTGTATATTAAATGAACATATATGCATGACTATATTTCTGGGCTCCCTATTCTGTTCCATTGATCTATGTCTCTGTTTTTATGCTAATGCCATACTATTTTGATTACTATAGCTTTATGGTGTAGTTTGAAATCAGAGAGCATGATGCCTTCAACTTTGTTCTTTCTCGAGATTGTTTTGACTATTCGGGGTCTTTTGTGGTTCCACACCTAATTTTGTCCTATTTCTGTGAAAAATGCCATTGGAATTTTGATAAAAAAAATTGCATTGAATCTATAAATTACTTTGATTAGCATATACATTTTAATAATATTAATTATTCTAACCCATGAGCATGGAATATCTTCCCATATATCTGTGTTGTTGTTGGACCCTGGCTCACGGGTGCCAACGTGGCCCGGTGGACGCCCCAGAGACTCAGACCCCAGACAGGCAGATGCAATTAGCAAGAGGGTTTATTGAACGTTTGCGCAAACGGGCTCTCCGCCTCCGAGGAGGAAAAGAGCCCCGATTAGCAATTACAGGGATCTTTTAAAAGGCAAAAGGAAAGAAACTGCCTAAAGACAAAAGAACCGCGGGAGTCGCGTAGCATCCAGGTTGATTTTGGGGAGGGTCAACATGAACCTATTCAGGGACATTCCAATCAGGGTGTGTGTGTGGGGGAATGGTTTTCTTATTGTAAACAGAATGCTTTTAGTTGCTAAAATTTCAGGAAGACGCCTGGATGGGCTGCCTCTGGATTAGGGCTGGCCCTACTTACAAGGGGGGAGGTTTCTTCATTGTCTTCAGCTTTTTTCATTAATGTCTTACAGTTTTCACTATATAAATCTATTACCTTCTTGGTTATGTTTATTTCTAGGTATTTGATTCATTTTGATGCAACTGCAAATGCAATTGTTTTCTTAATTTCTGTTTCCCATAGTTCATTATTAGTGCATAAAAACACAACAAATTTTTTGCATATTACTTTTGTATCCTGCAAATTTACTGAATTTTTTTATTGTAACAGTTTTTTGATGGAGTCTTTAGGATTTTCTGTATATAATATCGTGTCATCTGGAAATAGTGACAGTTTTACTTCTTTCTTTCCAGTTATGATGCCTTTTTTTTTTTATTTACTTATTTTTCCAATGCCTTTTATTTCTTTTTCTTGTGTAACTGCTCTGGCTAGTACTTCCATACCATCATATTGTCTTTATATTATATTAATAGACACAAAGTAAATGTTTTATATAAATAACCTTTGTTTCCTCTCTCCTTCACCCACTCACTCCCTCTTTCTCTCTTTCTCTCAGCATTTCTTTTACTGGTAAAACTTGCATTTTTGCTTGGATGGCTGCTTGTATACTTTATACCATACCCTCACTACTTTTCTATTTTTCTGTACTATGAGAAATAATTGAAAATGGCCGACCACCTCTTCTTCCCTCTTTTTCTGTCTCCCAGCATCTGATGTGAAGTAATAGTCTCTTAATTCCAGGTAATAACTATAAGGTAATCAGCTAGTTTGTTCTATTTTTCATATGTTCTCCCCATTTCACACCTACTCCTCCAATGCTTGATAATTGTATTCTCCACCTTATTAGAGAATGTGACCAATAACATAGACTCTCTCCTTTATATCCATTGTTTAGTCTTAGTTCCCTAGGTCAGGATATATGCAATGCTTATCACCAGTCCTGATGTTGATGTTGAAGTCTATCCAGTCCTTTTGGTTTTGGAAGCTCATTTTCTAGTAGATATCTTAGAAGGGGGCATGGAAACAATATTTCTTTTGTTCATGAATGTTTATAACTGCTTGCCTATGGTCTTTATTCTTTTTTTTTTTTTTTTTAAGATTTTACTTATTTGAGGAAGAGAGAGCATGAAAGAGAGAGAGCACAAGCAGAGGAGAGGAGTAGAGAGAAGCCTGACTCCTTGCCAAGGAGGAAGACTGATGCAAGACTCAATCCAGGACTTTGGGATTATGACCTCAGTTGAAGGCAAACCCTTAAAAGACTGAGCCACCCAGGTGGCCTATGATCTTCATTCTTGAACATAAGTTTACATGGTATAAAACCCTTAGGTCACATTTGCTTGCCTTGAATGTGTTAAATATGTCACTCTATTATCTTCAACCCATAAAGCGTTGAGGTAGAAAGATCTGGCAATTGACATCCTTTCTTTTATAAGTGATTGTTGTTGATTGCCTTGATACAAATGGAATGTTTACAGTTTTTCTTTAAAATTCATTAGTTTTACTAAAATAATTCGTGATGTTGGCCATTTTGGTGTCTGTCTTTTCAGGTAGGCTTTTCAGTATATTTTCAAGGTTTTTTGTTTTGTTTTGTTTTGTTTTTTCCCCTTCAGGAAAATTTTCTTGGATTATTCTGTTTTGTTCTATTGCTCTGGTTCTCTCCCTTGGGTACTTCTGGCATACATATATGGGAACTTGTCTTTTTTATCTGTTACTTTCTCTCAAATCCTTTTTACCTCCTTTTTCATTTGATTTTTAACATTTTCCTCCTCTTAAACTTCTATTTCTGCTAAGACATTATTTGTTGCTTTTCTATGCTTTTGTTGTTCTTCTTGCTTATAATTCCTTAAAATTTTTAAATTATGTCCTGAGTTCTTTCATTTTTTTCCCTCCATAAACCTTTTGTTTTACTAAGTAGAGCACATTTACATATGAGAACAACCACTAGGCCCAAATAACAGAAGCTAGTACTGCTATAAGGACTGCTTGCCACACGCATATTAAATCAAAAGAGCAGAGACTTAACAGGTGCTTATGTTACACACTCGGATCCTTGGGCTCTCCAAACAATAGAAATTTACTAGTGGCTAAGCTGGAAGTTCCAGGCAAGGCTTTTATTAGCGCTTATGCTTGAGCACAAGGAAGACAGAACAAAGGAAAGGGTTCTTTATGCTGGCTCTCCAGAACAAAGGCTGGGGAAAAATTTTAAGAGACTGAGGTTGGAAAGGAGTGATATCTAAACCTATAGGGAGAGTGAGATACAGGAAGTTGGGCACACAATTTCAGTGGACAGAACATGTTTCATCATGGATCATCCTGTCTCATTAGCATGTGAAATCCCCATCCCTGGGTGTGATTTTTAGTATCATAATGAGGGAACAAGTCAGTGAAAGGTCAGTGCTGGACTCCACCTTGGTGCAGACTGGCTTGGTTGTGTCTTTGCCAGTCTTAGAAGTGGAGTCCCTTCTTTGGTAAGCATCCTGCTTCTGCACTCATGCAGGACATGCCACCCAAGAGGCATAAGGTTTCACCTATCAAGGAACGCTGCGTTTTGTGGTCAGGATGAAGAGGACTCGAGTCCAGTCACTGCCCTGTCTCACTTAAAACTCTCTAAATTAGGGACACCCAGGTGGCTCAGCGGTTAAGTGCCTGCCTTCAGCCCAGGGTGTGATCCTGGAGTCCCGGGATCGAGTCCCACATTTGGCTCCCTGTATGGAGCCTGCTTCTCTCTCTGCCTGTGTCTCTGCCTCTCTCTTTCTGTGTCTCTCATGAATAAATAAAATAAAATAAAATAAAAAACTCTCTAAATTAGATCTCTGCAGCTAGAGAAAAGGACAGATGACTGGGTGAGTTGTACAACCATTATGTGATCCCCTCTACTTCATGCTCAAAACCACTGAAAGTTGATTTGGAGGCATGGTCCTGTTTGTTCAAGTGCATATTTCTCCCTGTGTTAATGATTAGAACAAAGGCAATCTCTATGGGAGAGGTATTCCACTGATAAATACAGAACTATACCAGAACAAAGAGGGGGTGACATAGAAAATCTTGTTTTTTCAACTATCAGATGCTTTCATAATGTAGTCATATGCAGTGGAAAAAGCTCCACCTCCCACAGGCTTAATCCAAAAACTTCATTGCTATTCATATCAAGGAAGCCTCACCATACTTCTGGCGTCATTCCTAAATATGAGATCCAGCTGGCTTTTCAGGGTATTGGAAACTTTTATTTTGTGACCTCCATAATGGATTTCAACACTGCCAGCTATTTACTCAGACAGCTAGGCCTCTTGATCAGTTGAGATCTCACTATCTTTATGGTGGCAATTCTGTTGATAGGGATCATTTTTTGCCTTTCAACCTTTAATAGAAGGAAGTCCTGATTCCTGCAATGAAGTCATTAGGAGCTATTGCAACTGATATAAATCCTTGAGGATCAGTGTCTCCAGCTTTCAGTGCCTGGTTGTACCTTTTACCACCTTGTTGAGCATTTGTTTTCCTTCTGTTAGGTCTGTAATAAGGTCATTTCTGGCTCAGAAGACTTATTTTTTTTATTTTTATTTTTTTAAAGAGCTTATTTATTTATTCATGAAAGACACACACACACACACACACACACACACAGAGAGAGAGAGAGAGAGAGAGGCAGAGACACGAGCAGAGGGAGAAGCAGGCTCCATGCAAGGAGCCTGACATGGGACTCCATCCTGGGTCTCCAGGATCAAGCCCTGGGCTGAAGGCAGGTGCCAAACTGCTGAGCCACCCAGGTATCCCTCAGAAGACTTTTAAATTTGCTTGATTCAAGTTGAAAATTTCAATTTCCTTCTACTACACAATCTGCATTTTTTTCCTTTCATATTCTGTCACAGTCCGTCTTTTTGTTTGCACAAGATAACCTTCCTCATGTTTTGTATTTACTTTGCCTTTGCCTCTTTTCCTTCTGCTTTCTCATTGTCTTCTTGTTCAACAAAAGCTATCATGTGCTTAATTCGCTATTGTATGTCCACATTCCTGAGGGCCATGGCATAGGAGAAGCTAGCCTAAGAGTGGGCTCAAGTGGATCTTTGAAGGGTCAGATGAAAGAAACTTAGAAAAGCTCTTGGCATCCTTGTTTTAAAACCCTAGATTCTGGGGTGCCTGGGTGGCTCAGTCAGTTAAGCATCTGACTCCTAACTTCATCCTGGGGTCATGATGTCAGGGTCATGGGACTGAGCCCAGCAACCACCTCTGCGCTTAGTGGGGTGTCTGCCTAAGAATTCATTCTCTCCCTCTCCCTCGGCTGCACCCCCACTCTTTCTCTAAAAATAGAGATGAATCTTAAAAATAAATAAATAAAATAAACCCCCAGATTCTTGTTTTGCAGCTTTTGATTTTTTCTAAACCTAATTTGTGTGGGTTTTTTAATGGCTTCTACACATTAAAAAAAATTGTTTAGCTTATTTTGAAATATTAGATTTTACAGTTTCCCAATTTGTTGGCGTGTCTTTCTGAAGTGTTTTCATCATAGTGTGTGGGTATTTTATTCTGCCTCTTATTCCTTTTCTTCTTATAATAATTTTGCAGGAAATTTGGCTACAATCCTTTTTTTATTGCTTGTTTTGAAAATGAAATAAGTTTTCCCACACTTTTATAATGAGGGAGGTCCAAGAAGATAGATTTTCCTTCATTCCAGGAATCCTTCTGTTGTTTTTGCAAAGCAACAAGAAGAAAAAAAAGAATAGATCTCTTTCAGAGATCTGCCTCTGTTTTTTTTTTTTTTTTTTTTTTTAAGGAAAGCAATGAATCACTTAACAAAGGAGAATTACTTTAAAACAGAGATTATCATAATGGGTAGCTTTTAATTTTAATTTTAATTAAATTTTAATAAAAGGTATGTACAGAGTTTAGTAATCTAAAGCAGAAATTAATAATTCTTCTCTAGAGTTGTAGCCATAACCATAAAAAAATACTATCTCGTCTAAGACTTAATTGCACACACATTTGAGCAAACCAATGAAAAAATTTAGTAACTAATCCAAAAGCAGTCCCACCAGTTTTCAGTGTTTTTAACCCCTCAGCCATCATTTTTTTTTTGTTTCTTTCATCCCCTCCCTCGACCCATTTACTTAAAAATAAATTTACTAGTCCACCTTTGCAGTGTTTTCTCTTAAGTATTCTCACTGCTATAATCTGCTATTTGGTCAAGTTCTCTGAAGCTAAATTTTGAGAACTGATTTAAAATTTCTGAGAGTTTGTAAAAAAAATAATGCATTATATACATGTTGTTTATTGGTTATGTAATAAATCAACATATGGTTTATTAAATCTTCTGTTCAACTTTCATGTTGGGTTGTCATATTTATCTTTATACAGATTTGGCAGTTCCTCTGATTGTGTAACATAACCACTCGTCTTATGACTATTTTCTTTTTCAGAGGAGTACTAGGTTTTCTATGTTACATCCTGATAGGGTTTCCTTGTTGATGCCGCAGGCTAAGGCCATGGTGCTGTAGATTTTGAAGCAGGATCTCCTGTCAGAGGGGTAAGTCTTTTCCATTGTCAGCCACATGGAAGAGAGGAGGGTTTAAGCCCTTGAGAGTCTCTAGCAGGGGTTTGAGGCAGGTTTTTTTTTTTTTTTTAAGATTTTATTTATTTATTCATAAGAGACACAGAGAGAGGCAGAGACATAGGCAGAGGGAGAAGCAGGCTCCCTGCAGGGAGACTGATGTGGTACTCGATCCCAGGACCCTGAGATCATGACCTGAGCCACAGGCAGATGCTCAACCACTGAGCCACCCAGGTGCCCAAGGGCGGGCTTCTGTGGCCCTTGGTTCTTTGCCCAGTGATGGCTCAAGTTCTGTGGGAAGGGACTATGAAGACAAGGAAGTAGGTACCCCACTTTTTATATCTGATGCTCAGTTTGCTCCTTTGAAGAAAAGGGGATGCCTTGATGGTTGGGTATCTGGGGAGGTAGGTGTCAGAAATGTAATGAGCTATAAGAAATGTCCTCAAAGTAGAATGATGAAACATTGTCCAGGTAGGGAGGCAGAACCATCAAAGGCTGTGCACTCCCAGGAGCCATCATGTTTCAAATCTGGTGGAGCACAGCCAGGAAAATAAAGGAGAGAACAAATACTGAAGGTCATGGTCTAGAATTTACAGTGAGGGAGGAACAGGTAAAGGTGCCAGATGATCTGATTCAATACTGAGGCCCAGCATGGGGAATATATGCGGGGCAATCCCTTTCACGAGCCACAACACATATTGTAGATGCTGGCAGGTGCTTCAACTGGCTTTCCTTTGAAGCTTCTTTTCAGAACACGAAACTATTTCATCAACTTTTTTTTCATTCTTCTCAATGATTCCAATATACTGTTATTTCCCTCAGATGATCCCATCTTTCACTTCACTGAGAAAACAGAAGTCATCTGATGGCAATTTCTCTAACTCTTCATACGACATCTACCAAAAGACCTATATCCACATCTATTTCCTCTTCCTTACTGTTTTGATGGAAGAGATATCCTACCTCTTGTCTATAGATAATTCCTTCACCTGTTTGGTGACATGACAGGATTAAAAACACCTTCCTGTCATGTCAAGGAATTTATTTATTTATTTAATAAACACTTACTGAGCACCTACTTTGTAACAGACACAATGCTCCATCCATTTTCTCTTTTGTAGATTCAACTGTTTTCACTCCATTGTCTCCTTCCCAATAGCATTTAACTAATGCTCAATGTTCTCTCCCAGTGAAAAACCAACTAAGCCAAAAACAACTGGAAAAAAAAACAAAAACAAAAACAAAACCCAAACCAAAAGAAAACCTTTCACCACACCTCCTTCTTCAGATACTAGCCTGTCTTTCTTCTCTTCAAAGCCAAACATCTCTAAAACATTGTCTGTATTGTTTTCATGTCTGCCTATCTCATTCACTCTGCAACCCACAGATTTCTAGTTTCTGGTCTTATGGCTCTCAGCATTAGTGCTTTTACTGTGCTCGTCAATAACCAGCTCATGGCTAAACTGTATGGAAGCACTTAATTTCTCACTGTGTTTTTATCTGTGTGCAGTTTTTAAAAATGCAAACCACTTCTCCTTCACAGGGCTTCTATGATACCACATTCTCCCTATATGTCTGGTTCATCCTTCTCAGTCTTTTTGCAGGCTACATTTTGGTCTGTATTTCCCTTAAGTGTTGCTATTCCTCAGGGTTTCCTGGGAAATCTTTCCTTCTTTTGTCAGCACATTATGGCTGATATCATCAGGCTCTAAGACTGTAAATTATTATCCACATCATGTAAGGATACCTGACATTGTGTTGACACGAAGCTGCTGGAATCTCAAAGACTGTTTTGCTTAAACAAATCTATAAGGAGAAGGCCAAAATAAATCTGTTAATGAATCTTGATTAACAATCTATTTCATGTCGATTAAATACCAGTGGAGTGAAAAAAGAAAGTTATTGGGTGTATAAGTAGTATCTTAGTCATCACAATGCTGGGTATATTTTACAATGTAAATCCAGTCAGTTGTTGCAACAATGAAGTTTCACTCAATATTGATATAGTGCAAAGATACATTATCATAACAATGAAAACAAACTTTATAGTATCTATTGCCTTGAGTTAATGTCACATTCCAAAGAAGATGACTATGGTAGTCCTTTTATAATTAAAAAGTAGACTACCACAAAAAAGGTTCCTTTTGTCCTTTTCAGCAAACTGTCCAGTGATTCATATTTATAGGGGACAGAACCTGTATATATAAATTGAACATGGCCTTCTTCCCACCTGACTAGTGCTACATATTCTTTGTGGGTTTATGATATGTGATGCATAAGTATTATTAAATCTTCTCCTTCACCTTAACACTTGTGCTTGTTATTCTCCATTTACTTATCTAGGTGCATTGTCTGCCCTTCTCTCCTTTGCCTTATGCCCTGGAATATTGTCTTTTGAGAACTATATCACCTATGCTCGTTTGGCTTGTCCAATGGGAGATACCCCAGCAGGAGACGTAACACAGGAGGACAGCAAGGTCTCTTCTCTGCCTCTTTCCTGCTCAGTGCCATATCTCTGGCAGTAGCTGTGTCCCTCCCAAACTAAAGGTTCTGCTGGATTTTGCCTCCCAGGAAGTTCTGTTAACAGTTTTTTACTCTTGACTTTTTGGTCCTAGGTGTAATAATGGTTTCCCATTATTACAAGTCTCTCAAGCCTTGATATTCTCATATGATCCTCATCATATTTTTCCATATCTTTGTTACCCCTTTCATTCAAGTCTCAGTTTGAAGTCATTTAGGGTGATTTTTTTTTCTTTCCAGGAAACTGACTGATATGACAATGTTGTAAAACTAGCCCAATGCCTTGCATTTTCAAAAGCACTTGTGTCAACAATTTTGTCTTTATTAAGGTTTCTAATTGAATAATGTGACATGGGGTCCTGAGATTTTTAAAAATATTTTATTTATTTATTCGTGGGAGACAGAGAGAGAGAGAGGCAGAGACACAGGCAGAGGAAAAAGCAGGCTCTATGCAGGGAGCCCCACGCGGGACTTGATCCCGGGTCTCCAGGATCACGCCCTGGGCTGAATGCGGTGCTAAACCCCTGAGCCACCCATAAGATTTCTCCTATATATTAACCAAGGCTGAAAGCTGACATTTGTACTTTTGTATTTTTACTATGTGCTAACAACTCTCAGACTTATATATATAGCTCATAGCTCTCTCCTAAGATTCAGAACTGTTATGTTCAACTCCTCTGATTTCTCTGCTCTGAATCCCACAATTACATAAAATTCCAAAAGTCCAATTCCACTGCATCTCCCCACATGCCCTTTAAACTTCTTAGACTGTTCCTTTCTGTGTAAATTTAGGAGTCCAGAAACTTCTTTACAATCTGAAAAGTCATGGTGCCTTATGGAGCCTGGCAATACTTTTGCTAATACAATTCCCTTAAGAACTCTGGTGGCTTTCTATATTTCAGATCAAAGCCCAATCCATGCTCTAGAAGCCAAGTCACAACTATTTTCAAAACAGTTTTGTCCTTTTAGACTGGCTTACTGCTACTTTGGTATCAGCCTTCTGTGGGATGACATTTTTGTGCTTTCAAGATACCATTTTGTTTTAGCTGAGAAAGCACCAATTTAAATTCCTTAGAAGCTTTAAAAAAGTGTCTTACAGCCATACCTTTGATTTGACCTTTATCCTTAGGCCATATCTTAATTTGAGAACCTTATTTGCCTAAGAAACTGAAATAAGGGCAGCCCAAGTGGCTCAGCTGTTGAGTGCCACCTTTGGTCCAGGGTGTAATCCTGGAGACCCAGGATCGAGTCCCACGTCAGACTCCCTGTGTGGAGCCTGCTTTTCCCTCTGCCTGTGTCTCTGCCTCTCTCTCTTTCTCTCTCTCTCTGTCTCTTTCTCTGTGTGTCTGTCATGAATAAATAAATAAAATCTTTTAAAAAAGAAACTATAAATAAGAGATTGTTTATATTCCAGATTGGCAGGCTCTAACATCTCAGTAACATCTACCCAAGTCACTTCAGTGCCAAAAGTAGTCTTATGAGTATGCTTAATTTAAGGGGGCAGAGAAAAGCTGAGCTATCTTCCCACGTGTCAGGATGCAGAGAGGATCAGATGGTGGTAAACAGGAATAATCCTCAATGCATAGTAAGATAAACATCACAAAAAAAGTTATAAAGAAAAGGCTAAAGGTTCTTAGAGCATGAGGCAATCATAGTTAGGATGTTATGTGAGAAAAGACAATTCTTCTGTTTTGTTTTTGTTTTTTTTTAAATCAATGAGTGAAAGTTTATTCCTTCACTTTTTTTTAACCAGTAGGAAATGGCCTGCTGGGGCTCCAAATTCAATCCTAGCTCCCAAGTTGGTTAACTTGGTAGAACCAACCCAAAGATTTCCAGGCTTTCCTTGTTCCACAGATATAACACTTGCACAGTGTAAATAACCCAGAGAACAGCCCAAGACTGGCAGAATAGATTCTCCATAGCTAATCCTAGAGAAGAGGCCACATCAAAAACAGCATATATATCCTTTTAAAAAGAAAAAAAAAAAAGTACTACTTATCCCACAATTGTTGTGAGGACCCTTTGCGCAGAATAAGTACTCAACAAATGGTGGTTATTATTATCTTATTTTAAATCCATACTTAAGAAACTTATAAAAATGTTTCCTTCCAGAAAGAAAATGGGTTTCTGGGGAAAGGAGTGGAAGAAGGAAGGCTTGTATTTTGTTGTATTTATATTTTTTGTAACTTTATTTTTTTTTTTTAAGAGAGAGAGAGAGAGTGCAAGGGGAGAGGCCGAGGGAGAGAGAATCTTCAACTAGACTCCCTGTTGAGCGCAGAGGCCCATAGGGGCTTGATCTCAGGACCCTGAGATCATTACCTGAGCCAAAATCAAGAGTTGGACGTTTAACTGACTGAGCCACCTAGGTGTCCCTATTTTTTGTAACTTTTTGAATTTTCTACCATGTACATATGCTATTTATTCCAAATAATTATGGGTTTTAAAAATACTACTTGTAGGGATGCCTTGGTGGCTCAGCGACTGAGCCTCTGCCTTCAGCTCAGGGCGTGGACCTAGAGTCCCCACATCAGGCTCCCCTTGAGAAGCCTGCTTCTCCCTCTGCCTATGTCTCTGCCTCTCTCTCTCTCTCTTCGTCTCTCATGAATGAAACCTTAAAAAATACTACTTGTATATTTTTTCATTTTAATCTCTATTATATTAGAAACTTGAAATGTTGCATTTTAAAATCAGCAAGGGGGCAGCCCTGGTGGCGTGGCGGTTTGGCGCTGCCTGCAGCCTGGGGTGTGACCCTGGGGACCCGGGGTCAAGTCCCACATTGGGCTCTGTGCATGGAGCCTGCTTCTCCCTCTCCCTGTGTCTCTGCCTCTCTCTCTATGAATAAATAAATAAAATCTTTAAAAAAAAATCAGCAAGGAAAATATGAACTAGTTTATCTATGACAGGCTTAAAATAGATTCCTTTTAAAGCTTCTCAGGGCCCATTAGAGATGGTAAATAAATAAGAAGTCTTCTTATAGGGGGACAGTTTTATTGTAGTGTCAATATGTTTTCAGTGGTGAAAAATTTCAGAGAAAATAGTCAATAATACCAATGTAAATCTACATAATTTTGAAGAGTATAAATGTGAAATTTCATTCAATGATAAAAGAGTGTTTAGTAGGGAAAATATCTCATCTCACTAATGTCATCACTCAAATATATAGTATTTCACAACTTGTGCTGATTTTATATGCTTTGTTGAGGTGGAGTTGTTTGACTTGAGAGCATGCGTGAAATAAATGTTCATTTTAATCCTGTTTCCTTTCACCCTTCAACTAGATTTTATGACAACAGAGCGTTTTAGACCACTTGAGGCACTTCTGAATTATACAGTCAGACAAAAATAGGTATTGTAAAATTATCTCAGCCCTATGTTAGAAAGAAAAATCTGTTTCCTCTGTAGAAATTTTTAACTTCTGAAACTAACTGATTCTGTTCTCTGGCATTTGAAAAAGCTGTAAATCCATTCAATCACCAGACATTTATTAATCACCTTCTGTTTGCAAAGCTGTGCATTGGATTAGCAATCAGTTGCTATTCAATCCATTCATTTTCTATAACATTACTCTCATCACCTACTTATTTTGTGCTTCATTTTCCTAATTTTTAAAAAATGGCACTTTTATAATTCCTGCCATCCATATATTTATCAAGAGGATTAATAAATAAGGCCTGTATTTGGGATGTGGGCTGATGTAATAGCTACCTAAATTTTTGTCAAGACATCTTAAATATAATTTGACCCTGGTTAAAAAACAAAAAAGGCAACAGATAAGAGAATCAAATCTTTCAGGAAGACTATAGATGATCAAAGACATGAAGAGACTATTGTTTGCTATTCCTTTCCATTGTTTTTCCAATTTTTATTTTCCTAATTTCTAAACTTATCTCAATTATTTTCTCTCATTATTTCTTTGGGATTCTCTATGACATTTTCTATATTTTTAAAAAAATTTTTAAAGATTTATTTATTTATGATAGACCTGGAGAGAGAGAGAGAGAGAGAGAGAGAGAGAGAGAGAGGCAGACAGAGACACAGGAGGAGGGAGAAGCAGGCTCCATGCCGGGACCCTGACGTGGGACTCGATCCCGGGATTCCAGGATCGTGCCCTGGGCCAAAGGCAGGTGCTAAACTGCTGAGCCATCCAGGGATCCCATTTTCTCTATTTTTTAAGTTGAATTTTTAGTCATTTACTTTCATTCATTTTTTAAAAATTTTAACTTTATTGTTATTTATTTTAATAAATACATTTACTTGTATTTGACAAGTTTTGACATAAATTACTTTTATCATTTAATTCCATGTATCAAGAGGTACCTGGCCGGCTTAATCAGTTAAGAATCTGTCTTCCACTCATGTCATGATCGCAGGGTCCTGAGATTGAGCCCCATGTTGGACTCCTTGCTCAGGGGGAGTCTGCTTCTCCTTCTCCTTCTCCCTTTGCCTCTCCCCTTACCCATGCTCCTTCTCTCGCTCTTGCTCTCTCTCTCAAATAAATAAATAAATAAATAAATAAAATCTTAAAAAAAAGAATTCCATGTATTAACATTTTCTTTTATAATTTTTTAAAATCAGGATTATTAAATATTATGTTTTTACTCTTCAGATATGATTTTTAAATCTGTATTTTTAAAAAATTTACCATGAATAATAATCAGAAGACATGATCTATATGATTAGCGATTCTTTGCAATTTATGGGCTTCTTGTGTGACACAGAGCATTTTCAATTTTTGTTTCTTTCACAGGTACTCTGTGAAAAAATTTTGGGTTTTCTATTCATCAAATTTATAGATTGATTATACTTAGTTATCTTTTGGTGGGTTAGACTAATTTGCATTCATTATAGTTACTATTTTGAAGTTGCTTCAGCTATACTATTTTAAATTTTCCTTTTTTCTTTTAAATTTTCTATTTATCATACTTTAATTTGGTTTCCTTTTATTTTTCTTCTTGTTCCCTTTCCTTTGCCACTGGTTGGACAAATATTCTACTGGTTTGAAAGTCATAACATTATATTTTGGTTCTCTAGTAGTTACCTCTTATTTATTCTTTCTTCATCTCCCAAGTTGGGGAAAACTTTTTTTTAAAGTATCTAGAGCAGGACAAACTGACTCCAAGCACATACTCTAAATCTTTTTTGCCTTTGCCAGGTCCTTAGCTTCTGAGACCTCAAGGCTAAGAATGGACTCTTTTGTTATCTGTATTTTGCTGTGTCATCCTTCCCCTGGAGCAGAGAAGATGCAGTGCCCTGGCTGTCCTGGCTGAGGGAAGGTCAGAGGGAACAAAGGAACAATAGAGGAAAAACCCTATTATCATCTCAAAATTTTATTCAGTCATAAATGCTTGTGCTGTCTTTGTCAACTCTACTCAGATCTCCACTACCATTGTTGGGAGGCATCCTATAATTTTCCAGTACTGTATAAGTTAGCTGGTAGATATATTTAGTATGTTTATGAAATAGCTAATTAAATCATTTGGTGTATCAGCTCTATGTATTAAAACTCTCTTTTTTAAGCCTTTGGTTTCTTCAATTCTAATTTGCTATTTATTCAATTCATTCATTCATTCATTTATTTTTTAAATTTTATTTATTTATTTTTAAAGATTTTATTTATTTATTCATGAGATACGCAGAGAGAGAGGCAATGACATACACAGAGGGAGAAGCAGGCTCCTCCCAGAGAGCGGGATGCGGGATTCAATCCCATACCTGGGATCATGCCCCTGAGCCGAAGGCACCCACTCAACTGCTGAGCCACCCGTGAGTCCCTCGTTCAACATTTGTTAAGAACCTATTATATGTCAGCCACTTGGCTGAAGGAAAATATGGAACAGTAACAAAAAAATAACCCCTCTCTCAAAATGCCCTCTTGGTGGGGAGGAGGGGCACACAGATAAATCACCTGATAATTACAAAGAATGCATTAAGAGCTATAATAGTGGAATGCATTAAAAAAGAACAAAGAGGGGGGATCCCTGGGTGGCGCAGCGGTTTGGCGCCTGCCTTTGGCCCAGGGCGTGATCCTGGAGACCCGGGATCGAATCCCACGTCGGGCTCCCGGTGTATGGAGCCTGCTTCTCCCTCTGCCTGTGTCTCTGCCTCTCTCTCTCTCTGTGACTATCATAAATGAAAAAAAAAAAAAAAAAAAAAAAAAAAAAAAAAAAGAACAAAGAGGGGATCCCTGGGTGGCGCAGCGGTTTAGCGCCTGCATTTGGCCCAGGGCGCGATCCTGGAGACCCGGGATCGAATCCCACGTCGGGCTCCCGGTGCATGGAGCCTGCTTCTCCCTCTGCCTGTGTCTCTGCCTCTCTCTCTCTCTCTCTGTGATGACTATCATAAATAAATAAAAAATAAATAAAAAAAATAAAAAAGAACAAAGAGGAGAGGGCCACTAACTGGGGCGGTGAGAAACATCTTCACAGAAGAGGGACTGTTGAGTTGGGTCTTGAACAATAAATGGGTATTCAAGTCATGAAGGATTGGTGGCAGGAGAATTTCACCAGAGTTGGGGAGTGATAGGAAGAGCCATTGAGAGAGGAGGGTGCCTATGAAGCCTCATAGTGAGCGAGCACCTATGTGGTTGTGGATAGAGAGGTTATGTGGATGTGGGAGTAGGGGGGACAGGAGCCACAGATATAAGTCTAGCAAGATTTGTGTTTTGAGCTTCAGAAAATGTGTCATTTAGAGATTTTTAAGCAGGGAGAAAAAGTAGATACTGGGCGGTGGCACAGAATGAAGAGAAAAAGGGAGTCAGAGGGATAGAGCACAAAGTGCTTGGCAGCAAAGAAACTAAGAGATAGCTAACAAACCTTTCCAGGCTTAAGCCACCACACTAGCTCAGGCCCTTACATTTCTCATGTGGTATGAATTTTTCACTAGGATTTGACCAGATGTTATCACTTCTAATTAACCCTGACACCACTGATTTAGATTGGGATGTTAGAAGATAATTCTTTTTTGTTTAAAGTAAGAGTTCACTGTTAGGTATCATAGATGGTGGTACCTCCAAGGCTATTCAGGAGATATGTCTTGGAGATTATTGGAAATGTTTTTCTGAACATATTCTCCCCCTTTTTTTTGGGGGGGGGGGCGAGGTGGAGTTGAGAATGGAAGGGTTGAGGGTCAGAGGTTGATTTCCTGCTCCACCATTTAGTAAACATCATTGACTTGCATGTTCTTATAATTTTTACCAAACATTTAAAAATTGTGTCTTGTCCTCTTACCTTTTTAGAAATTCAGCGATCAAATATATAATGGACTGTGCATATAATTCTGTAGGGTCCTACAGGTGCCACAATGGTGGTAAGAACTTACTATCTGGTTCATGCATGTAATAAATCCAAATATATAAATGATAAGAAAACAAGTTATAGAAGATATATACTACAGTATAATAATTTTATTGGACAGGACAGAATAGATTAACGACAGTGTAGCAAACAACTCCATAATCTCCGTTGCTTAAGAGAACCAAAGCGTTTATTTTTCACTCTTAAGAAGTGTGCTGTGGGCCCAGGAGATTCTTGGGGTCCCCGTGTTGGCTCAGCATTCTCGGCTTTGATCAGGAGCAACCCCCATATGGACAGCTTTCCATGATGACCGCTGGAGGGGAATAGTGGGCTGCAGGAGAGACCACTGGCAATTAAATGCTTTTACTTAAGACCTGACCCAAGTTACTTCACTGCCAAAATAAGTCTAGAACCTTACCAGTAACTCTGGTTTCAGTCTACATTCCAAGAACTTTGCTTCTTGAAGACATGGGTCTATTTTGCACAAAGAAGTGGTAGAGTGGTTAAACCAAATGACTAAACCTAAACAATCAATAAGGTCTCTATCTTGGAACTTATATGCTTATTTATAGGAGAACCATCAGGATGCAGCCCAAAAATTCAGCACAGGAATAATGGCAACTGGTCATAGTTCTTTTACATAAAGAGGATAAAAAAAAAAAAATAGCTCAGGACTTTACCGGAAAGTGAGCATACCATTAAAAACGGTAGGAGACCTTTTGGGTTCTGGGTTTTCATTCTTCCTGTAAGTACTTTGGGGAAAACTGGGAACTTTCAGTGTGTTTTCCACTTATTTTGTTTACTTATGGAATTCTTCATCATAATCCAGTAGGAGCAAAAAGAACGAGGATCTGATTTGCTAAAGTGAAAAAAAGAATACTTCTCTTTCTGTTTTAAAGTTAGAATGAGGGGGAATCCCTGGGTGGCCCAGCGGTTTGGGCGCCTGCCTTCGGCCCAAGGCGTGATCCTGGAGACCTGGATCGGGCTCCCTGCATGGAGCCTGCTTCTCCCTCTGCCTGTGTCTCTGCCTCTCTCTCTGTCTCTCATGGAAAAAAAAAAAAAATTAGAATGATCAAATTATCCCTAAAACGTCTTCTCGGTTCTTCGGAAGTCTGTTTTTACTACAAGAATGGGAAGCCTCTACACTACGTCTGAACTGGGTAGGTCAAATGGATGAAATGGGATTCTTTTGGTGATTATTTGGAAATAAGATTCAGATACCGTGCAGACTTCAGAAAGCACCGAAACCACGCAAATACTGTTCCTAAAAAAAGAAATCCCAAAGCCCGCTGGAGAGGGGCCCCTCTGCAGGGGGCAGCAGAGGAGCGCCGGGGACCGAGAGGTCCGCGAGCCGCGAGAGGGGCCGCGCGGATCCGGGCAGCGCCCGCGCCCCGCGGGCCCCGTGCCCCAGGGGCGGGCCGGGGCAGAGGCCGGAGGAAGGGGCGGAGAGGCGACTTCGCGGAAAAGCTTCTACGGGCGACGCTGTGCGCCCGCCGGACGGGAGGCGGGGTGGCAGCCCGGGTAAAGTAGCAGCAGGCTGGAAGGAAGGAAGGAGCGAGGGAGGGGGACGGGGACAGTGGGGAGGAGGCGGCGCGGCGAGCCGGGCCGCGGCGGGGGGGGGGGGCGGTGTCGCCAGTCTCCAGGGGGACAGAACGCGCAGGCCCTCCCCGAGGACCGAGCGCGCCGAAGCCCGCGGCCCCGACCTTCCAGGTGACAGCCGGTCACCCGGGTAGGAGTCAGCTCCGCCCCGACTCACCCCGCCCGCCCACGGCCCATTCCCCGCCCCGCCCCCGCCGGCCTCCCCGCCTGCCCCGGCCGAGCGCGGCGGCCGCAGCGGCTCTGCAGCGCGGGAGCTGGCGGGGCCCGGGGCGCGGGCAGGGAGCGAGGGAGCGAGGGAGCCAGGGAGGGAGCGAGGGAGCCAGGGAGGGAGCGAGGGAGCCAGGGAGCGAGGCGGCGGCGCGGCCCGGGCGCTAGCCCCGCGGGGCAGGATGACGGCGTAGCCCGCCGTCCCGCGCCAGTCGGGCTGCGGGGCGCCCCGCGGGGGAGCCGCCCCGGGGGAAGTGCCGCATGGGGCAGGGCCGCTGAAGCGCCGAGGTGGTGCTCGGCCCGGCTCCCGCGGCGGGTCGGGGTCGGGGCCGGGGCCGGGGTCGCGCACGCCCACCGGCCGCCCCCGGGCCGGGGGAGGCGCGAGCTATGGAGCCCCCCAGCCGCGTGCAGGACGAGCCGTTCCCGCACCCTCTGGAGCCCGAGCCGGGCGCCCCCGCGCAGCCGGGCCCCGGGAAGCCGGGCGACAGGCGGTTCCGGCTGTGGTACGTGGGGGGGTCGTGCCTGGACCGCAGGACCACGCTGCCCATGCTGCCCTGGCTCATGGCTGAGATCCGCCGGCGCGGCCAGAAGCCCGAGGCGGGCGGGTGCGGGGCGCCGGCCGCCCGCGAGGTGCTCCTGGTGCTCAGCGCGCCCTTCCTGCGCTGCGTCCCCGCGCCGGGCGTCGGGGGCCGCGGGGGGCGCGGGGGCCGCGGGGGGCGCGGGGCCCGCGGCGGCGCAGCCCAGCCCGGCGGTGTTCATCTTCGAGCACAAGGCACAGCACATCTCGCGCTTCGTGCACAACAGCCACGACCTCACCTACTTCGCCTACCTGATCAAGGCGCAGCCCGACGACCCCGAGTCGCAGACGGCCTGCCACGTTTTCCGCGCCACAGACCCCAATCAGGCAAGACGGCGGGGGGCCGGGGGGCAGGGGCGGGGGAGGAGCCGCCGGGCTGGGGCGGAGGCTGGCCCCGCCGCGGTCCGGCTGCCGCGCGCCCTCCACGTGGCGCGCTCGAGCGTCCTCCGCTCCCGCGCCGACCCCCCGCGGGCGCCGACCCCCCGCGGGCGCCCGAGGGACGGAGCGGGGCGGGGAGCGGTGCGCGCGCCCCTGGGGACGCGGCGGGCGGGGGCGTGCCCGCGGAGGGAGCCGGCCTGGGCCCGGGGCTGGCGTCCTGCGGCCGAGGGGCGGGCCCGGGAGGGCTGGGACCCAGGGGGCTGCGCTCGCCCTCGCTCCCGCGCTGGGTCGCCCCCTGCGTCTTCCCCCTGCTGGAGCGCCGAGTCTCAGTTAGCAGCAGCCGCAGGGCTGGGGGCTTGTGAGGCTATTTGGGAGCGGGGTTTAGGGGAGAGTTAGTCGACGAGGATGTCAGATAGTCAAGACGGTAGGAATCTGCGTTCAGGTGTTGAGTGGAAGGAAAACTCTGTGTGTGTGTGTGTGTGTGTGTGTGTGTGTGTGCGGGCGCGCGCGGGCGCGGGCGCAGTTTTCTAAAGACTGGATGGAGACAGAATCAATACCAGCTTGGGCGATTCAAAAAAGCAGTGTCCTAAAAGCGGCCCAAATCTATTTTCTAATAGTTCTCCGATATTACAATATATCAGAAGCATCACATTTTTTTTTAAAGAAGCATTAAATTTGAGGTCGTCTGTTACCAAACTTTGCGTTTTTACTTCCTTGAAGAGAGGCACGCCCCTTTCTCTAATGGCAAGAGGACTCTGAAAACTTTGTGACAGTGATTGTGGCTTTGAAAACTGGTTTTATTTATTTTTATTTTTTTATTTTATTTATGATAGAGAGAGAGAAGGGCAGAGACACAGGCAGAGGGAGAAGCAGGCTCCATGCACCGGGAGCCCGACGTGGGATTCGATCCCGGGTCTCCAGGATCGCGCCCTGGGCCAAAGGCAGGCGCCAAACCACTGCGCCACCCAGGGATCCCCTGAAAACTGGTTTTAAAATAAAAGTGTAAAGAGTTTTTACTACGCCGTAAGCCCTCCCCACCCCCAAATGCGATCCTAAAAAATAGTTCTTTGATGTTTGCGAAGTACTTTAGATTCTTCACAAAAATAATACCGTCTAAATATACAGTCTCAGTTGCAAAATGTGGCAGTTCCTTTGGCAGCCGAGCAATTAATAATAGTCAAAGGAGAAAGATATAAAATGAGGCTTAAAAAAAAATTCGTTAGTGTCTGTAATTGAAAGACTGTCCAGTTTTTCACAAAAGGCCTGTAGCTGAATTGAAGAAAATCGTCTTAGATTTCATCAGTTATTTTATAAGCTAGTTTAATATCTTAACATCCAGAACTCCCAGTATGAAGAGAGCAATTTTAACTTCTATCACCGCTGTTAGATGTATGTTAAGATACCTTTTTAAAAATTATCTCAACATTCCAACTGTAATGGATATGAAATTCACTTTGTGAAGCTTGTTTTTAGCTTTCACCTCTGCTGAAATGGAAGTGCAGCATGTTCTTTTCATCTGAAAGTTATCACTATTTTTTTTTAAAGATTTTATTTATTTATTCATAGACACACACACAGAGAGGCAGAGACACAGGCAGAGGGAGAAGCAGGCTCCATGCAGGGACCCCGACGTGGGCCTCGATCCCGGGTCCCCAGGATCACACCCCAGGCTGCAGGCGGCGCCAAACCATTGCGCCACCCAGGCTACCCAGTTATCACTATTTCTATTGAGATTTTTTGGTTCTATCAGTAGGAAGATAAGAAATTGCATTTTTATGGGACTGTAAGGAATGTTTTATGATTTTGGGTAGTTTATGTTAAAGTTTATGTTATTGTCTTCAGATCTGATATGTGACACATCATTGCTGATTTCATTCAGGGTTAAAGTTTGTTTATGGGTCATGGCACTTTCTTGAATTCTTGACAGTGTCAGATACATTGTTAGGGGATCAATTAAAAATATGCCCCCTCTTTTTAAACCTTAATTATATATTTAGGTGTTTGAGACCGAGTATGATGTTATTTTACGAATAATAACATGCTTAAGCTCATTTCTCCCTTTTGATCCTGTAGGAACAGTGGCAACCATATGTCCTTTTGATAAAAGAGAAAAAACCCTAACTCTTCCTGTTCATTGCCATTTCCCAGTTGAGTCTTTGATCTAAAGATGTGGATTCCAGTTTACTCTGAACACAGAGAATCCCTGGTAGAGGATCCTTAATTTGAGAGGCCAGATGTTGTTCCATTAAGGATTATCTCCAGCCATATATCAGAGTTGCAAACTCAAATGCTTGGGATTTTGTTGAGAGAGGTTGAGGTTAAGTGAGGACCGAGGACCATGGAGTGTTGGTCATTTCTCCAGGGAGTTCTTCAGCGCCAATTGCAAATTGCATTAACAAGATACAAGCATGGTTTTGCCAGAGCTTCTGATTTCCCAAGAGTGGAAGTCTGGATTTTTATGTATGACTTCATGTTTTAAAGTATTAGCAAACATTTTAAACATTTAAGATTCCTGTCTGGACGAAACAAAACACATCTGAGGTTTGGCGTTCAGAGATTTAAGGGCTACCACTTTGTTTTTCATAAATATTTGTTGAATGGACAAGTGCAGTCATCAGACACTCTGTGCTTTTCGCCACTTTTCCATTTGAGCATCTGGATTCATTTGACATGGCCGTCATGGTAGGGAGAGTTAGGGCCGTTTTGGGGGAAGAATTTGTAAGTTATATTCTCAGAAGTGATAATTGTATAGCTGAAGTGTTAAAGGTATGGATTCCTCACGTTGTTACCATCTAGGGGTGTGAGTAGCCTATAGAAACCTATAGAGTAGGGTCTGGATGGTTCTTGGCACCTTTGAAATAAGAAGAGAAAAGACCTACTGTTTGCTTTACCCCTGAGTTCTAAATTTGAAGGAGAGAATTATTTAGTTGGACTTTAAGATCATTGTTAAAAGAGTCTCTGGTCACTGAATAAAGTATGGAAGGTAGCATAGAGCAGTAGGCCTGCAAACATCCGTGAATAAATTTGCCTCTGGTTTCTCTCTTATGCTTGTCCCTTTTCTGAAACAGGGCTTTCTGTAGGATGGCCATATAATTCATTGTTTAGCCTAGGGTGTTTTTTTTTTTTTTTTTAAGATTTATTTATTTGAGAGAGAGAGAAAGAGAGAATGAGTGAGGGGAGGGGCAGAGGGTAAGAGAGGGAATCTTAAGCAGCCTTCCATCTGAGCGGGGAGCTCAACTCAGGGCTGGATTCCACAACTCTGAGATCACCACCTGAGCCAAAATCAAGAGTCTGACACTTAACTGACTGAGCCACCTAGGTGCCCCTAATTTAGGGTGACTTTTACTGAGAACAGGGGCACAACTAATAGTTACACAGACATGACAAGTATAAACCTGGACTGCGTAGGTCAAACCAGGATATACAGTGACTTCAGCTAAATGGCAAGATTTGTGTTCATCCCCAGCCACTGAGATGGATATTATAGTTTCCATATATGAAATGATAAGGTTTTGCAGAATTATCTGCTCATATCTTTTGGGGGCTGGATTTACATGTGACCTCTGAGATGGGAGTGCTGTGCTAATAGCTTGGGACTGTTGTGGGGAGTTGCCATAGTAATGTGCCCTCTGGCTTCCCCACTCCTGGGTGGGGGGGGGGCGGTCAGAGTCAACCTAACCTTGTGGGTCTGAAGGAACACTCAGCCAGAATGGCCTAATGAAGAGCTATTTCTCCCAGGGGCAAGGAAGGGTGGGGATCAGGCGCAAACGAACCTGTTCCAGATCAAATATATACCTGTGCAGATTGTTTCCCATTTATTCAAGCCTGTGTCTGCACAGAAGGAATGTTAGCCTTAGCACATTTCAGCCGAACTTGCATATTTGAATTAGTAAAAGTACTTAACTGTACATAATTTAAAAAATCCCACTGGTATAAATTGAATTATAGGCTTAAAACTGGTTGAGGAACCAAGAATAGATCCTCTATCTAAGATCTAGGGTAGGTCACTGATATTCTTAGAATTTTGATCTTCATCTACTTTCAGGAAGAGACTATATAGCATTATCTCAATTTCCCAATTAAAAAGCAGAAATTATCTCATGTCTGTTTTACCTTATGAAAAAAAGTTGTTAGTGTTTATAAATATTGTTAGAGATTAAAGGTGTTAATTATCATTTGTATGAGACTCTGCATGAAAATTATATTTCAAGATTGTAGAATGAGCAATCATTTAAAAAACAAAAACATGATTGCTATCATTTTTGTTGATTTTGTTTATATATTTCTTGAAGCTTGCAAGAATGTAATTTCAAAGAGATTTTACAAATTGTGTTCTTAAAATCCTTTTTTTTTTTGGGATCCCTGGGTGGCGCAGCGGTTTGGCGCCTGCCTTTGGCCCAGGGCGCGATTCTGGAGACCTGGGATCGAATCCCACGTCGGGCTCCCGGTGCATGGAGCCTGCTTCTCCCTCTGCCTGTGTCTCTGCCTCTCTCTCTCTCTGTGTGACTATCATAAATAAATAAATATTTTAAAAAATCCCTTTTTTTTTAAGATTTTATTTATTTATTTATTTATTTATTTATTTATTTATTTATTTATTTATTTATTTATTTACAAAAGACAGAGAGAGAGGCAGAGACACAGGCAGGGGGAGAAGCAGGCTCCATGCAGGGAGCCCAACGTGGAACTCAATCCTGGGACTCCAGGATCATGCCCTGAGCCAATGGCAAGCACTAAATCACTGAGCCACCCAGGGATCCCCTGTTCTTAAAATTCTTAAGAATGAATTTGACATCAGGATATTTAAGCTCTGAGTTCTCTAAATTTTTAGTTTTTTCTCTCCTCTTAAACTAGTATTTTCTGAGCTTTTTTCAGATAACCAATTTTCAATTCTGTTGATAATTTTCAAAAGGTCATTCTCAGAAGTTCTTACCCACTGTTGATGGGGATATGCTAGTCAGAAAACTAGAGAAGTAGAAATCTGGAAGTTTTGTCATTTTTATCTCTGCTTTCTGAGTAGTATATGCCATTCTAGACAGGTAGATCTCTCTAACTTCCTGTTTGCTGTAGTCACTTTTGTGTTCTCTGCCTACCCCACCCCCCTGCATTCTCATTTGATTTGGAGGTTGATTTGTCTGGGCTCCACTCTGTGGTAGAATCTTGATATCTGGGGGAAAGGTAAAAAATGTGTGCCCAGAGCCTCCCAGTTGTGAGGGAGTGTTAGTTATAATGAAGATTGAAACTGTTCAGTATCTGGTTCTCAAACTTGAGTAGGCATCAGAATTACCTGTAAAGGCTTGTTAAAACACACAACAGACTTCTTCTCCCCCCCACTTTCTTTCCTTTTTTTTTTTTTTTAAGATTTTATTTATTTATTCATGAGAACACACACACACACACACACACAGAGAGAGAGAGAGAGAGAGAGAGAGAGAGAGAGAGAGAGAGAGAGAGGCAGAGGGAGAAGCAGGCTCCATGCAGGGAGCCCGATGTGGGACTCAATCCTGCGTCTCCAGGATCCTGCCCTGGGCTGGAGGCAGTGCTAAATGGCTGAGCCACCTGGGCTGCGGGAATAAATATTTTTTTCAGAGTATGTCCCAGTGTTAAATTATAAGATTTTGTAAAAATTAAAAATTTATATATTCATATCCAGAGAAATAACAGCATTTAGCATGTTTGATATACTGGCTGGTGAGAAAATCAGGCAAGGGTCTCTCAGGGGCTGGGGATTGAGCCCTGCACAGGGCTCTGTGCTCAGCATGGGGACTGCTTGGGATTCTGTCTCTCCCTCTTCCTCTGCCCCTCCCTCTGCTCACACTTTCTCTCAATCTAAAGAAATAAAATCTTAAAAAAAAAAAAAAATCAGGCTAAAAGAAATAGTTGACAATTTGGGGAATAAGATGATGGCCACTCTGAATAATTATTGCAAACAATGTTTGCTCATTTTTTTTTTCAGTCCCAGGTATTTGTTTTGTTAAAATCATCTAGATGGCTGTTTTATTTATTTGAGAGAGAAAGTGAGCACACATAAGCAGGGGAAAGACAGAAGGACAAGCAGACTCCCCACTGAGCAGGAAGCCCTATACAGGGCTTGATCCCAGCACCCTGGGATCATGACCTGAGCCAAAGGCAGACACTTACCCAGCTAAGCCACTCAGGCTATTTCATTTCATTTAGGCTATGTTGGCATGTCTGAACCAAGATGATATGTAGCTACTTAGATGTAGCCCCTTGTAAATTGAGGGACAGATCAGTTATAATTTAATTTAGTAGTATATTCGGAATTACTGAGCAGGAAATACGGTCAACATGACATATTAATAACTCGTGGAAGCATCAACTAAGGAAGGATGTCAATGGCTTGTTAATTTTAAGGTTATAATGTGATACTATACACCATAGTATGTCTATCTGAGTAGCTTTTCCATGCATTTCCTTCAAAGCAAATGTTTATTGAACTTTTGCTGGGTGATGGTACTGCCGTTAGTGCTTTTCGTAGGTTATCACATTTTATCTTTATAGTAACTGTGCCAAGTATGTACCAGTATTCCTCCTGTTTTATAGATGAGAAAACCGAGGTATAGAAAGGTTACATTGTTACCCTAAGGACACACTATTTGTAATAGTAGAAGCAGTTTCCAGTCCAGGCAGACAGATTCTAAAGTCTGTTTTTTGGGGCACCTGGGTGGCTCAGTTGGTTAAGCTTCTGCCTTTCGGCTCAAGTCATGATCCCGGGCTCCAGGGATTGAGCCTCACATCGAGCTCCCTGCTCTACAGGGAGCCTGCTTCTCCTTCTTCATGCCTCTCCTCTAGCTTGTGCTCGCTCTCTCTCTCTGTCAAATAAAATCTTTTAAGAAAAAAAATAAAGCTTGTTTTCTTGTCTTTTGTAGAATGCAGTTGTTGAAAAATGAGCTTTTAGCTGTTAGTGTTATAAACTTTTCTATGATCAATTTTCCCCCTCTTTTTTTTAATATAGTAGTGTTATTTTGTTTTCCAGCTTTATTGAAGTATAATTTAAAAATAAAAATATATATTTAAAGGGACAGTGTGATGTTTCAACATATATGTCAAATGAAATGATTACCACAATCAAGCTGATTAGTGTATCCATCACCTCATGTGGCTATCTTTTGCATGTGTGTGGTGAGAAAAATTTAAAATCTACTTTTAGCAAATTTCAGGTATATAATGTAATATTATGAACTATAGTCGGTACATTTAGACCTTCAGAACTTATTCATCCTGCATAACTGAAAGTTCATACCCTTGACCAACATCTTTCCATTTCTGCCATCCCCCAGCCTCTGGCAACCACTATTCTACTCTCTGCATTTATGAGTTTGACTTTTTAGGTTCCATATGTGAGATCATGCAGTATTTGTCTACTTTTCCCCCACTTTTATATTAAAAATATCCACAGTTAAATATGCTTGTTAAATTTATAAAATAATAATTAATGCTCAGTGCCTGCTTGGTTATAGTTATGCTAATATGTTTTTTTGTTTTAATGGGAAGTAAAAGGTGTACATGATTTGTTAGGCTAGAGAAGTTGAACTCTGATATATCTTTTTTTTTTTTTTAAGATTTTATTTGAGAGAGAGAGCATGCCAGAGAGAGAGCACGAGCAGAAGGGAGGAGCAGAGGCAGCAGCAGACTCCCCGCTAAGCAGGGAGCCCCATGTGTGGCTTGATCTCAGGACCCTGGGATCATCACCTGAGCCAAAGGCAGATGCTTAACCTACTGAGCCACCCAGGTGCCCAGAACTGGTATATCTTTTACGTAGTGTCCTTAGGAAAGTAGGGAAGTAAACTGTGGCAGCCTCTTTGTAACTTCTGTAAGTACAGTTTAGAATAAAAATTTAGAATAAGTTTAGAAAATAATATAGTTGTTAAGATATGTATTTAAAAACAGGTACAACTACACATTTGAATATATTTTATAGAATCGTAAAGTATATAAACATGCTAAAGTATAAGAAGTTATAAAATATGAACTATTAAACTGTATTTATTATAATATGAAAGTATTCAATTATGTAGTATAAAGTATAAAATTATAAGATATAGAAATAATGCACTTACATCATTATAAAACGTTGTGCTATCATAATTACCTTAGGTTAAAGAGAAAAGAATACATAGATTTAAAAAAAAGATTTTATTTATTTATTTATTTGAGAGAGAGAGGAGGAAAGAGAGAGGCAGGGAAGGGCAGAGGGAGAAGTGGTACTGAGCAGGGAGCCGGACTCCAGGATCCAGGGTGATTCCTCTGATCTAAAGGCAGATGCTTAATGGACTGAGCCAACCAGGCACCCCAAGAATATGTAAAATTTAAAGTCAAATAAAGCCTAGTGACTTGATGGGCAAATGTATGATTTTTCAGGAGTTCCAGTAGGGAAAAGTGGTTTAGAAAAAAATCACAAAGTCCATAGTAACACTGGCATGCTAACCCTGTGCTGTGCCATAGTCCTGTTGTTTTGAAAAATAACATCTTTTATCACATTGAATTTAGGTTGTTAATATACATGTTACTGATTTTATACTTGTGTATGTGGGTATTTTGTAAATTGATTTTGGCTTCAGAGTTGTTTAAAAACTAGAGCTATAAGCATATGAAATTTTTATCTAGGTTTTTGTTAACATATTTAAATAAACTAACAATGAAATAATAATGTAAGTCACAAGTTACCTTTGAAAAGATACTGAACAACCCATAAGTTTGGAAAACTCTGGGTTTAAATTTTCAGGTGTTATTTAATGTATCTCTGATAATCTATAATCATGATAGAAAGTGAAAAAAATGTGGGATTAAAATTTTGGCCAGTTTAATTTCAGATCATCTTAACATGGGTTTCTGCAGCCCCACCAAAAGGATATGGGAGTTACTCTTTTTTAAGTTACTGATCCCTTCCAAGTTTTATATCTTGTTAAGAGGTTGGTTTGGAAAGAGGATCTCCAAGTAATGGGATTTTCCCGGCTAAATATAGTAGCCTAAATTTGCTGCTCCAGTTCTTTTGCTTTGTGGCTTCCCTTAATAGTGCAATAGTTTCCACTCTGAAACTGTTGTGAGTTTTTACATGAATTTCTAAAATTCTCCCAGTTAGAACCATGGGACTTTTTACTATCAATATTAAATAACTTTTGAGGAGTTTATCAATTTTAGTTTCTAAGTCAAACTGTACTTCCAGTTTAACAAAATCAGGCATTCTTTTGCATCTCACCGTTGTATCCTCATAAACATTTTCAGTAGTAGGTTATACAATTTGGACAAATACATTTATGACCTAGGGCTTTTACAAACCAAGAAGCAAATTTGTTTTCAGGCCCTAGATGGCTCCTAACTTTTTCAATTAACCTCTTGCCCTGGTTTCAGGCACTTCATTCTCATTAGCTGGGCAGCCTGGGAGATTTTCCTGAGTTTACCTAATATTATGCTGATGGCCTTCCTGCTTGGTTTTCTAAATATTTCTTCCCATTAGGTCTCCAGTAGCATGCTCTGTGCCTGTTGGGATACCTCATTACTCAGTGCTGGACTTCCTTGATCCTGCTGTTCACTCTGAAGATGAGCCAGTGCCTGTTGCCTAGCTCTTTAAATATTATGCACTGTCTGCTTAATTGAATTGTTTTCTGGTTCTGGAAGCTAGTCTTGCCTCTTCTGTATTTAATCCTTGCCATTTCCTGTTGGCTTCTTCCTAAGCTATTAACGATTATGTATTGATTTTATTTTAGTTTTCATATGGAATTTTGCAAAGGCCTGATGACATGGGCATAGCCTAGTTGTAATAGTGGGGATGATCCCTCTATGTTCATCCATAATTCTTTTTTTTTTTTTAAGTTTATTATTTTTTTTTAGTAATCGACACCTAATGTGGGGCTCGCACTCACAACCCTGATATCAAGAGTCCCATGCTCTACCAACTGAGCCAGCCAGGCACCACTCATCTGCAATTCTTTTTATTTATTTTGAGGCATTTTCAATAGGCAGATCTCTGGTTTCTAATACCAGTATTAAAAGCAATATGAAAATGGATATTATATGCTATTTTTTTGACATCGCCCTTTATATTTTAACTTCCCCATTGATTCTAAAACTTTTCCAGAGGTCAGATTATTTGGTTGAAATAATAAATGGCATTTGATAAATTTGCTTATTCTGTGTTCATGTAAGTACAGTTGTGTTAGTTGTAAGGATAGAGACTAGAATATTTGCAACAGAGAATAATATGCTTTTAGGGATCTGGGAGTTAATTGGCATTATACCTTTGTTTCTCATAGAAGTCAGATTGGGGATATATATTTGAAATTGTATTATTTACTTTGACAAGAAGATTGTGAACAAGACTAAATAAAATCTGTCTTAATTAATATATAAGAAAATATTGGAGTTCTTCAGAATAAAGAGCCTAAAAAATAATTTTTAATTTCTCAAGTATACTTACCTAAGTCCACCTTATATTTTTAACAGTTTGTTTTCTTTCTTTTTCTTGATCTACCATAATTATCCAGCATTTGGTTATATCTTTGGGAATTATATTCTAAACTTCTAGAAGCTAAGTTAGTAACAGTAATACTAGTAATAATAATAATAGCTCTAACCGCTCTGTATTTATTTTCTTGATCATGGGGGTCTCAAACTTTAAGCATGTATCACCTGGGAGGTTTGTGATGATAACCGATTGCTGGACCCCACCCCTAGAGTTTCTGATTTGGTATAAGTCTTGGGTGAGGTCCAGAATTTGTGTTTGTGACAAGTTCCAGGTGCTGCTGATACTGTTGGTCCAGGATTACCCTTGACAACTACTGCTCTAGACCAGGGGTTGGCAAACTATGGCCTTTATTTTTGAAATACAGTTTTATTTTAACACAGCTGCACTCATTTATTTATGTATTGTCTGTGGCTGCTTTCATGCTACAATGGCAGGATTGAGTACTTTGGACAGATACTCCATGGCCACCAAGCTTAAGATCTTTATTATTTGGCCCTTTGCAAAGTTTGCGGACTTCTGCTCTAGACAATACTTTTGAAATAGTTTTTTTTTTTTTTTGTCTCCGTTTTATAGGTGAGAAAACAAAATCTGTAATTTTCCTAAGGACACAAGCTAGCAAGCAGCAGATCTGGGATTCAAACCCATTTAGCATTTTCTAAATTGTAAATTTTTTTGATGGGCCCTACATTTATTGAGATAGCCAACTCTTTTCTCTGAACTCCAGCTTTTTTCAGTTTCTAAAGGCTTACTTGACTATGTAGTTGCTGATGCTGGTAAGCCAAGGGTTTATATGTGAGTCCTACTTTTCACTATCCAGTTGCAGTTCTGGAGGAACATTGTGTTGATTCAGCCTCCAAAACTTAGTTTTAACATGTCACATCTCTCCACCACTAAGGCCACCATACATGTAACCACTGTGATGTCTTGCTGGGACTGTTCTCTCAGCTGTTTTCCCTGCTCAGCTCTTGCCCTCTTGTCTGACACTTCTTCATGGAGCCTCGGGAGTGGTGCTTGTGAAACACAAACCAGATGAGGTTTCCTTTGCGCTCAGAATAATACATAAATTTCATTTCTTTTTTTTTTTTTTTAGATTTTATTTATTTATTCATGAGAGAGAGAGAGAGAGAGAGAGAGAGAGGAGAGAGAGAGGCAGAGACATAGGCAGATGCGGGACTCAATCCCGGGACCCCAGGATCGCGCCCTGAGCCGAAGGCAGATTTTAAGCACTGAGCCACCCAGGTGCTCACGTATATTTCATTTCGATCAGTCTTTCCAGCTTAGATTACTGCCCACCAGCTCCTGCTATACAGTTGAACTGTCCTTAAAGAAGCCTACTTCCTGGGATCCCTGGGTGGCGCAGCGGTTTGGCGCCTGCCATTGGCCCGGGGCTCAATCCTGGAGACCCAGGATCGAGTCCCGCGTCGGGCTCCCTGCATGGAGCCTGCTTCTCGCTCTGCCTGTGTCTCTGCCTCTCCGTCTCTCTCTGTGTGTGACTATCATGAATAAATAAAATTAAAAAAAAAAAAAAAAGAAGCCTACTTCCTGAGTCAGTTCAAAGCCTTTGCCTGTATGGTCCCCATTTTTCTAGATTAGCATTTTTTTTTTTCTTTTCAGATCTCAGTTCTTTGCCTAAGTCACAAATGTCCTTTACTCAGATTGGCCTCCAGTGACTGTCTAAAGTAGATAGGTACCCCAGTTTTTCACTTCTCTCTCAACCATTTATTTGTTTTCCTTTTGACACTAACATATTTAAAATTATTATTATTTTTAAAGGAAGCTCCACGCCCAATGTGGGCTTGAACTCATGACCCTGAGATCAAGAGTCGCACACTCTACCCCCTGAGCCTAGTAGGTGCCCCTAAGATTAATTTTTAAAAACACTTTCTGTGGGTACGTCATCATCTAAAATGTAAGCTTCTGGGATCCCTGGGTGGCGCAGCGGTTTGGCGCCTGCCTTTGGCCCAGGGCGCGATCCTGGAGACCCGAGATCGAATCCCACGTCGGGCTCCCGGTGCATGGAGCCTGCTTCTCCCTCTGCCTCTGTCTCTGCGCCTCTCTCTCTCTCTCTCTCTCTGTGACTATCATAAATAAATAAATTTATAAAAAAAAAATAAAATAAAATGTAAGCTTCTTAGGGAGAGAGCTCTTCTTGTCTGCTCATGCTGTATGCCTGGGACCTAGTTCTGTAGTAGAGATTCATTCTGACAGATTGAAATTAAGAATCAGTACCTGCCCTCCAGGAATTTTTTTATAAATTTACTTTTTATTGGTGTTCAATTTGCCAACATATAGAATAACACCCAGTGCTCATCTCATCCAGTGCCCCCTTCAGTGCCTGCCACTCAGTCACCCCCACCCACCACCCACCTCCCCTTCCACCACCCCTAGTTCATTTCCCAGAGTTGGGAGTCTCTCATGTTCTGTCTCCCTTTCTGATATTTTCCACTCATTTTTCTCCTTTCCCCTTTATTCCCCTTCACTATTTTTTATATTTATAAAAAAAAAAAAAAAAGAATCAGTACCTGCCCTCCAGGAATTTAAATCTACTCCCAAGAGTTTAAAGTCTGTTTGCAGAGATGTGTGTGTATATGTTCTCATATTTGTTACCTTTAATTGTTAACTTTACCAAGGGTTAATTGTATCATTTGCCGTTTTATTTTTTGTTTGAATGTCTATATTTTA
Source organism: Nyctereutes procyonoides (assembly GCF_905146905.1). NCBI lineage: Eukaryota > Metazoa > Chordata > Mammalia > Carnivora > Canidae > Nyctereutes > Nyctereutes procyonoides. Next base: position 29,149,092 of record NW_026575121.1, on the reverse strand, counting down.
GAGACATCATACTGCTTATAATATTAAGTTGCATTATAATGAAGGCATTTTTAAAAAAAACATAAGTAAATTGTGTCACTTTAGTTTAATTTCTAGACTAGTTTAAGATGGACTGTTTTTTCCCCATCAAACCACGGGAAGTATACTGAAGCTGCCAACATGAGAACAAGTGTCTCCATGGTCTTTTCATTGCACATGAGTCAAGCATTTGGGCATCTGGAAGATGATCAGCAAGAGTGGTATTATGAATATATGCTTGCAATAATTGGATTATTCTTCAGTTTCAGTACGGTTCAGTTATTTAAGCTTCTCAATGGAAGTATGATCTCATTTGGAAAACTATTTAATTACACAATGCTTTGGATGGCTTCTGTAAGTTTTTACTCCCAAACCTAAATTTTTTTTTTTTTAAATTTTTATTTATTTATGATAGTCACAGAGAGAGAGAGAGAGAGAGGCAGAGACACAGGCAGAGGGAGAAGCAGGCTCCATGCACCGGGAGCCCGACGTGGGACTCGATCCGGGGTCTCCAGGATCGTGCCCTGGGCCAAAGGCAGGCGTCAAACTGCTGCGCCACCCAGGGATCCCCCAAACCTAAATTAACCAATTCTTAAGGCCCTGGTTTTTAAGCCTTATCCTAGAAAGGGCAGGGAAGGCCTAACAGGTATTCAAAACTTTTAATCAAAAAGGGAAAGATAGGGCTGGAAAGGAGATCACCAGGGTGTGGCCAGGGGTGAGAAAGGACAAAACCATGACCCATGTTTATAATAAACTATTGACCGATAATAAAATGTAGGATTATATTCTGGATTTCTTTATTTGCTTAAAGAGCGTGCCCTTGTGACAGAGTAATTATGTCCTTGTATTCATTTTATGTAATGTTTCTAATAAGAACAATTAGCTAGATTGATGATAGTTTTCAGTGACCATTTGGTATGAGCCAGACTACCAGTAGGATGGTATCCATGTTCTGCAGTGTTCCTGTAGGTTCCACTTTAAAGAAAACAGCAGAAGGAAAAATGGCTGTATTTTTCCAAGAAAAAGTAAAAAGTGCCACAGTCATTTGCTTTTATAAATATAGGCACTCTGCCTCTTCCTCAGAAGGGGTATTTCCTCCTTACTCCTTCATTACCTTTAGGTATGTCTTTGAGCATTACTTACCTCCAGATTTTTTTCAACTTTTGGTGCCTTGCATGGGGTAGGAGATTCCATTTTGCTCCTTTGGTGAGGCAGTGTGTTTTCTAAAAGAGTTTCTCAAGAGTTTGTCCTTGTCCTTTATTAATGCTTAAATTGATCTTTAAAACCTGCTTTCCAGAGCATCTTAGTGGTTGAGTGTCTGCGTTCATCTCAGGGCACGATCCTGGGTCCAACGATGAGTCCCACATCAGGCTCCCTGCAGGGAGCCTGCTTCTCCTTCTGCCTCTCTATGTCTCATGAATAAATAAATTAAATCTTAAAAAAATAAAAAGAAACCTGCTTTCCATTAGTATGCCCATTTGAAGACGTAGACATTGCTAATTGTACATTATTTGAAACAGTAAATATAGCTGCTTATTAAGGCAAAAGATATACATAGTTTCCTAACATGTTTGCCCATTTATGGAGGTGGTTTTCTTTTCTCTTGAATTGGAGAACAAACTGGCAAGTCACTTCTGTAGAGGGAGAAACTATGTTGTACATGCTGGGAATGGGAATGGGTATTTGTTAGTACTGGATTTGAGTCATAATACATTACCCCATTTACCTAGGAACCAGTCAGGTTGACAGCTTTTGTGTGCATGTGATTATACCAATTAATAGTTTCTCTGGAAACCTTGTTTGCTGTGATTTTGCTATGATTCCTCTTGGGAGAGCAGAATTAATTCTGGACTTTGATGGTGGGAACTGACATATGTATGCCCTGTAATTTTTTTCTTAGCTGCTTACATTTTCCAGATGATTCATATTTAAAAGTCATGCTGCCACCATGAAAGAGAATTAACAGCAACACTTTATGTATACTTAGATTGCCATGAATCAAGTGGAGACTTTAAACCTATGAGTTTACTAAAAATTGTTGATTTAAAAAAATGTTTGTTAAATTTCCTCAGTACCTGATACTGCAAAGGGCTTTGTACATATTTTCAGTTTTTTTTTTATAGACTTACTTATTTATTCATGAGAGACAGAGAGAGAGAGAGGCAGAGACATAGGCAGAGGGAGAAGCAGGTCCCCTGCAGGGAACCCGATGCAGGACGCGATCCCGGAACCTGGGATCACGACTTGAGCTGAGGCAGCTGCTCAATTGCTGAGCCACCCAGGTGTCCCATATTTTCAGTTTTGAGTCTTATTTGCAGTGAACAAAATGTTTATTTGTCTACTGCAATTAGGGTAATTGCAGGAAAATCCCATTCTTCTATCATTCTCTCTTTTGAACATGTTCATGTATAATCTGTCTCAAAAGAAGTGACTGACTCCTGCTTGAATTTTCATTTGCAAAGGAGAAAAGACCATTTATTATTGACTATGCAGGTGTGACCAAATGGAACAGAGATAACAGGCCTTCAGCTACAGAAGCCAGACCTGACACAGGAAGTTGAAGCTCTAGATCCCACTCTTCCATAAGTAATCATATAATATGAGCAATGTTAATATGGATCTTGGTTTTTCTAGTTGTTCCTTTGCTCATCCATTCATTCATGCATTCACTCATTCTTTCAACTGTCTATTCATTTGTTCAGTTATTAGGTGCATTGAATGTTTCCTGTGTGCCTGGTATTACAGATATGGAGTGGTTTGTTAAACGGATGCATTCCCTGCTTCATGGATCTTATAGTTTTGTGGAGAATTGAGGCAGAACTAAGTAAAAAGAACTGTGTAATGTAATTGCTAAATGCCTGGGTTCTATAGTCTGATTGCTGGGACCCAAGGCTCCACTGTGAGTGGGCTCCATAGTCCTGGGCAAGTTCTCACACCTCTCTGTACCTTGAACTCCTCATCTGTAATACGAGAATGATAGCGTTGTGGTAAGGATGAAGTGAATCCATTCAAAGCATTTAGAACAGCGTCATGTACTAACTACTGTGTAAATGTTATCTACATATCCACAAGTATCCAATATCAAATTGTAAAGAATGCTGTGAAGTAAAGAAATATGGTGCTGTTGAGAGAATAAGAGGAGAAAACTTACTCTAGATTGGGTCATGTAGTAGGTAGATTCTCTAGCTCTCTTAATAACATCTTATGTTTTTCTAGCTCTCTCTCCTTCTGCCAGTCAGTCCAAGTGCTACATACAGGAAAGCTGGCCCCAGCACCAGCCCCAATGTTGGAAATGCCATTGATTTGTCCAGAAATCCAGGCCCAAGCCAGTTGATGAGTTTGTACATGGAGCTCCAGTGGTCCCAGGGAATGTATCAGTTTGTGCCAATGCAAGAGGAAAGAAATTTGCTTGGGGCTCCTAAGAAAGTTTTCTCTTTGGCTGTTGTGTATAGATTTAAAACCTGAAACTGGGCAGCCCTAGTGGCACAGTGGTTTAGTGCTGCCTGCAGCCCGGGGTGTGATCCTGGAGACCTGGGATCGAGTCCCATGTCGGGCTCCCTGCATGGAGCTGCTTATCCCTCTGCCTGTGTCTCTGCCTCTGTCTCTGTCTCTATCTCTATGAATAAATAAATAAAAATCTTTAAAAAATTCTATCCCCCCCCCCCAAAAAAAAAAAACATTTGAAACTGTTACGTTATTTCACCATGAGAGTGATGATGAAAATGAGCTGGGTAGTCTGTAGAGGACTGGAAAACTGCATCTGAACTCTGATAGGAACAAGCCTGATTAGCACCTGCCTGCAGACTTTTTCAGTTTATGTGAGTTGAGTTGGGCTTTTTGCTACATATAGCCAAAAGCAAGAGATGAGTCAGGGAAGGCCCCTTGTGGACATTACAATTAAGGATGATTACCAAGTTTGCTGACTTACTTTCTTTCTTTCTTTCTTTCTTTCTTTCTTTCTTTCTTTCTTTCTTTCTTTCTTCTTTCTTTTCTTTCGTTCTTTCATTCTTTCTTTCTTTATGAGTGGGTTTGATACCATTTATAGATGTGAGGAAAGCTGGTAGGAGGAGTGGAGAAGAAATAGGTTTCAGGAGTAAAATCAAGAGTGCTCATTTGTAAAATGAGAGGGCTAGATCTCAGCAGTGATTTGCACACTTTTTCTGACTAAAGATACCTGAGAGAAATGACATCCTTCCATCAGTAATTATGATTTCCAAAGCATTGCTAACCATTTTCACCAACATCGGGGCCAGTGAAACTAGACTCAGCAGGAGTGGGGAGGGTGCTACTTCAGTGTTTTTCAACCTGATTGGACATAAGAATGTCCTGCAGAGCTTAAGAGAAGTATACATGTCTACCAGATTCTTGGGCCTTTCCCTAGATATGTTGAATCAGAATCTCTAGGGTGAGATGTAGGGATCTGTTTAAGAACCGGTAACCAGGTTGTACCCAGCTTGGCACTTGCATGTAGCTAATTTGGGAAACCACTGCTATCAGGGATGCTGGGCCCCTTCCCCTGCCAGGCTTTTGATTACAATTCCAGGAACCAATGTCAGTTAACTTAAGCTCAGGACACAGCACAGTGTTGTTAAAACTCCTCAGCTGCCATCATGACACTACCTCTGGTCACACTGTTACATGTTTTCTTTCTACAGTGATAGTCACACACTGTCCGTGATTGAAGGCGTATTGGCAATATTGAGAGTGTCTTAATAGTTTACACAATATTTACGTGTTTAATAGTTATTAGAATATTTGTTACTTGAACAGCTGTTAAAATTTCACTTTACATATCAGTAGCTGGGTAAGTTCCATAAGAAATCGGGTGGTAGACCAGCCTCTAGTCATAGATCATGTTCTAGAGTCGTTGCATGGACATTACTACCCCTGCTCTGTCAAAGCTAGATAATAGTAGTAGACATCTGTTGTCAGATAGTGAGAGGGGTCTTGAAGAAGAAATGGGTCAAGGACACACTGTAGCATAATTAGGAGCAGTGTTAAAAGCAATGGGGAAGTGAGATGTCTGGGATTGGGTGAGCCAAGGAGGAACTGGCTCCAAGTCTGAGACAGGGCCCCCAAATAATGAGATGCTCAGCAGGAAGCAATTGCTCTAATTAATATAATTAAGGCTTTATTTATGGTCATTTGTGGTTGCATTGGCAGCCAGGCAATTGGCCCTAGGTGGTAATGATGCTCTCAGCTTTGGAAAATGATGCTTCAGGCATTTTGAGGGAAATTTAGTTTTGCTTCATCTCATGTTCCCCCTCCCCTAATCTCTGCCTTCATAGCTTTATGAGTGGGGGATGGAAAACATTTAGTCCTGGAAGGAGGCAACCTATTAACTCTTCTACTTAGTAAGAGAGAGGTTTCGGATTTGACATCCCCAGAAATAAAGCAAGGTTAAATACAGTTCTTCTCTTTGCTTAACTTATTTTTGAGGTAATACATACTTGGGTAGTTATCTTAGGTATCATATTATGCTTTAGAACACTGGCCACATTTGCATTTGTTCCTTTGATTCAGTTTGCTGTCCATAATTGAAGTGGATTTTATATTTAAAAATTAGTTCATCTGAGAAAAAATATAATGGTGTCAGTGTAGGATTTGTAGAGGATGATTTTTGGTTAAGTGTTATACTGTGGAAGCCATGACTATCTTGCAGTTGTCAGAGTATTTGAATTTCCTTGGTACCATCATTGTTATCAGCTCCACCATGGCCATTAACAAATATTGGTTGAGGTCAGTCAAGTGTAAGATTAGCAAGTTAGCAGCTGGGGAGAAAGAGGTTTAAGTCATTTCTACAGAAACAGGTAAATAGTAGGAGTTGCATGTGCTTGCATTAATTATGAGGGGAGGCTGTTGGCTGGGCATTTGTGCGGCGCTTCATATTCCCTGACATGACATGTGCACTTCATGTCCAGGAATGTGGAAGCTTTGGGGCCTGGTGCTAGAATTTAAAGAAAAATGACATAATTAACACTTAAGGGTTTTTTTTTTTTTTTTTTGGTAGGTTTTTGTTCCTTAATGAAGCGTCACTCTTAATCTGTTGACTTTTAAAAATCAATACATCCACTTGTATGTAGGAGATAAAGAACTTAGTGATTTTACCATTTTAATGGTTTTCCTGTCATTCTAAAATTTCTATGAAGAACTTAGCATTTATGGATTTAGCCAAGTTAATTAAGGAAAAAAAAAGACTTCATGGTGATTTCTGAATTGCTCAGAAAGGTGATGCCACTTTGAAAGAACATCTTGGTAGAGCTGTCAGCTTATACCACCTAGTAATTTTGGAAGCTATAGTATTAAAGAAATGTATAGCTCCATTATATATGGAAATAGGAGCTTGAGAGCTTATGGTAATTGAAATCCACAGTCCTTCACTTGGAGCCCTTTCTGGAGTATGGTAAAAAACAGTCTTTAAATCTTTCTTCTTTTAAGCCATTACTCAAATTTCTTTATGCCATTATGTATTGTAGATTCTATGAAGCATGAAAATAAGTTTTAAAAAAGTGGTAAACTGGGCGCCTGGGTGGCTCAGTGGTTGAGCATCTGCCTTCAGCTCAGGTCATGATTCTGGGGACCTGGGATCAAGTCCTGCATTGGGTTTCCCCCAGGGAGCCTGCTCCTCCCTCTGCCTATGTCTCTGCCTCTTTCTCTCAGTGTCTCTCATGAATAAATAAATAAAATCTTTAAAAAAAAATATGGTAAACTGAATATGAGCTCCTGATTGCTTTGCGGCTTATTTCCTGTGGTACAGACACATACTTGTCTCCCAAATATCCAGCACAATATTAGATGCATACTTGTAAGCTAGTGGCTTAAATAATTATTGTGGTATTGAAGATGATGATGAAAAACCATGTTGACTATTCATGGAAACATTATGAATCGGTGCAGCTTAATATTGCATAGTGCTAGTGTCCAGTCTGTAAGACTAGACACTGAAGGGGTGAATTTGGCTCTACCCAAACTTTTTAACATGGCTACAGTTCTACCCAATGTCCCTTCCTCCATCCCACTTTTGTCTTCCAGGCTTCTCTGAACTTGGCCATCATTTGTCATGCTCACTTGGCATTTCACATCTTTACATTCACATACCTGGTCTTTTTGTTGGGAATGTCCTTTTATCCAGCATCCTGGGAATGTGGTGTCCTGATCTTTACATACACTCCTCAAAAGTCACCTCCTTTTCCTTTTTCCTTCCTTTTTTCTTCTTAGATTTTATTTATTTGAGGGAGAGAGAGAGAGCACACACGAGTGGCAGGGAGGGGCAGACGGAGAGGGAGAAACCGACTCCCCACTGAGCAGGGAGCTGGATCTCAGGACCCCGAAATCATGACCTGAGCCCAAGGCAGATGCTACCAACTGAGCCACCCAGGCGCCCCATGTCACTTCCTTTTCTATAAAATCCCCACCCCCTATTTGAAAGTGGAGTTTTCTACTACACTCCCATACTTATTTATAACTTTATTACAGCAGTTCTCTAGTATTCTTATTGTTTATTTTCAAGCCTTTCTCCACTGGTTTTGTATGCTCATTGAAAGTAGAGACAGTGGCATTTTTGTATCTTGAGCATCTAGCACAATGACTGATATGTATGGAACATTCATTATGTGTTTTGTTGAAATAAATTCATACACACACATATATAGAATATATATTTGTTGTTGTTGTTGATTCTTTTGGAGTGTTTTCTTCCTGAGTGGGTCTGTACCATGTATCCAGGGATATAAGAAGTGTGACATTTGACCTGGACCTTAAAGAGCTTTATACTGCAGTTGGAAGAGAAAAGACATACAGGGAAAATGTTAAATAATTAAAAGTGGGGAATGGTTCTACCACTGTTTTAAGACAAAGAATGCAGAGAAAGGATATAGGTCCTCAGAACAGAACTGGGTAAAAAATGCTGTATTTATATAGAAAGGAAGTGGGGTAGAGTATATGCATGTATTTTGGAGGAGGAAAAGCAAGAAAAAGACTTGTGCCAGACTATAGAGACTAACTGGAATTGGGAGAATTTGCAAATTACTTAATCTAAGTCTCTTCCTCTCTTCTATAAAGTAGGGATAATGTTAGTACCTATCTCACAGGATTATGAAAAAGAAGTGAGATAACGCAAACAAAGGAAGCACGTGGTAGTGATTTATTTATTATTATTAAGTTGTTGTCATTACATTGTAGTGGTCAGGCATAAACACACACTTTTATGAAGGAACCATAGAAAGAGAAGCCAAACAACCAAAAATGTATTTGGAGAAGATAAAGGTAAGGAATCAGGTATCAGCTTAGCCAAAAGGAAATTGGGAATGAACTGGTATCAGATCAGTGTTGGGGGACAGGAAAGAAAGGCAGAGAGGTTTGTATTTGAGAGCAGAATGCAGAGAACTAGGGAAATGAAGATGACCTTGAAGCTAAGGCAGTGCTTACCCTAGGCTGGTTGAAAACAAAACAAAACTGATTTGTTTCCTTCCGGGTCTGGAGTGATCACTGAGTGTGACCAACCTGGGAACCTGCTGGCAAGGGCAGGTGTGCTGAGTGGGTAAGCTGGTAATTATGAGGACTTGTAGAAAGTGGGGAATTGCAGTAAGGACAGATTGTGACAGGAGATAGGGTAGTGGTGGAGGTCGGTAGGGAGATTGTTGAACTAAAAAAATGGCTGAAAGGTTTATGGGAAACAAGATTCCAGTTTAAATTGATGTCCTGCTTTCTCTTTGTACTTCTAGGTTTGAAAGGCAAGGTCATACAATCCGGAGATGGTGTCAGTCTCATAAGCTCTTAGAGGAGTCCACAGTCACTTGCTTGACCTTCTTTCTCGAAATATTAGATAGTCCCTATCTTCAGTGTCTCCACTTATGTAGATTTTTATCTTATTGTATCCTTTTGTAAGCATGAGAAAAAAAAGAAGGCCTTGTTTGTTATGCTTTGTGGAAGCATTGAGGGTTTTTGTCATCAATATAGCCAAAAGATTTTCTACCTAAGGTGTATACATTAAATTTAGTGGTCTTAGTTAGAGTGCTGTTCTCAGACTTACATGCTTATACAAATCCCCTCAGGTGCTTGTTAGACAAAATATATTTCTAGACTTCACTCCAGACCTACTGAATTTCTATAGAAAGCAACTGGGAATTATGTTTGTAAACATCCCAGGTATTTCTTATGATCAGGCAACTTGGATAAGTATTGCTTGTGTCAAAAGACTTCTAAATCCTTCTATCCTTGTAGGTCAAGGATACTAGTATTTAATTTCTAAGTCATGGTCTGATTATATTCTGATTCAGACTTTGAGAAGTCATGCGCAGTGTTTACTGTATTCTTGTTAGACCAGGAATTTAACCCTTGGTTCTCAAATGGTGTGGGTTGTGGATTTTATCTCCAAGGGAAATTCGGCATTATTTGGAGACTTTTTTGGCTGCCATACTGGTGCTGTGGGTATTACAAGCATCTAGTGGGTAAAGAGTCCATATACTGGCAAAATATTCTTTTTTTTTTTTTTAAGATTTGTTTATTTATTTTAGAGAGGGAGAGAGAAAGAGAGTACTCATGCAGGGGGAAGAGGCAAAGAGAGACTCCTTAAGCCGACTCTTTGCTGAGGACAGAATGCAATGCAGGACCCCCAAGATCACGACCTGAGCCAAAATCAAGAGTAGGATGCTTAACCGACTGAGCCAACCAGGTGCCCTGATAATGCTAAATATTCTGTAGTGCACAGAACAACTTTCCACAAACAATTATCAGTAGTGTCAAGGTTGAGAAAACATGGTTACTTATAAATTAGGTATTTCTGTCTGTATTAATTAATAAATAGTTTATTAACTAAATCTTTTTTTAAACTAAGTCTTAAATTAAAGTATAATATCTATCACACAAGACCACCAACCACTTTAAGATGTAGAACATTTTTTTAAGCTTGTTTTTGTAGTCATCTCTACACCCAGCCAATGTGGGGCTTGAACTCATGACCCCGAGATCAAGAGTCCTATGTTCTCTGAACTGAGCCAGCCAGGCGCCCCAAGATGGAGAACATTTCTAACACTCAGGATGGTGTCTTGTGTCCTTTTCTAGTAGATACTTATTCCCCCTCCAGAAATAATTATTCTGATTTCTGTCTCCATAGATGAGTTTTGTTTGTGCCTAAACTTTATATAAATAGAATCATACAGTATGTACTCCTGTGTCTGTCTTCTTTTGTTCAGCATTACATCCTGGAGATAATTCTTGTTGCGTAGGGCAAAAGTTTGTCCTTTTTTTTATTGCTGCAGTATGTATACTACAATTTAGTTATCCATTTTACTATGGATAGCTGTGTATTGTGTCCAGTTTGGAGCTATTATGATTAAAGCATCTGTGGATATTTTTGTAGATGTTTTTTTGGCTAACATAGGCCACCATGTATCATGTGTGTATTCCTAGGAATGGAAGTGTTGAATCGTAAGATAGAGTTTGGTTTTAGCAGATACTGCCAAACAGGTTTCCAGATTGTCAGACTCCACCAGCTATGGATGATCTTACTAATACGTCTGCTTCCTTCCTAGTGCCTGATGATGTCAGTTTTTTCATTTTAGCCATTTCTGTGGGAGTGTTATCTCTTGGAGGTTTGAATTTGCATTTCCAAGCTGAATAATGATGTATAAAGCACCTTTTCATGTAACCTAACTGGCAATTTGGATATTCTCTTTTGAAGTGCATGGTTCAAGTCTTTTGCCCATTAAAATCCCCCCCCCTTTTTTTACTAATGATTTATAGGTTGATATATTTATAATGTAGTTGACTTAAATTGGATAGTCTAAGAAAAGCTCATATGAGTAGCAGGCTGATAATATATATTATATTAATATTAATAAGTACAATAATAACATAATAATACTGACTACTATAATATTACATAATGTTAATACATATATATTAATTTTACTTAACAAGTTGGGATGGACAGTTGGGGGGGTTAATATTTTGCTTAAAGCAGAGTATCAGAGAGGACCCATTTCTTAAATATTTTAAGCCAACCATTTACTAGTTTTTTGAGGTAGGTCCAGGTCAAGGACCTTTGTTTATAGATGGTATGTTAGAGAGAGTGGAGTCTTTCCACTAAAATCATACTTTTTAAAGGTTTCTTTAATGTGGAGTCAGAATAAAAAGATACTTGTGAATTGGTTTGAATATAAAGTCATCCTACATTTTACAACATTTTTCTCATTTTCCTGTATGGCTGTTTTGTCTGTCTTGACAAGTTTTTTGTTTTCGTGCCTTGCCTTAGTCTTATAAGACCTACATCTTTTTTTTTTTTTCATTTGGAAATTCATATTGTATCAACTTACATTATATTCGTTTTACATGAATGTTATTACATTAGTTATGTAGTAAGTACTAAGAGGACTTGGGCAAAACTCAGTAGACTAATAAGCATAGGATTCCAGTAGGGGACAGATAAGCTTTCTGTATGGAGAGTGGTGCCCCTAGCAGCTAGGGCCAGCAGACTGCAGACACCTGGGACATGCATGTCTCACAGAGGCAGTGGAGAGTGAGGGTTAAGGGTTAATTCATCAACTCATTTAAGAGGTGGTTGATTAAGAAAGCTTCTGCAGTTCTTACTGAGATGTATAGTTTGAAAGAACAGGATGGGAAGGAGGGAAAACTAGAGTATTTTGGTCTTTTTAATGAGTTACATAGAAACGGTCTCTATTTTCTTTAACTTTTCTAAGTCACACAATTAAACTTAAATTCGGATTTTTTTATTGATTCATATTTTCTGAGAAGAATCAGAAGTAGATAAAAGAATAGTTGTATATCTAATCAGGGAAAACATGTTCGTGTTTACATTTTTCCTAGAGTGCCTAACTTTCATTATCAAAATAATATTATGGAATTAGAGGAACCAGATAACTGTAGAAGGTGATATTTGAAAACCTTTCCAATGTATAAATACCTTTATTGCAGATCAATATAAATCCGGAGAAGAGGGACTGGGGACTTACAGGCTCTTGTTTGGTCTTGCTTCTCTGTATCTGGAGTCAGCCTTGTCCTAACACGCCAAATTCCACCCTGTAAATTCTTTTCTAAAGCAGTCTGCCAGTTTGAAGTTGCCTAGTGCTTACTGAAGTCTAGCAGCTCCTATATGGTTTTTGTAGAAGTTGAAGATAGAATCTGTGTTTAATTTTGGAAGTGATACTATCTTTTACTTAAAATCTTTGAGTTAAAAGTTAGTTGGAAGCAGCTTTTGCATGCAGTTTTTAATGCCACGTGAGTAATAGTTTTATACACTTAGAGGAAGTCTTGTAAATTCAAAATAAAACATCTGTGCTAATATTTGTCTCAGTCTTTTTTTTTTTTAAACCTGAAAAGACTCTTGTTAAACAATTGTCAGTAGATATGAGTAGATGGTTTAAGGTACGTTTAAGAAAGGTAGACTATATACTTTTTAAAAAATCACAATTGAGATTTATTCCATGATGCATTGTTAGAAATAGTGGTATTTCAGAAAATAGTCCTTTATTTTTATTTTTGCTTTATTTGTTGTTGACAGTTTTAGGCATCAGGATCCAAATACCAAATAGTCCTTTATTTTTACTTTTGCTTTATTTGTTGTTGACAGTTTTAGGCATCAGGATCCACAAATAATTTTTCTTATTCAACATTATTAAATGAGAATATTTTAAAGTAGAAAATATTTTTCTCCCCAGTGGGAACATATAATTTACTATTCTTATAATAAATATTGTTTTAAGAAAATTGAATAATTTTGTTTAAATATATCTAAATGGGACTCAATTATTTACAATATTTGGAGAAGAAAATATGAATTGGTAAAAAATCAAAATTTAAGTTTTAATTGTATAACTTAATTTTTATATCGAAACTAAAGGTGATTATATATGAAATGTATTGCTTGTTAGAGAGAGATCCTTAGGGAATTTGTATTTGAACAGCTAAGAAAACCTTGTAACCAGCTTAACTCCTAAGTGTGCTTCTGAATGCTTGGGGATACTTGGAAGCAAAAACATTCCACCTAGAAATCTTATTTACACTATTTATAAAGCAATATATCATTAGATTTAATTAATTTAGATGTTGTTTACTGTGACTGATTTGTAGCTACATTGGACCTAAGAATAAAACTTGTGCAAGTCAATAAGAGTTTTAATACACTTGAAAATAATGTCCTTGAAATTTTGCTAATTTTTAAAAATTTACCATGCCAGTACTTTCATAATTGTCATTTTATGGGTTCATTATGCCTGTATTTATTTCCACTCAGTTTACATCATTATGGGCAGAGTTGCCCTTCATTTCTTTTGCATTGTGTTCCATCATTATTATGTACTGGTCAGAATTTTCATTTTTCTAGAGTTACACTTCATTTAATGTAATAGTAGCATTCCTGAAAATATGTGTGTATCACATTTTAGTACTGCCTTTTCCTATTTATTTACTTTAAATTTCAGAAAGGAGTGTCAAGCCCCTTGGTGTTAAGCCTTTTAATAGCATCTTTGATACTTATTTAACAGACACGTATGTGTCACATGGTTTCCCCACCCCCTAGGAAATTACAAATGGAAAGGATGATGAATTTGTAATACTGGTTGATGAAGCTGAATTAAGACACCAACTAAAAATGGGGAAAACAGAATTTGAAATATTTATTAACTGTCATAATAAAACCAATAAAAATGAGTAAGTGGTTTGTGGAAAAATCATTTTTATTTCATGGTTTTCTAAGAACTTGTCAATTTTTATGATGAAATATTAACCCACGTTTTATTGCATAACTATTTCATAAAAGTTGTTACAAAAAGCCACAACTAATTTTCACCATAGAGACTGGTGGAGATTAATCTCTATCTTAAAACACTTTAATCCCTCATATGTGAGTGAAGTGGAGGAGGGAAGTAATTATCTGGATCACAGAAGATAAGATAACATTTTAATTGTGGCTATCTAGAAATGGCATATGAAAGTCTTTTTTTTTCTCTTTGTAAAAGTGTCTGTTTCCAGCTTTCTGTGTGGCCTGTTGGTGTGCTGGGGAGATCTGAGGGGAACCCCGGGGTAGTAGTGTCTGGAGGTCTGAGACCTCTCACTCAAAGTCTGCAAGCAGAGCAGCTGGTTTTGTTCACTTTATATACTGGGAGTCTATGAAAGATGTCTTTTGAAAAAAAAAAAATCCTCTTGAGTCAAAAACCAGGCTAGTTTAGAAACTGCTGGCCTAAGAGAATATTTAGGATTTTTTTTTTTATATTTAGGATTTTTAACATAAAGTGAGCAGTTGAAAATAATACTAGAACATAGAGAAACAAGGGGGAAACAATACAGATGGCAGAGGACAGATTGGGTGTCTATTCACACACCACAGTGAAAATGGGAAGAATGTAATAGGATTATTTGGCTGTTAAACATATGCTACTTATTGGGAATATGCTACTTTCTCTGTTATGGAGGAAAAAATTGTAGAATATGAAGTTAACTATTTAAAAAAATATTTTATTTATTTGTTCATGAAAGACAGAGAGAGAGAGAGAGACAGAGAGAGAGGCAGAGACACAGGCAAAGGGGAAGCAGGCTCCGTGCAGGGAGCCTGACGTGGGACTCAATCTTGACTCAATTTGGGGACTCTAGGATCACACCCTGAGCCAAAGGCAGGCACTAAACCGCTGAGCCACCCAGGCATCCCTAACTTTTTTTTTTTTTTTTTTTTTTAAAGATTTGAGAGAGAGATGGAGAGCGAGCAAACATGGGAAGGGGCAGAGGAAGAAAGAAACTATAGCAGACTCCTTGCTGAGCTAGGATCCTGATGCAGGGCCCTACCTCAGGACCCTGAGATCATGACCTGAGCTGAAATTAAGAGTCAGACCATCAACTGACTGAGCTACCCAGGGGGCCCAGACATTATTTTAGATAAAATGTAGAATTCAGTAGCATTTAGTACATTCATAATGTTGTGCAGCCATCACTTCTGTCTGGTTCAAAATTTTCATCATTGTGTTATACTTTATCTACTACAGACTTCTTTCTAAAAAGAGCTTGGAAGTAGCTTCTAATAAAGTCAATTAATGAAATAGAAATGAAAGATTAGAACTAGGGAAAGGAGAATGAAACTATTTTGTAATCTACAAGTATTAATGTCGTTTTTACTTAATGTCAGGGTTGACTCTTAGGCTTCCCAGCAACCGAGCAGGAAAGTACATCTGATAAGGAATCTAAAGGCAGAGAATACTAGCTCCTCAGAGGAAACATTTTTTTCTTACAACTTAGTTCTAAATGAAATTTCTCATTTGAGACTTGATGTCACATTGAGTGACTGCACTTTTACACTTGGTACTGGAACATTTTTAATATGGCTCTTTCTGTAATAACCTCTGATAAAAGCTAAAGGCACAATATTATTCTGTGAGGCAATGATAGGAATTTTAGATATAGCAAAACCACAAATATTTGACGCCTACTTGCTTGATCTCAAATTAGTTCAGATAATTTTTTTAACGAGAAAGAGACAGAATGTGAGGCAGGAAGTCTTTAAGAAGACCTTTGTTATCAGGTCCCAAGGAGTGGAAGCCTGGTTGGTTGGGCCTGGGGTATGTTTTGCAGTTAATAGTAAAATAGAGTTTGAAGGCTAAAATCTTTATTATGTGCTTATGAAATGAGTTGTTGGTGATACAAATTTTAAGCCTTACTGTATACAAAGTTACATAACTGTTGTACATTGTTACAGAAATTGCTTATTTTAGTCAGTGGACTTGGTATAATATCCAAATAATTGGGGGATATTTATAGGCAAACATTTTGTTATTTAGATTTGGTAAACTTATCATCAATGGTGGAAGTATGGAAGAATTAAAGTAGATTTTGTTGGTTCAGTATATTTGCTCTCAAGTTGATTTTCCTAAAGCTTTTGCTAATTTATGGTGAAACTAGCAGTTTGAGGAAGTTCCAGTTTCATTGCATATTTGTAAACTCTAGGTGTAATCATTCACACTTTTCCCCCCAATATAATATAAAAAGGGGATTCTTATTGTTACTTTATTTTCATAGAGCCAAAGATCATGATGACATAGTGACATCAGACCATAAGCTGGTGGGCATGGTTCGTATATTTTTTATCCCAAACTTTATTTCAGATAATTTTTTTTCACATAATTTTAAGACTATAAAATGTCCATAGTACTATGGACATGGTATTCACTTCATGTAGATTCAATCGTTGTTAACATTTGGGGTATTTGTATTATCTCCTTTGCTAAATGCTGAACTATCTGTTGTTGTTCTTTTAAAGATTATTTATTATTTATTTATTTATTTGAGAGAGAGAGAGAGAGAGAGAGAGAGAGAGAGAGAGGGAGTGATGGAAGGGCAGAGGGAGAGGGAGAGAGAGAGAATCTCAAGCAGACTCCATGTTAAGTGTGGAGCCTAACACAGGCTTGAGCTCACAACCTGACACCATGACCTGAGCAGAAATTGAGAGTCTGACAGTCAAGCCACTGAGCCATCCAGTCACCCCTGAACTATTTGAAAGTGAGTTATAGACATGATATTGAGAACATATCTTTTAAAAATAAGGACATTTTTGGGGCACTTGATTAGCTCAGTTTGTTATGCATCTGACTCTTGATTTCAGCTCAAGTCATGATTTTAGGGCTGTGAGATCGAGGCCTACTTTGGCTCTGGGCGCAGTGAGCAATCTGCTTGAGGATTTTTTTCCTTCTCCCCTGGTTCTCATGCACATGTCCTCTCTCTCTGTCTCTCTCAAATTAATACGTAAGTCTTTAAAAAAATAAATATCAGGACATTTCCATTCATTCCATAACCAGGCTACTATTATTACAGCCAAGACATTGAACATTGATACAGTAATCTGGTAAAATCTACCTTCTGATTTTCCCAGTTTTCCCAGAGATTACCCTTTGTAACTGTTTTTCTTTTTTCCCCAATCTGGGATTCAGTCAAGGAACAAGTCTTTTATCAATCAAGGCACATTTGGTTGGCATGCAGTGTATCTTTCATAATGCTGATAGTTCTCTCTCTTTTTTTTTTTTAATGCTGATAGTTCTGAAGAGTACAGGTCCTTTTCTTATACAGTGCCCCACAGTCTGGTTTTATTTGATTATATTTCCTGTTAGATTCAAGTTAAACATTATGGCAAGAAATGTTATCTAGGGGAGATTATGTTCTTCCCATTTTGTCATATCAAGAAGCATGTATGTCATTTGTTCTGTTTTTGGTAATGCTGTATTTGAGAAGTAGGTTAAGGTGTATTGCCAGATCTTTCCATCTCAAGGTAATTTTTCTCCTTTGTAATTAATAAAGAGCTATGGAATGATACTTTGAGAGTATGTGAATATTCTCTTCAGGTACTATTTTAGTCATTGTTGTGTTCACACCACCTGGTACAGGGCTTGGCATGGAGTAAATGCATAAGAAAAGTGTATTGAATAAGTGGATGAATGACCTGGGACACAGATTTCTTTCTTTCAAATCAGATTCAATGTTAGATTTATTTACTTTATGTGAAAATGTTATTTCCTAGCTTTTATTTTTTCCAGATTTATTGAAGTATAGTTGACAAATAAAGTTGTATATATTTGAAGTATACAGTGTGGTGATTTAATAAATATATGCATGCATTGTGGAATGAATACTTCAGTCAAGTTAATTAATACATTAGTCACCTGACATAGTTAATTTTGTGTTAATTTTGTGTGTGTGTGTGGTGAGAATGCTTAAGATCTACTCTTTCACAAAGTTCAAGTACACAATTCAATGTTACTAACTATAGTTGTATACACCTGGGTGGCTCAGCTGTATATTAAATCTTCAAAACTTATAAATCAACATCTCCCTATTTCCTTTACTCCCCTGGTAGCTACCATTCTATGCTCTTTTTCTATGAGTTCAACTTTTCTCTTTTTTCTTTTCTTTTCTTTTTTCTTTTCTTTTCTCTTTTCTTTTCTTTTCTTTTCTTTTCTTTCTTTTCTTTTCTTTTCTTTTCTTTTCTTTCTTTCTTCTTTTCTTTTCTTTTTTTCTTTCCCCCCAGATCCATGTATAAATACCACGAAGTATTTGTCTTCTCTGTTTGGCTTATTTCACTTAGCATAATGCCCTCCATGCAACATCCATGTTGTTGCAAATGACAGGATTTCTTTCTGTTTTGTGGCTGAATAGCATTTCATTGTGTATGTATGTATCACATTCTCTTTTTTCATCTGTCGATGGACACTTACATTGCTTCTGTATCTTGGCTATTGAGAAAAATGCTGTAATGAACATGGAAGTGCAGCCTCTCTTTGAGATACTGATTTCATTTCCTTTGGATGTATACCAAGAAGTAGGATTGCTGAATCATTTGGTAGTTCTGTTTTCAATTTTTGAGGAACCTCCATACTGTTTTCCATAATAGCTGTAACAACTTACATGCCTACTAACAGTGTAAAAGGGTTCCTGTTTTTCCACTTCTTTGTCAACATTTGTCATCTCTTGTCTTTTTGATAATAGCCATTCTGACAGGTATGAGGTGATCTCTCTCATGTGGTTTTGATATGCATTTCCCTGTTAATTACTAATATTGAGCACTTTATCTTTGGGTCCTCGTATGTCTTCTTTGGGAAAATGTATATTCACATTCTCTTCCCATTTTTTACTAAGATCATTTTTTTCCTTGAGTTGTCTGAGTTCCTTATATACTTTAGATATTAATCCCTTATCAAATATATGGTTTGCAAAAATTTTCTCCCATTCTGTAGGTTGCCTTTTAATTTTGTTGATTGTTCCTTGGCTGTGTTCAAGCTTTTTTGTTTGATGTGGTGCCAGTTGTTTATTTTTGCTTTTATTGCCTATATTTTCAATGTTATATCCAAATAATCCTTGTCAAGACCAATGTCAGGGAGCTTTCTCCCTATGTTTTATTCTAGGATTTTTATAGTTTCAAGTCTTACATTTAAGTCTTTAATCCATTTTGAGCTAATTTTTGTGAGTGGTGTAAATAGGGGTCCGATTCATTCTTTTGCATGTAAATATCCAGTATTCTCAACACTTTTATTGTCAAAAGACCTAGAAGAGGAGAAATCAGGGGCTAGCACTAGATGTTTGCATTTGTCTCACCACTGTCGTTCTGATCAAGAGTTCTAGAAAATTCTGCATGGGCAGGGAAGGTGCATATGCACTTCCATGTCTCAACAGGACAAGATCCCAGGTGGCAGAGCAGGTAGTAGGAAAAGAAGAGGCAAGTGCTTGGCAGTCAGGGCTACAGCCCAGGATTATACCAGGCACTTGGTGTGTGTGTGTGTGTGTATACACATGTACACCCTAGAGATATTTATTTATTTATTTATTTATATTTTATTTTTTTAAAGATTATATTTATTTATTCATGAGAGACGAGAGAAAGAGAGAGAGAGAGAGAGAGAGAGAGAGGCAGAGACACAGGCAGAGGGAGAAGCAGGCTCCATGCAGGGAGCCTGATGTGAGACTTGATCCTGGGGCTCTAGGATCAGGCCCTGGTCTGAAGGCAGGCGCTAAACCGCTGAGCCACCTGGGCTCCCCAAGAAAGTTATTTAAGTTAATCATCATTAGGGAATTAATTGTCTCCTTGAGGGGTAAAGATTACATGTGAGAAACAATTTAAGAACAGTGACATAGAAACAGAATTTTAGGGATGCCTAAGTGGCTCAGTGGGTGAGCGTCTGCTTTTGGCTCAGGGCATGATCCTGGGGTCCCAGGATCAAGTTCCACATTGGGCTCCCTGCATGGATCCTGCTTCTCTCTCTGCCTGTGTCTCTGCCTCTCTCTGTGCTCTCATGAATAAATAAAATCTTAAAAAAAAAAAAACCCAGAATTTTATATTTAGAAAGAATTTTCAAAATAACCTACCCTAATCCTCTCTCTTCCTAGATGAAACAACAATCACCTAAGTGTGATGATTTTCTCAATGTTACATAATAAGACCTGGACCAAAAACAATTTGAATATAGAAAAAGATCTTTCAAAGCCCAACCAACTGGTTCTGATATTATAAAGGATTATTTATTTTTGTAACAATAAAGATCAGTGCAATCAATATAATGTACTGTATTTTTCCAAAGATTGTTACAGCAACCTAATCTGATTATAAAAAATACAAACAAAGTTGATTTCTGATTTTTTTTAAACTAGGGACATTCAGAGGTATATAGAACGCACAGGTAGAGTTGTAGTGCTGCTGAATTGGGTGCCCTCTAGTGTTTGGGATATCCAAAAATAAAGACAAAGGTTTTCAATTTAACTATATTTCATTAATCCTTAAAATGCATATTTTCACCTCATTTTTTAATAAATCTCTGCAGTCTGGATGTGTCTTATAATCTGTAGCATCTTAGATTTGGTTAAGGACAGTGATGATATGAAGGAGAGTCTACAGAAGTGGTCTTCAAAGCAACTAACAGAATTATTTGAAATAATTTTTTAACAACAAAAAGTTTTAGGCTTTGAATGAGGCTTATGGAAATAGATTATAGATATGATGGTAAAAAGGCAGTAGTCTTCCACAACTTTTTATCTGTTCACACTTTCTGGGAAATAGTGTTAAATTCCATTCTGCCTTGAAAAATTTTGTTATCATCTGGTAAATTATAAGTTTAACTTTAAAAATTTTTTAAATTTACATTTTTTCCCTTGCTTTTGTACCTGTCATGGATCACAAATTAGATGAGATTATATTACCATTACTAAATGTTACTCTAGGTGATGGACCATGTGAGTGACTGATTTCAGTATTTATGTTTATAGAAGCTTTCACAAAAATTAGAAAGCAGTTTGTGTTTTTAATTTTTTTCTAAGATTTTTTATTTTTATTTTTATTTTTTTAGGTTTTCTTTTTTTTTTTAATTTTTATTTATGATAGTCACAGAGAGAGAGAGAGAGAGAGAGAGAGAGAGAGGGGCAGAGACATAGGCAGAGGGAGAAGCAGGCTCCATGCACCGGGAGCCTGATGTGGGATTCGATCCAGGGTCTCCAGGATCGTGCCCTGGGCCAAAGGCAGACGCCAAACCGCTGCGCCACCGAGGGATCCCTATTTTTATTTTTAAGTAATTCCTACACCTGTTGTGGGACTCAAACTTACAACTATGAGATAAAGAGTCACAGGGAAACCAGTTTCTAATACTTCACTTGAGAAAGCATTTTGAATATATCTTCTTATTGGATACTCACAATGGTTTCTGAGGAAAATAGAACAATAGACATTATTACGCCTTTTGGTAAATGAGAAAATAATATGCACAAGGTCCATGGCTAGTTCATATTCACATCTCCGCAAGAAGTCCAGTGGGTCATGTAGACAAAGAAGTATTTTGTTCTACACATTTGCAGAAATTATTCAAGAACAAGCTGAGCATTTTCAAGAACAGTGCCATGCATTGTTCTATATGCTGTATGAAATACAGAGATCTGCAATATCTTAATACTTGTATAGATTCTTACAAATCCTAAAAAGATGTAAAGTCGAGAAATGACGATTATCTGTGTCATTATGTTCCTTGATGTCTGTATAATATTAGTAGAATATACTAGTTTCAATATGGCACCAGGAAAAAGCGTGGACTTTGATGTTCACAGAGTCCTGGTGCCAACACTTAGCTCTTCCATTGGTTAAGTGTTTGTGACCTTGGGCAAGTGACTTCTTTAAGATTTATTTATTTATTTTGGGGGGGACGAGGAGGAGAGAGAATCCTCAAGGAGACTCCTCGTCATTGAGTGTGGAGCCTGATGTGGGACTCCATTCCAGGATCCTGAGATTGACCTGAGCCAAAATCAAGAGTCAGCCACTCAATTGACTGAGCCACCCAGGCGCTCTAGTGATTTCTTCTAGAATGTTGTTTGGAAAATAGAGAATGATTATATCTATTCAGAGAAATTTTATGAAGGTGAAATGAGATTGCATATGAAGATTGCCTGACTTATGGTAAGCAATCACTAAATTGTAGTCAGTGATATCATATCCTTCCAATCTTGAAATCTAGAGAAGTGAAAATTTGTAAATCATAATTAACTTATGTTAAATATTAATGTATTAATACAACCCCCAACACAAAAGTTGAAATTGGGTTTATAAACAGTTATCCAGATTATAGGGATAAATGATCAACCCTAGAGCCAGAGGTATTTTATTTTATTTATTCTTTCTCTTTTGAGTTGTTTTATAAGTCCTAGGGTGGCTCATAGAAAAGTTCAGGAATATACCATACCTGATTTAAACCCACATTACAAGTTTCATCAAGGTGTTCAGTAAAACAAAGACCTAAGACAAGAACAAACATTGATTTCTTATCTACAGAGTGAAATGATTAAACTGTTGCCTCACTTTTTTCTTTTTTTTTAATTTTTTTTTAATTTATTTATGATAGCCACAGAGAGAGAGAGAAAGGCAGAGACACAGGCAGAGGGAGAAGCAGGCTCCATGCACCAGGAGCCCGACGTGGGACTCGATCCCGGGTCTCCAGAATCGCGCCCTGGGCCAAAGGCAGGCGCCAAACCGCTGCGCCACCCAGGGATCCCCGCCTCACTTTTTTCTATTCAACGTTACTGTTTGCTTATCTAAATTGATGATCACAGGAGTTTTTTTTTTTTTTTTTTTAACTGAAGAGCATCATTTGATTTATACAGATGTAGTCTCTCACCTTACCCCCAACAACTAAATATATTTTCTTGAGCATTTGGGAATGTCTACTATCAGTGGTTATTGAGCCTTTGTTCTCAGTTACTCTAGTAGCTACAGTCTTTCTCAGGTCTTTTGCTTTTTGCTTACTAAATCCTTTAAGCAAAGTATGAAAGGTACCTTGTTGTCATGTCTCTGTGTTCTAATTTCCATTACTTGGATTTCAAAGTTGTTGGTAGTCTGAAGTGGTTAGAGAGGCAGGTGAAGACATGTCATACTTTCAGCCTCATTTTTCCTGGTCTCTATAATTGCTGATGGCTGTGATTCTAAGCAGATACAGGGCTCCCTGGCAGATACAAAATGGTGCTCTCAGGTATGGAGGAGAGGATGGAGTATCTTGTTTTTTTGCAGGATGGAGGAAAAAGCTTCTTTGGGGATTCCAATGAACATTCTTCATTTCCTTTTATTGAGAATTACAGATATAGAGAAAGGGAAGGTGGCATGAATCCTCCTGGTGCTGCTGTGATTCACATATAATTTTGTTATTGTTTTGTGTAATGCTGTGTTTAAAACTTTCCCATGATTATCACCAAAATATGGAAATACTTGATAGATTCATATATTCATATAGAAAGCTTAAACATTGTCTGGTTAGAAACCAGGTATCTGCAGATCTAGCCGCCTTTGTGTATATAATTTTAATTTTTGTGTTCTTTTAGTAAACTTTAGAAAGGCTGTGACAAATCTTGCTTTTTAATTTCTTCATGTTTAAATTCAAGAGGGAACAAAGCAATTACACAGTTATTTGTCAGTGACAAACCCTGGCTACTGTTTGTATTCACTTTTCCATCTGCCCGCATCCAACTAGGGGCCTCTAAACTCAAGTAGCTAATTACTCACATAAGCCCAGAGGAGCTATGATAAATTTCGTAAAATAAACAGGGCAATGATATATGTAGCAGTTTATTGGCAATGGTCCTTTTTATCAGGTTGAATGGTGATGCTATTTTTAGCATAGACCAGGATCCAGAGAAGAGTTCTTAGCCTGTGCAAGATAGAGAGCCTGTACTTTTTTTGTTTTTGTTTCTTTTGTTTGTTTTCTGTTACTTTTCAGTATCTTTTCTGATTTTTTTCCCCACATCGGTCACACTCATATTTACATGTTGGTTTTAGATTATACTCCAGAATCAAATGTAAGTGATTTTACACTTGTTTTCTGTTTAGAGATACTCTAGCTTTGGTGTACTTATTACTGTTGATCATTAGGATCTTAATAATAACATTAGTTATAACAACTACAATGGCTATTTTCTTTAAAGATTTTATTTATTTATTCATGAGAGAGAGAGAGAGGCAAAGACACAGGCAGAGGGAGAATCAGGGTCCCCGAAAGGAGCCGGATGTGCGACTCTATCCCAGATCCCGAGATCACACCGTGAGCGGAAGGCAGATGTTCAGCTGTTGAGCCACCCAGGTGTCCATAGAATGACTATTATTTTTCCAACACTGATTATGTGCTAGATTCTTTACTGGACATTTTATTTTATTCAGCTCTAAGATGATTCTGTGGACAAGTTTTATTATTAGCCCTGTTTCACCAGTGAAGAAACTGAAGTTTTTAGGAGATTAAATGTAAAATGACATTTGCCAAAAAATAAATACTACTTACTCCTTTTTGAGACCTGGTATTTTTGTTTTGAGGTTATTAATTATATAATTGAGGAAGTAAGAAAAAAGTACATAAGTAGAATATAGAATGATGTTTATAAGTTATTCAGATGTTTTCTGAATTCATTATTTGATTCGACCTAAAACAGAACTTATGACTAGTCATTATTAAGTACATTTAGCTCAATTTTCTTCAACACATTGATTGAGCTTATAGTCAGTATTGACTATAGCTACACCATACCATTAGGTACAAAGATGTGGAGGAGAGTTTAGTTTTCTTATGCGTGAAATAGACATGTGTACAATCAAACCCTAATATTAGCCTCAATAGTGATGGCTGCTATAATTCAGTGGAGAAAGTGCACTGGGGAAGAATTCATAATTGGTTTTTATTGTCTGGATTGGGGCAGGCTACAGAGTTGTCACTCTGTTTCTCAATTTAACTGATCTTGTTAAAATATGCAATTTTACTTATTTTTATTTTTTTAAAACTTGCAATTTTAAATTAGTTCAAATTGTCATGACTACCTACTTTTCCAAAAAAGTAGGCGTTGTATGCCTTCTGTGTATGTGGTACGTAGACCTTCCTGGGCTATGGCAAATAAATTATAGTTTTAATCTCCTTACAGAGATTATGTATATATAATGATTTTTTGTATGTGTGTATACATGTGTGTATGTATATATATGTATATATATATATATAATGCTTTAAAGGTACTTGTGGGAGGTAGGAGCTGTTCAATTTTTTTTGTAAGTGCAATATCCTCAGTTTTTATTTTTGAGATCAATTAGATTGCATTTTTGAAAATTACCCACATAACAATGATTTTTTCATGTTAATTTGTGAGTTTTTGTGCTATGGATTTGATTCCTACTCTTGAAAATGTCGTTTCTAGATGAGTACCCTAAAGTAGAGATAGCTGCTTTCATTTTACACATTTTGTGTAGTATTTACATATGCAAAGCTCAAATTTTCTGTATCTCAAAGACAGTAATCATATCTTACTCTCTTTTTTATTACCTCGCATTTAGCAAAGCACCTGCCTGATGGAAAGTAAACGATCACTGAATGTGAAGTAATATTAAAATGTGGTGGCATATAAACATCGAGTCAGTCTTCAATATGTATTTCTGTCTTCAGTTAGTCTTCATGTCCTTCACATCACAGTGTTTTTTTCTTCTAAGATTCAATTGTGTCAATCACTCTACTACCTAAAGCCTCCATCTGGTTTCTCATTATTTGAGAGATGAAGTCCAGTTTTGTGCGTCGCTTACTGCTTTATTCATGATGTGACCTGGCTCAGCTTAGCCTCAGACTTCTCCAAGGGACCTATTCCCCTTGAAGATTTAGCCATTTCACTTTTGTATCTTCTGCCCACAGTTGAAATGATCTTCTCTTTGTTCTCAATTCAAGCCTTTACCAAATACTCTTCACTTATATGACTCTTTGGAACTACTAGAAGATGAGGATTTCTGCCTTGATATATTCATATTCATCTTTTAAATACCAGTGTCTGACATATAGTATATAAAAAATGCTTGTCTAATAACTGTGCACCATCCTGCATAATTATTATGCTCATTATACAAGAATTCTTTAGTATAAGAAACACTTTAAAGTCATGTGAAATTTAACATTTAGTATACCATTTCTTTTAAAGATTTTATTTATTTATTCATGAGAGACAGAGAGAGAAAGGCAGAGATGTAGGCAGAGGGAGAAGCAGGCTTTCTGCAGGAGCTGGATGTGGAACTCGATTCCTGGACCAGGGGATTACACCGTGAGCCGTAGGCAGACTCTCAGCCGCTGAGCCACCCAAGCATTCCTAGTATACCATTTATGAAGGAGTTTTTAATATTATGTATATATCAGTTTATTTTCATACTGACACAACTTATACTAATGATTAATAGAAATGCACTGTATTAGTTTCTGACTGCTGTTGTAACAAATCGCCACAAATTTAGTGGCTTAAAACAAGTCAAATTTATTATCTGACATTTCTGGAAATCAGAAGTCTGGGAAATAGGTATTATGGGAATAAAGTCAGCATATTGGCAGCTCTGCTTTACTTCTGTAGGCTCTAGGGAAGGCTAGCAAGGTGTTCCTTGCCTTTTTCAGCTTCTGGAGGCTGCACACATTCCTTGGCTTGTGGCTCCTTTCCAGCAATTGCATCACTCTGATATCTGTTTCAGGCCTATATCTCCTTCTCTGACTCCTTTACCTTTCTCTTTCCCTTATAAGGACCCTTGTGATTACATTGGGATCCTACTGGGATATCCAGGATAATCTCTGCATCTCAAGATCCTAAATTTAATCACACGGGCAAAATTACCTTTGCCCTGTAAGGTGTTAAGGATTAGGATATGGACATCTTTGAGAGGGGGCATTATTCACCCTACCACGTTGATTAAAAACTCTTTTAAAAACTTGTTTTCCTACACAGTGAGCAAAGCAAATATGGTAATTGACAGGAAGAAGAATAGATAAGGAATGTGTTCTAAGCAACCACAAATGAAGTATTTATCTATTTGTACCAAGATTTACATATAGTCAGTAGTTTATAATTTTTATTAAATACTCTCCATACCAAACAACCTTATTATTTTGTATAATTAATAGAATCCTTTTGAGCGAGCCTTATGATTTTAATTGGAGAAAGAATACAAGGTTGAAAGATCAGCATATTAGGCTTCCAGAGTTTTAAGTAACATATTTAGGCTGATGGCAAAGTATTAAGTATGAACTGTTGAAAATAAAAAATAGTGTTTTATCACAATACTTGATCTTAAATGAATAAAAATCAGCATAAATACTGTAAGAGCTAAAATTTATATATAAAGTTCAGCATAAAAATGTTTAGATGAGGCAAATTTTACTTAAAGTTTCCATCAAAAAAACTGGAAATACCTCTTGGATAAGGAACAAGGCAATTTTTTTGGAGATTTTCTCTACGGCAAACATATTTATAGAACTTTCAGAGAAAGGCATCATTAGTCATGTTACGTGAGCTTATCTTCAGCTGCAACCAAAGCTTTTGCTCTAAAAATAATGTGGTACACATAATACTATACAGCAAAATATTAAAGATTTTGTAAAAAAAAAAAAAGTAACTCTTCACTTAAATTACCTTAAACCATAAATACTTTCTTCTACTATCATAGGTCTTTTTTACTGTAGAGGTAGGAAACTATTTTCGCATTTTTTAAAATATGAGTGTAAGGCAATTGAGTTAGCCATTCTTTATCTGTAGCAGGTGAAGTTGACATTAAATTGCTACAAAGAATAGATGAAGAGACACAATGTTTCTGAATGAAAATCTTGCTATTATAAAATTTTCCAGGTGCCAGGGTAGCTCAGTTGGTTAAGTGTCTGCCTTCTGCTCAGGTCATGGTCCCAGGGTCCTGGGATTGAACCCCCGCATTGGGCTCCCTGCTCAGCAAGGAGCCTGCTTCTCCCTCTCCCTCTGCCCTTCCCCCCCACTTGTTCTCTCTCTCTCTGTCTCAAGTAAATAAATAAAATCTTTAAAAAAGTTTTTAATAATGTTTTGCTGTTTGTAACTTAAATCTTCAGCAATGGCCGTGAGTGTTTTTGCCCTTAGATCTTCTGTTATAGAATTCAGCTACAAGTTTGTTGCCTGTGCTTCCTAAAATGACAGGTACTTTGGAGGACATTGATTGGATTTGCTTCTTTTTATATATCCAGGATGGAGTGCTTTCATTTTTCCTTCTGTAGGCATTTGCAATTGAATGGGCTTTTGTTAAGTGGGTATTTTAGGAAGAGTTAATATTCAAAGGCATAGTTAATGAAATGTTTCTAAAGAAAACTGAACATAAACATTACTCAAATGAATTATTTGGATTTTTTAAAAAATCGGTCAGATTAAGAGATGCTCATTTGCTTTATTCTTTGTCAGTTAAAAAGTTCCCAGTAGGTCCTAGAAAAATCTAATTAATAGAACAACTTCATGAGAAAAGCGTCTTTGAAAATTCAAAGGATGAAATTTGTCTTTTGAAAGAGCAACTTACTATAACTTTGATTTTTGAAGAGAGCAGAGGGACACAAAAAAAGTTTATGACCTGGGACCCTGGGTGGCTCAGTGGTTGAACATCTGCCTACAGCCAAGCATGTGATCCCTGAGGTCCCGGGATCGAGTCCCACATCGGGCTCCCTGCATGGAGCCTTCTCCCTCTGCTTATGTCTCTGCCCCCCACCCCCCAGGTCTTTCATGAATAAATAAAATCTTAAAAAACAAAGAAGTTTATGACCTTGGGATACTGACAGGGGAGTAATGGTAGAATCTGCAAATTTTCTTTAGCTTCTTGACTATCTGCTAGGCTTACAGCATTTCCCCCAAATTACAATAATTGCAGGTGCATTTTCTCTAAAATTTTTTAGAAAGAACTTTTAAAAATGAGTTTATTAAAAATTTTGAGCACAACCCTACTCTTTAGGCGGCCCTTTACCAGCAACCAGAAAGAGTTAAATCATTTTCAAATACTTCATGGCAAATAACAGCAACTTCTCGGTGAGAAGGTCAGGACACTTAACAGCCTGCTCAGTTTTATAGAGGAATTAGCTGTTGCTAGTGCGTTAGCTGTTCTCGGAAAGTCTGTTATCCACTGGAGAACTGCCAGACTTTTTAAGACATCAGCTACTGATGTAGCTGATACAGACTGGATCCAGTCTGAAAAGTTGTATGGTGTGTTTTGTGGAGGAGCTAGTGACAGCTCCACATATTTAATTATCTGTAGTGACAGTATTACTTCAAGGAATTTACTCCAAGAGAATAATTTTCCTACTGGACTCAAGGAATGGGTGGGTATATTGTAGTCAACGGAAGTAGATTTAAAATTTTTATTTTATATTATTTATTTTGAAATAATTTCAGACTTACAGAAACACTGAAGGAACATTACAAAGAATTCTCATATTCCCTTTGCACAGATTTTTTTTTTTTGCCAAATTTGCCTTATAATTCTCTCCATATATCTTTAACATATTTTTATGAGTTTTTGAAATGTTTTCAGGGTACACTGCGTCTGTGATGCCCCACTACCCCATTAATACTTAAGAGTGTTTTTCCTAAAAGCAAAGACACTATTATATAATGACAGTGCTATCATTGAAACAAGAAATTAGCATTGCTCTGTTATTACCATTTAATCCACAGATCACATTCAGATTTTGTCAGTGATATCCATAATACCTTTCATAGGTCCAGGATCCGTATCTAGTGTCTCTAGTCTCCTTCAGTTTGGAATAGTTACTTGATCATTATTTTATTACGTTGACTTTTTTAAAGAATACCAATTACTTTTCAAAGAGGGCAGTTACTCTCTAGGATGTCTCTCAATTGACTGATTTTTCTTCAATGAATCAACTATATTAGGAGAGATCTGGCTCTTCTGCAGGTAATTTGTGACTAGATTAAAGAACATTTGTTGCCTTTATCTTATATACTTTAATGTTTGTACAAGAGGAAAGAATTTTGTATTTTCATTTCCTAATAAGAGAAAGTCGATCTTTTTTTAAAGATTTATTTATTTACTTGAGAGAGAGAGAGAGAATGTACATGTATGTTTGTGAGCAAGGGTGAGGGGCGGGGAGGGGCGGAGGGTAAGGGAGAGGAAGAGGAACTCAAGGAGACTCCCCACTGAGCATGGAGCACAACACTTGGGCTGGATCTCACGACCCAGAGATCATGACCTGAGCTGGAACCAGGGGTCGGTTGCTTAACCAACTGAGCCACCCAGGCATCCCAGTTTTTCTTACTTTATGACTTCTACTGTGTGCATTTTCATGCTTTGTGTGAAATATTAGGGCAGAAGTGGAAATAGATTGTGTAAAGAATCTGTAAGTTCTTTCAAAAATCCCACTTCCATGCATACCTGAAATACTACCTAGTAGGGCAGTATGGTTCAGAGACTGTTTTGGATAAGTGGATAGGAGTAGCTTCCCGTGTTCCCTCAAAGAGTATAAGGGCTAAGGAATGCCACTGGCACCTGAGATGGATGAAGTGAATGGGTGGCAAAAAGTAGGTCACTGTGCATGGCAGTGAAGGCAATTCACACATAGAAGGTGTTCAGTATTTATTGAATGGCATGCAGTGGCACGTGAGGTGTGAGGCAATTAAGTGTAAGTGTGTTGTATTTTTTTCAGTTATTTGTGCTCATCTTCATGAGGGCAGCATGCAAACAGGTGTGGTTTTTACTCCTGACTCCATGCACTATGCACTATGGTAAGACAAGTGTGGTTTTTACTACTATGCACTATGGTAGTAAGACAGGTGAGGTTTTTACTACTGACTCCACTTCTTGCTGTGTGTGTGTGTCCTCTATAGGCTGTTTAAGTGTTGAATCTGTTTCCTCAAATATAAAATGAAGATGATAGTACTTTACCGCATGGTAAGGTCAGAAGGATATAGGCAGTATATCAGACTTAAGAATTAGTTACCCTTTTATGCTTTCTGACCTGTAAATAGTTATTCTGTTTAAGTATTAAGTACGCATTCTGAATTGCTTGCTCTGTGCCATTTTAATTTTTATCGAAAAGAGACTATAAATGTCCACACTTCCCAGCCAAACTTTAGCTTCCCACATAGTTCCAGCAGAGTCCTGGTTATCATTCCTCATACTTTTCTCTGCCTTGCCCAAGAAGTTTCATTTCTCTCCATGATTGTTGACATTCCTGTGGTGTCATGGCATTACTGTTTGGTCTGTTTGGGGCCACAGTGAGCTATGGGAAACCAGTGCTTCAGACCTTGTGCTTTTAGTGAAGCTCACCATCCTAGTCCCTCCTGGTCACTGAAGCAGTAGACCCTTCTGGGCATTTGGCACCATTTACACCTTGGCCACAGTACTTGTTATGGGGTGGGCCAGACCAGGCAAAGCCCTTCTTTGGATATTTCACATATGAGCCTCGTCTATGACAAAACTGGGAGGATGCTTCTGTAGCCAAGAGAGAATGAAGCCAACCCATGGGGAGGGAAATGGTGAAGAGTCCCTGGTTCCACCTATTGGTAAAACTAGTTTTGCTGTGGCTCTTTCTGGTTATACACAAAAAAGGAATTGTCTTTATTTGCTTGAGCTAGTGTGAGTTGGGTTTCTGCCACTTTTCACCAGAGAATAGTGATTTGTTTGGAATCCTCTCTCCCACTTCATTTGACTAAATTTTATTCATGCTGTAGGCTTATGCTCAGTTCAAGCAAATCCGGTTCTTCTTAAAGTTCTATTCTGAACCATTAGCCTCAACTGAGTTGCCTTTTGCTTTTCCTAGTTCCTCTCAGTACTGGTCCTTTTTTTTTTTTTTAAGATTTTATTTATTTATTCATGAGAGACACACAGAGAGAGGCAGAGACACAGGCAGAGGTAGAAGCAGGCTCCATGCAGGGAGCCTGACGTGGGACTGGATCCCGGGATTCCAGGATCACGCCCTGGGCTGAAGGCAGACACTCAACCGCTGAGCCACCCAGGTGTCCCTCAGTACTGCTTTCTTGACAACACATTCTTTTGAAATTTCTATGTGCACAAACCTATGTCTTCTGTCTTCTACTATATTTTGTTTCTGGAATAAAGATAGAACCCTTAGAATGAGTACAGACTCAGGTACATTGTAGACACACAATAATTGCTTATTTAATTTCTGAATGACAAGGCAAGGATTTGCCTCCTCTAACTGTATGCAAATAGTTCCTTAATAAAGATATTTGGTAATAAGAATGAAGTATAAAATTCCTTTTATTTATTTTCATCATTATACTTGTTGCCTAACTCTGGTCTTTAGAGTAATGAAGATCATTTAGAAAATTGAGAAAATGTACAAAAATTTTGCTATAATCCTACCACCCATATGCTTGTAGAGTTAGGACATCTGTTTCCTTAGAGTTCTTAAGACTGAAAATTGTACAGAAACAAAGCTAACAGTTGCTCATAATAATTGGTATATATTATTACTAGCCTCTACAAATCAATTAGCAAATTCTATGAGTTATAGTTTCTAGATCATCTTCTATAATTGATAGTTTAGAACATTTAGAAAAGCTGTTATAAAGCCCATTACAGCATCGTTTCCCTTTTAGTCTCTGTGGGACACCTCCAGAAATAGCTTCATTTAAGCTTGCTGTGGGTGTTCGTTTGCTCTGGTTCCCTCGGGAGCTGAGTTTGGGTCCAGTTCATTTTAACCCACAAAGCTTTGGTTCACCTTATCATTGAATGAGAATCGGCAAGGATTTTCCAGTTATGGTGGCAGGTCTGTGTGGAATCATGTGGGAAAGCAAGCATGAGCAAACAGAGCCTGGATGGAGCCGTGGAGCCTATGTCAAGGGTGGGAGGGAGGTGAAGGAGGGGGGTGCTATGCCAGAACAGCCCTCACTGCACAGGAGAAAGCCTGGGGGAGCAAGTGTTCATATCCATACAGATCAAATGGGAACTAAAAGAATGGAAGAATCAAAACAGAAACAGCCATCTGCACATATAATAAACATTTGGTAAGTTATGATTTCTCCATCTGTCTCCTGATGAGTGGGAGTACTAAGCTGGTGTAAAGCAACAACTCTTAACAAGAGAAGCCCTTGTAATGACCTCTTTCCTAATTAATACAATTTCTCTTTTAGCATCCTAGATTTTGGTGGTGTCCCTTTGGTTATGTCTGGAAAGAAGATGGGACTATTTGAAAGAAAAGAGATTTTTAGAATCTGTGCTTGGAGGGGGCACGGTGAGGAAGCAGTGTAACTGTTTTGAAGAGTGGCTTGCTTATTTATTTATTTATTTATTTATTTATTTATTTATTTATTTAGATTTTATTTATTTATTCATAGAGACAGAGGAGAGAGAGAGAGAGAGGCAAAGACACAGGCAGAAGGAGAAGCAGGCTCCATGCAGGGAGCCCAATGTGGGACTCGATCCCGGGTCTCTGGGATCATGCCCTGGACCAAAGGCGGTGCTAAACCGCTGAGCCACCCGGGCTGCCCAAGAGTGGCCTATTTGATTTAGAATTCAGAAAATCCTACTTACTCAGTTTTAAACAGTGAAACAATACTAAATGCACTTCCTTTTTCAGAGTAGACAGTTGTCAGTCTTTAAAACCATGTATGTTTTGCAGTGAGAAGGGAGCATCTTTAAACTTTAAGTGTAATTTTTGTCATCTCTTTATCCAGATTACAGAGTGAATTTTGTAATTTCCAATTATAGACTAATTCAATGGGGAGAGAGAGCTGCGGACACTATATTTTTATAAAAACTTGGATTCTCAGCTGTCATATGTGTTTGTCATAATTTTCTTTTATCATGTTCACTGGGGTGCTTGCTATAGTAAACAAACACATTGTTCTGCCCAGTTGTTTAGAGATTAAGAGTGAAATACTTTTAGGGGCACCTTGGTGGCTCAGTTGGTTGAGCATCCACCTCTTGATTTCAGCCCAGGTTGTGATCTCAGGGTTGTGAGATCAAGCCCTGCATAGGGCTCTTCCCTCACTGGGGATTCCACTTGAGATTCTTTCTCTCCCTCTCCCTTTGCCCCTCTCCTACTCTCTCTGTCTCTAATTTAAAAAAAAAATCTAAAAAAAAAAAGCGTGAAATACTTTTATCCAATCTTCCTCATAGTGGACTAACTCTAGTTTTCCACCTTTTTCATATGGATATATTTTGGAATACTTTATTATATAGATTACAAAATTAATCTAAACTCTCTACTCTGGAACTACTGTTTGCTCTGAAGTCCTATGGGTTCTCAGATTAAGTTTTTCTGAATTCCTCTTTGCATTTCTGTGTTGTCTGCATCTGTTCCAGTTGCTATAACAAAAATATCATCGAGTAGGTGGCTTATAAACAACTGAAATTTTTTCCTCACAGTCTGGAGGCTGGGATCAAGGGGCAGGTAAATTATTTGTCTGAAGAGGACCAGCTTTCTGGTTCCTAGGCAGCCTCACTTGGTCTGAGGGGTGAGGAGTCTCGGGAGACTCTTAGGGTACTAATTCCATTCCTGAAGGTTGCACCCTCAAGACCTAATCATCTCCCAAAAGTCCCACCTTTTGATGCCAGCACATTTGAGGGAATAGGTTTCAACATACGAGTTTTTGGGGTGGGTGGGCACAAATACCAGTCAGTCTATAGCAAGTATCTTGAGTTTTGTTTTTGTTTTTGTTTTTTCTTTTCTGATTTGCCTCAGGTGTTTTCTTTTTTCTTTTCTTGTTTTTTAAAGCTTTTATTTATTCACTTGAGAGAGAGAGAGAGAGAGAGTGCACAAATGGGGAGAGGGACAGAGGGACAAGCAGACTCCCCATTGAGAGAGGAGCCACACATGGGGCTCGATCCTGGGACCTCAAGATCATGATCTGAGCCAGTCAGATGCTTAACTGACTGAGCCCCCCAGGTGTCCCTCCTTTTTCTTTTTAGTGTCACTTTCTGCAGATAAATCTGTAAAGCATTTTGGGATCATTAAAAAAATTTTTTTTTAAAGATTTATTTGACATAGAAAGAACGAGAGAGTAGGGGAGGGACAAAAAGTGAAGAAGAAAGAGAAAATCTCAAGCAGACTGCCCGCTGACTGTGGAGCCTGACATGGGGTTGATCTCACAACCCTGAGATCATGAACTGAGCCAAAACCAAGAGTCACATGGTCAACTGATTGAGCCACCCAGACACCTCTTTTGGGACCATTTAAATGAATACATTTAATTTATTTTATTTTATATTTTATTTATATTTTACCAATGATTTTTTGGAAGAAAAATTGTGTAATTCTCTTATCTGATAGAGATATGAATGCCTTGGCATGGAGGTCCTGGAAAATAATATCACACTTGTCAAGCCCTGAAGCCTTAGATGGGTAAGGTCAAACCAGAAGATCCTAAAAGGGCTATTACGTCAGGCCTGGATCACTCTGTTTTATAAACATACCCCAGAAGTTCTTTTTCATATTAGGAACTGGGCTGGACTGTGGAACTGGACTCTTCCTTATGACTAGATGAAAATTAGTTTGCTTTTGGTGATAGAGATTATGTAGAGGGAAGTTTGTTTCATCTTCTCCATGTTTGTTTTCACACGGACTTAGTTTAGAAAGTTGTATAAGACATTAATACACATTTCATTTTGTTTGTGATGTTTCCTGAAAGAAAAGATCATCAAGAATAAAGATGTCATGGATATGAAATATTCATGATAAATAACTTAAAACATACAACAAAAATGTTAAAAAATTTTTCATCAATATACTTTACTGACTTTATGCATCCTTCAGGAATGTAGTATTTTGAATCTATTTGCTCTACTCTTCTGTGATTTTCCTTAGGGATGGGCATGGGATAATAATTTAGTATTTACTGAGTCATCTTTAAAATTAGAGTATTTCTATTTGACAATCTGTCTTAGTCTGCTCTAAATCCAGAAGGAAAAGAAAGTAGTAGCTAATATATTTGGATATGATTTTTAAAGTATAAATCATATCATTTGAATAAATCATATCATTTGAATCTCACAACTATCTGGGTAAGTAGTCATGACAAATGTTTTTTTCTGTGTTTTACAGATATGAAAATAAACTTTTGACAGAGTGTTAAGTATCATGTTGAAGCTCGTATAGTAGCTTTACTGACAGAATTAGGATTGTAACACAGGATTCTTTGTTTTCAGTCAGTGATATTCCCTCTGTGATGGAAACTATTAATTTTATGGAAGATATTAAACAATATTAGATATAATTGCAGATATTAAAGATAAATTGCAGTAGAGGACTTCTTTAGACAACCAGTTTCCATAAACATTGACAACTTGATTTATTGATGTTTGATTAAAAGGGCAGTACAGGGGCACCTGGGCGGCTGGGTTAGTTGAGTGTCAGACTCTTGATTTTGGCTCAGATTATGATCTTGGGGTTTGGGGATCAAGCTCTGTGTAGGAGTGCAGCGGGGAGTCTGCTGGAGATTCTCTCTCCTCCTCTTCCTCTGCTCTCCCCCAACTTGTAATCTCTCTCTCAATAAATAAATAAATCTTAAAAAAAAAATAAAAGGGCGGTATAACCAATTTCATATTGGAGTTTTAGAAGGCCATGTTGATGGTACTGTCAGTCTTGGGGTTCGAGTGAAAATGTGTCCCTCTGGTTTTGTGTCCCTCCACACTTGATCTAGCTTTTAAGACTGTTGCTTAATGAGAGCAGTGGCCAAGAGAGAATGGTCAGAAGCTGTTGATGCAGGATGGCAGAGTTCTGGTGTGGCATCTGGCACTTCCCTATAGGTGCAGAATCTCATTGTTCCATTTTAAAAGAGCTCCCTCTGAAATTTATTCATTCATTTATTGATTCCCTTAAAAAGCACTTAGTTTTTTATCTGATAATTCCTCCAATCTATTTAATATTT
Source organism: Nyctereutes procyonoides (assembly GCF_905146905.1). Taxonomy (NCBI): domain Eukaryota; kingdom Metazoa; phylum Chordata; class Mammalia; order Carnivora; family Canidae; genus Nyctereutes; species Nyctereutes procyonoides. The sequence goes on along the minus strand of NW_026575121.1, from coordinate 29,112,435 downwards.
TCTTTAGGCTCATGTTTTTTATTTTGCTATGATAATCTTCTCTTGAGATCATCCTTTTCAGTTATGAAATAGTTCCCCTAGAAGATATACAACAAAATAATATTTCAGGTTGCTCAAAATACGCTTAGATTACTATTACAGTAATTAAAATTCACAACTGTGAACATCAAATTTATGGTTAGTGGGCCCTCTTGCAAAAGTCATATAATACCTCAGTTTTGAGAGCTGAGGTTTTGTTTATGACCAGACAAATAATTTAAACAAAAGTAATACTGAATCAAAATTGTCCCAAACTTCTGTTTGCTTTGTTTTTGCATTATTATAGCTTCTGATATAGCAGGATTCTGCATGCTGTGCTTTTTATTAAAATGAAAAATGGGATTGGAAAATGAGCATTGGCCATTAAACAGAATAATACATATTATATTTTATGTACAGTTTATAGAAGCCAGCCTAAATTCTCTGGCACAGTGAAGTAGAGCCTATTTTTCATAAGATGAGAAAAACAAGACAGGAAATTTAAAGCTGGTAGCAGGAGGGAGCCTTCCAATGGAGAGCCTTGTTTTTGAAGTTGATGGGTCTTTTTTCAGCAGTCTGGAATGTAAGTATCCCTAGTTTTCTAAATGTACTTAATCCAGACCCAGAAACTGAACAGATTTGGATAGTCAAATAGTTGGTATTTGTCTTTCATTCTGTGTGATGGTAAATGATAAAGAATACAAAGATGCATGCATATCTGCTTTTTCAAATCCATGATTATTGGTAATGGACATGACTTCTAATATGAGTAAATGTCTTATGTCTGTTTGCATTGTTTCCTTCTATGTCTGAATGCATTTATACAAACATGCCTGTATTTAAGTATGCATCCACACATGCACAAGCATAAAATGCTAAGTTTGGGCAAATTGCTATTTTGATATTTCTTGATACTTATACACTATTAATGGGGCCTGGTGTCTGTTACAGGCTTCATTCTTTTTCTGGCAGGTAGTTTTATGATATAAAAAACATAATGTGATGGTTTTAATTTCTCACTCATGCTTAAAAATAAAAAACGAAAACTTCTCATTCAAAGCTAGAATTGTCACCACTTGTGGTTCTCTGTAATGATAATCTGGACATGTGGTATTGTGATGTTGGGTCGCTTAGCAGGTGGCAGTTTCCATAGTTAACTTACTATTATCTCAAGGATGTGTGGCTGGTAGGCATTGGGGGTCCCCTCATCATTACTTCTCTGGAAGTTAGCCACTAAAGACCAAAGCTGCAATGGTTGGAAGTGTGGGAGCCATAGGAAGTGTGGGATGATGGGAGTCTCAGTGACAACCCCCATTTACCTATTTACCCCTCCCTCAACCTCCCTGAAGATGTTTGTGGCAAGCTTTGTCCAAGAAGGCAAAGACTTTTGTAATATTGCCTCAGACGCATGTGGTTCCATTTCAAAATGGACGAATCAGCTAGTCTTGGGGATGATGTCACCAGCATCCACTTTGGAGGAAAATTGTTCTTTATTTGCCCATTATGTTTTCATTTCTGTTGTGTTTAGTCCCCCGATGCTATACTTGGAAAGATTTAGCTTATAGAAATATTGTTTTTATTCACAAGAGCTAAAGGAAACCATTTTACATTAATTCCTTATTTTTCTAGAAAAGTCCAATATAGATTCAGATCAGCAAACAGTATGCCAGTTTTCCCTATACTTAATGATTTTATATATGATTACAAAAAGGAAGGATGGGGTAGAAATGTACTGGAGGGATATGCAAAACATGACCGTTTTCTAGGTAAATTTTCAGATTTTTTTTTCCCTTGAAAGTTTGATTTGGTAGTTAACATCAGGGCTTAGTATAGAATGGTATGAAGCAGATAGATGTTTGAGATGTGTCTCTTGAGTTGAAGCATGTATACTGTAATGTGCCAGCTTTGCTTACTTTGTTGCTGTCCTCCCCCAAAACCCCTCCCAAGCCATAATAAGCAAACAAATCCCACAGTACTGAAGCACTTCATTTGTAAAGACTACATTTTTGTATCTCCTGTAAGTTTTTGTACAAGGTATAAAAACTAAGTCTTCTATTATTTCATACCAAGTATTAAATACTTGTTTCATGACTTTAATTTTTAAATTTAATTTAATTTACTTTTTTTAGAGAGGGAGGGAGGGAGGGGAATCAGAGAGAGCAGGAGAGAGATTGAATCTTCAGCAGGCTGCACGCCTAGTGTGGAGCTCACTCTGAGGTTTGATCTCCCGACCCTGAGATCATGACCTGATCCAAAATCAGGAGTTGGACACTTAACCAACTGAGCCATCCAGGTTGCCCCTCCTGACTTTATTTTTATGGCTCATACACTTACAGTCTATTCTTTATTTTAGCCCTTTTCCTGTTGATAAAGTGTAGAGCAGTATTTCCCACAGTGTACAGAAATTGATTAATAATAGTTCACACAATTAATTATAATGGGAAAAATAGTTTAGCATTTTATTTTTGCTCCCTGAGCAACACAGAACAAAAGAGAACAGAAGTGTATATTTTTCACTTAAAGAGTGAATAAAGAATTGTTGTAAATACTGTGGCAGATGCAAAGATAAGGGAGACCAGTGGTCCCAACCCTTACAAGGATTGATCCTATAAAGGTTGTGAAGGAAAACAATGTGTGTGAATAATTAGAGTGAACGTGGGACTGAGGTCTAAATATAGAGTAGCGAACCTCTAGCTCCAAGGTAGTATGAGATTGATCACCTGCTCTGAAGTTGTTTTTGATAATGTTGATACACATAATACTTATGAGTCAGTGCTTTGTAGATATTCACTCTTTCAATTTTTTTTTTTTTAAGATTTTATTTATATATTTGAGAGACAGAGCATGAGCACGGGGTGTGGGCAGAGGCAGAGGGAGAAGCAGACTCCCAACTGAGCAGGAGGCCACCCAGGCACCCCATCACTCTTTTTACTTTTGTTTAAAGATTTTTAATTTGAGGTGTTTTCCTTTCCTGTAGTTTTTAGACAACAAAAGCCTTTTTGTTTATCACCAGACATTGGGTTGTTCAAGATTGCTTCCAAGCCTGTGTGCGTGTTTGCCTTACCAGGTAAGAAGCTGAGAGTGGTTCCTAGAATCTCGTACCAGTGTTGCCAAAAAATGGGTTTAAATTGGAAGTGAATAAGAAAAGGGTTATTGTATTTAGGCATTTATCCTAATATGTCTAGAATCACAGGATTACACTGGCCATTTATAATGAAAAGTTTAACTGCCTCCCAGTTATTAGCTGTCTGCATGCTTCCTGTGAAATCATTAAATAATAGGAATCACTCACAATAATGGTTTTGAAAACATTATTTGACTTAAGCATTATCAAGAATGATTTTTTAAAAAGCACTTAAGAATAATATAATAAGTTTTAAAATTTATTAAATGACTGTTTCCTTGCAGTATGACTTCAACCATAAAACTAATGTGTGGTATAAGAATAGGGCAGAGAGGGATCCCTGGGTGGCGCAGCGGTTTGGCGCCTGCCTTTGGCCCAGGGCGCGATCCTGGAGACCCGGGATCGAATCCCACGTCGGGCTCCCGGTGCATGGAGCCTGCTTCTCCTTCTCCTCTGCCTATGTCTCTGCCTCTCTCTCTCTCTCTCTCTCTCTCTCTCTCTCTCTCTGTGACTATCATAAAAAAAAAAAAAAAAAAAAGAATAGGGCAGAGAAGGCATCTCCCCTAAAAGGAGTTATCCTAGAATGGCCTTCAAATGGAGACTAAACAGAAACAATAGCTGTGTAGTTACTGTATAGTCTCACCGAGAACACTTCCTTGCTCAGCCTTTAGTACTTTGAATCAGTAGAGTAATTAATGTCTGGAATTGATTGATGTGTTCACCTGCTTGGATTTGTTCTGTCTCCACCTTGGTTACTCAATCTTCTCCTTGCCTTTTATAGCTTTACTGCCTATCCTCTCCTTCAATATTAGGAGAAAACTCTGTATTCATTCAATTGTAACTTCGATAGCAAGGTATTACTGCTAACAAGCCGTCTCTTGTTAAACAGCACTTTTTGTATTTTTACTAATGTAACAATGGGGGGAAATATGAAGATCACTTTTTGAAGGTTCTTGTTGTGCCACTTTGCTTTTATGAGAGACCTACATTGGCATCTGTTTTGCCAACTGAAAGAAAGCCAAAGAGGATTTTTGTTTTCATGGAAAAAGGCAAAAAGTGAAAATAGTGTTGACCCTTGTCTTGCAGCAAGCCCTGACAGAGGCAGCACACACCCTGAGCTGCAAGTGATTCCACCAGGCCCCTTCCCAGAAAACCACACTCCGCATCTCAGCATCAAGATGCTACACCTTTGATTTGCGTCTGTGAACATCTGTGCTTTATCGTGATCTGTTGCGTGCATCCACTTGCAAGATGTGTCCCAGGGTATCAGGAAAACCTAAGAGAGATTAATTATTTGGTCTGGGAGTGCTCAAATACTTTTTCCTAATAATTAAATTGATGGTAATTGCTTCTTCGCTGTACACCGTTTTGACTGATGAAAGCTTTTATAGGAACGTTCTACTTTCAGAGAGAGGGGGAAGCCTGCATATATTATTTCTTTTGGAAATACATAGAAATTCACTGAGGTATTTCCCTAAAACTTACCAATTAGTTTTAAACAGAGATAAACAAATATGTAGATATTCATATAAATTCAACATTGATGTGGGTGTATGACAATAAAGCCATAGCAATTGACAGAGGGTAAATACCAGCTTTTTATTTAGACTGAGTTTATGATTACTTTGGGCTGATGTTTTGTTTCTTTTTGAAATGTTCGCCCAACCCCACTACCAAGATCAGCTCTTGTGTAATCCCATTATGGTATGTTTTCTTTGTCAACTGGGTCATTTAGCCTAACTAATTAAGAATGCAGTTCTAAAATTGGCCTGATTCTTTTAAAGTTTACGTTGAATAAAAACTGTAAGGTAAATTAACAGAGAATTGGTAAACAGATGGTGGCTAGACATATAAACTAATGGAAAACTATGGCAAAAATCCATTTTAAAATCCAAAAGTATTTGAATACTTGATTGGATTCTCTATTTTGCATGTATAAACAAATGATCAGAGTAAAGATCTGCTAAATATTCTGTGACATTTAGAAATACAATGAGGGTTCTCCAGTCCCCATTTTATTAGAAAAAGTAATTTTTGCTTGTTACTATTTTTATTAGGAGACACACTGTATTGATGTTACCTTTTTTTTTTTTAAGATTTTATTTATTTATTCATGAGAAACACACACACACACACACAGAGAGAAGGTGAGACATAGAGGGAGAAGCAGGCTCCAGGTAAGGAGCCTGATGTGGGACTCCATCTGGGAATTCTGGGATCACGCCCAGGGCCAAAGACAGACGCTCAGCCGCTGAGCCACCCAGGCGTCCCTCATGTTACTTTTAATGTAATTCTTTGCACAGTCTTTCTGGCCCAGTGTGAAAGGTGATTCAATACATGTGTAATAGAAATACAGCACTTTTTAAAAAGATGGATTTAAATGTTGTAAAAGATTGAATTTTTAAAAGAATTTTCTTTGATAGTGAAAAGCATATAGTAGGAATTCTCAAGATTTTTTTCTGATACCAAAATAATTAATTTTCCATTTGAAGTGATAAATGAATCTTTGCTTAACAAAAAGACAATGTGCTTATCAAAGAGTATTGTAAATTGGAGATAGATGAGATCACATCTAGAATTATTTGTTACAATGTCTCATCTTGGTTATGAGAAAGAAAGGGTACTGGATACTCTAATGTCATCGTGTGGCTATCACAGAAGCAGTGGTCTTCCAAGTTCAGGCTGGAATTATTTTGATTTTTTTTTTTTTTTCTTAAGACTTTTTCAGACTGTATCCCAAGGAACTCCATCAGGTCAGGGGACACATGTACTCATCTTTGCACAGTATTTCACAATATGAAGCAGGAACATTAATGTCTAGGTATCAGGTCCATGTAGATTACAATGGGCGACATTGAAAACAGCATTTAGTTCCCTGTGTATGCATGTTCGTGCACAGTCTTTCACCCTATGTACCTATGGGGGGGAAGAGAATACCTTAGTAGAACATTGGGTAAATGGAAGAACAAAGAACATGATTGATTCATCCGTATGTCCGTAATTATGCTAAGCTTTAATAATTAACATTAGAAAAAACAAATATCTTTTATAGAATTTGAATATGGTTGTCTTTTGCTGAGACAGTTGTCACTTTCAAAGTACTCCCTTACTTGTTTTTAGTATTGAAGGAAATGAGATGCATGTTTAAGCCCAAAATTCTTTTATTGAAAATAAGGTTTATTAGAGAAATTCTCTTTGGTCTATGATATACTGATTCATATCATGTTTTTCTTGCAAGACTGTACACCCAACCAGTAGAGTTACCACTAGCGTTCCTTTGAAGTGTCATTGTTCTTAGCAAAAATAATTATTCTGGAGTCCTTGTTGCAGGACATTTTGTAACAGGAAAGCATGCATAAATATACTCCAAAGAAAAATTTAGTAACAGGGCTTCCAATTCAATAAGAAATTCCTAAGGACTCTATACTAGGCCCTTACAGGTTGTAGAGGTGAGTGTGACCCAACTTCTGTCCTCAAAGATTTTTGCGAACCAGTTGGGAAATAAGATTATACAGAGAGATTGGAAATAGGGTAAGAGAGGCCAAACCAACTACAGAAGTGTTCCTGAGTATGGAGAGATATGTGGCTGGCCAAACACATCAGAAGAGGCTTTGTGAAAAAATTGGATCATCTATTTTAACTGTTCTGAGACACCATTTGTGTCACCAGAGATTTGCAGAAGCAGCTCAAATACCTGAGTGTGGGAGTGCCATCCAGTTGTTCTCCCACTCTGTCACTTCTCTGAAAGAAACTTGGAAATCAAATGGCAGAGTCCCAGGATTTTATTAGTGCTTTGTTTTGTATACATGGGTATGGTTTCTGTTAAGTAAACATCTAGATTTTGAATGAAAAGAGATGTTTTTATATGTTGACTTTGGAAATATATAAGATTGGGCTCTTGATAACCAGGTGTAAATCTGCTTAAATCATTACTAATTCTCATAACTTCCTTGCATGTTGTATTCACTCAAGGTCCATTTCCTGGAGTCTTCATTCAACTCTTACTTATGCTATATTTCTTCTGTAGAATCTGTTCCCATATTCTTCTGAACAATTTCCTGCTTTTATGTTTTTTTGGACTATTGTCTTCCTGCCCCCCATGGCATCTTGCATACTCAGCTCTATCAGGTGTAATTTGTTAAATTATGATTGGGTAGAATTCACATTGATCTCACAAGGTTTAGTTGTGTGGAGTTATTTGAAAATCTTTGTTACTTCTGATTTTATTCCAAGAAGCTTTAACAGCAATCTGATTATGATTCCTGCTTAACTTCTTGAAAATAGAGGTATCTGCGTTTCAGGTTGCTTTCAGGACATGCAAATTTCCTGCTTGTTTGCCTCACCAAATCCCCACTTGAGACCCAGGTAGTTTCAAACTATTGAGGGAAGGATGTGCAGGTAGATCTTGTCAAGTACTTACTAAAGTGATACTCTAAAAGAAATTAAAACCTTTAAAAATCTAAAACTTGTTCTGACTCCATATTTATGAATTATGTGTATAAATCAACCCATATATTTGATCACTTCTACTCTCTGAACTTGTGAAGGCCACATAATTAGAAAGCTAGCTACAGCTGGTAAGGAATGACAGCCTCATTCACTGGAACTTCTCTGGGGTCAAGTGTCTCTCACACAAGAGAATTCTCTTCTCCATTCTGGTTTCCACTGCTCTTCCCACCCCTTCCTGAAGAATTTCCAGATCCAAACCCCTTGACCTTCCCTGGCCTATTCTGTCTCTGCCAAAATGTGTTACTTGCCATTCTTCAAATACGTTCTTTCCTCTCCTCTTTCTTCCTATTTGTTAATGCAGTTTTCTTTCCTGTTTTGCCCAGTGAAATCCTGCTCTTCCTTTAAACTCTAGCTTAGATGCTTTTCCTGCTATGAGGTCTTCTCATTCTTCCAGAAATTTCTGCCAGTGGCATAATATTCTTTTAGTGCTTATCATATTTGATATGTGATTATTTGTATGTATCTTATTACTCTTGAGAGACAGTATATAATTTCATTTATTTTTTTATATTCCCTATAGCGTGTAGCAGTATCATGCACATGGTAAATACTCAGTAAAGATTTTTGCATTTAATGAAATTTGTGAGTCCCAAATATACTTTAACATAAAAGGTGGTCTTGGCTAGGAGACCAAATTAAGTATGATACCTGTGTCAGCCTCATCCCTTGGAAGACTGTAAATTGTTTATAAACCCTTTTACGATCATTCATTTCCTATTGTAATATAAGAAATACACCTATTAAAATATTTGGAAGTGTATCTTTCCTCAGTATTATTTTTAGTAGCTTTTCCCATATAACTTGGAGGTATGCTTAATCTGAACTAAGATACTTGCCTTTTTTTGGTTGGTAGCTGGCAAGAGACTACGAACACTATAAAGGCAGTAAAATCTGTGATCTGAAATAGATAAGTACATTTTTAGGAAGTATCCAAGGAATAGGGTGTAAGAATGTTGCACAAAACTTCCAACAGCTTTTTTTTTTTTTTTTTTTTGGTATTAGTGATAGCATTGGAATGGGAAGAGAGCAGAACTGTGAAGAGGTCAGATGATTGCTTAAAATCACTTCTTAGATTGCGACAGAACTTGACTTAGCTCTAGCAAAACTTTCTTAAGCAATTATCTGAGGGAATTGTAAAGTTAATTGCATAGGAAAGGGGCTTCTGAAGTAAAGGTCATATTCAAACTTGGATTCCCATAAAAGTGCCTTGAGTTATTTACAGTTGCAATATCTGTTCATGCATGGGAGAGAGGGTCAGAGAGAGAGACAGAGGGAAAGAGAATGAGCAGCTCTCAGAAACAAGTTTTCAGGTCAGGGGGCTCCAGGCTTTTTGGAATTATGCCACTCAAATGACTCCACAAGTAAGTGGCTGCTCTTATCTTGCCCCAGACTTCCAGCCACCTATGGCTCTACCAGATCTGCTGCTGTGATAGAAACAGGGTAATTGCGTGTTTTAATATGGGGGTGTGTAAGGGATAGGGAGTCCATAAAGAAAAGGATTTGAATACAGCACTTGGAATTTTTAGAACATCTGGGAGTTGAAAAATGGAGGAAGGATGAGCTTTTGAAAGGAAGTGTTAATCCAGGCTGACCCTTCAGAGACAAATTTTTAGTAATTTTGATGTAGTACTATGTATTTGTGTTCCTTGCATTTTTCACATTAACAGTGCTTGAAATAGTCAAGTAATCATGGTCCCTATATTTTTCACTTTAACATAGCTTGAAAGAGTCAGTAAATATCTATTTAGATAGCAAGTATTCTATTTATTTTTGTCGAAGTATAATTGATGTATAGCATGATATTAGTTTCAGATGTACAACGTGATAGGATATTTGTATGTATTATGAAATGATCACCACAATAAATCTAGTTAGCATCCAGCACTATATATAAATCATTTTTCTCTTTAGTTGGAACCTTTAGGATTTGCTCTCTTGGCAACTTTCAGATATGCAATACATTATTATTAGCTATGGTTGCCATGCTGTACTTTACATCTCATAAGTTATTTATTTTATAACTGGAAGTTTTTACCTTTTGACCACCTTCATCCATTTTACGCACCTCCCTACCCCCGCTTCTGGCAACCATGCATGTACTATATTTTAAAAATATAGATTTCTTTGAAACAGAAAAGGGTCATTTCTTGGATTAATTAACAAGAATTTTGGCCTAATAGCTAAACACATGTCTTTCATTGCTTCTGAGTTTTCCTTTGCTAGGGATTCAGTTCTCTCTCCCCTTGTTCACCTGGTAAATTCCTACTTGTCCTTTGTGGCCCATCTCAGATACCACTTGCTCCCAAATCTATAGGCTTTCGAGCAATGATGAGATTAAGAATAGTAATTGGCCTTCCATCTAGATTCTCATTTAAGCTGCTTTTTTCACAATTTCATTACAATTTTTTTTTTCAGATTTTGACTTTTGACTTCCCAATAGACTGTAAGGATAAAATTATGGTATTTTCAAGATTGTGTCTTGGGCTCAGTGTATATATATATATATATATATATATATATATATATATACACATATTTATTTATTTATTTATTTATTTATTTATTTATTTATTTATGATAGTCACACACACACAGAGAGAGAGAGAGAGAGGCAGAGACACAGGCTGAGGGAGAAGCAGGCTCCATGCACCGGGAGCCCGACGTGGGATTCGATCCCGGGTCTCCAGGATCGCGCCCTGGGCCAAAGGCAGGCGCCAAACCGCTGCGCCACCCAGGGATCCCTTGGGCTCAGTATTAACAGTGACAAAAAGCGAGCACTCAAACATTTATTTTTATTTATTTTTTTATTGGATTTTTAAAATTAGAAATTAGATTAAGTTATTATTTTCAAGTTAGTCCTTGCCAGGTCTAACATTTTATGATTCTAGAAGGAATATGTAATTTTTAGTATATTTAATAATAATGATGGTAATAATAACAATAACAAAACACAGTAGGCAATATTAGCAAAGCAATTGATTATATCCTGTATAATCTTATGTATATCCCAAATACATGGGATGGTGATTCACACATATGCCTATTTAATTTTGGCATCCACCCTATGGTGTCGTTAATATTATTATCATATTGACAGATGGTTGACAAGAGATTATGTAATTTATTCAAGGTCACATAACTAGTAGTTGGCAAGATTTGAGCCTAGATATGATTCCTGAGCTTATTTGTCAGTCAGAGTTGGAACTAAAAGGTGAACAAACCAAGCAGCCTTCTGGGGTATTTATTTACAAAGGCTAGTAACATATGAATCACTGGAATAAGAATAAATACCATCAGCTAAAATATTTTTCCATATATTAATTCTTACCTTTCTGGAAAAAAAAAGTCACAATTACGCCTCAGAGGAGGCCATATCTTTCATTGGATGCACCCTGTCTTCTGACTCCTCTACACCTACTCCTATTCTCCATGAATTTAAAGTCTAGTCCTCAAAGTCAGGCCTTTGGTCAAGTCTTTCTCGGTTCCCTAAGCTAGTATCAGCCATCTTGTTTGGAAACCATGGAGTGTTTTTGTTTTTATAGCTCTTAATTTGTTTCTAGTGTCTCAGTTTCAACAGGATGATAAAATGGGAACTCAGTTTGAGTTCCTATGTGCCCATTACTCTTATGGTCCAGAGCTGTACTTCCAAAACAGGGCTTGCTGAGGGTGACAGTATGGAACACAGGTTGGAATCCCAGCTCAACATCCACCTTCAGCCTGTCAATGAGGCTGGCCAGGCTGGTAGGAGATCTGGAAATTAGAGGGAGGTTATGTGGCTAGTGTGTTGTGAGCCCCATCTCAGCAATAGGGTGGCAAGGAGAGCCTGATGTTTGTATCCTGGAGCTTGAGAAACAGAGGGGACCATGTGTCAGTTATGCCAGAGAACTAAAGGGGAAGAAGCTGTATGATGTAGCTAGTGGCAGAGAATACACAGTGGATGGGAAGTAACCCCTTCTCCACTGACAGTGTGCCAGAGGAATTTATAGATGACCATTGAGAGAAGGTGCATTCATGGTTGTCAAGGATGGAGCAGGGGGCCCACCCATGGGTGGAACAGGCAGCTTTTGAGCATCTGCACAGCAAACCAATGCAGATATTCGCAGGACATTTATAACATTCTCTGCCCCTTTACCTCCCCAATGGGGTCAGAAGCAACTGCTCACCAGCCAGTAGGGGGCTAGGGAGATCTGCTCGCCAAGTGAGAGGCAGCAGACCTGAGGAGGGCAATGCTCTAGTTTTAAATCAAGTCGGGAGTTTGGTTTTTACATGAACTGGGTATTTAATGCCTGAACTGAGACTATTTTAGGGACTTTTTATTATCCAACACCTGACACTCTACTGTGGGGCCTACCTTAGATTTAATCCAGGGCCCAAGGAAGATTTAGACCAGTGGAAAGGATTTATAGGGGTGCTTGAGAAGGGGAAAAAAGTTGCATTATGGTTTTTGTGTATTGCTCTTTCAGTATCCTGACTCTTATTTCTTTTCTCCTAGACATTGAACTCTTTGTGTGTGGGAGCGTGGCAACTTGAGAGAGCTGATTTCTTAGTTATCTCTGGGAATCATACAGAGCTAAACATCCATTTCTTTGATACATATGTATTGAGATTTGCTTATGAGATTAAGCAAAATGCGATCTTTAAAAAGTAAAAAAAAAAGTACAGTGACTACTTTTTTTTAAAGAAGCCTTTTAGTTATAGATTTACAAAAAAGTGACAGAGATATTATAGAGAGTTTCAACATACTTCATGCCCAGACTCCTCTATTGTTAAAATTTTACTTTAGCATGGTGTATTTGTCACTGCTAATGAACTGGTGATTACTTTTTAATCTGTAAATATTAGTATGGAATAGTAAAGGAAACCATGCCACGCTATTTATTCCAATGAATGGCCATTTTAATGTCTGGATCAAGGTTTTGTAGTATTTGTTAAAGTTCTTCATGAATTTGCGTTCTACAAGTGATATGCTTCCTAATTTCAGTTATAAATCAAAGTATATGGCAAAATTCCCACAGAATCGTATCACTAAGCCCTTTGACCTTGGAATGTCAAAAAGCAGTTAAGTTTTCTTTAAAATCGTTCAGGAGGGACTTGATATTTATGTGAGTTAACATCTTTATTCCATGGTGGAGTGCTTCCTGTTATTGCCGGAAGTAACAGGGATTAAAAATTAAGATTATTTTTGATTCAGGTGGTTTTGTATAAAACCATAAAGTATCAGGAAGTGACCAAGTAAAATTTTTTAATCTGAGAAATTTTGCTTCCTGCACATCCCAGCTTTTATATTCTTGATCCAGACAAAGTGTGCGGTCTTCCTCACAGAATAATTGAAAAGAAAAAGTTAATGTATGAAAAATACTTGAAAAGCCAAAAGTCCTACCTAAATTCAAGCAACAGAATAGATTTTGTTTTAATAATGTGGTATATACTTTATCACTGTTTGCCAAAGTCACATTTGGTGATCTCTTATTTAATATTTATGTATTCACAGGTATAGTTTAAAGCATTAAAGTAAATAATGATGAGGTTAGAAGTATACTTGACCTGTGTACAATATGGGGGTTAGGAACACTGACGCTCGCACGTTTAAAAATCCACATGTGATTTTTGACTTCCCCAAATCTTTATTGGCAGCCTATTGTTAACCAGAAGCCTTACCAATAACATAAAAAGTCGATTAACACATATTTTGTATGTTATGTTACTTCTATACTGTATTCCTACCATAAACTAAGCTAGAGAAAAGAAAATGTTGTTAAGTAAACCCTCAGGAATGGAAAACATGTTTGCAGTACTGTCCTATAAAAAATTGGCGTATAAATGGACCCAACACCGTTGAAACCTGTGTTTTTCAAGGGTCAGCTGTACTCTCAAATGGTATACCTATGCAAAAATGGCTTGATAAACTTGTTTTTGCAGGCAGCTTAATCATTTGTAATGGAAATATCATCTATTAAATATTTTTTGAGTGTCAGCCATTCTTAGCAGTACTGTAGTTCCTGGGACTCTTTACATCACACCTGCTCCCAGTGCAGGTGATTCAGTGTCTTATACAACTCCAAACTAGGTATGTGTAAAACCAGTCCATCTTCTAGGGGCCTCTGGGTGGCTCAATAGGCTAAGCACCTGACTCTTGATATCAGCTCAGATCATGATCTCAGGTCGTGAGATCCAGCTCTGCATCAGCCTCCACCCAAAGTGTGGAGTCTTCTTATCCTTTTCCCTCTGCTGCTCTTCCCAACCTTCAAAACTGAATGAATGAATGAATGAATGAATGAATGAAATCTTTAAAACCTGCTCATCTTTTAAAGTCATGATTGTTTCTCCTGACATCCTCCATTTTTTTTTTTGACATCCTCTTTTCAAATTATGGTAATCATTCAGTGACCTACCTCAAGTTTCATACTTGGCCTTTGATCTTCTTTCCATCCCTGTATTCATATAATCTTTACATTGTTTATGTTGAATGGCCTCTGTATGCGTTTCTTCCTTTCCACCTCTGAGTTGTTAGTTCAACGTTGGATCACCTCATATCTGCATTATTGACATAGCACCCCAACTGGTCTGACTTCTATTTTCTTTTTCCTAAGACACACACAGCACACTTCCACACCCACAGAGACCATGCTGTCACAACAACACCCTCCCCTCCCTATATTCTGCCTGTGGGCTTGGACACACACACACACACACACACACAGAGTTTAGTTGATCTAGCTCATGATCAGATTAATGTTACTAAGGGACTTCATCATTTCAACCTACTAAAGTACTTTCCGTGGGTAGTTCCTAGTTCTTATAGATTGTGGTCTGGACTTCTCAGTCTGACTTTGTAGGCAATTCACTTTTTTGTTCACCTTTATTGAGAACTCTTCTTCTGCTATGCCCCTGGATTTCTATATGTAGAAAAAGATATATGTGTCCCTTATTGAGATTTTCTACAGAGGCTTTCTACTAGTCTTTGTTTAATAAAGTCAGATATTTTTGTGGCATTATTCAGAACTCAGTTGGGATTGTCTATTGGCCTAGGCCTAGAATCCTCCTATTCTCGCATAAAAAACTGAGTATATTCTCCAGGCAAACTGGTTCATTCTTATACTTCTGAAAATTTATAGGATTAAATAAACTTATTAAGCATCCTGTGGTCACTTGGCTCAATAAGTGGAGAGACAGAGAGACAATAAGACAGAGAGAGAGAGGCAGAGACACAGGCAGAGGGAGAGAAGCAGGCTTGTAAAGGTGGAAAGAATGGTATTGTGTATTTCATTTCATTCTAATGATCTGCATTAGATTTCGACTTGTGTTTGCCATATGCTTGCCTTTTAGGTTCAATAAAGCAAAGGAACAGTTGTGGAGTAGACAATTTAAATCATTTGTTATGAAGTATGTGGCACAGTGTTAGGGTACTTTTGGCTTCTTTTTTTAAAAAAAAAATTTTTTTATTTATTTACGATAGTCATACAGAGAGAGAGAGAGGGGGGCAGAGACACAGGCAGAGGGAGAAGCAGTCTCCATGCACCGGGAGCCTGACGTGGGATTCGATCCCGGGTCTCCAGGATCGTGCCCTGGGCCAAAGGCAGGCGCCAAACCGCTGCGCCACCCAGGGATCCCAACTTTTGGCTTCTTTATCTTTATAGCTTGATATAGCTTTTGCCACTTGGATTCATTGTCCGGTGTGAAGTGTCTGGATTTTGAAATTGGTTAAAATATTTTATATCTATGCTTAGAATGTAGGTTGT
This sequence comes from Nyctereutes procyonoides, assembly GCF_905146905.1. Classification (NCBI taxonomy): domain Eukaryota; kingdom Metazoa; phylum Chordata; class Mammalia; order Carnivora; family Canidae; genus Nyctereutes; species Nyctereutes procyonoides. The sequence goes on along the minus strand of NW_026575121.1, from coordinate 29,097,045 downwards.
GAATTTCCTCTTTCAGTATTTCTTTTTTTTTTTTTTTCCCCTCCAGTATTTCTAAGGTAGTTATTTTCACTGTTCATTTCTGTGTGTTATCTCTGAAAAACAAACAAACAGGCATGTGTTTAATTTTTTGGTAACTAAATATAGATCTGCACATCATGTAGGGGCATTTTTCTGTGCAGTGTGCCATGACCCGTCTTCTTAGGCAAATAGCATGTGTGGAGTTTATTTATAGTTTTGATCTCTAGTCTTCATTGGCTCTTAGTTTACTTGGTGCATAATTCACTAGGGTTATGGGTTGCGGTGTTTAAGGATCAGCTGAGGAGAAGGAGAAAGACAAAAGACACATTGTCCTATCATGTAATACTGAGATGTGATCACACCTGGGCTACTATACACATCATGGTGTATGTGGTTTAGGTAGGCCATGGAAAAGGACAGATCAAAAGCTTAGGAGCTTTTAGTGTGAAAGGGGGAGAGAGGCATGATATAGAAAAGCTTTAACATGTGTTAAATATTACTCATTGGAGCTACCATTTACTGAGTTATTGCTATGAGCATGCACTGTGTTAAGAACATTTTATATATTAGCTTACTAAACCTCACAACAGTACTCTAAAAGGATTGTTATTCTCTTTGTACAAAGTAGGCAACAGGGTTTCAGGTCTGTGGCAAATCAGGATAGAATAAATGAGCATGGATTTGGTGAACAAGTTTAGAAATCCTGAAGCTGAGTAAGTTCTTTATAACTTCTGTGAAGTAGATCAGAACATTTAAGTTTTCCATTGGATTCATTTCCTCCAAGTATGATAGAGCAGGACAGGTATAAATCAACGCTAGTATTTAACGTCCTAAGATTAGAAGGAACTTTTATAGCTCTCTGGAAAAGGGTTTGCAAAATTTATTAATTGAGGTTGCATAAATGTCTAAAGAGAAGCTGAGATGGCAGAGAATATTCATGATCTCTTTGAGGGTCTTTGTAGGCAGCAGAACTTTTAAAATTATATGTAGGATTTTGTTTGTTTTCTACGAAACTTCATCAAAGATGATTGAATCAAACTGCATACTTCAGACTGGAGTGAACTAAACTAACTTGTGAAAATTCTAGGGGGGCCTGACTACTTTAAATTACCTATCAGCTACAGTATTTGAAAGGGGGAAAAAACCCTTAATGAGTATTTTTTAATAAATCCACACTGGAAAAGAATCAGGATTTGCTAAGACTCCTAAATTGGAATAACCCCATAATTGTGAACTCAGCCTTTATGTCCCTAGCCTTAAATTGAGGCAGTTGATGAACTTCCTGGACAGAAGTGAAAACATACTGTTTAAAAATGAATAAAACATTTAAAATTGGGAATGAAATTGTACATGTTTATTACAGAAAAAATTAAAAACAAATTGAACAAAGAGGGAAAAAAATGCCCCAAATTAGTCATCACTGCGATATGAACAATGGTAAGACTATGCATGTACATTCCTAGCATTAAAAAATGTAAATGTATTTTGCATATACATTCCTAGCATGTATAATTATACATATATATAATTATATGCACACACATTTATGTACTCAAAGTATAACTTTCAAAAAAATGTTTTCTAGAGGTTAAGACAGATAACAGCTCTAGCTCTTTCTGAAAAAACAGACGTTTTAATATATTGTGTGTGTGTGTGTGTGTGTGTGTGTGTGTGTTGGCTTTGCCCTGAGTGAAATGACTAAGACCTAAAATTTCTATCTGGCAATAAACAAGCCAAAAATGATGTTAAGAAAACAATTGCATTTCCAATAGCATCAAAAAGACTAGAATAATTAGGCATAAACTCAATGAGAGATGTATAAGGCATGTACACTGAAAACTACAAGATGTCATAGAAAAACAATAAAAAGGTCCTAAGAAATGGCAAGCCATTCATATTCATGGAAGTATTAATATTGTTATAATATCCTCAAGGTGATCTACAGATTCAATTCTTATCAGAATCCTACCTGACTTTTTTGAAGAAATTGACAAGCTGATCCTAAAATTCATGTGGAAAGGCAAGAGACAGAATACTTAAAGCAATCTTGAAAAATGCAAAGTTGGAAGACTCATACTTACCAGTTTCAAGATTTATTACAAAACTGCAGTAAATAAGACAGTGTGGTACTCACATAAAGATAGACCTATAGATCCATGGAACAAATTCTGAGTCAAGAAACAAACCCCTACTCTCTCTCTGTGTCTTTCATGAATAAATAAAATCTTAAATAAATAAATACATAAAATAAAATTGAAAAAAAAAAACAAATCCCTACATTTATGGTGAAATGACTTTTTGAATAGGATGCCAAAAAAATTTAGTGGGGAAATAATTATCTTTCTAATAAATGGTGCTCAGAAAACTGTATATCCATGTGCAGAAGGATGAATTTGCACCCTGTTTCACACCATTCCCCAGCATTAACTTAAAGTGATCCATAGATCTAAATGTAAGAGTTAAAACTATAAATTCTTAGAAGAAAACTTTGGAGCAGATCTTAAATGGCTGTAAATTCTTAGAAGAAAACTTTGGAGCAGATCTTAAATGGCTTAGTCAATGGATTTTATATATGATCCTCAAAATACAAATGTCAAACAGGAAGGTTAAGTTGGACTTCATCAAAATTAAAAACCTTGTGTACTTTTACCATCAAGAAAGTGAAGGGATAAAAAAAAAAGAAAGTGAAGGGATGACTTACAGATGGAGAGAAAATATTTGTGAATTATATTTAAAATTTTTATTTTATTTTTAAATTAATCTCTACAACCAACATGGGGCTCGAACTCACAAGCCTGAGATTGAGACGCATACTCCACTGACTGAGCCTGCCAGGAGCTCCTGTAAATCATATATTTAAAGACACTCATTGTCTGAGTATCTAAAGAATTTTTATAACTCAATAATAAATAAAGATCATCCAATTAAAAAATGCAGAGTGACATTTTTCCCAAACGACATGCAAATGGCCGATAAGCATATTAGAAATGTTCAATATCATTTGCCATTAAAGAAATACATATCAAAATCATGAGATATTATCTGACATCTACCAGAGAACATCTATAATAAAAAAGACAGACAATAACAAGTGTTGATAAAGAAGGAGACTAACTGGAACTCTCATGCACTGTTAGTGGGAGTGTAAAATGGTGCAGCCACTATGGAAAACAGTTGGGAATTCCTCAAAGGTTAAACATAGAGTTTATCATATCACCCAACAGTTCCACTCCCGAGAGAAATGAAAACATACTGCGTACAAAACTTGCACATGAATGTCATAGCAGCATTATTCATAATTGCCAGTAAAGTAGAAACAACCTGAGAGTCCATCAGGTGATGAACAGTTAAAAAAGTGGTATATCCATGCAATGAATCTTATTTGGCGAATATAATAATAATAATAATAATAATAATAATAATGGATTTTAGGAATTATTAATATATCTTGCAACATAGATGAACCTCAAAAAGTGCAACGTGAAAGAAGTCGGTCACAAAAACCACATGTTATAGAACATCATTTGTGTAAACATGTTCACCATAGTTGAAAATATATGGACAGAAAATAGATTAGTGGTTCCTGAGGCTGAAGGAGATGGAGATACGGAGGTATGACTGGTAATGGGTAGGTACAAAGTTTTTTTTGGGGGGTATTGGAAATGTTCCCAAATTGGATAATGGTGATGTTGCACGACTTTGGAAATATACTAAAAACTAGTGAATTGTACACCTTTAAAAAAGTGAATTTAGGGATCCCTGGGTGGCGCAGCGGTTTAGTGCCTGCCTTTGGCCCAGGGCGCGATCCTGGAGACCCGGGATCGAATCCCACGTCGGGCTCCCGGTGCATGGAGCCTGCTTCTCCCTCTGCCTGTCTCTGCCTCTCTCTCCCCCCTCTCTCTCTGTGACTATCATAAATAAATAAAAAAGTTTTTTTTAAAAAGTGAATTTATGTAAGTTATATAGTCATAAAGCTGTTAGAAAATGCACTGGCTTATTTTCCAAGATTTTCTGCCGGGTTCCCTATTTCTCTTTTATCTGACCTTCTATTTTCTTTTCCTATCTTGCTTAAGTTTAATTTTTATGGACAGCAGTGTCTTATCAGATTGAGTTCCTATCTTGAATGTGAGCCCTGGGGGAGCAGTTTCCTTTAGACTTTGCAGTGGGCCCCTCTCACTTACCTGCTTTTGGGGTAACAGAAACCTACTAATGTCAGCTGCTTTTCTCAGAGTGGCCAGCCAGACTCTAGGGAGTACCTGTTGGCTACTCTGGTTCTCAGGCTCCTTACTCATCCCATTGCTTTCCTTTTCTTTCCCCAGTGATACAGAGACCATGCATGTCTTGTAGCTCTATGTGATTTGTACCAAACAAGTTGGTACAAATCAAACAAGCATTTTGGGATTCAAGAGGTTGCTTTCTCACCTCATTTTGTTGTGGATGTTGTCCATGAATTTTGGTTTTTTAATCCATTGTTCTGTTTTTATGGGAAGATTTAGGAAGATTAAAAAACTGTGCTTCCATCACTGCTGCCAGTTTTGTAGAATCCAGAAGTGTAGTCTTTCAGACAATTTGAGGAAGAGATTTGAAAGGCATTAGTCTCGCAAAAACAGAGGATATCCTCTGAGAGATGTTAATATCTTTAAAAGAAGAGCCCATGGCTTATTAATCTTACTAAATTCAGCACTCAGCATAGGCCCTGGCATCAGATAACACCCAGATGAACACTGGTTGAATAAACAGAAGTGCAGAGAGATGAAGGAGAGTGAACTGGAATTTAGAGCTAGTATGTACCTACCAGCATTGACATCCAGGAGGCCTGGATGAATAGTTTCCAAATCTCCTTGCACATGTAGATCAGAAATACTTCTGAAGCTTTGGTCAGCTATTCAGTTGTTTTACCTGGCTCAGTTTATCAAGAACTTGTGAAATGTGAAATGATTCATAACTCTCATGTTCGGTTTCCTTAGGAAATTGATGATCTAGGTTTCTTCAATTCTGCATGTACCTGAGCATGTGCTAGACCCGTTATTGACTCATAGGTCATACACCCAGAAGTCCATGGCCTTAGATTCTTTTTCTGACCCTAAACTGCCGTAAACCCTTCTTATGGGCAAATGCATCCTATCTCATGAGATACTATCTTGCCATGCGGACCTTCCAGTCTGATATGGAGAAAACTGTCCGACCTTTCCTGAGCTTTCTTGTTTCTCTCATAAATCACTTTCGTTTATTCTACTCTTCCAGGAACCATAAAAAAGTTAGTAAATAGAACTATATATCTTACAAAAACGACTTCCCTCAAGGCCCTGTATTCTGAAATTGCTTCTGAGTTGCCTTGGGCTAGCCACTGCAGTGTGCTGAATTCTTCCTGATCCTCTTATCCTCGTCAACACTTACCCTCCAGTGTTTAATTTCCTTGGTACTCTTTTTTTTTTTTTTTTTTGCTACATTTAGTTTCATAAAATTGTGCTGAGACAAAAATGAAAGACAAGGGGATAAAATACTCTGTCAGCATATTTATTTGTATTTGAACAAAGGCCTATGGTGCTTTAAGTCAAAGAAGTTAAGCTGTGTAGAAATTTGAATACCTTTGGCAGCTTGCAAATCCAGCTGATGCCCACCCATCATCTTGGAAATAAGAAAGGGTTGTGGATAAAATTTTAAGGAACACGATATTCACTCTCTGAGCCTCTGTGAAAATGATTGGTGTTACATTTCTGGCTTGGACTCTTCGATGGTTTTCTTAACAGTTTCTCTTGAAGATTTGTATTCAAGACAGCTTGTCAAAAAGCAAAGGAGCATGTAGGCATATTGCCCTCATGGTTGGATGCTTTTAGACACTGCAGCTGTTTGAAAGGCCTGAGTGAACTAATTCATTTATGCCTGAGAAACCTATCTCCCTGATGTTAGTGCTTGTCATGAACATCCTTCTCAAAATGATAGTGAGGGAGAGAGAGAGGTATAAGGCATATAGGCAACGATACTTGATTTCAGCTTAAAAAAGGAACAACACAAATATGTTTTTAAAAAGTAGATGAAGAATTGTAATCTTGGTATGTCATACTTGAAATTTATTGAAACTTCCTTGTTTTGGTTTACCCTTTGGAACTGTGCCTTCTTTCGTATAGAGTGGTTAATTTAACTCTTTAAAGAGGTGAATTTTTGGATTAAAGTTTTTCTATACTTTAAAAGTCTTATAATAATAAAAGATGCTTATGGTACAGTTTACATACTGTGAATGTATAAAAAATAAAAGAAAAAACTCACAAAAAACAACTTCCCTTTTGATTCTCCTTCCCCTCACGAAATTATAGACCAGTGCATACTTTCTAGACTTAAAAAAATACATACATATGATTTATTGGAGATGCATGTATTGTATCTTTTTGTAAAAATTACATCATACTGTTTATACTGTTCTGCAGCTTTATTGTTTCACCTAATAGTCCATGGTCTTTCCTTCATCTAGATGAGAATTTAATGAGCTGAATTCTCCCTTTTGTATCCATAAGGGTATTAAATGTTGGCTTATATGTAAGAAAGATGTCAGGGAGAATGACAGCCCTCCCCAAATCTTTTCCCCTGCTCTAGCTCCAGCCTAAATAGATGTGCCAGTACCTAGAAGTCATTCAACAGCTGTCAAGCCAATTGCACGCTGCTGGTGACCTGGAGGAGAAACAGCAGCTGGTAGACAAGTGTAGCCACTCTGTTTCTGAGCATGGGAGGCAGGGCAGCAGATGGACATATTTCTACTATTTCCAATTTTAACTACATGGTTTCTTTTTAGGTGTTTTCCTTGTACAGTAAAAAAATGTTTTTGATGACATTTTTAAAAGGTGATTTAAAAAATTGTGGAGAAGAAAAATCATCCATAGGCTCTTATTACCTGAGTTAATTATTAACATTTTATTTCTTTTTTCCATGCTTTCTATTAAATGAACTGTTAGAAATAGCACTTTACTTCTGTGATCTTCCTCCCCCAAACCTATCATTCTAGTGTAATCATGAGAAAAGCATTAGAAAAGTCCCAGTTATGGAACATTCTACAAAATGCCTGACCAGTATGCCTCAGAATTGTCAAGGCCATCAATAACAAGGGAAATCTGAGAAATTGTCATAGCCTGGGGTAGCTTAAGGAGACAAGATGGCTAAGTGTAATGTGGCATCCCAGATGAGACCCTGTAACAAAAAAGGACATTTGGGAAAAGTTCAGAACATCTGAATAAGGCACAAACTTTAGTTAAAAATAATATATCAGTATGGGTTCACTAATTGATGTACCATACCAAAGAAAGACGTTAACAGTAGGAGAAACTGGTCTGGGTTATATAGAAACTCTGTATATTATCTTCACATCTTTTTGGTAAATCTAAAAGTATCCAAAAATAAAAAATGTTGAAGTGTTGTAATAATACTATGTATACAGTTCTGTGTTCTGTTTTTTACTTTTTTCTTAACTGTTTTCTTCTTACTTTTTAATTAAAAAAAATTAGTGATTGGAACGCCTGGGTGGCTCAGCAGTTAAGCATCTGCCTTCTGGCTCAGGGCATGATCCTGGAATCCTGGGATATAGTCCCATATTGGGCTCCCTGCATGGAGCCTGCTTCTTCCTCTGCCTAAGTCTCTGCCTCTCTTTTTCTCTATCTCTCATGAATAAATAAATAAAATATTTAAAAAATTAAGGATTATTTACTACTTGTCAGAATGAATATGCTGTATAATTCATGAAACTATTTCTTTTCATATACGAAAGAGTTTCATGAATAATATATATATATATATATATATATATACTCTGACATACACATATCATATAAATTGTTTCTAATAATTGATAATGCTCTGATGAACAGCTATATCATTTAGTTGTATCTCTGTTCTAAAGGGATTTTTAGGGGCACCTGAGTGGCTCCATTGGTTAAGTGTCTGACTTTTGGCTCAGGTTGTGATCTTGGGGTTATAGCGTTAAGCCCCATGTTGGGCTCTGCACTGGGTGTGGAGCCTGCTTGGTATTCTTTCTCCTCCCCTCTCTCTTTCTATAAAAGGGAAGGGACTTAAAAAATAAATTCAAAAAGAATTTTTAAAAAAATTATCTTCAATAATAATAATTTTAAGAAGTATATTTCTATATTTATTTTGTTGTAGTATAGGGGGGAATAGTGTCCTAAAAGTAAACTTACTGATTGAGTTGTATGAAGATATTAAGCATTTTGCCCAATTGTTTTACTGAAAGCCTATTCTAATTTACAATCATACCACCAGTATCTATAGATGCCTGTTTTTTTTGGTTAATTTACTTTTTATTGGTGTTCAATTTGTCAACATCTAGAATAACACCCAGTGCTCATCCCATCAAGTGCCCCCCTCAGTGCCCGTCACCCAGTCGCCCCCACCCCCCGCCCACCTCCCCTTCCCCCACCCCTAGTTCGTTTCCCAGAGTTAGGAGTCTCTCATGTTCTGTCTCCCTTTCTGATATTTCCCACTCATTTTTAATCCTTTCCCCTTTATTCCCTGTCACTATTTTTTATATTTAGATGCCTGTTTTCACTGGACCTTTTCTATCTGTATAATCTTTTGTTTTATAATCTTTTCCAAAGTTGACATCTTCTTGATATAATTTGTGTATAATTATTTTTTTAACTTAAACACTTCTAACTTGTCTTTATTACTTAAGAATTATCATAAGAATTATTTAAGAATTACATTCTTTGTCCCACTGGAATCTGTTAATGCTGTCTGCTTGCTTGAGTTCTTTAAGTAGTGAACACTAACCCTTTATAATAAACGCAAGAAGAGATGAGATATTGGATTTAATATATACTCTTTTATAATAATGCTGTATTGACAATAGAAAAAGGAAAAAGAATTTATAATAAAATTTAATGTAATTAAAATTTGTATCAAAAGAAATACAGAAATAATAGTAGGTAATCAGATTATCATATTGTAAACCTAAAACTAATATAATAATATATTTCAAATATACCTCAATAAAACTGGAAAAGAAACAAATAATAGCAAGTAGTACATCACTTTCTTTGTATATGTGTTAATTTTTTTGGAGCAGCATGCGGATTGTGGAAATGTTGGAGTGTTTAACAAAATTATTTATATTTCTTGCCTGTATTTATTAATCTGTCTACGAGATCAAAATTAGTTTTGTAACCCTATGACAATATGCAGAAAAACACAGAAGTATTTACAGTGTAGTTTAAACAACATAATTGAGCTTATGATAATACTTTCTTTAGTAATGAGAAACTAGTTGTTAACGAATGATTTTTATTACTTCTATGAAATTAGAACCAAAAATTATTTTAATGCTTTCTCCCCAATGGAAGAACCCACAAACTTTTCTCTGAAAAGTAAAATGAATAAGAATGTAAGGCTCCTGTGGTGAAGAGGTGGAATTAAAAGTGCATTGACCTTGGATCTGTGATACCTGGCCATGTACCAGGACTAGGTCATCACCCATGGGTGAAAGGCAGCTCAGTCTCCTGGTTTGGTTTATTTTGGGACCTGCATGCTTGGAAAAGACCTTAATAGAAGGGCCCTGGAGCATGGGGGCTGTGTGTCCTTTCCCCATGACTACAAATGCCACACATACTGTGAACCAGACTGTGGACCTCATTCCCCCAGGGCCTGATGGCTGGCATGCTTCACAGCTTCCTCTTACTTTGGTCAGTGACAGAAATTCACATGCTTTGTGTGTGTAACTCTGAGTTCCATTTTCCCCTTGCGTGCTTATGCAGTATATGGGGATTAAAAGGTACAAACTTCCAAATACAAAATAAATAAGTCATGGGGATGGGGATGAGAAGTACAGCATGGGGAATCTACTCAATAATACAGCATTGTGTAGTGAGTGACAGATGGTAACTACACATAAATGGTGTTGAGCATAGTGTAGTGTACAGAATTGTCCAGTCACTATGTTGTACACCTGAAACTAATGTAACATTGTGTGTCAACTCTATTTTAATAAAAAAGTCTTCTGTATCTCTCTCACTTTTACGTTCTTTGTAAATTTTTCCTTTTATTCTGTGCTTACCTGAATTAAAATGCATATACCAAATAATTTATTAGAAATCTTTTCATCCCAGATCATGATACCTCTGTGTGTTGTGTGTGTGTGTGTGTGTGTGTGTGTGTGTAGTAAGGGTGGAAGATCACATGGAAAGTAGTTTTTAAAAAGGAAGTTTTGGGGCACCTGGGTGGCTCAATGGTTGAGTGTCTGCCTTTGGCTCAGGTTGGGATCCTGGGATCAAGTCCTGCGGCGAGCCTGCTTCTCCCTCTGCCTACGCCTCTGCCTCTCTCTATGTCTCTCATAACTAACTAAATAAAATATTTTAAAAAGTTAAAAATAAAAAAAATAAAAAGGAAGTTTTATGTACCAAATGAAATATGTGGAGTCAGGTAAGCAAATGGCCTTTTAAATGGGGAGTGTAATCAGAAAGTTCAACTTTAAATAGTATGTTTTCCTTGAAGCTCTTGCCTGAGAATGGAATTATTCTGCAATTATACTGCAATCATTATATAAATGGTTGGTTCTTGTAGGGAAAGAATAGTGAAATGTTCTGTGAAACGTTCTATTCATTTCTTTTGAATTTTTCAACAAAGCTTAAGGGAGAGAAAAATGAAGGTGTACACCTGGAGAGAATGGGATTGACATTTTTGCAGTCTACCACAAGCTCTAAATTACTTTGAAGCCTCTGTTGTATATTAAGAATGATTGCAGATTTTAATTTATTCTGTAGTACATCTTGTTTATTTTGTTTTTTTTTTTTTTTTAAATATTTTTTTTAATTTTTATTTATTTATGATAGGCACACAGTGAGAGAGAGAGAGGCGGAGACACAGGCAGAGGGAGAAGCAGGCTCCATGCACCGGGAGCCCGATGTGGGATTCGATCCTGGGTCTCCAGGATCGCGCCCTGGGCCAAAGGCAGGCGCTAAACCGCTGCGCCACCCAGGGATCCCCATCTTGTTTATTTTGATAGAAAAATGTTTAAAATTGTTCATTAGTGGGCAGCCCCGGTGGCGCAGCGGTTTAGCCCCGCCTGCAGCTCGGGGCGTGATCCTGGAGACTCTGGATCGAGTCCCACATCAGGCTTTGGGCATGGAGCCTGCTTCTCCCTCTGCCTGTGTCTCTGCCTCTCTCTCTCTCTCTCTCTCTCTCTCTCTCTCTCTATCTCAGTCTGCATCTCTATGAATAAATAAATTAAAAAAATGTTCATTAGTAAAATTATTTAACTCCTCTCCAATCTGTAAGTAAGAATGATTCTGCTGGAATGCAAACTGTGTATAAGCTTGACTTTGGGACATCCTTGGCTGACAATCCCACATCCTACAGAGTACACATAGTCTCATTTGAATAGCTTGTAATAGATGGAGAAGGAGCAGTTCAAGATCTCCATGTTTTAGGAGATGCTAATCAGAAGTTTTCTTTGAAGTGTTCATTTGAGCAAAAGTCCACAGGTTTTCATGATATGAGTAATGCTTCAGGGCTTAATGTTTGCTTCTTATTAATTCATCTACTAATTTGACGGATATTCTAGTCTCCGGGACTTAAAAAGTGTCTGTCTTCATGGAGATTACAGTGTACTCTTTCTTATGGCTTCCAATTTGATAGACACATTCTAATGCTAGTTTGAACTTGTTCGTTTTATTTCTCAGTAGCTAAAAAAACTTCAAGTCCAAACCAAAAAAAATATATATATATAATAAACCTTCATTATCTGGAAGATAACCCTGTTGCATTCCATGGGTGAGAAAATGTTTATTAATCTGTAAATTCTGTTTAATTATTGATAAGACAAGAATTTCTCATTGCCAGACTATTGTATGTTTAAATTTTCTATGTAATTCTTGATGGAAAAGAATTGATTGTACCTTTGAAGGTGAAGTACTGTGTTCTTTCTAATCACACTTTTAGCTACTGAAAAAAGCTGTCTGATGCAGAAGCCATTTAGGATTCTATACTGATTGAAAGTATTAGAGAGTTTGTCCTTGTCTGTGAAGTCCCTGACTCATAAATAGCTCATGAATACAAACCACGGCAGGTATCCTGCCCCACACTGCTCACCCCCACCATCCTGGGAGCCATCACGGGAAGGAAGCTTGGAATTAGTGAAGGTAATGCCACCTGTGAGGAAGAAAGGGGGCAGATTGTGACCAGAAGAGGCCAGGTGATGTGGAGACTGCTGTCAGCAAGCATGAGGATCAGGCTGGGGCCAGGGAGAAGGTTGGTGTGGGCAACTCTTCCTTTGAAACATATTTTCCTTCTTTTCTGCCTAATTTTTAAGAAGCATTTTGAGAATTATAGCCTATTAAAGGTGAATGAGAGATCAAGACATTATCTAGTTCTTGCATAACACTAATGTTGTATGGAAAGGAAATCGAAGTATGTTCAAAGTGACTGATCCAAGCTCACATGGTTAATTCGTGGCACCATATATGCATCTAGATTTCAGAGTGTGGTCTACAGCAATTCTGAAGTCCAATCAGTTCCTCCTGTCCTGGGGGGCAGAGAGTGTACTCTGGATAGGGCCCGTTCTCACTGGGAATGGTTTTCTGTAATTCTCGGCTTCACCCTCTTTGTCATCCTTCTCTCTAATATGATGTGGATAGGTTTTTCAGCCTGCTTCCTGGCTAGAGTAGTTGGGGGGCCCAGAGGGCTCTTTGCATTTTGGACTGTTTCATTTCATTTTAGTCCAAGCTGATATAGCTTCCAAAATTTTTAAGGGTTTCCTGTATATCAAATTATATCCTGCTCTGTTGGACAAAAGTCACACCTAGAAATATCTTTGCGATGAATTGGCCCTTCTCTATGTCAGACTGGCTGTTAGGTTGGCCTGGGATAGCACCTTAAGATCTCAGAAGGCCCTTTGCCTAGCTGAGAGAGTCTAGGAGGCAGGCCCTCAGATTTTTGGGGTTTTAAAAAAAGAGGTCTTACTTTCTTGGTACATATCCTGAGGCCATATATACTGGCAGACTCCTATTCAGGTCTTTGCCCAGAGATTATGAGGCTGTTTTTCACTTTGAGAGTCTTTTGCTGAGGAAGATTGCAGATGAGAAGCAGTTTTACTGTTGGATCTGTGAAGTCCTAGGTTCTTTAAATTTCCTCTAATTTCTGCTTGAAACCAAACAGTTTCTTCTAAGTTTATCTTGTTTCCCCATAGTTTATTACAGGCAGCTAAAAGAAGCCAGTTGTACTTTTAACTTTTTTCCTGGAATCTCTTCAACTTAACCTACAAGTTCATTAGATACTCCCTCCACTGTACACTTTACTGCAAACACGTTTGTTTCACTGCATTTTGTTGATACACAACTCCTCTCCTCTTTTTTCCACCTTTCAACAGCAATTATCTCACTGTCCTAGCTCCTGTTAGCAGTTTGCTTGATGGCCACTCTCCAATGCCCACTCCCAAAGCCAATGTCACATATTTAAGATTTTTGTTTCGGCACCACTCCATTCCAGATATTGATGTGGTATTGCTCATTGCATAATGAACCACTCTCAAACTTAGTGGCTTCAAATAACATGTATCTACTCACTATCCTGCAGTTTGGGTTCTCTTTGGTGAGGACAGCTTATCTGCCCTCCACATGGTGTCTTCATGTGGCTGGCTTGGGCTTCCTCATAGCATGGTGTCTCATAGCTGTCTGGCTTCTTACACAGCTGCTGGCCTTTTTTCTTTCCCCAGAGAGTGAAAGCAGATGAAGCCAGGCCTTCTTCTTTGGGCCTGAGTTCAGACATCCCGGGGTGCTGCACCAGTTGCATTCTGTGTGTCAAAGGGCAAGCCTGGATTGAAAGGAGGCAAATAGCTTTCCCCTCCCAATGAAAGAATGACCATGAATTTGAGGCACTCTCAAATCCACTGCACTGGATAATTCCTGGGTGTTTCTGGTTTGGGTACCTGGTAGATTATGCTACTATTCATTGGATCAAGTTTTCCGGGAAAGATCATCGTTGACTTACAGGCATGTTTCAAATAAAGCAACTCTAAATTTCAAAGAGATCAAGTCCAAAACAAGAGAAAACAAAAATAAAGAAAGCAAAAGGAAAAGAAACTGGCCCTGCCGAAGACGTACTGCCTTACTCTCCCTGTCCTTGCACCTTCCCATGTATGATCTGTTACCATATTCATGTCTTCTACATTGTCACCATTTTCTATCAGCAGTTGGCAGCATCTCTTCACATTTTTATGTCTGCTCTGACACCTTTGGCTTTACCATTTTTCTTCTACTTCCACTTCCTCTACTTTAAAAAAAAAAGTTAAAATTGATCATTACATTGTGAAGTGTCTGTAATTAATTCCATGCTCATAGGTTGATTTTAAAATGTGACCAATGTTTTCTTCCTTTCTTCTTTCTCTTTCTTTTCTCTCTTTCTTTCTTCTTCTTTCTTTCTTTCTTTCTTTCTTTCTTCTTTCTTTCTTCTTTCTTTCTTTCTTTCTTTCTTCTTTCTTTCTTTCTTCTTCTTCTTTCCTTTCTTTCTTCAACCTTTTCTGCTTTAATTCTGTCCTTAAATTCCTTTTATATCTTAGGCACACTAACTAATCTTGAAGCCCTTTGGTTTTCTAGAAATCCTTCAGGTCGAGCCTGTTTACCTATTTCAGCTGGGACCCGCGGCGCTGTTGTCTGTGGCACAGCCCTCCAGGGTGGATTCACTGTTTCCTCCATCTTATGACTTCCTGTTTCTTATTTTACTCTTGTTTTGCTCAAGTATATCTTTAAATAACTTCTCCAAAATCCTTATATGGGTAAATCTTCTGAATCTTTTCTTCTCTGAAAATGTGTCTATTCTGTGACCACAATTTTTTTTAAAACATTGTAGGAAAAGAAATACCTAAGTGCTCAGAGCATTGTCTCCTAATTACATCATAAATGCATGTAAGGAATGTGATTACTTGTTTTTTTTTTTTTTGGTCCCTGCCTCTAATCTATGTCATGATCCCCCTTTTGTCTGTTCCATGATTATTGTTTAATTTTTTCTTTTTGGTATCCATAATTTTGAGTTGTAGAAATTGCAATCAGGCATTAGTTACTGGGTTTATGTATTGCTAATTACATTGGATGACAAACTTTTGAGATTTTCCCTAACTGGAAATCATTATTGTGAAAGAAATAGGTAATCCTCTTCTAGGAAAAAAAAAAAAAAAACCCACAAAAAATGTTTGGAGTATCCTCATTTAGTTTTTGTTCAAGATTCTCTTTGCTTTTTTCCTGGTGAGATATGGTCAGATTGCTAAAACTCTTGTTTCAGGAAGGTTTGTATGTGCAGGTGAACTTGAGCTTTATCTTTTTGAAACATAGTCAATAAGAGCAGTGGTGCTCTTAAGTCAGTTCTATCATCCCTCCTTTGAAGCAGCTGTTGAGATAATAAAAGGTTGAGCTATAAACTCCATTAACTGCAGTCATGCCTGGAAGAAAAAAGTGCTTTATTATTTTAGTATAATGAATGAAATTGTCTGTGAGGCTTTACTGAGTTTTTTTCTATACCTCTGAAGGTGTGAGATTTGACACTGGTAATTTTTAATGAAGGAGACTGGATTAAGCATTCACCTTTTACATAAATTAGAAGCATGTGAAATAACCCTGTGGAAAACATTGCTTGGAAGCAGGAACCACATTAATAGCAGATCATGAGACCAACGAGGTGCTCTGTCGGGAAGTCCAGTCAGTTGGTTGCAAAAACAACCTGATCCTGTATATAAATGAGGAGGCTTATATAAACCAACAAATTAAAATGGAAAAATACAAAAATTAACTAATTCTGGAGCCACAGTACATACCAGTGTGTCATTTTTTTTTCTCTGGTGAGTTGTAAACTTCATAAACTGTTTATGGGTTTGTTATATATAGTAACCTATCAGGTGATACAAGAAATCTTTATAAATGGTCTTTGCTAGTATACAGATACTTAAATGTTGGAAGGATGTATTTCTTATTGTGACCTGTAAACTTCATCACTTACTTAAAAAAAAATATGTGAAAAGGGTTTTTTAGTTTGAAGTCAGCTTTTTACACATCATTCCTCTTGAGATACTCCAGTTAAGAGCCTTTATGGTGAGGAGACCATGGGAAGGAGTAGCAGTAGATGTATCCTTTTCAGCTCTAACTCACTGCTGAGTAGATACAGACCAGTATATGCACCTGCAGGGTTCCAATTTCTTTGAATTTCAGGGAACTTCTACTTTTGTCCTTAAACTTGCCTCACGAAACTACTTTAACACTTAAAGGAATGGCAGTATTCTTTTCAGAAAGCATATTAAAATTTGATGAACTTATTTTTTAATTCACACACTTCTACAGACAAACTCTCTGCATTTAGTGACTACACTCTGACTGTAAATGATAGTATACTTGGTAACTTCTATACTGGCTGTGAGCTTTTTGAAGGCAGTGTATTTTCCCCCTACTGCCAAATTGAACAAGGGTTCTGCACATATAATTGCTCAATAAATGTTTGTTAAATGAAATTAATTATATATGGTTCCATTCCTATTGTTTCCCTTTCATTCAGTAAACTAACTCGTCTTCTAGGCAAGTAGACTCTTATTTATGCCATTTAAAGACTTTACCCAAGAACATATAACCTATAAATTTCTCCGCCAATCTGTTCCCTCTTTTTTTTTTTTAAGATTTTATTTATTTGTTCATGAGAGACAGAGAGAGAGAAAGAGAGAGAGAGACAGGCAGAGGGAGAAGCAGGCTCCATGCAGGGAGTCCTCCTGATGTAGGACTCGATCCCGGGTCTCCAGGATCAGGCCCTGGGCTGAAGGCGGTGCTAAACCGCTGAGCCACCCGGGCTGCCCCATCTGTTCCCTCTTTGTATCAAAAGGTTTATTCTAATATTTGACCTAATGTTTCCAAGACATTTTTCAGATTTAAACATTAATAACACCCGCTGCCACCACCCCCCCCCACCCCAAATCGTCAAACCACTGCTGACAACACAGCTTGCCAACCTTTTCACATCATACACATGGATAGCTTTGGGAGTAAGGACTGGGACAGGTCTGGGTTACCCCAGTCTGCTGTGTTGTTGCACTGAAAGTCTGCTTTTTGTAGACATAGCCTGTGTGTAGCAAGCCAAGTGGCCAATAGTGGGTATTAATTATCTGGTAGATCTAGTACAGCAAAGAAGATCGATCAATTCATACTTGTAAAACGTTTGGAACAGGGCCTTGTACACAATAAATCCTATCTAATATTTATTAGATAATATTAAAAGCCAAGAAAATATCGTTATAGTAAAAAGGTGGTTAAGTTGAACATAATGGAGACAAACAGAGTAGAGTGGAGGTCAATGGCAAGAGGCAAGTGTTTGAGCAGTGTCTGAGAAGTGACTGTCCACTTAGAGTTCAGAGCTTGGCAGCAAAGGGAAGTAAAACCAAAATTGAGTAGTAACATCAAACAAAGGCTATGTGTATGTTTGTTTATGTATATTTTTTAAATACAAATTTTTGTATATTTTATGATTACAAAAGAGATGAAGGCCACAGGGAAGAAATGATTGGAAGTCTTTCTTTTTAATATTTTATTTATTTACTAATGAGAGACACACAGAGAGAGGCAGAGACAAAGGCAGAGGGAGAAACAGGCTCCCTGTGGGGAGCCCAATGTGTCCCTCGATCCCAGGACCCTGGGATCACGCCCTGGGCGGAGGGCAGACGCTCAACCACTGAGCCATCCAGGTGCCTGAAATGATTGGAAGTCTTGAAGCGTATATATTTTAAAATTTGGAGTCTCAGCAAAGTAAAAATGGATTAAGGGATCTGTAAAAATGAAAGATTAACTCTAGAGAAGAGGATAGAAATGTCTTTAGTATCTAGAGGAAAGTATGAGAAAATAAATGTAAGGACAGTGAGATACTGAAATGGAATAGAAGCACATTTATGAATTTATGCCAGGTGGTCTCATAAGTACCATTCAATTAAAAGTGGATTGTTTGCTGCAGGGAACCTTCTCTTCTGTCTTTGGATTAAGATTGCCAGAGAATAAATGAAACTACAGGAAGTGATCATTTGAAGGTTGTGATAAAGAATGAATTTTGGTGATGAAGTGGAATAAAGTATGAAGGGAGGATATGGTGATATTTATGGTACTATTTGGAACACACTGTTTAGATTTTTAAATATAGCAATTTTGTGGTAATTAGGTGTGCATTTTAAAATAAGGCCTTTTGTTTATTCAATAAATACATATTTGTTGAAAATCTTTGGCTTCATGGGACTTATATTTTAGTGTAGAAAGGCAGATACAAAATACAACAGTAAAATAAAACTAAGAAGCAAAACATATAGTACGTTAAATAGTAATAATTGTTAAGGATAAAAATTATGTAGGATGGGGATGAGGAAGAAGGAATGGAGAAAGGATGAGAGAGAATGAGAGAGTTGGTTTTAGGAAGTGTGGTCATTGAAGTTCTTACAGAGGAGACAACAGATGAGGAATGAGCTAAAGGAGGTGTGGGACAGGCTGTTGAAGATGCCTTATGGAGGCATTTGGCTGGAGCTGACTGAATGGGGAGTAGTAGGAGATGAGCTCAGAGGGGAGTAGGAATCAGATACTGTGGAGTCTTGTGGGCCACGAGACCAGATGAAATTACTAAGTGGAGTGAGTGTAGGAAGAAAAGGGAAGAGGGCCAGTCACAAAGCTCCCTGAAGCTCCAAGATTTAGAGTTCTGAGAGTTGAGAAGGAATCAGCAAAGGAGACTGGAATAGGAGAGCCAGGGAAGTGGAGGGAAACAAGGACAGTGTAGTGTCTGGAAGCCAAGGGAAGAAAGTGTTCCAAAAGGGGAGACTTGACCAGGAGCCTTGAAGGAGAAGGACTAAGAATTAACTATTAGATTTAGCAGTGTCGCAGCCACAATATCCGTTCTGATGGAATGATGGGAGCAGTTGTCCAGCTGATGTGAGTTCAAGAAGGGAGAAGAGATATGAAGGGTGGCTGCTGGCAATTCTTCTAAGGAGTTCAGCTGTGACTAGAGGAGAGAACTGGCATTGATCTCTAGAGAAGTGGGGTCAAGAGAATTCTTTGGGGATGAGAGAAAAAGAAGCATGTTTGTAAACCAATAGGGAAGATAAAGTAGAGAAGAAAACCTTTGATGCAGGAGAAGGGGAGAGAATTGTTACAGCACTGTCCTTAAGTAAGAGGCAATGGCATCTTGAAGTTCAAGATGTGTGTGTGTGTTGGGAGAGGGTGGCCTTAGCTAATCTCTTTGAAGTTCACATGCAGCATCCTTAAGCTTTCACTCCAAGCTTTGAGGGATTACTGTTGGTAAGGTATAATGTTAGAGTTAGATTCTAGTTCATGTTCACTGATTGCATTTTAACTCTGGGCCATTGGTAAATGAGATGGAAATCCCAAAGGTGAATGCAGATTGCTGAAGGTGGCAGGGAAAGAGTCTCCTGGTGTCAGATGGGTAGCATCTTATAAACATTGTGGATCCCTGGTGCTGGGTTAGTGAGAGAAAGCCTTGTCTCAATCAATTCCACATTCTGATCTCTCTGGATATAGACTTGTTTCTCATCTCCTGGATACTGAACCTTCTGACCATTGACGCTTGACTTTCCATTTAATCTCTGCTTGGACATATTCATTTTAACTTTTTGGCTTAATTACCCATGTTCTAGATTTATTCCTTCTGCGACTTCTGGGACCTTAGGTTTCTGATATGCTGATAATTTTCCGCAGTCTTCTGTTTTAATTTGTTAACTTTCAGACCTTTTCTGCCCACATTTCCTGCTGTCTCTTATCTCCATCTGACTATCTCAATTGTCTTGATGCCTAGAATTGGTGTTCAGTAACTAATCAGACTATAACATAATTGATTGGATTTTTAAAATTGGGTTTATAAATTATAATACATGCTGAATTGATTAAATGATTTCTCAAAATTTTGGAATGATTTAGTCTACTTGCTTTTTTTTTATTCTACGGTATTTATTTAGTTTGCTTAAGGGTGTCTCATCATCTACAATATTAAAGAAATGAAAACCATCAACTAAAATTTAAATTTTAAAACTCAAAAATGAATTAGATAGCTATGATAAATAAAAACTGAAAACAAACTCTGGAAATACAATAGTGAAACTAAGCTTTTCTATGAACTAGTATGTTACAGACTGTGCTTTTTCTGAAGAAGCAAAAAAGAGAAAACCCCTAATAGTAGTCTCTGAAATTAATAAAAGTATATAGGAAAGAGATGGGGTTGTGACTTTAATATGAAATGTAAATACTATGATTAATGTTTCTGTCTTTTTTTTTCTAAATCTCCTTTCAAGGTTGTGTAAAATTCATTTTGGCTGCAGGGTAGATAACTGACAAAAGCAGGTCCAGGCTGTGTGTGTGTGGGGGGTGATATTCCTGGCAATATATCATATGGTTCTAGTTGTCATAAAGATAGAATTCAAATAAGCATATCACTACCCTATTTTAAGTAGGAGAAGAAGAGTCTGCCATATTGCAGTCTGTCAATAAAAAAAAAAAAAAGCCAAAATATTTGAATCCAGAATAGATGGTAAGCAACAATGGCTACCATTTGGTGAGCACTTATTATGCACCAAGCATATGTACTCTCTAATCCTTACAATCACTTGAATAGGTGTCATTAAACTATTCTATACATGAAAGAAACCTACATTTGTAGAGAATTATACATTTGAATAAGGTTATACAGCCAGCAAATTGGAGAGCAGATATTGGAGCCTGTCTGAACAATTTTGGAAGGCATTATATTTTGATTATGATCTATATATCCATAAATTTAGTAGACAATTGAGTGGAGATTAGGTCAGTGCTAACTACTTTATTACTGTGGGCATAGTGGAATACTCTATTATCACGGTTCTTAACTGTGCTTGCAGAACTGTGGGGCTCCCTGACATACTTTCAGTGGGTCACCAAACTATTTTCTTCATAACGTGAAGATGTTGTATGTTCTTCTCACTATGTACTATGTTGACATTTACACAGCTGGTACAGAAGTGGTGGTAGATAAAACCATTCATGCCTTACTATGAATCAATGTAGTGGTGCCAGATTCTACTAGTGGTCATTATATTCCTCACCTGACCAAGAGTTCACACTTAAAAACAAAATTAAAAAAATTTTATATGTATACTAACTACATATGCATATGAGATGTCTAGCGGTGTTCACTAAAATTTCAGTAGTGGTAATCTCTGCATGAGTATTTTCTTATTTGTACTTGTCTTTATGACTTTATTCTTTTATAGCTTAGGGTATAAAGAAAACAATGCTATGTAAAATCCATATATTATTATTTTACAGCATTGTTATTTTTATGAGACTATATAAGTAGCATATAATGTGTTCTTAAAAGCTTTTCTTATAGTACATTCTTTTTAGAGATGCTAAACGATAGTTATGATTTATTATTTAAATTTAGTGCCAAATGCTTTAATGTGGTAATTCAGTCCTACTTGTTAAAAAAGGACTGAGTAGATACCGATATTAGACATTTGATAATGCAGCCATACATGAACAACTTTACTAATCCCTTTGTTTTCTGCCTGGTATTTATGAATAAGCCTTGGAAGATGGAATTACAGTGATGTTTATAAAAATAGTGTAAATTGTTGAAGATCATAGCAGGCCATGGTGGCCTTATGATATATGCAGTTAATCACAAGCCAGCCTATCACAGATGTAACAATTTTGCTATCTAGTTTTTAGTATAATCACAGTCTTTGATCTCTTCCTTCTCTCAATATTGAAAATTGTCATCTTCACCTTCTTGATTCAGTTAAGATGATTTAGTGAGTGGGTTAAGTAAATCTGCAGAATCTAGGGCAGTTTCTTATCAGTAAAATGAGGATAATAATAGAATTATCTCCAAGGATGGTCCTGAGGATTAAAGAGGATAAAATATATAAAGCATTTAGAACAGTTCCTGGCATTTAACAAGTACTTGATAAATGTTAGCTATTTTTAACCAGAAAGTGTACAATGTAAGTCCATAGCAAATATTTATAAAAAGCTAACTTACCCGAATATTCAGTTACAAATTGTTCATGTATTTATTTTTTATTTATTTATTTATTTTTAAGATTTTTATTTATTTATGATAGTCACAGAGAGAGAGAGAGAGGCAGAGACACAGGCAGAGGGAGAAGCAGGCTCCACGCACCGGGAGCCCGACGTGGGATTCGATCCCGGGTCTCCAGGATCGCACCCTGGGCCAAAGGCAGGCGCCAAACCGCTGCACCACCCAGGGATCCCTGTTCATGTATTTAAATTAGCAATAGTCATGCAAAGACTCATAGCACCTTTTGTTTTGGAGTGGGCACCTGCTTTTCAGGTGGCCTTCATAATTTGGTTAGTACTGTTTTCCCAAGTGAAAACACTGAGTTCAGGCAAGAACTTGTGTAGTATTCTGATTTAGGAAGGTGAGCAGAATTACCACTTTCTCTTTTATTATTTGTTTGCGTATCCATTTGTTCATTCATTTTGCAAACATATATTGAATATGAACCATATGTGATAAGCCTCCTGTTGGGGATAGAGAAAAAAGGTGTGAGAAGCAGCTGTGGGGAGAGATTTGGGGGGCTAACTAAAGCATGTTAATTGTTCTTCTGGGGGGAAGTGCTAAGTGCTATGGATGATTTGGAGGGGTGTGTTGCTGCTATTGGGCTCTGGGGCCAAGCACCAGTTGGAAGGGGTGAGGGAGGGAAGTTTTTCTGAGGGGAAATTGTGTTAGTCAGGGGGAACTGAGGGCAAAAGGGCTCCCAGGCTGAAGAGCAGTGTGGCTTTATTCTTCTCCCTTGCTCCTTGTTCTCTCAGGACCTCTTATCACCTGCTGATATACTTGAGAGGCAGTTTGCATGGAGGATTTATTAGTGATTTTTTATTTATGTTCTTTACATTCTATTCATTAGGCTAAAAGAGAGCATATCTGTTTATCCATTACTTATAGGTCATCAAAATTTTTAGGAGTATTTAATAAAGGCAAAGAAGTTTCAAAAGATTTTTCCATAGATTCTTCTAACCATACTGGAATTTTTTGTTCTTAAATTTAAACATTATTTTTGTTCGTTTACTTCACAAAT
Source organism: Nyctereutes procyonoides (assembly GCF_905146905.1). Classification (NCBI taxonomy): domain Eukaryota; kingdom Metazoa; phylum Chordata; class Mammalia; order Carnivora; family Canidae; genus Nyctereutes; species Nyctereutes procyonoides. The sequence goes on along the minus strand of NW_026575121.1, from coordinate 29,073,947 downwards.
ATTGAAGGAATACTCTCTCTTAAATTCTTTTTTCTGAGTCAACCTAGAAGCTTGTAGATGAATCATAAGAAAACCATTAACTGCTATCTGTATAAAGAAGTCTTTTATTATAATCAAATTTTCAAATCTTTGGGCCTATATTTGCATCTTTTGCAATGGGTTTTGTTTCTGCTTTTGTTGTTATTATTTTTTTCTTCATCTTTTCATTTTGCCAAATTGAAGTCGAGTATTTGAGACTCTGGAAAGTTACTGTCAGGTTGATTTGATGCAATGTTGCAGGGCTGTCCAGAAAGGAGTATGTTAGTTCACTGGTGACATGTTTAGAAATGGTTTAAATTATGGAGAGCAGTAGATGAGAAAGAATAGTTCAGGGAAGCTGACAGATTGTGTGCCCAGTAAATACACAATGAGATGAGAAAGCGTACTAGGCAAGGAATTTAGAATCTTATAGGAGACACAAGGCAAGAAGATGGATTGTATACAAGTCAGAATGTAGTAAGTACCATGAAGATAGAAACAATGCTAACACATTGTTCATTGAATAAATATTTATTTAGTGCTTACTGTGTGCTGTGGGTCGGAGGGAAATCATTTCTACCTAAGGAATTCAGGATAGGACTTGCATAGAGTTCATTTCATTTAACTTGACCTTGAAAGATACATAAAGAATAGAATTCTAAAGCAATGCTGTTTAGTTGAAATATAATGTAAGCCATAAATATAAATTAAAACGTTCTAGTAACCATATTAAAAGACGCAAAAAGAAACAGGTTAAATTAATTCTAGTATACTTTACTTAACCCATCAGGTCCAAAATATTATAATTTGGACATGTAACTAGAATAAAAAAATTTTAATGATATATATTACATTTTGGTAGTAAGTCCTTGAAATTCACTAGGTGTGTTACATTTCTAACTCATCTCAGTTCAGAAGCTAAATTTGCACTGGAAATACTGGATCTATATTTAGAGTTCATTAAACTTAACAGTTGGAAAAGAAGATTGACATACACAATTTGTTCCTATCATACTTTAAAATTTTCTTGTACCTGAAAAGGGAATCTGTTTTAAAATTTGCATGTAAATTAATTAAAATTGCTTAAAAATTTAAAATTCTTATCTTGGTCATATTAGGCTCATCTCAAGTACCCAGTAGCCACTTGTGACTAGGAGATAACCAATTGGACTAGATAGTTCTAAATGATTGAAAAGAATGCTTTTGTAGGTATAGCAGCACTTGTAGAGACCCCTTCTTCTGTGGTGTTGGAGAACAAAGTATGAAAGCAGATGGCCATAGCAGTTATTCTTATAGGGCTTCAGCTCTCATAAGTGATGTATTTCCCAGAGACAATGTGGGGCATATTTGACATTGAGTGACCTCACTCTGTTTGAAGTTGAAGGTTCTCTACTCCATCCACTCTGGGAGTAGTTTTTGATATTTAGCAGCTGGCTAAGGACATAGGACCCTACTGTGTTACATGGAAGGTATAATTTTCACACTTTATTTTTATTATTTTTTTTTTATTTATGACAGTCACAGAGAGAGAGAGAGGCAGAGACACAGGCAGAGGGAGAAGCAGGCTCCATGCGCCGGGAGCCCGACGTGGGACTTGATCCCGGGTCTCCAGGATCGCACCCTGGGCCAAAGACCGGCGCTAAACCACTGCGCCACCCAGGGACCCCAATTTCACACTTTAAATCAGTCACAAACATTTATGTTACACCTACTATAGACTGCTTATGAAGTCAGACATCTATATACTACATACTCCAAAAGATTAAAATGGAAAATTACAGGCAACACAGTAACTCCCACTTGGTCAGTAAATTCTTGTAATGAGATAAATGCTGGTTTAAAAGGCTACTGCTCCCTGTGTTTGTCATACTAGAATGAATTGACTATATTTTCCAAGATGAAACATATGAAGAATTTAATTTATATTAATTGTATTTATTAATTGGTCTCATTTTGTGATTTTGTGATTTCACCAGAATAATATACGCAGGAACCTATCACAGTTTTAAATTGGTTTTAGGTGGTTGAGGATTGTTGTCCCACTGCTGTCTTTATAGACACATAAAAGTTTACATAATGACCACCAGACTAACATGACTCTATTTAGAAAAAATACTTACAAATTTCAGTAATGACTGTCGATGCAGCTTAGTGGTACTATTATCATAGAGTGCTTTATTATCTTTGAGTAAGAAATTATAGTCTCAGCTGTCTTTGAGGATTGATAAGAAAGTTTTTGGCTTCAATTTGGGAAAATTTTGGAACAATGAGATCAGTCTTATCTTTATTAAGGACATATTTCTGTAGCTGTGACATGAGCCCTTTCTTTTCAGAGTGATTACATGATTTAAATACTCTGACATATCTATCCCTAGTTTTTCTTTGTTGAAGAGCTCTGACGCCTTTTCTCTGATGGATCATTGACAATTGTGGCAGGAATGTAGGTTGTTCCTGTTCTCCCTTAGTAACAAAATTCTACTCTTGGTACATAGACATTCAGAGTCAGGACTACATTTCTTAGCCTCTCTTGATGCTAGCAATTCCTCTATTTTTGACCACTGGGATGCAAGTAGGATTTTTGTGTGGTGACTTTTTAAAGAAAATGTTCGTGTGTGTGTGTGTGTGTTTTGTAGGGGCCATACCCCTTGCTTTCTTTTTCTCCTTGTTCATTCTTTCTTCATGTCCTGCTGCCTGGAATTCATTTGCCACTATTTTGGACCATGTGGTACAGGCCCCCCCAAATTCAGAACAAGAAGAAAGAAGGAACCTGCATCTTTGATATTTAGTAACACGATGAAGTACCAAAACAAGCCTAGTACTGTACCCTGGACTTTAATGTGAGAGGCAAATAAACTGTTTTCTGTAACCAGTTGTTGTTATGGGTTTCATCATAGTAGATGAATCCAATCCTATCAATCCACATAGACATTCATACTAGTAGGACTCTTGGGGAGAGGGTGAAAACCACTACCCATATGAAAAGATCCTGAGTGACTCCTAGAATTGGAGGCGACCCAGAGCTCGTTAGCCAAACTTTCGAGGTCTACAACCAGGAACCTGACCCCATGGAACTCTTTCTCTTCATCTCTTGGTTTTAATTCTCTTTTCCTCTATGTTTCATTTTGTGTTACTTTAGACTGGCCTTCTCCATCAAAGGGATATATATATATATATATATAGTCCCTTGTAGTACCAGACCAACTTCCTCAATACCTTGAAAATGCAGATTGAAAATGAGATTGAAAATGGTCTTATCTTCTGTTTGAAAAATATTGAGGAGTGACTCAGATTGATCTGTCTTGGGTCACATACCTGTGCCAGTATCTGTCACTGGTCCAGCTTAGATTACATGCCCTTCATTGTGATCTACGTTGTGGGGGATGGAGAGAAGGGTACAAGACTTGCCGGCATCCTCTAGAACTCTTTGTTCTAAATTCAGGTTGGTGCTATTTACATAAAACAGTGCCTAATTCTGATAAGCCATTCATAAATAATTTATGGTGAGATTCATCTTATTCTTTCTTGAAAGTAGTCCATGTATGAAAAAAAACAAGGACTACTAGTTTGCTTTAAATTTGCCTTTTGGTGCTTTCTTCGGCAGCATATATACTAAATTTGCTTTCTGACTTTGAAGTTGTGAATTTTGGAAAGACACAGCTCAGATTTCTTTTGGAATTTTTGTGAAAATAAATTCTGGCCATATTATCATACTATACAGGCAAATTATTTAGTAGCCACTGAACAGATTTCCTGAATTTCTTTTATCTTCAGTTATGTTGATTGTAATGTCAGTAGTGAAGCATTGCTGTAATCATGATTTCATTTAATAGAGAGGAGGAAGCATTTTGAGTATTAGAAAATTAAGCCTATTAAATCATGAAAAATATTTCAGTGTCACTTATTCTATATAAAATTCTAAAATGAGAGTTTTCTTCAAGGAATTAAAATTTGACAGTGTAATGTTTGACATACATGAAATTCAATAAGTAAAAATACTTTTTTTTTTTGGTGGGAGGTGGGGGAGATTTGATACACTGTGTTACCAAAGTTTACTTGAAATCATAACAAAATCATGGAAGGTCAATTAATTGAAAGGTAATGGTGTCATGCAATTGAGTTGTGTTGATAGGGATAGGAGATTTCTGCCTACAGGGCACATTTTAGGACAAAGACCTAGTTATGACGGGGCACTCTTCCAGGTGGCTTTCAGGCAACATGGTGACATTTTAGAGACTTCAAAGGTAGAGGTTTATTGCTTTGGAAGTACTATATTTATTAATCTGGTTTCAGTATCAAATGCCTATGAGGGTCATAGAAGGGATATTTTCTTTAGGACTCTCAAAGGCTCAAACATCCTATTGTTTCTGTAATTGGTCAAAAATGGGATTGAGTCACCTAAATCATTTTAAGCTCTCCTTTGGTATCATTTTCCCAGTTCACACAAGGCACATGGGATGGGGGTGGGGAGGGGGTCTTTGATATTTAATGAAGAAAGAAGAATACCTTTGAAAAGCTAGTATCAGCTCTGAAAAAAGTATTTTCTGATCAGAAACTTTTCTAGGTGATGTTCACCATAGTCACCAATAAGAAGAAAGAATGAGGGCAAGAAATGCAAGTTGTACTGTAAGATATTATTGTACAAACAAATTTTTCATTCTACTAGGCACAGCTGTATCAGGCATACTCCGTAATGACTTACGTTGTTGGCAGGAGTTTAATTCTAATCTGGGGTTGGAGATAGTGCAGTATAGAGCTCCAGCATGAACAGTGGAGACAGTACCTTTCTTTGACCCATGGAAGTGCTAATCCAGGTCAGAGATTAGGCTTCTGGTTGCTTACTATTGCCCTTTTTTCCAGCCTAATATTGGAAAGAAGTGAATATATCTTTTCCTTTTTATTCTGGAGTAGCCAGCAGTTAGGACTTTTCTTCTTTGAAGAAGGGAGACATATGCCCATTTAGTAGTTAATGTGTATAGATAACTGAAGACTCTGAAAAAAAGTTCAAGAATGTCATATTATTTTCATTTGCAAGGCGAAAAATTCTGTTGTGGTGGTGTAAATATCTGAAGTCATACAGAAGGCCAGGACAAAAATAGGCTTCTGAGAAAGGCATGGTGGTTTTTAGTTTTCCCTTCCTGATAATATTACAGCTTTATCTACTGATCTTAGCCAGAGCTTGTATGTCCAGGTCTCTCTGGGTTTAGCTTTTGCTCCCTTCGCTCTTTTCCCCAGGCCCATTCTATTTCCCAATTAAGCTTTGCTCAAAAAGTCCTCCTCTTATTAGTTCAGACTGTGAAATGCCCGAAACTACTTGATAAGTGTCCGGTTTTAGCATTTTGTTTAGATGGCTTTGTACTTTCGTGTATCATGATAAAGGACTGAGACTGATCTTTCTTACCAAGTTTATTGGGTCCTGTTTGAAAATATCTAACAGAATCAAGATTATCAAGTGCTGATTTTGATGTATTCCAAGTTTTTCAGTCTAACTTTATTTGAAGGCTTATTAAATTTATTGCCAAACTAATGAGTTAAAATATCAGTTAATTTTCTTGCCAGTAAAAAAAAATTACTTGCCAGTGTTTAATTTTATAAGTCAGAATGGGAGCAGTAGTAATAATATACAAACAGTGGCATTTATTTTTTTTCAGTATTAGAAAATGCTTAATTCCCCCCCCCCCCCCCCCCCCGCCTTAGTTAAACTAGTTCACGTAGGAAAGCTCCCTCTAGTGTTTCTTAGAGCAAATACAAATGGTATTGAACTATTATTTTTTTAGAAGACTTAATTTTTTTAAGCAATTTGAGGTTCACAATAAAATTGAGAGGAAAGAACAGAGATTCTCCAGATACCCTTGCTCCCTTACGTGTATAGCTACCCTCATTATCAGCATGATTCATGAGAATTGTGTTTGTTACCAAAGATGAACCTTCATTGACACATTGTGATCACTCACAGTAAATAGTTGATTTTAGGGTTCATTTTGCTGTGGTACATTCTTTGGATTTGAGCAAATTTATAATGACATATCCATCATTATCATACCATACTAGTATTTTCAGTGTCTTAAAATATCCTCTGTGCCAAGTAATCCTTCCCTCTCCCCCTCACCCTTTTTATTGTTTCCATAGTTTTTTACCTTTTCCAGAATGTCATATAGTTGGAGTCATGCAGCACAAGCCTTTTCAGATTGGTTTCTTTCACTTATTAATATGTATTTAAGATTCCTCCCTGTCTTCTCATGTCTTAATAGCTCATTTCTTTCTGGCAATGAGTAATATTCCATTGTCTGGATGTACAACATTTTATCCATTCACGTCCTGAAGGACATCTTGGTTGCTTCCAAGTTCGATTATGAATAAAGCTTCTATAAATATCTATGTGCAGGTTTTTGTGTGAACAGGTGTTTTCAATTCCTTTGAGTAAATACTAAGGAGAGTGATTGCTATATTGTAGGATAAGGGTATGTTTAGTTTTCTAAGAAACCAGTATTTTTAGTTTTGTAAAAAAAAAATCACCAAACTCTTCCAAAGTGGCTATGTACCATTTTGCATTCTTACCATCAGTATGTGAGACTTTCTTTTGCCTCCACATTCTCACCAGCATTTGATGTTGATAGTGTTCCAGATTTCGGCCATTCTAATAACTATGTAGTCATATCTCACTGTTGTTTAATTTGCATTTCCTTAGTGATATATGTGGAATATCTTTCTATATCCTTATTAGCCATCTATTTATCTTTTTTGGTGCAAGGTGTCTGTTAAAGTCTTTGACCAATTTTTTAATGAGGTTGTTTGTTTCTTGTTAAGTTTTAAGAGTTCTTTGTATATTTTGGATGATAGTCCTTTAGCCGAAGTGTCTTTGGCAAATATTTTGTCTCAGTCTATAGCTCTCTTGATAATGTCTTCTGTAGAATAGAATTTTTTTTTGTAGAATAGAATTTTTAATTTTGGTAAAGTCTAGCTTATTTATTATTTATTTCATGGATCATGCCTTTCATGTACTAAAAGGGTATCACTATACCCAAGGTCACCTAAATATTCTCTTATGCTATCTTCTTGGAGTTTTATGTGTTTGCATTTTGCATATAGGTCTGTAATCCACTTTGAGTTAATAATTGAGTTTGTGAAGAGTGTACTCTGTGTCTAGAGGAATTTTTTTTTTTTTTGCATGTCTGGTCATTCAGTACCACTTGTTAAAGAGACCCATCTTTGCCCTATTGTATTGTCTTTATTACTTTGTCAGAGATCAGCTAACTGTATTTATGTGGGTTTATTTCTAGGCTGTCTATTCTGTCCCATTGATCTACTTGTCTGTTCTTTCACTAACACCACACTGCCTTTATTACTGTAGCTATATAGTAAGTCTTGAAGTTGGATAGTGTCGATCTTCCAACTTTGCTCTGTTTCAGTATTGTCTTGGCTACTCTGAGTTTGCTTCTCCATATAAACTTTAGAATCAGTTTATCCATAAAATAAATTTCTAGGATTTTGATTGGAATTGAATTGAATCTATAGATCAAGTTGGGCAGAACTGACCTTTGGACAATATTGAGTCTTCCTAATCATAAACTTGGACTATCTCCCCATTTATTTAGTTTTTCTTTTATTAGATTCATCAGAGTTTTGTAGTTTTTCTCATATAAACTTTACACATATCTTGTTAGATTTATACCTAAGTGTTTAATTTGGAGGGTGCTAATGTAGATAGTATTTTGCTTTTAATTTCAAATTCCCTTCTTCATTCCTAGCTTATAGGAAAGCAAATGACTTTTGTATATTAACCTTATATCCTGTAACTTTGCTGTAATTACTTATTCTGGGAGAGTGAGGTTTTTTTTTATTGTTGTTTTACTTTGTTCTGTCTCTGATTCTTTCAGATTTTCTACATTGACAGTTATGTCTACTGAGGTCAAGGACAGTTTTATTTCTTCCTGCCCCAAATTTATACCTTTTGTTTCTTTTTCTTGCCTATTGCATTGGCAAGGACTTCGAGTATGACATTAAAAAGAGGAGTGGTAAGGGGGGGACATCCTTGCCTTATACTTGATCTTAGTAGGAATGTTTTGAGATATTCACCATTATCTATGAAGTTAGCTTTAGTTTTTTTGTAGAAAAAAACCTTATCAAGTGAGAAAGTTTCCCTCTGTTGCTAGTTTGCTGAGAGGTTTTTTTTTTTTTATAATGAATAGGTGTTGGATTTTGTCAAGTGCCTTTTCTGCATGTTAATATGATCAAGTGATTTTCCTTTTTTAGTTGGTTGATATGATGGATTGCATTAATTGATTTTCAAATGTTGAACTAGTCTTGCATACTTTAGGCAAATCCCACATGGTCTTGGTGTATAATTATTTTTATACATTTTTGGATTTCATTTGCTAGTATTTTGTTAAGAATTTTTACAGCTATGTTCATGAGATATATTGGTCTATAGTTCTTTTTTTCTTGTAACATCTTTGTCTAGTTTTGGTATTAGGTTAATGCTAGAAGAATTTTCTCTGTTTCTTCCCTCTGAAAGAGATTGTGCAGGATTGGTATAATTTCTTTCCTAAATGTTTTATAGAATTCAGGGCTTGAAGATCAGTGGTTTGGAAAATTATTAATCATTGATATAATTTCTTTAATAGAAATAGACCTAGTTAGAACACCTATTTCTTCTTGTATGAGTTTTGTCCAGATTTGGCCTATTTAAGATATCAAATGTTTGAGACTGAGGTGATTCATAATATTCTTTTATTATCCTTTTAATTTCCATGGGATCTGTAGTGATGTCCCTTCTTTTATATCTGATAATAATTTGTGTCCTCTCTTTTTTTTAGATAGGCTGGCTAGAGGTTTATCAGTTTTGAACTGTATACCTAAAAAAATGTGAGCATGAAGTAAATAATAGGACTAGTTTGATGACTAGAAGATATCCAGTTGAATAAGCAGGTAACAGGTTGATCTCACATTGAAAGTGATCTGTGGTTCAGTAAAGGGCTATGCTGCATTTGAAACTGTGGGTCTCATAGTGCCAGCTTAAAAAAATAAATAACTTCATTTCAGGGGTGCTTCTCAGATGCCCCTCTTCTATGTTATTACAGTTAAGAAATAGAAGACCAACTTAACTTTCTTGTGTTAATGACTTTGCTTATTTTATCTTTTTGGTAATATTTATATAAATATCCATATCCAATAAAAGAAATATGGAATTATTTTTTATAAGCAATACAAATACTTTATAATCCAACTGTGTACCTCTTATTTGGTAAGGTAGAGAATTGTATTTCTTTTTTGCTTAAATGTATGCAAACTTTTTCCAAAATGTATTCTTTTTTTTTTTTAAGATTTTATTTATTTATTTGAGAGGGAGAATGAGAAAGAGAGAGCCCACACATGCACTTGGGAAGTGGGGAGGAGCAGCAGAGGGAGAGGGAGAAGCAGACTCCCCACTGAGCATGGAGCTGGACAATGCAAGTAAGGCACCATCCCTGGATCCTGGGATCATGACCTGAGATGAAGGCAGACACTTAACTGATTGAGCCAACCAGGTGCCCCCACCCCAAAATGTATTCTTATATAAATATTACTTATATAGGATAGCTTTGAATCTCATCCTAGGCAGAAAAAGCAGTTTACCTACATGATTTCATTTAGAGCACAAAATCTCTCCTAATTGCTGGCTCATTCCTGAATTTCACGTGGTCCATGTGTTCTCAAGTTCAACCTTAGATTAAAATGCACATTTTCCCATGAGGGGTTTTAGGGGTCACATTCAACATCGTCAGAGCATAAAAAAGGCTAGCTTAAGAGGTCTAAAGATCATTTCACCTCACAATTTTGCCTATAGTCAGCTTTGAATTGCATTGTTCAGTGTTCCATACTGTGTTTATCTTCTTGCCCATCCTCACCTCAGCTGATGGTCATGTTTTTTATTTTACTTAGGAAATTAAAGGAGTTAGAGGAGAAATTCTCTATGCCCTCCATTCCATCTTCCTGTGTCTGTATTTTTATATTTTGCCTTTCCCTTTCAGGTTAACTGTCAATGTCCGTGGGTCAGTTCAGACTCTTCCAGTGTGCTCTAGATGCTGCTTCCTCTTGCCTACTTAAGGATATTTCCGGCAATATTGCCTTCTTCCTTCAGATCATCAATTTCCCCTTTACCATTGGATATTTTCTATTGAGTCTGTCATTTCTTACATCTAGGAGAGAAGCCTCTTTTGATTCACTTGTACCTACAGCTGCCACCCTAATAGGCTTCCTGGACCTCTTGTTTTGGATATTGTTCCCAGAATTTTCTTTGGAGCCTACTCCTGTAAGGACTTTGCTCTAAGTCCCCACTAACACTTTTATTGTCAAAGTCACCTTGTCCTCTCATGTTACTTACTCCATCCTTCCTTCTTGGAAACCTTTATTACTTGGCTTCAGAATATCATATTCACCTGCTTTTGTCCCTGGGTCTTGTATTTTCCTTTACTCACATCTCTGCATTTCCTGGACTGTAAACATGGGTGCCTCAGGGCTTTGTCTTTAAAGACATTCTCTTTGCCTGGCTCTCTATGCCTCTCTCTGTCATCATACCTACTCTCCTATAAACTCATCTCAAGGCTTTGAATACCATCCATATATTAATGCCTTCCAATTTTTCTTTCTGTGCTTTCTCCTCTTCCCTGAGCTCTAGACATATATATCCATGTATATATCTCCCCTTAGATACCTATAAGCTTCTCAGAATTAATGTGTCTAAAACTAAGCCCCTGCTCTCTGAAGCCTCCCCTCCTCACAGCCTATTTTACCGCCGCTCTATTTTTCTGGTTCCTCTGGCCAAAACCCATTAAGTTCACCCGTGCCTCCTTTCCTTCTCTTGCATGCCACATTAGAACCATCAGCAGGTCATCTTGACTGTGTCTTTAAAATTATATTCAGAAACCTTCAGTTTCTCACAGCTTCCTTGCTGTAACTCCTCTGTGAGCCCCTGTTAGCTCCTCCTGGTTGGGGGCAGTGGCTCCTGCTCCTTACCCTTGCCATCTCTTCTTCACACAACAGGCAATGGGGGCCTTTAAGTATCTAACTCAGCACCCTACAGGGGCATTGTCTCTCACCAAGAGTAAAAGCCAAAGTCCTTCCAGGGCCCTGTGTGATTGACATGCCTCCTGGTCCCCACAGCGGCCTCTTTGATAATCTCCCTCACATCCAGCCACACTGGCTCCTCTCTGGTCCCTGAATACGCCAGACAAGTTTCTGCTTCGGGGCCTTTGTTCTTGGTATCCTGTCTGCCTGGAATGTTCCTCCCCTAAATATCTGTATGGCTCACCTCCTTGCTGACTTTAGGTTTTTACTCAAATATTCCATGAGAGTTCTTTCTCTAAAATTGCAGCTATTATGCCACCCCCTCCAAATTTTTTACCCTCCTTCCCTGCACCATTTTTCTCCTTGGCAATTTTACTATCTAGAATCCTTTATATTTTACTTATTTATTATATCCTCCCCCCCGCACTGCAATTTAATTTTTATGAAGGCAGTATAGATATATTTTATTTGTCAGTGGCTCCTCACTTCCTCCATCTCTTTACAGTATAAATCCTGCTTACACTGTAGATTTAATTAAACATTATAGAATGTTTTCACTGTTCCAACACTGCGTCAGGCACATTTACACGCTTAATTTAATTTTCCCACCTTGTCTCTGAAATTAACAGTGTGATTCCTATTTGATGAATGAAAAACTAGAGACTGGGAAAAATGTGCAGTGTTTTTACCACAGATAATAATAGATACTGGAATGGGGCTGTCAACTCAGGCCTCTCACATCACGTCATATACTTTTCTAATATACCACACTAGGGACAAATCCACTTTTTATAATAATGATTTTACTTTTTTGAAAGGGAATTTTTTTAATAATAAATTTATTTTTTATTGGTGTTCAATTTGCCAACATACAGAATAACACCCAGAAAGGGATTTTTTTTTAAAGATTTTATTTATTTATTCATGAGAGACATAGAGACAAAGACATAGGCAGAGGGAGAAGCAGGCTCCTCGTGGGGAGCCTGATGCAGGACTCGATCCCAGGACCCGGGGATCATGACCTGAGCCAAAGGCAAATGCTCAACCACTGAGCCGCCCAGACATCCCTCGAAACGGAATTTGAAAAGAACTGCTCTTGTTGGTCCTTTGCCATCTAAATTCTTATCCCCTACCCCATCTTTTGTCTTGTCATGCCATTTCTCTCCAGCACCAAACTCAACTATTGAGAACACTTGTAAATTTGAAACAGTCATAAATGCACAAGTCCTATCTTCCAGCAACAGTATTCAGTGACAGGAGCAGTGAGACAGAATGGGAGGGGAGAACTTAGCAGAAGGACTTTAAGAACTTCCCTCTCTGATACTTGAGCTAACTAGAAGCTACCAAGAAACCTCAGTTAAAGAGGAGCTGAGCCAGAAATGAGTTTGGAGCAAAGTGGCTGAAAATATCTAAAGAGTAAAGTTGGTCTGAGAGGAAACTGTCTTGAGACTCAAGCCTGTGTGGCTCAGAAACCAACTGGGATGACTGTAGGGTTAAGTCAGGTTATACTCTGCTTTCTTTGGCTCTAAATAGTCTCCATTCTGTAATCTCATCCTGTTTTTCTTCATTGGTGTAACTTTTGATGTGAAGTTTGTTTTCATATCTATAAAATAAGATAGTGGGGATTGGTGATTTCATTAGGGCACCTTTAGTGTGAAAATGATGTGATTGCAAAATTCTGCATTACTTTAGTGATTCTGAATCTAGACCTAGTGATAATCAGACCTCTTTTTACTGTGCAAAATTTCCCTTAAAATATAAATTATTATTTATATTTTTAACCAGATACAAAGAATTATCTGCAGTACTTTCAGTTAAAAGTTAAGATGGTTTTTAAAAATCAGTCTTCTTATTGAGATTATCAGACAGCGCTGAGTGAAGTAAATCAATCGGAGAAGGACAAACAGTGTATGTTCTCATTCATTTGGGGAATATGAATAATAGTGAAAGGGAATATAAGGGAAGGGAGAAGAAATGTGTGGGAAATATCAGAAAGGGAGACAGAACATAAAGACTCCTAACTCTGGGAAACGAACTAGGGGTGGTGGAAGGGGAGGAGGGCGGGGGGGTGGTGGTGAATGGGTGACGGGCACTGAGGGGACACTTGATGGGATGAGCACTGGGTGTTATTCTGTATGTTGGTAAATTGAACACCAATAAAAATTAATTTATTAAAAAAAAGAAAAAGAAAAAAAAAAGATTATCAGACAGCATCACCTTAAAAATGACGACATAGACTGTGCTTCCAAATAACTGGGGGCTGGAAAAACCTTCTGTGCCATCTGGTAATGGGTAGCCTTTCTTTAACAGAAGTGAAGGATTTCATGGCTCAGACATACCTTCTGATTACTTTTCACTGAAGAGGAGATTTTGAAAGCCAAATAGAAATTATAACATTAAATGACCAAAATGTTTTTTTTTTTTCAAAATGCAGAGTGATCTTTTAAAAAAATTTTTAAAAGATTTTATTTATTTATTCATGAAAGACAGAGAGAGAAAGAGAGAGAGGCAGAGACACAGGCAGAGGGAGAAGCAGGCTGCATGTAAGGGAGCCTGATGTGGGACTCGATCCCGGGTCTCCAGGATCACACCCTGGGCCCAAGGCAGGCACTAAACCACTGAGCCACCCAGGGATCCTCTAAATTTTTATTTATTTGAGTAATGTCTACATCCAATGTCGGCCTTGAACTCATGACTCTGAGGTCAAGAGTGGCATGTCCTTCCCACTGAGCCAGCCAGGTGCCCCTTATTAGTTTAAGTAAAACGTACTTAGAAGGGAAATCTGCCCTCCTCCTAAAGGCATGTATTACTTTCAAAGCAAATGTATTTCTTTTCATATTGTCTCTCTTGAACTGAGACTAGTTTAAATTGTTAATTCTTCTCATTAGGTAGCTTTTTCAGTTTACTTGAAATGCTTGCTAGTATTTTTTCTTAACTTTAAAAAAATACTTTCCCTCTCATTTTTGTACTTGTCTAAATTTTTCTGTGCCTACTAGAATTATTATAAAATGATTAATAATGAATCAAGCAGTTAAGCTCATACTGATTGTAAAAGAATTTATCCAGTTATTGTTTTTGCTTCATGTTTTAAGCTTATTTTCATATTCATATTTGTATCCATTTTTAAACATTTACTGAAGTTCATCTGTTCACTTTTTTTGTGTGGAAAAGACTTCATACTATAATCTTTTCTTGACTTCATAGTTAATAAGCCTTAGACACTTGTGATTATTTAAGCAGCATAAAAAAAGACAATGGTTATCAAACTTAAAATGTTTCTTTCTAAAGAGAGCTAAAACTTCTGCTCTTTAGTCCTGAACAATCAGTGTGTTTCCTGATTGCAGAGACAGGAAATACTTTACTTTTGAAGCAATAACGGTTATTCCTGGGAACTTTTATAATTGGCTGCATAGTGATAACGTGGACGTTAACAAATACAGCGGAATTACTGCTGGCTTATTTAAAAAGGAAAAGAACTTCTTAAGAGTGACAAAAGGCTAATTATTGAGGACTGCATCAGGTTGGCATATTTAGTGCTCTTGGAGAACGACTTTCAACCTGCTTCCTGACCAAAGGTATCTTTCCCTAGTGCTTTTTACAACTCAGATTTTTCTCCAGTGTTTGCTTAGACCTTTAAACATCCATTGTGGTTCTTTTAGAATTTGTTTTCTTTTGAAGTCCGGTAGAGTGTAATTTTTATAATACCCCTGGATTTCTTGGAGTGTGATAACTAATTATGATAATTAATGAGAAACCACAGCATGACATCCAGGGATCTAGTGGCAATTTTTTTCCCCTCTAGAATGAGGAATTGCTGTTGTCTGATTTTTGATATTTGAATCTGAATTCTTTTGTGAGGTCACTGAAGGTGTAACAACAACATACTGGCTTAAGGTGGCACTGTGCTTTTCCTTAATATTATGAGACATTTGAAAAAAGCCCTGTTGATTTATTGTTTGTTGAATTGACTATTGTGTATTAATGAAAATGAATAATTTCAATGACTTATGCTATTTCTGGTTTAACAGTAGAGTAAATTTTCATCTCCTTGCTCCTGTATTGACATTGGTGCAAAAATAAGCTCACAGAAATGTGGATCTGGATCAGGTCTTATTGACTATCTATCTAGCCCCCCTGCCCTCTTTCACTGGTGAGGAAACACTAGGATGCGGAATAGCACAAATTCCTGGCAGAGCTGGGGATAGAATACAAATCTCTCAGGCCCTGTTGTGTAGAGTCTTTTTCGTTATTGTTGTTTTGTGTTAAAGATTACATGCTATAGAATAAAAACCTTGCCTTTAGTTGGCATTAAATCCTCATCAGGTTCCATGTGACATAGTCAGATTCTGAGCAATGGAACTCTTCGTAGCTAGAGTATGAATAACTAGATTATACACCTGGAGCATGTAGTTTGAGGTGCTCTATGGCACTGGAGACATTCTTGACATGTACGTTCACTTCCCACTTGAGTGAGCACTAAGCAGAGTGAGAAGTTATGGCTTTCTATTTTTGGGAGTGCCAGATCTCGAGTTAGCAAAAGGAATTTACTAAACCTATATAAATCCTAGAGAACTTTTATCAGGATTCTAGGAAGTTGTTCACTACTATTTATACTTCAGTTTCCTGACAGTAGTTACTCAGTTTATTCTGAGCATGGAATACTTTACTAGCAGTCACATGGAAGAGCTCTAGAAAGAACAAAATCACCACCACTTAGTCTTCCTGTTAAGAGTTTACAGTACAATAGTAGACGGGGAAAAAGATGTTGAAAGATATGATACATATGAAGAATTAAAGTCATTCAAAAACATAAAAATGTACATATAAATATATCAGTAAATGCTGTCCTAGAAGAGAATGTTGTTTCCCCAAAATATCAGGAGTATGTGCAAGGACTGGGCTATGTATTTCTCTTGTGCTGCTTCTGATTGACCCTTCACATTAAATGCCTCATAGGTTTTCATATTTCTCTAATAAGTCATTTTCCCACTATGGACATTTTACTGACCTTTATCAGTGTCTCTCTCCTGGTGTGGGCTCTGAGTGTGTTGGCAGGGGCTGTACAATGTTTAATGTGTGTTTTCTGTGTAATGATAAGCAAAAACAGAGCTGGCTGTTGATAGGTCACGTGGAGCCTCTGCATCCCGGGTCATTGAAACCTGTTGTTGGTCATGACCTGAGGGGGAGGGTATTATGGCACAGTCAAGAACTCAGATTATGGGAAGATGAAGTTCCAATTCAGTTTAGTCAAGATGATAAGCTTTGCTTATATAAACTGGGTCATTAACTGAATTACATTTAGATTCTGAGCCTTTGCCTGTGGTTGCAAAGAAGTGTCAGTAAGACTATAGAAATGCAGCCCCTAATCAGTTCTTCACATATGAGAGCTCTCAATTTAATGGAAGAGAAAGGGTATAAATGTGTAATACAGAAGAATTGAGGCACCTTAGTTTGAATTAACTTTATTTGTAGTCTCAATCGTAGAATATAACTCTAAAAATAGTTTACATATTTGTAGCAAGATCAAAATCCTGCAGGTCCAAAAAAATCTTACAGATAATATTTCTTCTGTACTTTACAAAGACATTTTGGAAATTTATGAACACTTGGCTTGCAAAATTAGATGAAAAGTATTTCCTGAAATATGGTTAACAAGGAAGAAAGCATCCAACTATCTTAAAGTTTTGCCTAGCAGCCACTAGAATCATTTTGCTTTTTGTAGGGTTGAGTATCTAGCTCACTCTCCTTAGCTTTGGCCCTGGTAAGATACTAAGGCAAAAAGAAAATGACAGAGGGTTAAGGTTGCTGGTCATGTGTTAGTACAAAACACCTGACTTCTTTCCTGAGTCAGGTCAGGTGTTTAGGGTAGTCATTGAAACTATAGCATTTGGACTTGATTCTTTCATAGGAAGTATTTGACCAGCAAGCTGAAATCCTTATGATTTTGAACTGTGAGTGTTCTGGCATTGTATCCCAAATAATTACGTCAAAGAGAAGTTCTGGTTTCAGAATTGGTGCTAGAAGATTTGAAGATATGTGTCTAAATGTAAAACAACCCTGAATATAAAATAATCTTCTTTTCCAAAGATAAAAACTACCCTCCCCCCAGTTTCCTTCTTCTTCTTCTTCTTCTTTTTTTTTTTTCCTTTGGCCAACATAAGCATGTACTTTGTACCAGAAAGCATTTTAGGTTCTGGGATATGAGGGAAAAAATGGAAAAAAAAAAAAAAAAAAAAACCAGAAAAGCCAGAAATCACTGCCCTTCTACGGTCTGCATTCTGGCAAATAAATTATACAGGATGTTAAAAGGATGTTACTATAGAGAAGTAGGGGGAAAAAAACCCAGGGATTGCTGGCTGTGTCAGTGTATGTGTGTGTTTTGGGGTGGGGGGGGCAGGTGCTTTCTCACAGGGTGGCATTAGAGCATGGATTTAATGAAATGAGGGAGTGAGCCATGCAGTGAACTGGGAGAGGAGCATGGAGCTCAGAGCTCTTGAGGGAGGAGTGGGGAGGGGGCATGTTCTGGGAATAGCTAAAAGGTCTGTTTGGCTTCAACTGTGTGAGGGGGAGTTTAGGAGTAAGGTCATAGTGAATGCGGTTAAGATGAAAAGCTGAAAAGGTTGATTAGAGGTCATGGAAGACATGTAGCCACAGGGCATATTTAATATACGTATGTCATATGCAGATGGCATGGGCCCTTAGGGCATTGTAAGGATCTTGTCTTTTATTCTTAATGAAATAGACAGCTTGGAGGATTTACAGGTGAGTAACATGGCATTTGTTTCAGAAGGATTCTAACTTCAGTTTAAAAAGGATCCTCTGGCTTTTGAGAGTAGATTGAAGGGGGCAAGGGACGGACACTGGTTAAAAGATTAGTGGGTAAACAAGTAAGAGATGATTTGTATTCTGTTATATGACTGTACCACATTTTATCTGTTTGCTTTTGTTTTTTTCAGTTTTATTGAGATTTAATTGACATTCAGGGTTGTATTAGGTCAAGGCGGATAATATAATGACTTGATACATGTATATATTGGGAAATGATTGCCATAATCAGTTTAGCATCATTCACCTCACATAGTTGCAGGTTTGTTTTTTCTTTTCTTAAAAGTCGAGCTTTTAAGATCTACTTGATTAGCAACTTTCAAATATATAATGTAGTATTACTAGTAATAATCACCATGCTGTATGTGATATCCCAGAACTTACCTTGAAGTTTGTACCTTTTGACTATTCCAGCACCTCCATCACCTCCTTTGCTCCTGGCAACCACCAATCTATTTTCCTTATCTATGAGTTCAGTTTTTAAAAATGCCACATATAATTGAGGTCACCCAGTATTTCTATTTCTCTGTCTAGCGTATTTTAATTAGCATGATGCTCTTGAGGTCCATTCGTATTGTTGCAAATGGCAGGATTCCTATTTTATGGCGAAATAATATTCCATTTATACACTTATATTTATATCTGTGTATTATATTTATTCATTATGGATAGACCCTGAGGTGGTTTGTATGTCTTGGCTATTGTTAATAATGTTGTAGTGAATATGGGGGTACAGATATATTCTTTGAGAAAGTTATTTTGTTTCCTTTGGTTATATACCCAGAAGTAGAATTACTGGATCATATGATGGTTCTGTTTTTATCTTGAGGAATCCCCATACTGTTTGCCATTTTAACTGCCTCAGTTTATGTTCCCACTAAAACAACGTGGAGATTCTCTTCCTCCACATCATTGCCAGTGCTTATCTTTGGTCTTTTTTGATGATAACCACTTGGTAAGATGATATATCTCATTCTGGTTTTGATTTACATTTCCCTGATGCTTAGTGAGTGTTCATGTGATGAACATCACGATTGGTTGGGACTAAGGCTTCTATGAATATTTGTGGACAAGCTTTTGTGTGGGCATATTTTCAGGGCTGTTAGCAAATCTCTAAGAGTGGGGTTACTGGGTCCCGAGATAGGTCTATGTTTACCTCCTGAGAAACTCCCAAAAGATTTTCTAAAACAGTTTTGCCATTTTACATCTCTGCATACAATGTATGAGAGTTCCAGTTGCTCCACATCCCAGCAGGCACTTTGTCTTTTTGATGTTAGCCATTCTAATAGGTGTGTGTAATGTTATCTTACTGTGGTTTTAATTTGCATTTTTTCTGATGGCTAATATTGATGAGTGTCTGGATCTTAATCTCTTCATCCAGAAAGTTTATTTTATCCTCATTGTTGAAACTTTGGTTTCTTTCAGCAGAGACTTATAATAACTTTTATTTATTTTTTGCATTTATTTTTTTTCATGTCCAGTTAATATGTGTTAGTGTGTACTTTTTCAATCTTACTTTTTAAACCTCTGACCCTTCGTAATAACTTTCCAAAGTACTTAAAGGATATATTATGATTTATTAAAAGTTGACAGTGGGGATCCCTGGGTGGCGCAGCGGTTTGGCACCTGCCTTTGGCCCAGGGCGCGATCCTGGAGACCCGGGATCGAATCCCACGTCGGGCTCCCGGTGCATGGAGCCTGCTTCTCTCTCTGCCTGTGTCTCTGCCTCTCTCTCTCTCTCTCTCTCTCTCTGTGACTATCATAAATAAATTAAAAAAAAATAAAAGTTGGCAGTGGCCTGTTTGGTCTCACAGTTTTGCTTTGGGAATCCCACGTCGGGCTCCCGGTGCATGGAGCCTACTTCTCCCTCTGCCTGTGTCTCTGCCTCTCTCTCTCTCTCTCTCTCTCTCTGTGACTATCATAAATAAATAAAAAAAAAAAATAAAAGTTGGCAGTGGCCTGTTTGGTCTCACAGTTTTGTTTTTGGGAAGCCAATGCATTTAAAACGGAAAAGTAGAGCAGCCCTGTGGCTCGGCGGTTTAGTGCCGCCTTCAGCCCAGGAGACCCAGGATCGAGTCCCACGTCGGGCTCCCTGCATGGAGCCTGCTTCTCCCTCTGCCTGAGTCTCTGCCCCTCTCTCTATCTCTCTCTCTCCCTGTCTCCCATGCATAAATAAATAAAATCTTAAAAAAAAAGTTAAAGCTGATGATGGGAAATAGTATAAACAAATTGACTTAAAAAAATGGGAAAGTATAATACTGACATTAAATTTTTTATTTTACCTTTATTTGTGTCTGACAGTGTAATTTAATTTTACCCGTTATCCTATACAGGGTCCGACTATTACTTTTTATGTGTTACCATGTAGGATGGGAATGCATTGCATGTGATAGGAACAATTCTGGGTAAACATAAATTGTCCCTAAATATCCAACTGAAACGCGGATTTTAAATTCCTTTCCAGGTTCCTGATGTTATCAGCAGCATAAGGCAGCTATCTAAAGCTGCCATGAAAGAGGATGCCAAAGCCAGCAAAGACAACGAGGATGCCTTTTACAACTCCCAGAAGTTCGAAGTCCTGTACTGCGGGAAGGTGACGGTGACCCACAAGAAGGCGCCGTCGAGCCTCATCGACGACTGCATCGAGCAGTTCAGCCTGCACGAGCAGCAGCGCCTGAGGCTGCAGGGCGAGCAGCGCGGCTCGGAGGCGGGCGCCGACCCGGCGGTCTTCGAGGCCCCGGGGCCCGGCGCGGCCGCCGACGTCCTGCCCGAGGAAGGGGACGGCCTCCCCGACGCCCGGCCTGCCCCAGCAGCCGCGGCCAGCCTGCCGGGGCTGCCCAGCTCTCGGGGGGGCTTCCCCGAGCGCATCCTGGAAGATTCCGGCCTTGATGAACAGCAGCAGGAGTTCCGGTCTCGGTGCAGCAGCGTTACCGGAGTCTTGCAAAGGAAAGTTCACGAGAACAGCCAAAAACCGCAGCCGCGGAGGAGACACGCCAGCGCCCCGAGTCACGTGCAGCCCTCGGATTCTGAGAAGAACAGGACGATGCTGTTCCAGGTGCTGCCGGGCGGGGCGCTGGCGGGGCGCTGGCGGGGCGCTGGCGGGGCGGGGCGGGGCGGGGCGTGGCGGGGCGGGCGGGCGGGCGCCGGCGTGGGCGGGGCCTCAGCGCGCAGGGGCAGCAGGCCCCGCCCCATTCCGCACTCCGCAGCGGCCCACGCAGCTTCCGCTCCATCCTGCAAGCAGGGAGAGCAGGTGGACAGAGGAGCAGAGGAAAGTGGGGTAGGGCTCAGAGGCCGACGTGGAATATGGATTTTAGGAAGTGAGGGAGCAGGGCATGGAGAGAGGGAGGAAGAAGCAATTCAACAGCTTACCCTTCATATCACCAGCATTTGCCTTAGGTTGATTCTTAAGTAGATGCTGTGTCTTACAGAGGATTTAAAGATGTGAATTTGGGCAAGTGTGATAGGCCTGGAGGCGAAGGGGGGAGTTTTCCGTAGAGAAGGAAAAGCCTAGAGACTCACAGGTGTATTTTCAGATGATGTTACACAAAAAAGGAGAGTTAAAGAAACGCCGTGGGTCTGACAACTTCCTGGATTCGTTGCTAAAGTAATGTGCAAGCTGTATTATGGGTGTAAAAGATACACCTTAATTAAAAGGTAGTTTTTGAATTTCTACAGGATATAGGAAATGTCAAGTTCCACCTAAAAGAACTTGAGTCAAAACAGTGCCCTGGAGAGGTTAAGTCCTCCTGACAAGGTTAAGCTTGTAAGATGTGAGTTTTCTTGAAAAAAATAAAAGAGCAACTCTTCTCCCTTGAGTAGGAAATTCCACAGCGTACCTTGGTAAACAGTCCCAGTGTGTAATACTTGCTTATCAGAAGTTCATGGGTTCTTTTGTTTTGTCCTGTTTTGCTTTTGATAACTCTAGCCATGTAATGAAAGTATCCACAGTCTTTTTTTGGGTGATATGTTGACTGAGCTTCCTCTCTTTTTGGGACTATCAGATTTATTCATTTTCTTAGCCACAGTTATTGATGTTAATTTCTTTGGTTGGCGATTTTCATACATTTTAACTAATCTGCTCAGCTGCAGATATTATCTTTTTGTTGACCACTTGGTCAACAAAATGATTATATGATTTGTATGATTATAAATCATGGTTAAATAATTCATGTTTTTAGAAATCATGAAGTGAAGAACGGTTGCATGTTTTTAAAAAGACAATCATTTTTAATGAAAAAAAATGGTTTCTTTTATCTTATAAATTAAGACCAACTTAATTTTCATGATTTGTAGACAAAAGGAGGAAATATGTTGAGGGAGCTGATATTTGCAGTTGAAATACTGATTGGATTGAATCTGTATCACTAGTTACATATGTCATCGTAAAGTAAGATGTTAGGTCCTCGTGAGTTGAAATTAACTGGCATGTTTTTATTTTTAAGGTTGGACGGTTTGAGATTAACCTTATCAGTCCAGACACTAAATCAGTTGTGCTTGAGAAGAATTTTAAAGATATCTCTTCTTGTTCTCAGGTACGTATGTCATATATTTGGCAAAACCAACTTAAATCTTGTTTTTAAATTAACCACAAAACAACTAGACTTAAACTCAAATTTTACTGTTTTTTTTTTAAATTTTAATTTTTAAGTGGATTTGTCTTAAATAAGAGTGCTCCTGTGTTTGTGTCTCTACTACAAACAAAATTCTGTCCACGTCCCTCTGTATCATAGTAGTTGGTTCTCATTTTTATCACCCCTTTCTCCTCATAATGTCACTTCATCAAATTTCATCCTCAGGTGGAATTTTTGTGGTGGTGAGTTCTTTTGAAAATACCTCCACAGCTAGTGTTTTTCAGAGTTTTGGGCAGTGGGACTTGTGGGTGTCACTGAGTCATATTATCGTAGTAGATAGTAAAAGGAGAACTAGCACTTTCCACTTCTTTTCATGTAAAGGCCAAAGTTTGAAAAGAAAGTTTTGGTGTATTTTTGTCATTTTGTGTATTTTTAAATCATAAATTGTTTTTGAACCCTTTGAAATAACTGATACAGTTAAACGTGTACAAGGCCATAGAGGCATAAAACAGTGTCCTAAGTCCCACAGTAATAATTTAGGATGTCTATCACAAAGTTGAAGCCACCTAAATGTATTGTAAACACAGAAACAGTTTTCGAAGATACTGGAGTTGAGTGAGTATCTAGATCTAAATATAGGAAGGTGAAGAATGCAAGGATACATCTGTGGAGGTCTCTGGAATAGAGAGGAGTTAACTTCTTTCCCAGCAGGATGACTTAGATGCACCTCTAGGGACTCAGGTCTTGCCAAGGCCCACTTTTGTATTTTAACGTTGAAAAATCAAGACTACCTATTTATTTTTAAATTTCAGAATTAGTGTAGCTGTGGGTTTAATATTCAGATGTTCTGCCTTTCAAAAATGATAAACTTTTGTACCTCTTGTTAATTATTTGCCTTGGGCTCTGCTAGTGCTGTTTCACTTCTAATATTTTATTTATTCATTTAAAGATTTTATTTATTCATGAGAGACACATAAAGAGAGTCAGAGACATAGGCAGAGGAAGAAGCAGGCTCCCCTCAAGGAGCTCGATGCAGGACTCGATCCTGGAGCCCAGGATCACGACCTGAACTGAAGGTTGATGCTCAACTGCTGAGCCACCCAGGTGTCCCACACTTCTAATATTTTAATGTTTTGTTACTGGTGACCTAAAATTATGGCATGAAGATAAAAACTTTTTACTGAAATAACTGAGAGAGTAGCAGTGTCTAATTATAGGAATGAAAAATGGCAATTTTCTAAATTCTGGTTTAAAATACCAAAAATTGGGTAGAAAGATTATATTCACTTGAACTGAGAAAGTAGTTATTAAGTCTTTGTGTAATTACCTGTTTACTGGGGAGTCCCTGCAGGATCAGTTTTGTGAGGGCAGGTGTCTTATTTCATGGTGTCTCATTCTGTAGGGCATCAGAATAAAATGTTAAGATAGAGCTTAGTACTTAGATGTTCAGTAAATGTTGAATAAACATTTCTGCGTGTGGGACTTTGTGGCAAGTACAGAGGATAAAGTGGCGTACTGTCCAGTGTAGTTCCTGCTGCTCAGAACGAGAGTTATCCTAAAAACTTGTGCCTCTCACCCATACATTCCTCAAGTCTCCAGTAAGAAAACAGTAATGCTCATTGAACATCCAGAGGAGGGGAAAATAGAGGGGGGAAAAAAGAACCAACCAAACCAAATATATAAAACTGGTTCAAAAATGATTTTTGCTTTGTCCTCTCTCTTTTTTTTTTAAGATTTATTTACTTATTTTTATTTATGATAGACGCACAGAGAGAGAGAAAGAGGCAGAGACATAGGAGGGAGAAGCAGGCTCCATGCTGGGAGCTCGACATGGGACTTGATCCCGGGTCTCCAGGATCGCGCCCTGGGCCAAAGGCAGGTGCCAAACCGCTGAGCCACCCAGGGATCCCCCTGTCCTCTCTTTTTTTAAAGTGAGGATGTGGGGGTATGCCTGGGTGGCTCAGTGGTTGAGCATCTGCCTTCGGCTCGGGGCATGATCGTGGAGTCCTAGGAGCAAGTCCCAATTGGGCTCCTCATGGGGAGCCTGCTTCTCCTTCTGCTTATGTCTCTGCCTCTCTCTCTGTGTCTCTCATGAATGAATAAATAAAATCTAAAAAAATAAAAATAAAAAATAAAGTGAGGATGTGGAGAAAGGGGAACCTCTTGCACTGTTGGTGCAAATGCAAACTGGTACAGCCACTCTGGAAAACAGTATGGAGGATCCTCAAAAGTTAAAAATAGAGCTACTTGTCACCAGCAATTGCACTTCGAGGTATTTACCCAAAGGGTACAAAAGTACAGGTGTGAAAGGGCACATGCACTCCAATGTTTATAGCAGCATTATCAACAGTAGCCAAATTATGGAAAGAACCCAAATGTCCATTGGCTGGAGAATGGATAAAGAAGCTGTGGTGTGCGCGAGTGTGCGCGCACGCACACACACACACACACACTGGAATATTACTCAGCCATCAAAAAGAATGAAATCTGGCCATTTGCAATGATGTGGATGGAGCTAGAGTGTATTTTGCTAAGCTAAATAAGTGAATCAGAGAAACACAAATACTGTATGATTTCACTCATATGTAGAATTTAAGAAACAATACAGATGAACATAGGAGAAGGGGGAAGAAAGACACAGAGAAGCAAACCATAAGAGACTCTTAATAATAGAGAACAAACTGAGTGCTGCTGGAAGGGGAGGTGGGTGGTGGGGGCTTGGCTAAATGGGTGAGGGGTATTAAGGAAGGCACTTGTGATGAGCACTGGGTGTTGTATGTAAGTGATGAATCACTGAATTCTACACCTGAAACCAATTTTACCATTTATTTTAACTAACCAGAATTTAAATAAAAACTTGAAATAAAAAGAAAAAGCAAGCTTTATATCCCAACCTTCTGGTTCAGAAAAAGACTTACACATTTGTGCAAAGGCCTTTGATCAGAATAATTGTTTAGTTAACCTCTGCTCCTCACTGAATAGCCCTGCTCTTATTACTTCTTTCCACAGACTTGAACTGATAGACTTGCGTCAAATTCAGCAACAGACCTGCTTTTTAACACATGCACCCCTACAAACAGTTCTTTCCACAAAATCTATAGGACTGTGTCCATGACAAGCTTGAGGAATAGGGAGTGGTTTTCTTTCCTGGAAACATTGCCACTGCTCAAAGACTCCCTGAGTTAGTGAGGTCCTATAAGTTTTTCCCATTTAGTACTATAAGCTAGTGAAAGATATTTTGTTGTCACTAAGGAGTTGTACCAGATGGAGCTAACTTCCAGCTCATGAATGGTAACCTCACCCCTCCTTACTTTTTTCTTTTGGTTGAAATGGATTTCCTTTATTCGTATCCATTGGATTGATACCATTCAATGGATCCATATCCACTGAATACTGCCAGAAAAGTGGTTACCATTTATCAAAGTTATGTGCCAGTAACTATAATAGGGAATTCTTAGCTGTACATTTCAAAAATTGCTGAGATGGGTGCCATTACTACTCTTTTCTAATGAGAAATGGAGCCTCAAAGATCGTTACTAGAAGCCTAGCACAATGTCTCATACCCTGCAGGTGGGTTGAACTAAGAATGAAGCACAAATCTGTCAGAATCCAAAGCCTACTTTCTTTTCACTGGGATTTAGGTTACTTCAGGACAACTGTACATTTCTTGTATACCCTGCTTTCTAAAGTATTATGTTTGCTATTAAAATAACAAGGTGTGCGTACTAATTGCTATGTATGTATTCAGCCTGGCTGAAGTTCACAAATGATTCAGAATATTTTATTAAGTATAGCTGAGCTTATTTTGTGTGGGTTTGGGAAGTATAGTGGTTTGTAAATTTGGATAGTTGACACCTGCAGTAATATCTCCATTGTATTGGTTTTCTAACAGCTGTGGCTCCTTACATGTCTATATATGGACAGAGACTCTAGTATGTTGAATGCATACTTTAGGGAATTGCATGCCATTTAATTAAAGCATGGTTAGTTGTAGTTTTTCTGATTCTTAGCTTCATATAGACAAGAAAGCAGTTTATGATAAACCATCGGACTGCTTGTTCTAAGAAGACTAATAAATTGAAAACTCCATTACTTGCAAATACTAAGTAGTAATTTTATTACAGGAGACAATGAATCATGTCATCATCTTTTTTTTTTCCTGTGGCCCAGAGTCACAGTGTGCAAGAGTGTCTGAACCAAAACAATGTGAATTCCTCTTTCGCTTTATTTTATGTGTCAAAAGATCACTGCATACATTTCCTATGCCATTATGTCCCCTATCACTGGGCTGAGAAAGACAAATTCATGGAAGTGTGAAAGCATAGAACTCATGCCAGTTTTCATAGTGTTAATTAGTAAAGACTGCACTTCTTTTCCCCTTGTAGGGTATAAAGCATGTGGATCATTTTGGCTTTATCTGTCGGGAGTCACCAGAGCCTGGACTGAGCCTTTATATCTGTTATGTGTTCCAGTGTGCCAGCGAATCTCTGGTAAGTGGTATGATTCTTGTCTGCATGCTCCTGCCCACACATCCGGCTGACAGGAGACTTGTCTCTTATGAACCCAAGCCTCACAGAACTGCCACCAGTGGAAAAAGAAGAGGGCATCTAGAAACTGGTTTCTGTTAATTAAAGCAGCAGTAGAAAAACAAAAACAAATTGTCATGGTAATTTTTATTATTTTTTATTTTTTTTTGTCATGGTAATTTTTAAGCCCAGATACTTTCTTGAGTTTAATAAATCCAGTCATGTTATCAGGACTATTTTTAAAAGGTAGGAAAAGACTAATGATAGGAGAAGAGCTGTTATTTTTTCCATTGCTCATGTCAGATAATAAGGAAGATTACTGATCTCTTATTCTCGGAATTATTATAACATCTCAGAGGAGGTAATGTTTACATCAGCAGAGCAGAGAAAGATTTTGTTTTCTTTCTTTATTTCATTAGGCACTGTTCTCATTTTTTAAAAACTTTATTTTTTAATGGTCTTGTTTTTGCTTTCATTTTCTCTCTTTGGAATGTGAAAGTTGATTCTTCTTTAGAACACCCTCCCTCCACTCCCTCCACCTGCCCCTTTATGGCAGCAGTTGGAGTTAAAGAAAAATTTAAGGCAAATTTAGAAAAGCATGTGAATGACAAAACATATTTTGATATTTTTCCTTAAAATTTATTAGTTTTTCTTCCATTTGTAATATGTCTCCTAACCATTTTAACACAAACCCTTACGTCTATCACCATAGCTTGAAGAAAAATATTTTCTTAGACATATAACCCTCCTGTAAGCATTTCTCCTGGGGAAACACACACCACTTAGACATAGACAACAAGCCAGGCAGCATTCTTCTCACTTCTTTGGTGCATATTGCTGTCATTTCTGCTCAACTCTGGCCTTCCATAGTCACCGTGTGGAAGGAATACTGAGGTATAGGAATAATGAAGAAATGAGAGTGAAATGGTACAAAAGCACTTTCTGCCTGGGACCCTCTGGACCTCAATTTGTTTCTCTGGGGATTATAGCACTCCCATCACTAACAGTTTCTTACTCAAGAGAGTTCCATTTGCATTTCATTCTCATGCTAGATAATTAACCATACCTAGGATAAATCCACATGTTGAGATCCAGGTGACCATGGTATAATAGGCACAGTTCAGGATTCAAGATAGGAATTTGAGAGTTGCCACTATGTAAATGGTAGTTGAAGGCCTGAGAGCAGGTGAGCACCTGCAGGGAGAGAGAGAAAGCCAAAGAGAAGCAGCAATGCATCACTGGAAAGTGCCAACCAAGTAAAACGTAGGAAGAAAATAATGTCTGGAGAATCTGCTGCCCTGCTGCCCGCTCACCCCTCACTCCCTTCTTTCTTCCCTCTTCCTCGCTAAGGCTGGTTCTTCCACATTCTGGATTCCTGATTCTTCTAACTTTCCAAAACCTGTTTTTTATTCCATGTTTTATTTTGGCATCTCCATTTTCCCAGCTTCCCAGTTTAGAAATCATAACACATTCTCCTTCACCTTCTATATATCCAGTTATTTGCCAAATCCTGTTAACATAAAGATAGAAAGGTTTCTTATCCATTTCTCATTCTTTCCCCTCTGCCTGATTCTGGGCATTCACCTTCCTTGCTTAGACTATCACACTAGTGTCCTAACTAGTCTCCCTGCCACTAGCTTAATCTGTCATCATGCTAAAGCCATATGATGTTTCTCACAAAATTTCCAGGAACCAGTTAATGCCTCCTTGTTAAGAGACAAAGTCTAGATTGTCTGGCATGGCAGAAGGACCTTTCTCCTTCTCTGGTCCCCACCAGAATACCTCTCCTTTTCATGACTGTGTCCTCCCACAGACTGTCCCATCTCTTTAGCTGGTCTCTGGGCCAGAAAGCAGAGGCTGGTGTGATGGTGTGATGTAGCTTTCGTTTGGTTTGCTACTGAAGCAGCAAATGGTTCATGCAGGGGACACATGGGATCAAGGATTTATATGAGTGGCTGGGGCTCACATAAGTACAGCTAAAGTTCTGAGATCACTGTTGGTTGTACAGAGTGAGGAGTCTGCTGTGTCAGAGGAGGCCAAAGCCAGGGCTCACACTTTTACATTGTTAGGCAGAGAAGGTGGCCATTGGGTTTCATGGTCTACCCTGCTGCAAAACAAAGGAGATTATGCCGTGTTTTCATTACCCATTTTTCACATTCTATTTTCTCCTGCCTCTTTGGATGTGAGGCAGGTCTGCTCTTGCTTTACTGTGACTTGAATCCCCTTCTTTTCTATTTTGTTTTTGTATACATCCTGGTGAAGCCTTTTTGGATGAATTTTTCTTTTTGGTGGGAATTGACTTCTTTTAGTTGCTTTGTTGTCAGTGCTCTCGCCCCATATTGTTCATAAGTCTCCAAAAATTCCTATCAATCCCACTCTTATTTACATAGCATTCCAGTTCACTAGATTACTAATACCACAAGGTCAGGACCATTCTTATTCTTGTCATATCCCTGCACCCCACTGTTTCTTAAGTGTGTATTTTGAGTGAGTGAGTGCAATACTCTTAACTAAGGCAATCATTGTCTAGGTGCTGGTTTATTTCATTACTGTATAACCTGCACTAAGAGGAAGATCACATAAAACCTTTTTTTATTTTTAAGATTTTATTTATTTATTCATGAAAGACACAGAGGCAGAGACATAGACAGAGGGGGAGAAGCAGGCTCCCTGTAGGGAGCCTGATGTAGGACTTGATCCCAGGACCCGAGGACCATAATCTGAGCCAAAGGCAGATGCTTAATCACTGAGCCACTCAGATACCCCTGCATAAAAGTTTCTTATTCTCAGCTTCTTAGAGGTTTTGTTTTGTTTGTAGGTTGGGTCCCCCCCCCGCCATACATGTAAAATAACTTTGTGAAACAGAGTCAGAGTAGAAGTTCTGGAAATGTGCTGTATTTTCCACCTTAAGAAGCTCTGTGACTAAGGCAACAGCCCAGTGTGGCTGAGAATGTCTTCCTTTTACATCGAAGCTGTATCAGAATCTCCATTTTGGCACTTTTAGGAATAACAGGACTTTGCTAGAATCTTTCAAAACTTCTTGATTCTAGGGACGCTCAGCAGTTGGGTGTCTGCCTTGGGCTCAGGGTATGATCCCGGGGTCTGGGATCTAATCCTACATTGGGCTCCTTGTGGGGAGCCTGCTTCTTGCTTTGCCAATGTCTCTGTCTCTGTCTCTCTCTTCTGTATCTCTCATGAATAAGTAAAATACTAAAAAAAAAAAACTTGTTGATTCTAGTTTTTTTTTTAGTAAGCATCTTAATTGAATAGTGGGGCATCAGAATTGCAAGCTAGAAGAAAAATTAGATATGATTTCCTGTATAAAAGAATATGGTTCAAGCAGATGACATATAGAACAAAACAAGAACAGTTAATTAAATATTATAGTTTAAGCAGCGTTATGATTGATGTGGCATGGCAGTTGTCATCATCTTGTAAGATGTCAACATCTTACTTTGTGTAAGACAAAGTACTACAAAACTACACATGCTGACTTATCTTCTCTGAGCAAAAAGAATACATAACCAGCATTTTCTTTTTTGTCTTTGTCATAGTTGCTGTGAATTGATAAACAGTGTAGTGTGTTCAAGGGTCCTGGGGAGTTACACTCCAAGTTTAGATGCTCAGTATGCCTTCCTTCCTTCCTTTGTAAAATAGCTGTAGGTGGTTGGCTTCATCTTGTTTAATCAACCCTTGAGATTTGTGGAAAACAAAATTTTTACACTCTCCAAAATTGTTTCAAAAGATATGGGAAAAAATGGAAATTGCTACTGATAGACAAAAAGTAAAACCCCACAGATGCAGACAATAGTATCAGGAAAGGTGCGAAAAAAAAAAGGAAAGGAAAAAAAACTCAGGCTCCCAAGACCCAGAATTCGTGTAGGGTTTAATAGTTTACATTTTCCTGGGAATTAAACTAGGTAATCCTGTGAAGTCCTTACATATTCTGTGATTGATAGACTTATTCCTAAGTGCCATAAAATACCTAAATTTGGCGCATAAATGTTTATGAGCATTATCTTCATTATGGATTTTCACCTTTAATATTAGAAGTTGGCTTTCCTTGTCCCACCTCATACTTTTCACTGGAAATTTAATTTTGCCTGATGGCAATGCTAAGAAAACTCTTCTTCTGTTTGCACAAAACATTTATAATTTTAGAAGTCAAATAAATATTTTAATAATATTTGTGTCTGGAAGAAATTAGTAGCCACATATTAGATACCATTGAAATGGCCTCTTGTTTCATCTAGAAATAGAGAAGAAAACATGAAAATTCAATATTTCCATTGGAGGTCTTTATAAGATAATATTACTAAAATCAAATAATGAAACCATATGAAAGCTAAGCAGATAACTCATCCTTTTAGTGCCTTTAACAAATGAGAAACAAGAACATAGAAATAAACATGTGCATAAGTAATTGAAATTGTTTTTGAATACACACATAACAAGGCAAATGAAATAAAGCTGCAAAGGCATTAAAATTAGACTTGTACTTTTATTTTCAAGAACTAGAAATCTTTATTTTTTAATTATAGTAAAAAGAACAGACTTTATGAATAACTCATTTTTATTTATGGAACAATGTGAAATTATTCATCAGCCTTTTAAAAACTTGATAACACACAGTAAAACATCACTGAATTAATGACTGGCTGGTGCTTAGTGTTTGATCTCTCCTTATAATAATATTAGAAGAATAAAGTTTCATTTCAGGTTCTTTATACACTCAAATGCAGAAGTAGATTAAATCCTTTTAGTACATGTGCTGCCGAAGCGAGCACTAGATTAAATCCTTTAAATAATAGCTCATTCTTAAAGCAGGCTGAAAGGGGGAAAGCAAAGACTTTAAAAAGTGGTATTCACTACCAAAGCTAGCTTGAGTGAGGCCCTGGGTCCTCCACAGCTCTCTATGGCGGTTTGAGACTTTGATCTCAGTTCTCCAGTGTCTGGGAAAACCACAACTTACATTGATGACTTCATCACAGAGACATGGCCTGAAGTCAGTTTAGCAGTGCAGGAGGATGAGCTGATAGTTGACCCCAAAGAAGCAACCAGGAAATGAGACTGCTAGATTCACACTTCTTGATTGAGTCATTGGAAAGGCTAGGAGAAACCACATGGTAATTTTCAAACTGCTGACCTAATGGTGAGACCTAAGTGCTCCACAATATGATGTCACAACTTATTATCACAAATCAGAAGCAAAATGATAATAAATGAGCAGATGTAGAGGGAATACCAGTAACCTTCACAGACTTCCCTCAACATTATTTCAATTGAACTCCTTTCCCATGACTTTGCTGAAACCCATGCTTTATTTATTTTTACACTAAAAATGATCCAGAAGGATAAAGTCAATAGGATACCTATTACCAAAAGTAAACATGAAACCTATTTTGTTGCTTTCTATATATTGCACACAGAACTTCCAAAGAAATATGATATACTACTTAATGAAACAAAGATCTGATTGTCAGTTAAACTGTCAGTGGCGGTATAGCACTCAGAGGGATCTAAAAATAGCATTCAAGTAATCTTTGTTAGACACATGAAAATGGTCTTACTTTATCCAGCTTTCAATGATAGTATAAGTGAAGGTTTAACTTTACACTTCATATTTTCTCTCTACTAGCTCTGTAGTCGTCAAATTCCATTATTTATTATTTAGTTAGTGTCGGCAAAGTCTCCATATTTCTGTTGGGCTTTTAATGTCTTACTATGAAGGCAAACATTTATTAGAGACCTAAGTTTTATTTCTTCTTGTAGGTTGATGAGGTAATGCTGACTCTGAAACAAGCCTTCAGCACCGCAGCTGCCCTGCAGAGTGCCAAGACCCAGATTAAGCTGTGCGAGGCCTGCCCTATGCACTCTTTGCATAAGCTCTGTGAAAGGATTGAAGGTACAGTAGAACTTGGTGAGGGCGGAGGAGGAGTTTGCTTTGGCATCTGGGAAGTGAGAAAGTCATTACTGTCAGTGAATGGGTCTTTGTTTCCAGGTGAAACCAGAGCTTGGAGAATCATTTCTCAGGTCTGGTCACATTTGTGTTCTCAGTGTCTCTGAGGCACTTGGCTTTTTCCTTCCTCTTTATTTCTCTTTTTAATTTTTAATTTATTTTTTTGAAGGCAGACTCAAGGAAGGGAGTTGTATTTCCCACAGTTCTTCAGACTGCTCTGTACTTGGTGGGAACTGACCAAATATTTGTCGAATGGGTGAAGAGAGGCAAAGGAATCCCAGAATGTCAGCTGTTTAAGTCTCTTTTTATTCTCCTCTCACTTGATGATGTGTTCCTTTTCCCTAAAAGTATAGAACTGGGATGAGCCTCATGAGGCTTTTGAGGAGTATTTGAAAATGATGGAGATAATGGATATGATATCATAAAGCAAGTTTTTAAAAAAGTATTCTGAGGAGGGAAGAGGGGGAATGAGGAAGAGGTGACTCTGTGACTCACATTCCCTTTCTCATTATCTGTTATTAACAAAAAAGGTTGAAAACTACTTCACAAGAGAAGAAACACAATTCAGTAAACACTTGTTAAGCATCTGCTTTGTGCCAAGCAGTGTGCTAGTCACTGGGAAGACAAATGATTGAGATGTGGATTATGCCTTCAGAAGCTTACCGTCGAGAGGGGAAGACAGGCATATGAGCTGGTTAATGCAATTTAGCATGATAGGTGTTATGATAGATGGGGAGAGTGCAAGTGCAAGTGCCAGGACACAGCAGAGAATGATCTCCTCATTGTAAATGCAAATTGTGATTTCTGTTCAGTAGACAGCAGGATCATAGGCACAGGGCAAAATTGATGAACAGCAGTGTTTATTGAATATCCTTTCAACTGTGTGAACTGGGACTATTTAAATGTAATATTCAGATTTTAAAATTTCTGATTTACAGAATGCACATGATTTTCACACTTGTACCTTTACAAAAATGGAACATTCTTTGGTGTACAGTAAAGAGAACATTAGAAGTCTGTGGAGGAAATGCTGAATTGCTCAGGAATCAGTGTGGGTCAGTTTGCTATCCAAAGAGAGAAATATTCTTCCCACTTATCCTACTCAAAATGTACTCCAGATGTATCAAACCCCTCACTGTAAGCAAAATATTAAAGTTACTAATATAAGAATATTGTTATGTCCATAAACAAGGAAGCCTTTATTAAGATACAAAAATGCAAAAACTGTTAAAAGAAGACATTGACAGATTTGACTTCATAAGAATTTATATTTTTTACATAACTATTACCTTGGAAGTTAAATGAGGAGATAGCAGATTGGTAATCAGGATTTATTAGAATTCTTACTGTCTGAAAGAGAAAGATAAAACCACCAGTAGGAAATGTCACAATCCATATTAAAAAACACTCAAATGAAAAGGAAATTAAAAGGTTCAGTAATAAAAATGAGAATATTCTCAAACTCACTAGATGTCAGAGACATGAAAATGAAACCAATAATATGATAGTCATCATATTAACTTGATGAAATTGTGGGGATATTGATATATTTATGTGAGGCTGTTGTGTAAATTGGTATCACCATTTTGAGGGATGGTTGATAGAAATTCATTAACCTACAATTACCCACCAGTTCCCTGTCATGATAAGAGAAACTCTTTTAATTTTTAAGATTTTATTTATTTATTCAGGAGAGACACAGAGAGAGGCAGACACATAGGCAGAGGGAGAAGCAGGCTCCTCATGGGGAGCCTGATGCAGGATTCGATCCCGGGACTCTGGGATCATGGTCTGAGCCAAAGGCAGACGCTCAACCACTGAGTCACCCAGATGCCCCAGAAACTCTTAATGTAGGTTTACAAGGTGCCATTTTTAAGGTTGTATTGTTTTAAAATAAGGGAAAATTGTAAACAACCCAGATGTGTCTCAATAACATAACTGAAGTATGTTCCTACAATGGAATAATTAATAGGAACGGATTTCAACTGTGTATCAATTTGGATACATCTTAAAATTATATAATTGAGTAAAATGATAATTTGCTGAATAATACATACACTTTGCTATATCTGGAAAAAATGAATAATAGCTTATGTTTAATTTTTTTTAAGATTTTTATTTATTTGATAGAAAAAGAGAGCAGAAGCAGGGGGGATGGCAGGCAGAGGGAGATGGAGAAACAGGTTCCCCGCCAAGCATGGAGACTGATGCAGGACTTGATCCCAGGACCCTGGGATCATGACCTGAGCTGAAGGCAGGCACTTGAGCCACCCAGGTACCTCCTGTATTTCATTTTTAAAGAACTTTGAATATGTTCTACTTCTAGATTTACAGGAAAGTTGCAGAGAGTTTCCAAATGTTCATCCCCCATCCTCCCCAGTTGTTAACATCTCACTGGGCTATATAGCCCAGTGCAGTGTTCAGAATAGGAAATTAGTATTGGCACACCATTATTATCCAAACTAAACATTTCATTTGATCTTCACCAGTTGTTTCATTCATGTCCTTTATTGTTTCAGGGTCCTAGTCAGGATTCCAGCTTGTGTGTAATTGTTACTTTACCCTGGTCTCCTGCAGTCTGTAGCTACCCCTAAGTCTTTTGTTGTCTTCCATGACTTTGACATCCCCCCATGAGCATCTCTGTTACTTTGCTGGATGTCCATCAGTTCAGCCTGTGTGATGTTGTCTCACATTTGGCCTAAGGGCACCCCTCCTCAGCAAGAGCACTATAGAAATGGTGCGGCCTTCTTCTCAGTGAATCCTGTCATGGGGCTCATGGTGTTGAGGAGAGGAGTGTATTACTGATCATGCTGGCCTTATCACCTGGTCAAGGTGGTCTCAGCAATTTCCCATTATAAAATTACTACTCTTCCCCCTGGAGCCAACACATATTTTAGGGAAGATACTTTGAATCTATACAAATCTGTCTCTTTTGCCTTTGCTCACTGATTCTAGTATCTATCAAAGGCCAATTTAGCTCTATCTATAATATTCTCATACTAAAAAAATATATAGAATTTATATTGCTTGGGTAATAAAATATAAAGCAAATACATACACACAGTGTTATCTTAGAAGAAAATAACTTTTTGCTTTTAAAAATTTTTATAGGGATCCCTGGGTGGCGCAGCGGTTTGGCGCCTGCCTTTGGCCCAGGGCGCGATTCTGGAGACCCGGGATCAAGTCCCACGTCGGGCTCCCGGTGCATGGAGCCTGCTTCTCCCTCTGCCCATGTCTCTGCCCCCCCCCCTCTGTGACAATCATAAATAAATAAATTAAAAAAATAAAAATAAAAATTTTTATAAAGCCAGAAGTATTTTCATGGAAAATTTTTTGCCCAAGGACTTGATATAAATTATGTGTAAGACCTTGATAGATATAAAGATGACAGGATATAAAGAGGTAAACAATTTTGTGGTAGAATAATGACGCTAATTATGTCACTAAGTACTATTGCTATTTTTTCAAATTTTGTTTCCATGGAACAGGACCTACATGAGGAAGAGAGATTCCTGTTTATACTGTAGTTCTGTCTTTTGATATTATTAATAGTAAATTAGTATTAGGTCATGTTTTAAGCTTAGAGATTTTGGCCGATTGCTAGTATTCACCTATGAGTTTCTACGGTGTCTGTGCTTGTTTGAATACTGAATGGTACCTGGTTATGCTGCTGATTGGCATCTTTTAGAAACTTCTGGTTAATAATTCTGACTTCAAGATAACCGATGGGGGGGGCGTTGGTTTTGGTAAGGGTTCCCTCTGGCTTTAATCATTTTGTGGTAGCGTTCCAAAGTTTGTTATAGGCAGGGACACATCTCCTTGAGAAGATTTAACTTCAGAGCCTGCTGACAGAGGGACAAGCTGTAACATGATATATGCATTTTGATCTCTGCAGCTACACTCTCTTTAATACTTATTCCCATCATTTTCCATAGGTCTCTACCCCCCGAGAGCCAAGCTGGTAATACAGAGGCATCTCTCATCACTGACAGATAATGAGCAAGCAGACATCTTTGAGCGAGTTCAGGTAACATGATTTATAGTTCTCACAAATAAGATATAAGAAATGAGAATTGGATCCTATTTTATAAGTTTTTTTTCCCACTCCTCTCTCTGAAGTTAAAGATATATATCCTTTTGTACTATATATGATAGTTTAACTAGAATACCACTGTTACTCTTGCTCCTAAGAGCAGTGAAACACTTAGCTTTTTTTATGTCTGTCTGCCAGACGCATAAAACCAAGTGGGAATACAATAAAATGAGAGAAGCTGTGTTGTATACTGTGTTCTTGGTTTGACTGTTGGACAGAAAATGAAGCCAGTCAGTGACCAGGAGGAGAATGAGCTTGTGATTTTACATTTGAGGCAGCTGTGTGAAGCCAAGCAGAGGACACACATTCACATTGGAGAAGGCCCATCGGTGAGAAGATGTTTTTTTTGCCTTGACCTAATTTTATTTTGTTTATTTATTTAGTGAGAATATCACAGAAGATGTGAAAGAAGTTTCCTTTCTTTGTGTTCTCACCTTTAGGGTTAAAGTTCTATCATTTATTTTTCAGCATCTTAGTTTTATAGGAGGTTTTAGCATTGGGTTTTAGCATTGAGTTTTCAAATGTGAAAAAAATGGGTTTTTGGTATAAAAACAGTAATAACATGCTCATGATTTGGAATGAACTTTTCTTTTGGTGATATTGATCCATTTTATTTCAAATTCATATGTACATTTTATTTCATTACAAGTTTACATAACCTTGAACGGTAAACAGCAGACACTCAAAGAAGCAGTAGTATTTTGGAAACAGCCATTTTAGCTGCAAAGGAAGGTCTGATATTTTTGTGTCTATGATTGAGAACATGTTTCCAGCTGCATATAGATAAAGCAAGACACCAGCAACAGCCCTGTAAGGAGATGATGACATAGTTACTTCTCGATAACACAAAATCAGGAACAAGTTACATATCACTTTATTAGTAATTCCTGAATTGTATTCATTGAACATGTTCTTCTAGAGAACCTCCTGTGAGCCAAGCTGTGTGACGATGGTGAACAAAAAAGAAATGAATGAATCCTCCAGGGAAGAGCTCAAATATTGGAAAGGGAAATGCAAACAGATAAATGGACACATAGAATAGGCAAAAATGTGGCTTCTTAAAAGAATGCGCAGTGAGCCCCAAACTAGGTATTTCTTTGCTTTAGAGCTAGAGTGCAGAGTAAGAATAGAGGAAAGAATTCAAGAATTTAAGAGGAAGAAATTTTTGGGAGGAGGGAGTGGGAATGAAGTTTTAGGGGAGATAGTTTTCTTTCCTGCTAGTAGTAGGATTTTCCCTCCCTCCCTCCCTCCCCGCTTCCTTTCTTCCTTTCATTTATTCATCTGATATTTACTGAGCAGCTACTGTGTCAAGCACTGTAAGCATTGTGCTAAGTACCAATACAATTTCCCTATTTTAGTCATGTTCTTTGCCTGAAAGCCTGAGAAGAATGTCCTCCCCATCCTTTATCCACAGCTGAGCCCAGTCCAGCCCACATCCATATTCATTGCTTTTTTTCCTTTCTTGATGAGGTCATATTTCTTTTTATCAGTAACGTCTTAGATGGCCCCATGGAACCAATTCTTATGTGGACCTCTGATTACCTTCTGTATGGA
This sequence comes from Nyctereutes procyonoides, assembly GCF_905146905.1. Classification (NCBI taxonomy): domain Eukaryota; kingdom Metazoa; phylum Chordata; class Mammalia; order Carnivora; family Canidae; genus Nyctereutes; species Nyctereutes procyonoides. The sequence continues at coordinate 29,035,358 of NW_026575121.1, read as the reverse complement.
CTGTACTGAGTATCTGGTCTGGTCCCTCAGCTTCTGATTTCCCTATCCTTCAGGTGATTTTTGAATACTCCTTTCAGATAAATCTTTCCCCAAACATTACTTTCACAGTGACACCCCTCTGCTTATAAATTCTGATCAGTGATTCATCCTTTTCAGAGTTTCATCTCCAGCCTCACTTTCCAAGTTAACCATCCACTACTTTTCTTTTAGTCCCACACCTGCACCTACTCCCTTTCCCATGAACATTGGTCTTTATTATTTTGCTAACGTCATCCCCAGTGCTGAGACTGTCTACACCCCCGTTTTTTAAAAAAGATTTATTTATTTATTTATTCATGATAGACATAGAGAGAGAGAGAGGCAGAGACACAGGCGGAGGGAGAAGCAGGCTCCATGCTGGGAGCCCGACGTGGGATTCGATCCCGGGACTCCAGGATCGTGCCCTGGGCCAAAGGCAGGCGCCAAACCACTGAGCCACCCAGGGATCCCCTCCACCCCCATTTTTTATGCCTGTGGAATCTTGCCCATTTTTTATTCCTCACCTCTGAGACCCACAACCAACCTTTTTACTTCTGAGACCCACAGCCAAGTTTTAGGCTTACAGATTTTTTGATACATGTTGTTTTGTGTTACTGTTTAATGTGAATATATTCCCTCCTCAAACAGATAATAAATTTTCTCTCTTGGAAATTTTCTAGCACTACCAACCATGTATTGATACACATAGTAGCTTTTTAATACAATAGGAGGAAAGAGAGAGAACCTAATATATTATACATACTGTAGATTCTCATACAGTTTAGTACTATCAATGAGTACTTATTGGTCTGAAAGATATATGACTCACACATGAAAATGGGACTATCACAGAGGTTTAGCAGGTTTCAGTTTTACTGGAGGATGCTTTGTTCTTTGAAGCTTATTTTCTGTGTTTTCCTTGGTAATTTGGATAAAAATATGCAGCTTGGAGATGGATGGTTATAGTTGTTAATCAAAATAGCAGTAAAAATTGACATCTTGAGTTTAATTTTTGTTAAATGCAGCAGGAATATATTAGCAGAAAGGAAAGGCAGAAAGAAAGGAATGTCTGTGTTTTTTATTACTTATAATATTAAAAAATAAACCCCTGTCCTTATAATCTCTATGCTCACAGTGTGGAACCTAAATTATTACTCCTTAATAGAGCTACAAAAGAATTCTTGTGCTTTTTAATGGCTTAGTTAAGCCCATTTTTAAAGCCTCATTTAACCTTGAGTGTTTCCAAACTAAAATTTATCTGTTTTTCTTTCTATAGACTATTTCAAATAGTACAATCCCGGAAAATGCAACAAGCAGTGGAAGGTTCAAACTTGACATTCTGAAAAATAAAGCTAAGAGATCTTTAACTAGCTCCCTGGAAAATATCTTCTCAAGGGTAAGATTAAACTGAGACTCTTAATTAGATATTAACATCTGTGTTTGCTAACTACTCTACTTCACTCTTAACTGGCTCACAGAAAATTTCTTTTAAAACCCAACAACAAACTACTAAGATAACTTTAATTAGGTAGCTTATTTATTTATTTATTTTTTTTTTTATAAATTAATTTTTATTGGTGTTCAATTTACCAACATACAGAATAACACCCAGTGCTCATCCCGTCAAGTGTCCCCCTCCGTGCCCGTCACCCATTCACCCCCACCCCCCGCCCTCCTCCCCTTCCACCACCCCTAGTTCATTTCCCAGAGTTAGAAGTCTTTATGTTCTGTGTCCCTTTCTGATATCTCCCACACATTTCTTCTCCCTTCCCTTATATTCCCCTTCACTATTATTCATATTCCCCAAATGAGTGAGAACATACACTGTTTGTCCTTCTCCGATTGACTTACTTCACTCAGCATAATACCCTCCAGTTCCATCCACGTTGAAGCAAATGGTGGGTATTTGTCGTTTCTAATGGCTGAGTAATATTCCATTGTATACATAGACCACATCTTCTTTATCCATTCATCTTTCGATGGGCACCGAGGCTCCTTCCACAGTTTGGCTATTGTGGACATGGCTTAGGTAGCTTATTTAAAGTAACCTCATGATTTATTCTGGTGCCTCGTATCTAAGTTTAAGCAAGAGATTTAGTAGTAGAGATATTATGTATAAGAAAGGGGAAATAGAATATTGATACCCAGTATTATAAGAACTTATTATTGTTTGCCACATAAAGTAGCTTTCATTTTGCTATTATTAGGAGCTGTCAGGGAACTCTGGAAATAGTATAAATTAATAGGAATTGATGTATTCCATTTATTTTATTGGGTATTTTATTTTAGAATCAAGATGATTTCTCTTTCCTTCCATTTTTCTCTTCCTGAATAATTCACTCATAAAGCTGTTAGATGAGACCAGACAAGGTAGATGTCTTAGAGCTGGAGGGTGGGGGACCCACAGTGGCTCAGAGCAGGGAGACTTAATGAGGTACTGTGTGTGGGGAAATCTAGACTGTGATGAGGAGGGGATCTGTTTAGGAGGGCAACCTAGTTCAGGAAGTCAGAGCTTGAGCCAGCAAGGAGGTCAGTCCTGCAGAGGGGTGGGCCAACATAGGATGTCAAAACCACAGTGAGTGGAGGGGAGAAGGCATTCAAGGTTCCTATAACAAGGAGTTAGAGTCCTTGAGCAGGGTGAGGATGGTGTTGTTTGTGTGGATGGCAGCCCCAATGTGAGATGTTGGAACCTGAGTAGGATGAAGAGTGTCCGTGAGGTGACAGTTGTGGAGACTTTTACACACAGGAGACTGGTCAAATATGTAATTGTATTAAGGATTTGGGAAAAGGGAATTACAAATATGAAGAGGGAAGAAATTATAATAAAATCCTTTGTTGTTGGATTCAACTCAGAGGTAACAGTATGGAATCCTGATTATCTACATACTTTTGAATTTATTTTTAATATATTTAAATTTATTTTTAAGTATATATATTAAAATGTGTGTGTGTGTGTAAATGTGCATATGGTCCCTGGCTCTGTCCACTGATAAGAGCTGGGAACAGCTTTTCTGCAAATACCAGAGAATAAATTAAGCTTGGTTGAATGACACCAAGCATCCAGATTTTGGTTTCTGTATATCATTCCACAAGAAGGAACCAGGATCCTGGGAGAAATGACTGATTCCAAGACTGTAGGGGAAAGTACAGTATAAGCTCGGAGCGTGTTGATGCTCTAGATAGTAAGGGCGTGCTCAGAGAAGCAGAGAAAGATGGCAGTATGTCATATAGACCTTGAAGGGCTTCCATTGTTGACATCCGAGGCAATGTAAACAAGATAAATGATGGTAAAGGACTATCCCCTATTATTTAAATAGGAGTTGATGAAACTATTCTGATATGAAAAATGAATGAATATCTTGAAAGTTTGATCATGATCGGGATATTTACTGGATTTAATTAATACTTATTAATTACAAAAAGGAAAGTAGTACCTTTACAATGGAGAAGGCTGACAGATACCACCTCAATCAGGTGATCAAATGAGACATCTTCAGCAATGGGACAAATTGAAATCTTGTGCCACTTGATAACAGAGAATACAGAACTTCTGTGGTATTCTTGCCAAAGGGGAAGTCTCTGAATTGAATCATGAGGTAGCATCCACAAACCCACTTTGAGGTACAGTCTACAAAATAACTAGCCAGCTGTCTTCAGAAATATCAGGGTCAAGAAAGTTAAGTACAGTAGAGCATTAGAGCAGAACCTTTGAATAGAGGTGTTCTTATTTTTTTTTTTTCCCAGAACTCAAAATAGGTATTTCTCTTAATGGTTTGAAATTCTTCTGACTCTAACAAAGCCTTGTAGGAAGCATCATCAGCTCTGAATACTATTATCAGCAGAAGACAGAATATAGGAAAAGAGAAATCTAGGAGATTTATCAGAAGTATGTTAATGCCACATTTCATAAGATTTTCCTGTCCTTTTTTTTTCTTTAGTATTTATAAATTACTTGTGTTCCTTCTTTCTCTCTCCTTCCTTTCTTTCTCACTCTTTCCTTCCCCCTTCCCCTCCATCCTTCCCTTCTCTTCCAAAGTATTTAGTGAGAATTTAGTAGAAAGGCCATTTAAGTAAGTGTTTGGGGGACCAGAATTCAAGACCTGTCCGTAATAGATCTCCTATTTATGATCTTGAACAAATTATTTACCTTTTTGAAGCTAGTTTTCCCATTTGTGAAATGTGCACACCGATAGCGAGTTTACCTCACATTACGATGAGGATGAACTGTCAGTCTGTTAGGAAAATATCCCACATGGCACAAACAGTGGTAAGCTCTGAAACCTCTGTCCTCTACAAAATGACCATAGGGGGCTTAGGCTGTTACTCTCCTTCTCCCCATTTAGTACCTTGGAATTCTGTACAGTGCATGCATGGCTGGCTTTGAAGTGCCGCTCGCATAGCCTTGAGTGGCTGCGATGACTCTTTCAGCAAGGGCACAGCTCATCTATTTTGGTCAAGGCAGATACTGGAGCTTGCATGCCCTGTGGTGCTGCCAAGTGCCATAAATTATGTGACCTAACAAGATCTTGCTTGCATCATATGCAACAGAATGGACTTAAGGGGAAGGTTGGCAGCTACTCGTGTTGTGTTAAAGGTTACAAAGAAAAGGAGTTTTGTGTACTTCTAAAACTGGTTAGTTTATCTCTTTCTTTCTGAGTTATATAGTGGAAAATTGACACTCTAGTCATAGAGTTTGACTCATAATTGCTGCCAGTTTTAAATGTCAAGACGGCTTATTTAACTGACTATAGTTGTTTATGAAATAGGATCTGTTTTTAAAATGCTTAGAAGCTCAGCTCATTAACAATTAAAAAGTAGGTCCAAGGGAAAAGGCTTGACACATGTATTACCAAATCATCATATAGTTAAACTGAAAAAGCTGTCTGCTCAAAGTTGAAAAGAGTCTTATGTTCTAGTTGTTGTCTTGCTCTTTCTAAAGTCAGAGTTTTCCAAAAGGAAAATATTAATTAATATTTCCAAAAGAGGAATACTTGCTAGTATAAAGTATGCATCATTGGCGAACAGCCCTCATCTCATGCTTCCCTCAGAGTACTTACTATCCATTGTCCTTCCTTGTTGAAATATGTGAGTTAATGACCATAATAGAGTATAATTTTAAAGCAAGTTTGTTTCTTTTTGTGCACACTCACACAGACACATAAAAACATATGGATAAAACACTTCTGTGAGTAAAATGTGATTTAGGTGCATTTCTAATAACGGAAATGATTTGATAGCCGACTGACTAGTTTCTTGAATGTGACCAAATAACCTGTTGTTAGATAAGCAGGCAGGTTGGCGTGGAAGTAGCAGCTAAGAAAATGGGAAAAAGCAACCTGGTCATTACAATATTTTCCTCATGGCCATACACATGAACTGAATCACTTATCAGCCACAAATATAGTTTCTTACTGGAAGTATTTCCTGCTATACATTGAACTGAAGAACTGAAAGAATCTTTATTAGGTTCTAGGACATTTGCAAAATTACCAGCATCAGCTACTTAGTTTTATTAGCAATTCCACTTTTCACAAAGCCCTATTTCTAGGAGATAACAGTGGGTACCAGCTCAGGAGCTTCACTGTTAAATTCAATGTCCTGGGTTCACATTGCTGCCCTGTCCTCTAACTAACTGTGCAAACTTTGGCAATATAATCTATCAGAACTTTAGCCTCTTTACTTATAAAGCTGAGCTAAGTAAATTTACCTACCTCATAGAATTTTTGTGTGGATTAAATGAGTTAATGCATTATAAAATGCTTAACATGGTATATAGCATACAGTAGGAACTCAATATTTGAAGCAGCTATTAATTTTACTGTTGACATAGTTATTTAGGGTACCACCAGAAAGAAAATTATAATTAATATACATAGATATATTAATATACATAGATAAAAATAAAGATTGCTTCTATAAAACTAGATGTGGGATATCATAAATATAAAACAGTCAATTGAGGGGCATCTGTGTGGCTGCCTTCAGCTCAGGTCATGATCCCAGGGTCCTGGGATTGAGCCCTGCATTGGGTTTCCTGCTCAGTGGGGAGTCTGCATCTCCCTCTCCCTTTCCACTGCCCCTGCTTGTGCTCTCTCTCTCTCTCTATTAATAAGTAAAATCTTAAAAAAAAAATAAAACAGTTGAGAGAGAATAAGAGTCATTGGAGTGAACAATTGAATCAACAGTCAGTTGGGTGAACAAGAAAGAACCATTACAACTTTCTGGCAGTAGACATAAAAAGAAAAATTCAACAAAAGTCTGGGAAACTAGAGTTGAAAATCTCTTCCAGAAAGTAAAGCAAAATGACAAAGAAATGGAAAATAGGAGGACAAGGTAAAAACTTAAGGGATCAGTCTGAAGATCCAAAAGCCAAGTGGTAGGAATTACAGAAAGAGAAAATACCTCAATCTCCCTTTCTCAGAAGGCACCTGGTGTGTGTACTCCACCAAAATGAGGAAGTAAACTAAAAAAGAGGAAGACATGGGATCAAAGACACAAATTTCAACATAGGGTAGTACTAAAGGAAATGTCTAGGTTGATAATAAAGGGAAATACTGGGCAAGTCTAAATTGCAACCTGTCTAGAACAGGACAGAAAGACAGGTTTCTACAATGAGTAGCTCAAAGAAAAAGAAAAAAACTGTAGTTGATGCATTATGTGATGTTTGACCACACCAAGTTCTGTTGGTGACTTTTGTCATTAATTAGTGATTGCTAAGGCACTTGTTGAATGCATGAAAAATAGATTGTACAAGATGGGAGTTGTAATAACAGTAGAATATGGAATAGGTTAGATGATTGAAGTTTCAGTTCTTTCTTAGATCATCCATGAAATTCATAACAAACAGTCATGGAAAGAAAAATAAGAGCCAGTATTAAAGCAGACTAATGTATAGTCTTCTAGAGAGAAATGCTTTCTTTTTTTTTTTTTTTTTTTTGAGAAATGCTTTCTTGATGTAGTTTGTATTATGGAAGAATGAATGAAGCTAAGTCTATACATTTTACAACACAATTTTTAGAAATCTGTTTGTTATAATCCTATAATGTGAACTATGATGTTTGCAATATAGGTTATGTGATGGTTGGATGTATTAATCATTTTCTTTATAATTGTTGCAGTTTGTGTGTTTTGCATTCCATGGTTGTGTTTGTCTGTATGAAACATAAAGTGAATGGGGTGCTCCCTGGTCTTATGGGGTTCTCCCAATCTTATGGATGAAGAATGTTTAACCTTGAAACCAGAGTCACTTCAAGAAGCTTGGTCTGAGTATCTATTTATCTAACGGTTGATTTAGAAGCAGGGTAGGTAGCTTATGCATAGTTCTGTTACCATGCAGGCATGGCTGGGATACTGCCAACAAATTTGAGCAAACCACCAAAGGACCAATTTAACGTTAACATAAAGAAGCAACTGTCCTTTACAATTTTAAAGCAAAAATTTAAATCATGTGAACAACTGAATTTTATTCTCTTCTTTCAGGGAGCTAACAGAATGAGAGGTCGGCTTGGGAGTATGGACAGCTTTGAACGGTCCAACAGTCTTGCTTCAGAGAAGGTATCCCATCTGAGCTCCAATGTTTACTACTAATTGCAATTTGGCAAAAACCAACATTGATATGTTAATATCACTTCGTTATTTTGTTCTGAGTCCTTTGTGAGTTTTAACAGATATTATTATTAAAATTAAATTTAAAATATTGGATTAATGTTTAAATAAAGAAAAAAAATACTATCATTTGAAATAAGAAGGCTGTGGATAGTATCATGTTGCTCTCTGTTCAGCTATCCCCTTTTTGTGTTGGGAGAGTTCCCGGTGACTTGTCCTCTATCAGGTTTTTTACTGTTTGGAGATAGGGATGCTTGGGAGGATGGTATTTGGGCAATTGTTGACCCAAAGCCACAGAAAAATAAGTCGTGTAATTGCAGCACTTGTACAGTGGTCTTTTTATGTTTTGTTCTGTCCCCTTGGTACTCCCCCCCATTTCTCTCTTTTTTTCCACTTTAACATTAGGCTCCTCTTTATCTCACAGATAGTTGTTAGTAGGTTTGATTTCCTGCTTCCTGTATCATGCAATTTGTAACCTGAGGTTTATGCAACCAATTTTTTTTTTAATGGAAAATACTAAAATGTTTTTAACTGAACTTTGTGTCGATAGAATTGAGGACATAGTCTCGCTATGAGTCTCTTAACCCTAACCCCATGTTCCATGTTTATCAAGCTAAACATTTCTACAGTGGTGCCTGTTTTGGAAAGTATAAACAGCATACCTGTCTAAATTGAAAGATTTATGATGTCTCCCCATGCAATATGAGAGGCATTCCAGCATAGCTCACTTTTCATTCATTTCCTGTTTTTCATGTCTTATAAAAAATTTTTACCTCAGGGAACGTGTCATTGGATAGAAACATCCACAGTGAAAGAAGATACTTAACAGGCTTTATTTTATTTTCCTGAAGGCTTTGCCATGAGACTTGGACACTTGAGCATTGTGATCTGTTTTGACAGTACAGGAAGCATGCAGCCGATATGTCACGGAAATCAGTAGATATGTAAACACAGACCCCACCCTCCTGGTGCTCATGATGCCTTTTCATCTTTCTGGCAACAATGAGAAAAGTACAGTAGCTATAGCATTTTACCACAAAATGTTAGGGGAAAGAATACCTTTTCTTATCATTCTTTTCACTTTCTGCCTATCTTTACGGATGCTGTGTTACAGCTGCTTATCAGAAGAAATGGGTTGTGGTGATACTGATTAGCCTTCAGCATGGATTGAGTGAAAAAAATAAAAAAGTTTTGTCATGACTCAGGAGGAAGAAGAGGCACCCTGTCACTTTTGAGCTGTGTGTTGAAGCAGGTCTGCCAGGATCCATGTAGGAAAGAAAGACCTTAACTTGTACTTCCTTTTCAGGACTATTCACCAGGAGACTCTCCACCAGGGACACCTCCAGCCTCCCCACTGTCCTCAGCTTGGCAAACATTCCCTGAAGAGGATTCTGACTCCCCACAGTTTCGAAGACGGGCACACACGTTCAGCCACCCACCTTCAAGCACAAAGAGAAAGCTGAATTTACAGGATGGGAGAGCTCATGCTGTTCGCTCTCCTCTTCTGAGGCAGAGCTCCAGTGAACAGTGCAGGTGAGTCCAAACCTCTTTTTGGATAGTGAAGTAAAATTCTCCTGTCACCTATTTTGATCAGTACTGAGTCAAGATTTATTGTGACTTCATGCTGCCAACATTTTGTTTTTAGAAAAACCAGAAAGATAAAATGAATGATAAAAACCTTAGTTAGCTAAAAGAGACAAGGCATGTTTTAAAGTCCATCCCAAGAGAAGAGTTAAGGCATTTTGGATGAAGACATTTTCTTTTCCCCAGAAAAATGGAGAAAACAAGATACTATGCAATTGTTTTGTCTGAAAAACTTGGTGACAACATGTTACTCAGTGTCTTCTTGATGATGGCTCAAATAAAACCGAGATAGCAAATTTGAAAATAACGTACATAGCAGTAGAACTTCCTGTTAGCCTGTAATAAAATACAAGGGTTAAAAAAAAACCACCTAAGTTACCTTCATACCTGAGATAAAATTTGGCTATACTTCATAATAAATTAAAACCAAAAATGGGAATAATTAAAAATTTTATCTAGAATGAAGTCTGTAAAGAAGGATACACATATCATAATTGATGGAAGTGTCCATTAGAAATTATCTTATATGGTATTTAAAAAATAATTCAACAAAATGGTTTGGCATTTGGTAAGGTACAAACAACAAAGGGGGTAAACCTGGAACTGCAGAATGGTTTTACTTTTCTGTGTAGCACATATCAGAATTTATATCCTAGAGTTAATTTTGTTTCTCTTCTTCACCTGTGAGTTTGATCCAGGAAGCAGAGTCTGATAAGTGATCCCAGTGGAGAAAAACCCAGAACTCCTGGGAAGATTAATTTTATATTAGTTGTTATCAAATTTGCCAGCATTTCTTTTAAGATTACTGTTTTATCTTCAGTGTTGTGTTTTGACTGATTTGACACTTAAAAATAAGATAGATATTTTGGATATATGAAAATAAAAGAGATTTACAGAATTAATTTTTCTCAGATTTTCTCTTCTAAAAAAGATTAAGTATTCATGTTTATATCACTTTTTTTTTAATGACCACTTCAGTTATATTTACACAAGGCAATAAGTCTGTTTTCTTCCAGGAAAAATTATCAAGAATTTAAAACATAAGACTTTATAAATGATTTCTCTATTCCTCCTTACTTCTTATAATGTAGATGCTCAAATAATTCTTTTCAATATGAAAAGATGCTATTTGTGCTATTGTGAAAACTTGCTAGGAGAAGAATCTTCTAAAAAGAGCAATGGAGGAGGTTCAGGGATTCAGATAAAACTGTGGACACAATGCCACAGGCTGCAGGAGAGAACATAGGCATTAATGTTTGTTAAGCCAGAGATATTATGATGGCTTCCAACAACCAAACAAGTTGTCCCTAAATTTTTAGAAAGGTTTATATCTTTAAAATAGCTAAGTCTTTGAACTACTGATAATCTGTTGCAAGAACGTGTTTCCTGTGATTATTTCTGCTTTCCTACTTTTTTTCCCTTGAAGTATCTTTTGCATGTAAAAACAAACACCTTTTGTTCTAAAGCCATGAGGAATGTTTTAGAGACAAACACCTCTGGTTGGACATGTGCATAGGTGAGTTCAGTTTGTGAAGAGTGAGCCAGGTTATGGTCATTGAAACAGACAACTGCATGCTCCCCTTTTTCCATAGAAGATCCAGCCCTGAGCTTTGAAAGGAAAGCTTAAATTAATAGCAAGAACCTGTTTATATGCTTTTTCATAGTGAATGAAGATTTTGCAGAAATCTAAATTAAGACAAATTTGCTGTGTTTTCTGTACTCAGCATTCTTCCATCAGGTCGGCGCATGCACAAGGAGAGTAACTCTTCCTCCAGCCTTCCAAGTCTACACACTTCCTTCTCTGCCCCTTCCTTCACTGCCCCCTCTTTCCTGAAAAGCTTTTACCAGAATTCAGGTAGACTGTCCCCACAGTATGAAAATGAAATCAGGTGAGATCAGTGTCCTCTGTTTGCAAAGCAAAATTTTCTGCAGTGATATACTGATATGTTACTAAAAAGTGGCTGATGAATTTTGGAGTGACATTTATGCATTCGAATGCTGTGCTTGTTCTAATCTATTTCTAATATATCAGTTTCAATTTCAATGAATTTTATCAAGAAAACATTTAAAACCAGTGTTTCAAAGCTTTTAATAACATGATTGTTTTATTTTATGAATTACATCTTTTTATACTGTTTGTGTGATTCTTTGCCGTATGCTCCAGAGTCTGAGCTTTGTATTGTTTGCAACATGACCTGGTGCTAACACCTACTAAACAAATCTCCCCCAATCATGCTTTTTTTTTCTTAGCCTCTCTGGACATATGATATGGAATCCAAAAGCCACTGATTTAAACAGCTGTACTAAAGTGATGGATGCAATATTCTTTAGTTTTTAAAGTATATAGAATATTTCCTAGGCATTTCTTTGATTTTTCAATGACATAGACTGTCTTTTCTGAAACTCAGTATGATTACATAATGGGTATAGAATCATGTTGATGTCAACTTTCAGAAAGCATGAAGGTTTCTTGAATCTTGTAGATACTTGATTTTATTTCATTCCCAGTATTAAAAAATATATATATATAGCCTTTAAAATTTTCTTCTTTGCACTTTTAGCCACACAAAATTAAGTATAGTGTTTTTTGGGGGAGTTGCCTTTTTAAAAAAATTTAAAGTTATGAAATCTTACTGATTATTCACATGATTAGTGAGATATTGACAGCCTTTGGAAAGTGGTGAGTTAAGTTGAGAATTCTTTTAAAACCATTGATTGTTACTGGCTTAGAAGTTTATGATATTCATTCCAGTTTTTTTTTTTTAAGATTTTATTTATTTATTTATCCATGCAAGACAGAGAGAGAGAGAGAGAGAGGCAGAGACACAGGCAAAGGGAGAAGCAGGCTCCATGCAGGAAGCCCGACATGGGACTTGATCCCAGGACTCCAGGATCGCACCCTGGGCCAAAGGCTGGTGTTAAACCACTGAGCCACCCAGGGTCCCTCATTCCGGTTTTTATATGTAGCTGGATTCATTCTTTTTCTTTTCTTTTTTTGCTGTATAGTATTCTATTTAATACACCACAGTTTATCCACTCTCTTGCTGATAAACAATTGGGTTGGTTCTAGTCATTTGATATTTGGCAATTCTTGCAGTCAAGGAGGGGAATACCTGTTATCAAACAGCCTGTGTGCCACTAGGATTTTCTTAGATATTCTTTTGGCCTCATTTCTTTCAGACTTGGGAAATCCCATTTGAATGGGTAACCTTCAGTAACTAGTTTAAGTATACTGATCCTCGAATTACCTCTGAGTATCTTTTGTCTATGTATGCCAACTGTTTTTTTTTTTTTTTTAAGATTCTATTTATTTATGAGAGATAGAGAGAGAGAGAGAGAGAGAGCAGAGACACAGGCAGAGGGAAAAGCAGGCTCCACACAGGGAGCCTGATGTTGGGACTCAATCCCGGGTATCCAGGATCACACCCTGGGCTGAAGGCAGCGCTAAACCACTAAGCCACCAGGGCTACTCTGTTTTTACTACAAGAAAGATAGTTAATATTGATTGGACTGAAAACAATTTGAATCTGAACGTCCTCTGAATTAGTACAGATTCACGTCCATTGAGTTTCTAGTGAAGAAATTTAGTGATGAACTGATTTTAAGGGGTCTTTCAACGGTGTGCCTGGCTGACTCAGTCACTAGAGCATGCGACTCTTAAATCTTGGGGTCGTGAGTTTGAGCCCCACGTTGGGTGTAGGGATTATGTAAAAAAAATAAATATTAAAAATATATAAGGGTTTTTCAAGGACAACGTTGTGAGAGAAGAGTTAAAAATCAGCTACAAAAGCAGTATATTATATACCGAATATGTCATGAATTGAGAGAACCAAGAATGTACCTCTATAAAGACACCAGTTTGCCTTATCTCTATAGTACTATCTATTATTAGGAATGCAGCATTTCAATGAAACACATTGGCAGTTTCTTACTCTTACATTAGTGAAAGTGAGCATCTGGACAATCCCAGTTTTCTTCTGGAAATAGAAGCATTCCCAGAAGTGACAATTAGGAAGAGCCATTGAGAAGGTGAAAGGTTAACTGTGAACAGGATGTAGAATCCCAAAACAGTGACTTTTTTTTTTTAAGATTATAGATTATTTGTAGTATAGGGTATTACATACTCATTTTTAAGATTATTTGTAGATTATTTGTAGTATAGGGTATTACATATTCATCTTTAATAGTTTTACTTAAGTGTGTGCAGTATTCTTATTCATAGTTTCTTAGTCCTTTGTACCTCATTCTAATAGTAGGATATTGAAGTCAGAGGCAAGTATATGTTAGTTCTGCATTGAAAATTTCCACATTTTGTAACTATCTTACTTGAAGTCATATATTTAAATATGTGGAGAACTTTTAAATTTGTATTAAAATATAAAAAGTTTTGTATTAAATTTGTATTAAAATAATCCTGTTTTCTGTACTTTGTAATATTTTCTTGGCTCTGAGAAAATCTAAAAATCAGAGAGCCTTTGTACATTTTTCTGTAATTTCTGCATACCTTTTTTTTAATAATATGACAAGCGTAGAATCAGTAGGCCAAAAAGAGACTTAAAATTTTTATTCTCATAGAAAATATTTCATAGAAAAGTGCACTGATCATGAGCATACAGTGGACAATGGATTATCACATAGTGAATACCCCTATGTCACAGCTCTGTCAATAAATGGAATGCTATCAGCACTTCCACAGTTCCTCTCCTTTTCCCACCCAATGACTTCCCCTTCTCCTGACCTTAATACCATAGTTCACTATTTGCCTAGTTTTGAACTTCATATAAATGGAATGATACAGTATATATTCTTTTGTTTTGGGTTCTTTCACTGCACATTAGTTTGTAAGATTCCTTCTCATTTTTATGTGCACTTCAATTCATTAATTTTTATTGCTGTATAGTATTCCTCTTAATGTTACAATTTATATATTCTTTTGCCAGTGGACATGTGGATTGTTTCTAGTTTTAAGTTATTTTTAAATTTTATTATTGTCTTTATTTAGAGAGAGAGAGAGAGAAAGAGAGAGAGAGAGAGAGAGATCATGAGCAGTAGGAGGGGCAGAGGGAGAGGGATAGAGAATCCTAAAGCAGGCTCTATGCCCACCACATAGTCTGACATGGGACTTGATATCATGACCATGAGATCATGACCTGAGCCAAAATCAAGACTCAGAGGTTTAACTGATTGAGACACCCAGGAATCCCTAGTTTTTGGTTATTAAAAGAGTACTGCTGGGGCATCTGGCTGGCTCAGTCAGTAGAGCGTGTGATTCTCTCTCTCTCTCTCTCTCTCTTTTTTTTTGTAGAGTGTGTGATTCTTGATCTTGGGGTTGTAAGTTCAACCTTCATGTTAGGTAGAGAGATTACTAAAGAAATTAAATCTTAATATTATTAGTTGTGCATATCTATGCATTATTGATGACTATGTCCACAGTAGTAAAATTGTTGGACAAAATTCATTCTTAATAGGTTTATTTCAACTAGTAAGTCACTTAGAAATTTACTAGTTATAGTCTTGGAAGGGGTGTTTTTTCAATTTGTATTTGAAATAATTTCAGATTTATAGAAAACCTGAAAAATATTATGGAGAACTGCAAGCCCTTTATCCAGATTCATCAACTTTTAGAAATTGCTGTATTTTTAAATCATTCCCTCTGTCCATTTACATATGAATATATACATGCATTCATATATGTATACATATATCTTATTCTAAGCCATTTGTGAATAGGTTGCATATATCATATCTCTTTACTCTGAATACTTATTTTTTTCACTCTGAATACTTTAATATATATTTCCTAAGAATGAGGATATTTGCGGGTGTGGTTTTAACCCAGTGATTTTTGTATCTGCATTTGTCATCACTGCTTTCAGAGAGAACATTATGCAGACACAATTACTGTAATATCTGGAACTAGGGGAGGAAATTCAGAATACTCTAAATTACACTTTTCTTTTCACTTGAGTACCTCATATCTTATTAGTTGTATTTTTAAATATGCATAGTCAAATAAGGTATAGAGTAGGTTAGAATATAGGCTAACATATACTACTTTTTAAACAAACCTATTAATTTGAAATTTTAAACTCAGATTCGGCATCCTTTTCTAGGATCTCTATTCTGAATTATAAAAACATATTGGGTTACTGTTTTTAAGCAGGCTGAGAAAAAGGAGCCAAAAGAGTTTTAATATCATGCTTTATTGATTAGTAGATTTATCTGTGCAGCATTAAAATGATAAAGGAAAAGGAATGAGCATAGTTTTGTTTTACCTTTGAATTAAATTTTAAAAATTTAATGTTTTTTTCATTGTTTAGTAGCTAAATTATAATTGTGATGATATAGTATATTTATATAACATTCATTTATCAAATATATCCTTTCTATCAACAGGCATCTTTGTCACTCCTTATAATTGCTTCTCAGTTTTTAAGCCTATAACTGAAAAAACATTTATATTGAAGTTCATTGGTTAAAAGTAAAATGATAGTCATTACTTCTATTCACTTATAAGACTTTTCAGTGAGAAAATAAGATTTTTTCTGATGAAGTACTTTATGCTACATTTTGATTCTATGTAGTTCTCTTGTGTTCACTAATAAAAATGGTACTATCATACATAGCTCATGGTTCATATTGAAATGACCTTATCTATGCTTTATTGATGACTAATGGATATGCCTTTTTATTCTGATTCTAAATCCTGATTTTGTCATATATCTCTCACTGTGTGCTAATGTCATTCCTTCTTTTCCTGTTGTACTAGACAGGACACTGCTTCAGAATCAAGGTGATTAGAGGTCTAAATATGTTCTTATAAAAATTCATAAATTCTACCAACCAAATATCATTCTCAGTTTTAAAAAAGCAGTTTTGGCTGTCTCCTGAATGCATGCCAATGTTCCAATGCTATGATGATTATATAGTAGGGGAAATGTGATGCCTGGTATAATCAAAGATCACAAATTATCATATAAAATATTGATTGCAAACAGAAATCCTGTTTCTACTCTATTCCATGTTGACAATTCCCTAGTACTGTGCTGTGGCCTTCAATCAAAGCCCAATTTTAATTTTGAATTAATAGACATAAATTTGCTCATTAGAGGTACATACGTATATATAAGGAGTTTATTTCAAATCCCGAGAAGGTGCAGAAATGAGCATCCCAAAAGAAACATACTCATAAAATCTAATCTGGTTTTCACCCAAAGCAGATTGTTAGTCTATTTCTGTACACCTTAATTCTTGACGTGTTGGTTACTTTAAGATACTGCTGAGGCCTGCCAGACTTCCCACTGGTCTGGACAAAGGAAAACACCTACTTCCTTATTATGGAAGTCTGACCACATCTGTAATGACATCTCTTCCTCTTGACCCGCATGCTTTTTGGTAAACATCCAAAATCATGGCTGAACAACTTAACTGAAAATGATTATTCTTTGCTTTGTTCTAGTTCTATACTTAGCTTATATCAGGAATCCAGTGAAAAACAGACTTACCCATCTTCCTATTTGGAGCCTTTAACATTTAGCTTTCTTTCTAGCTGGAATGAAAACACATATTAAAGAAGGAGAAAAAAGAAAATCATTTTGGCCACACTGATAAGATAAAAAGTGACTTTCTTTTGGGACTTGTAACTGACTGATACTTTTTAATGTTTGGGTGTAAGATCTTTAAATAATACTTCTTACCTACTTTTAAAAGCCTAATTGAAATGTTAGTTTTACTGTATGTCCTTCTAGATTCCACTACAGGCTTAGAATTAGGTCTGTTTATTACCTTAGAGATCATTTGGCCTATAATTCCTTACTTTACATATGGTTAGATTGAGCCCCAGGGATGTTTTAGATCTTGCTTGATATTATTTTCTTCATTTCAGGTTTTAAGGATGTGAGTAAGCAAATGAGCTAGCTGTTCAGAGATAGTGTAAATTCCAATGCAAAGAACTTGATCTTTTAAAAATTTGCCATTCATTGTAGAGTTTAGGAAATAAAACACTTTGTTTTTCTCATTCTTTTTTTTTTTAACACATTGTTCCACTGATTGATCTATGACTCACAGCTCAGATTCTATATATTGCCTTCCACTACAATAGTTCAATGTCAATTTTATTTAATTAGTAAAGATTTTCCATAGAATGATAGAATTATCCCCAGTTGAAAGCCAGGACTTAGATAAACTATTAGTGTACCTGATGGGATTATGAGTTAAATTATACTATCGATCCTGTGGAAAAAGCTAAAGTTTGATCACTATATTGTTCCATAAGGTTTTCTTGAGGCATTTACAAAGAGAGAGTTTTTTCAGGTTTCTGTCACATGGTTGCTATCACAGTAATCAAGTCTTGTTTCTATCTTGAGTTGTAAAAGGTTGTGATTTAGATATAGCTCTAGTCGGTGTTAGTCACTTGTTTGGACTTTATGATGCTAGTAGTTTTAGATGGTTTGGAGGGGTTGGAGGATGGGGGGCTGCTCAGCAGAACAACACTTCTGTAAAACTGGTCCTGGCCTAGGAGTTCAGCTTTGGGGAGAGTGTATCTGTGTTGCCTCCAGGGTTGGGGCAGGGGTGGAGGGAATAAAACATGATTGCAACCTTAAAGTTGAGTCCCTGTGACTGGTCACCAAGACACCTTAATGAATAGACTATCCAGCAAATTGTTATGAAAGCAGACCAGTATGTATTAAAAATTCTGCATTAACACAAGAAGTATAATGTTAATTTAATAGTTGATGTGGTGAAGGCTCCAATGGCTTGGCTAAGATGTATCAAAAAATTATCTTAAAGCTGTGTGGGAGGGTTTATATCATATTCATAGCTTTGGATGCATGCTTTGTCCAGAAGGTCTTGGAAATGCCTCCCAGCCTATGGGGTGATAACACGTAAGAGAGGGTATTTCCTCCCCTTATAAAGCTCTCATTGACTCTTTTCCGATTGTGGTTCTTAATTGGAAGAATGATAAGACTGGTAATAGGAAATACATATAGAATACACCAATACAAAAATATGTGGGAATTCTCTACATTGTATTTCCTTCCTAGTTGTTCATTTTTAATGTCATAAATTTTCAATAGAGGTAATTCTGGCACAAAATACTATTCCCGAATATGTCTCTTGGGAAGCAGTTTAATGATATGCATGTTGATGTTCCAAAATGCAAAAGTAGGAGGGAAAAAGACTATATGAAAAAAATGGTTATTATTTGTCTTTCATTTAAAAAATGTAAAGATAATGAATACACCAATATGTATAGTCCACCATATTATAGTGTGTTTTGTATTTGATCCTGTTATTTAAAAAAAGTATTTGATTTTGGAATGGAGTTATTTCAGAAACAAAAAAGACATGAGACATTTACATAAATGAACAAACACCTAATACTTTGAAGTTATTTTTCTGCTGAAACATATGACTTTATCTATTAAAAAAAAATGGAAAAAGGAATACTGACCGAAAGACTTAATGCTAGAGACTGATTTTTTTTCACCAGAAACACACAAGGTACTCAGGTTCCTAACAGCTTTAGTTTTACAGTCCAATTAGTGTTTTGTCTGAACTAAAGCAGAGTATTTACATCGGCATGATGAACTGCTGTGCCTACGTGTCTGGATTCTGGAGTGCCTGGGTTTGAATCCTGGCTCCCCATTTACTATCAGTGGAACTGTGGACAAGTTACCTAGATCTCCGTTTTCTCATTAAAAATGTGAATAGAAATAACACCTACCCCATAACGTTTTTGTGACGATAAAATGAGTTCATACTTGTAAAATACCTAGGACAGTGGCATCACCACCTTAGGAAAGTCAGATTGCTGACCAAATGTAAATCAAAAGGTAAGCTGTGGTAAGTTGCTTTATATGTACTGACTGTGAAACCCTTATCTGGACTCTGACTTCTGCATACATGACTTCTCTAACTAAATGAAGCAGGGCAGCTTTTGCCTTATCTCAGCCATCAACCTGCTTTTTCAGGATGCCCTGTTTTAGTGCAAGATGAAGGATCAATGGTCTGTTATATTAAGTTCTTTTCAGTATATTATTATCTTATATTTTTGCCTATTACTTTTTGGCTTGTAAATTCTGACTTAAATTCCTGACATAGGAAGAAAATGTGTCCATTGGCAATTTATTTAGATTATAGGATATAAAATTTTAGATGTTATGAGACTTTCAAACATGTAACAGGCTAATGTGAGGGTACTTTATGGTCCTGTTTTATACCCTTTTCCCCCAAAAGCACATATTTTAGAGACAATAATGATAGGAGTCTTTTCAGTTGTATTTTTAGTTAATTGGAAGGTGATTTTTACAAGATGTTTTAATTCCATCATTAAATTATAAAAGTTTCAGAATCCTTTGGTTTAGTTTACTCTAGTTTGTTTGTTAGGGCTGCTAAAAAAAAGTCAAGAGGAATTATGGAATGTTTACCCCAAGAGGTATACTGAAATAGGTACATTTACAGAAGTCTTTCATTAAGCTTTCTAGCCTTAAATTATAAATTTAGATGCCCTTATATAAGACAGGAATAATACTTAATTGGAAAAAGATGCCTTAAGTTGTTTACTAACACTGCTGTCATTGTCAGTACCTACCAGTGCTATCCACAGCTCAGTCTGTACTTTTGGAAAACAGAGCTGTTAGAACTTTAAGCCAGAGAGACTTAAACATCATGCTACCAACACAGGGTTTTAAAAAGGTATTCTTTTATTTATTCCTGGCATCTTAGTGTAGCCAATATGATTTTTTTCTGTCCATTTTACTTTGCCTTCTGAGTTAATGTTTCATGTGGTTTTACAATATTAATTTATTCAATGGATATTTGTTAAGTGCTTACTATTATTTGCCAGTAACTATACCAGGAGCTAGACATACATCCATGAATACTGCGCATTTAGCAACTAACTGTTGGTAAGATAGTGTTACAAAAATGAAGATACAGAGTACTTCAAGAGTGTTTATCGGGATATGACTATTATTTACAGAACGTTTGAATCACAGTTTCCAAAAGGGAAATACTTGAGTTAATTCTTTCCAAAGAGAAAGTAAAGATGAATGAATCTATTCAGTATTATAGGGAGTTTTGAAGCATGGACACATATTGGGGCTATAATTTTATCTAGGATACATAACAAAGGGATTTGACTTTATTGAGATGTATTTATCAGCTACTTTCTGAAGTATCATATTATGACACTTGCTAACTGTACAGCAGCTTTAAAAAAAAGATTTTATTTATTTATTCATGAGAGACAGAGAGAGACAGAGACACAGGCAGAAGGAGAAGTAGGCTCCCTGCGGGGAGCCTGATGCAGTACTCCATCCCAGGACCCTGGGATCATGACCTGAGCTGAAGGCAGATGCTTAACCACTGAGCCACCCGGGCATCCCTGTGCAGCAGCTTCTTAACCTTAGTTTAGGTGATCCAGAAGCAATGCTTCCAGGAAGATCAGGATTAGAGATAACTGGACTACCTGATGTCTATGAGTATGTAAAATGAATAAAACCATGACAGGCAGGTGCTGCATTCCTCTCCTGACTTAAGTACTGACTCTTCTTAACTCCATCAAAAGTCCTGTATTTTTACCTGGTGGTATCACCACCTGTAAATATTGTTATCTTTATCATTTTCTCAGGAAAGCTCAGAGGCTTTGAAACTTAATATTACCACTACTAGCAGTCACAATTATTGCATGGAGTTCCAGCTGTTAGCATAATTGGTGTCAGAAGTAAGTTTGAGGCATAATGACCTTTTACTACAGAAAGGTGTAGCATAACTTAGAATGTTCTTTCCTAGGAAATGAAATTTTTATTTTTATTTCTATTTCTATTCATTCATTCATTCATTCATTCATTCATTCATGAGAGACACACACACACAGAGAGAGAGAGAGAGAGAGAGAGAGAGAGAGAGAGAGGGAGGGAGGCAGAGGTAGAGGGAGAAGCAGGCTCCATGCAGGGAGCCCTATGTGGAACTCAATCCCAAGACTCCAGGATCACACCCTGGGCTGAAGGCGGCACTAAACCACTGAGCCACCCAGGCTTCCCGGAAATGAAATTTTTAAAACAGACCAGCATTTCCAACATGTTTGTTTCATAAAGCAGTAATGTAGAAAGATGTTACACCTGAAACTCCCCCCAAATTATGGGGTCAAATGATTTAAATAAGTTCACTTATTTAAATTTTTGAAATTCACTTCATTCTTTGAGAGTCATAATACATACCAGCATAATACTGTCTCTATGAAGTCCTGCTGTAAAGAAATGTTGCATACTTTTTATCTGAACCTAGCCAATCTTACTGACCACAGTTTTTTTCCTTAATATATCACCTGATCATAATCCCAAGGATTTTCAGGTTACTTTCTGCCATGATCCAGATATTGGTGGCTAACAATTTGTGGACAGATCTTAACAGCCACAGGCAGTGAGAAGCTATCTTTCTCAGCTTATTCTGTAACAGTATAAGGAAAGCTCTTTATGAGCCATCTATGGCTAAATATTTACATGTTTAGAATATACTTTTAAATTTTTTAGCAAAGCATGAGTTAATTACTTAAGCAACCTTTGCTCCTCTGTATTTATCCTTCAGTTCCTCAGGTTAGGACTTGAAATGGTTGGCTTCTATGGAATGAGTAGAAACAGGTGAGCTGTTCATGATGAGCTGTAGCTTGGATTGCATTTTTCCCTAGGATATGGTGGCCTGGGCGACTAGTGTGGCTAGGGACCCATTACGCCATGTTGCCTGAGGCTTGTGCTTGCCAATGGCAGAACTTGTGAATGGCTTGTGCACCATGTCATTGTGAAGAACCATGTCATGTAGTTCTCCTTACAAGTTACGTATTTTTTTGCTTTCCACAGTGATGGAGAGGGGAGAAAAAGGACCTCATCTACTTGCAGCAATGAGTCCCTAAACGCTGGAGGAACCCCTGTCACCCCTCGTCGAATCTCCTGGCGACAGCGTATTTTCCTCAGGGTTGCTTCTCCCATGAACAAATCTCCCTCAGCAATGCAGCAGGGTCTGTATGGTACATGCTAAAGAATTACTCCTTCCCAGGATCATAAACTAAAGAAAGGAATGCAATGCTTTGGGTACAAAGAGATTTAAGTGATTAGAGTAGAGAAATAACTTCTGTTTCCATATCTGATACAGTGGTTAACTTCTCAGTTATCATGAGAACATAATTAGACATTCAGTAAATGCTTGTTGCATGAGCGAGTGAATGAGTGAGTTTCCCAAACTGAGCACTATGATAGTGCTAGAAAAGCATAGATCTTTTTATTAGAAAAGTAACCTATACTTTTACAAGAGTCACATATAAAAGTGACATAGAAATGTTCAATGATAGAGAAATGGATACAGATACACTAGGCAAATGTCAATCAAAAGATATTAGACCTTTTAGAAATTAAAACAAAGGCAACCAAAAGGGCAAAGTAAATATAACAATAAACAAAGATACAACAATGATGAGAGCATGCATAATTAGATAGCCTTGAAAGCTAGAAAGTAGATTTCATAGAATGTTAGGGAGAAATGAATCAGTAGCTCTCGTGGAATATTTTTAACATACTCATCTCTGAAAATTAAATACAGAGAAGGTAAATATAGATAACATTTGAGAAATACAATTCAACAAGCTTGATCTGATATTTATATAGAACCTTGCCCCCCCCATAGGATTAAGTTCATTCATTCTTAGCACACATGGAACATTCCTTAAAGTTAATTAGGTATTTGGCTACAAAGGCAATTTAATTTAGTATAAAACAATCATAAAGATTCGTACTATATTCTCTGATAACAGTGAAAAAAGAAAGGAATCAAGAATGAGAAGACAACTAAAATATTTCACATATTTGGAAACAAAACTACTAGAAACTAGAAGGAAGTAAATATGATGTTCAGTGCCTTACACATCAACATTGAGCGATATTTAGAGGGCATTTCTAAAATCAGGAAAGACAAGACTCAAATATACTAAGTATTCAAGAAGCTAGAAAAGGAACTACGGAGTACAATTTTTAAAAAATTATTTATTAAGGAGATAAATAATAAGAGTAAGGGCAGAAGTCCGTAAGGAAAAAAAACAAAAAAACAATAAAACAACTGACATTCCTGGAGAAAAAATTAACTCTGCCTAGGGTGGCCAGACAAAGCTTCACAGAAATGTTGGATATATTATATTTACACTCATTG
Organism: Nyctereutes procyonoides; assembly: GCF_905146905.1. Classification (NCBI taxonomy): domain Eukaryota; kingdom Metazoa; phylum Chordata; class Mammalia; order Carnivora; family Canidae; genus Nyctereutes; species Nyctereutes procyonoides. Next base: position 29,011,952 of record NW_026575121.1, on the reverse strand, counting down.
CCGGGCGAAGCATGTTTCAGAAAGAGGAACTAGCAAAGGCCTGACATCATTGGAGAGAACTTTGAAGTTCAGAGAATTATGAGAAATTAGGCATGATGGGAGCAGAGAGTGGGAGATAGAACCAGAGGCCAGAAAGGTTCCTGGAGGCCAGAGTCTAAATCCATCTGTATGCTATTTGTAGTAGTTTAGACTTTGTGCTTTTAGATATAAGCAACCATAGAAATGTTTTAAGAGACACAATCATGTTTGTTAATAGGAAAATAATTGGCAGGAGTGCAAAAGATGTCCTGGAACAGAGGGAGAGCGTGGGGTCCAGGAATTGGGTAAGAGAACATTGCAGGAGCAAGCAGAGGTGCCGAGCCAAGACATGCCCAGTGTTGTTCAGCTGCTCTTCTCTTGCCGGTTTCTGTTGGTAGATGGAGACCTTTAGGACATCACTCTTACCTGCTCATGTAATCTTTTTGCTTTGCACAATCGGTGAATGTACAAAGATAAATTGCAGAAGTGTTGGGCTCTGGGGAATGCCATTTCACTTGAGAGCACCTATCTTATAGGTCACTTTGTGCAGAAAGAAGAAGTGGCGAAATTACATGTGCTTTCATTTCACTGAGAGAGGGAAATCTGGCAGGGGAATTTAGCTTAGTGAATTTACTTAAATCGTTAGTTCCAGAAATGCAGTTACTGGGAAAGTGGCTTTGTGAAAAGCTTTAAAGGTGGAAGATGGGATGAGAGAACACCAATTCTAGACAAAGCTTCCCGTAGTCGGGGTTACTACTCAGGAATGCCTCTCACTGTTTTCTTCTCTGCAGATGGACTGGACAGGAGCGAGCTGTTGCCATTGTCCCCTCTTGCTCCAACCATGGAGGAGGAACCGCTGGTTATATTCATGTCTGGGGAAGATGACCCAGAGAAGTCCGAGGAAAGAAAGAAAGCAGAAGAACTGAGGAGTTTGTGGAGAAAAGCCATACACCAACAAATCTTGTTGCTTCGAATGGAGAAAGAAAACCAGAAACTTGAAGGTTAGCCATTCAAACAGGGCTAAATGATAAGATCCTAGAATTGAAGGGCTTAGGCTAAAACCACCCCCAGCCTCCTCCACACTCATTCTCAGAATGTAAATACACTTCTCCTAGGATTTTACTGGTTATAATTGCTTAGTTTTATTTTGTGAGGTTGCTATGACATGGGAATTTTCAGCTTAAAATATTTGCCTTTTTGTTTAATAGATAAAACTTCAGATACCTTTAGAGTATAGTTGGGTAATACAGGATGTGTAGGTAGTGTGGAGTCAATGTATTTGGTATGGCTGAAAGTTTAATATTATTGTGCATTACTTAGGAGAAAAACCCTTAAACATGAAAAAACACATTCTCTTCTTTTTAAATTGATTTTCAACTTTTAGGCTAATTGTATTCATAATAGGAGAAATGTGCCTATTTCAAATAAATTCTGTTTTGTACCCAGTTCAACTATCTAATTACCTGTTACCAAATCAAAGTTCCTATTTTTTTCCATTGTTGCTTTATACATTTTCTATTTTAAAAATCATATTCAAATCATTAAATTTGTAATTGGATAATTTACTCTATGTACTGTGCCATTTCTGTGCTTTATTGCTTAGTTTATAAATACCAAATCCTTTAGAATGTGTTCTCCAACTTTGAAAGAATGATATTTATCCCACTATGAACCATGCAGAAGGAGATGTGCAGATGATACCAAAACTCAAAAAGTGTATTAATGTTATTATATTTAGCAATTCACTTTACCTAAAGGGGCTTGTTTTTCACATTTGTAAAATGAAAGATTGGGCTTAAGTAGGTCCTTTGACTTACAAGATTATTGGAAAATGTACAATCTAGGTATTTCTCTGGCTTGCTTTTATTGTGTTGTCTACAAAAAGCTTTTTCAGTACAGGCATTCACATTTCTGTGTTCATCACCTATCTTAGGATTCCTCTTACTACACCTAATATTCAGTTTGGTTTTTAAATTGAACAATATTTAGTTTGCAGGGGGAACAGTGTATTTTCTTTATTATTGTTTTATTGGCAGAATGGAAAGTATATGAGGTTTTAAATAGCCCTAGGAAATTAATCTTCTTTTCTTTCAAATTAAAAACCCAATGAATTGCTATTGATATAGATTTTAAAAGTTAGACGTGATAAATGGTATGCCCACTCGAGCATACATAGATTTTGAGAGGAACTACATTCATATTCAAGATAAGACAAGAGGTGACGTTTAGCAGATATGATTACAAACCTTTATTAGTCTATATTTCATTACTTAACTAACAAAGACAAAAAATAGTTGAACTTATTAAAATGCTAGTCAATGGATAATCACTTATTGATGGTTTCTAATTTTTTGCCTAGTTAACCAGGTGAGGACAGATGTTGACTGCTCTTACTCAGCATTTTGTTCTCAGGGCTTGTGGCTGGTACATAGGTCTTGAATATTATTTTAAATGAATAATGATCTAGAGAAGGTTGCAGAGGGGAGAAAAGGAAATGTGCTTTGTTCATTGTAAACAAAAATCATTAGTAAAGTTAGATATAGGGTTATATTAATCATTAGCTTTAATGAACCCACTTCTTTAAAAAATATGATTATCATAGAGAAATATAAAGCAAATATTGAGAAGCAAAGCTAAACTCTGCTAGAAAGCCATCTAGTGGTATCCAGGAGGAGTATTTCTGTAGTGAAACTTGGTTTTGATTATGTCTGGACTTTTAAGTAGAAACTTTTGGTGCCTTACTTCAATAGCTGTATTATAAGATATTTAAATTCTTTGAAATGGTTTCAGACACACTAAGTAAAGGGTAATACTCCTTCTGCTGTTGTTTTTGTGCTGTCGAGGACTTTGGATGCATGACAGATTTGTGTTGCAGAAGGTAAGGGGTTGAATACTGTGAGCTTGAATGAATACACATTGATCTGAGAAAGTCCTGTTCAATGTGATCCTAATAAAAGAGAGGAAAAATAGCTAAATGTTTTTTCTTTGTTTTCCCTTTTGTAATAAATTACTGAAGATAAAGAACACATTAAGATAGTAGTTGGCTTTTATAGGCCTTTTTAAAAATGAGCTCTAGGCTTATATTTTAGACCATCAAATGAGAGAGAATTCTGTACTATTTTTTAAAATGGTGGTAGTGTTAATTTCAGCAAAATGAATTTTCCTCTTTAAGATTATTAAAAATGAACACAGGGACACATGGCTTAGCATTTTTAAAGGCAGTATCAGTAACTCTGACAATAGTTATAAAAATTGATCAGGTCATCATGGTCAAATATTTCTCTAATTAAGGTTAGCACGAGGTATTGTTTTCTTCTATATGTCATATATAAAATACTAATGGTGTTGAAAATGATGCAAGTTTTTGCTTCTGAGGCTATTACATTTGTCAAAAAAAAAATTAGTGTATAGCCTATCAAACATGGTTTGTAAAATGCCTAGCAGAGTTCCCATCTGTAAGATACAGAGTAAACCCTCCTCGGGAAGTCATTCATAATATTTTTTTTTACATGAAATGACTCAAAGTTTGGAAACCTTTCATGTATCTTCAATTTTTTTAAGTTTACTTTTTGAATAGATGTTATTGGTGGATTCCTAAAATTCATTCAGTATGATTTATTTTTACAAATACAGCAAAATGTTAAAAATGGAGTGTTTTAAGAACTCACTGGTTTTACATAAATTATTTTGTTTTTCTTAGCAAGCAGAGATGAACTCCAGTCCAGAAAAGTTAAACTGGACTATGAAGAAGTTGGTGTATGTCAGAAGGAAGTCTTAATAACCTGGGATAAGAAGTTGTTGAACTGCAGAGCCAAAATCAGATGTGACATGGAAGATATTCATATTTCTCTTAAAGAAGGTATTCTGGATATTTTTTTTTATTTGAGTATAATTGATCCACAGTGTTATATTAGTTTCAGGTGGATCATCGTAATCATCTTTTTTTTTTTTTTTTTTAAGATTTTTTATTCATTTAAGAGAGTGTGTGTGCACAAGCAAGAGCACGAGCAGGGCAGAGGGGCAGAGGGAGAAGGAAAAGCAGGCTCCCTGCTCAGCCCCACTGTGGGGCTTGATCCCTGGACCCTGGGATCATGACCTGATGTGAAGGCAGATGCTTAACCAACTGAGCCACTCAGGTGCCCATGTAATAATCTTTTCTAAAAAAAAAAAAAAGTTTAGAGATTTTTTGATTGTGTAGCTCAGGCTTATGTGCTTTGTGTATAAAAATGGAAGTAATTTGCTTTCACTACAGTCAGTGACTCAATTGGGAAAAAAGTGCTAATGGAGAGACTGTCCCTGAGGAGTTAGCAGACACTTTTTCTATAGATTTTCCTGTCTTTTTCAACCTGCTGTTCTTAGCTCTACGTTGATTACCAAGGAACGAGAGAATGCATTGGTACAGGTCTTGGATCATATCCATAAAAATAATTTAGACTTACAGACTTGACATATTTCCATCATTTGGTCAGAAATGTTTATATAAATATGTGTATATTTATATGTATATATATGTTTACCTACATGAACGTATACATAAACAGATTAATATTTTTATTAATCAGGGTTTTCCTTCTATCTGTGCGTTCCTTTATTTTGGAAAAAAATGCTTTCATTTAGCTATTAAAACTACATTGTTGCTCTGCCATGTAAAATGACTGATATTTAAACATCTTAAATTTAACATTAAAACTAGCATGTATTTGAGGTGCATTTCTGTGATCCAGATATTACAATGTGAATCTCCGTGGCCTGCTTAAACTGAGTATAAAATAAAAATCCTAAAATAGCCAAAGAAATCTGATAATGGATTTTGTTTTAAAAGCTTATGATTAATGTATGAAACTATTACACAGTTTAAATGAAGTTGAGATTAATTTTGTAAGATGCTACATTTACAAGCCTAATATATTGGGTTTTTTTTTCCTTGAAGATATGGAAGTCCTAAAGATTCTTATTGACTACATTATTTGGGACACAGTAGTGGTTAATAGAATGTGTGTGAATGGTTGATCACACTATTTGTTGGTATGACTTTTAAAGATTTTTTAGAGGTGCTCATCTTTCCACTTTCTATAGAATACATTTTAAACTTTTTTAAAAAAAATTTATTTATTTGAGAGAGAGCACATGCATGAGCGGTAGGAGGGTCAGAGGGGAAGAATCTCCGGCAGGCTCAGCTTGTTGTATCATGTGCTCCAGAGTGGCTGAACTACTCTGAGGTCCAGTGTATGTCCCAGATTGTTTCCTGCATGGAATGCTCCAGTTCTCCTTGCATTCCTTCTTCCCTACCTCTCTACTTGCTCCCCATTTCCCACCATCCCTTTATTTCCACCCCCACCCCCCACTCTTTCTTTCTCTCCCCATTCCTTGCCTACAGGGGCACTCAAACATTCTTCTTCCTGAGGGATTGCTGCCCACATTCCCAGCCTGGAGAATTCTGTTATCTTTTCACTCTCAATTCAAATACCGTTTCTTCAGTAATAGCATGCCCTTTCCTTTCTTCCACTAAAACAAATTCATTTCCCGCTATTATTTTTCTCACAATTCTTTCCCTTTAACTGTGCTTATCATAATTTGTAATTTTGTATTTATGTATATATTTGTTTAATGTTTTTCTCACCCCACCCCACATACCTAGCACCTAAGAAGCATTTTGTGCAAATTATTTACTAAATGGCTACATGGGGCAGCCTGGGTGGCTCAGTGGTTTAGCGCCACCTTCAGCCCAGGGCCTGATCCTGGAGACCTGGGATCGAGTCCCACGTCAGGCTCCCTGCATGGAGCCTGCTTCTCCCTCTGCCTGTGTCTCTGCTTCTTTCCCTCTCTCTCCTCTCTCTGTGTCTCTCATGAATAAATAAATAAATAAAAATTAAAAAAAGAACAAACGGGTACATGGATGGATGAACAAATGAATGAGACTAATTCCTGAGAATGGATTTATTCATCTACCAGGAATGAAGTATCCTCAGTACTATTCTCCATACTTTGCTACATGTTAGATGTTCAACAATACTTGTTTAGCTGAAGTGAGTTGCCTTCTTGCATGTTATTAGAGATACATTTAATGGGCTAATGAATGTTACCCCCAAAATTGACCTTTTAAATGTGACCATTCATTCATTTGTCCAATGAATATTTAAGAAACAAGGTATATTAGGATTTTCATCACATACAGATGACCATTTGCTCACTATTCTCAAGGAGCTATCAGAGTGGGGAAGATAGGCCAAACGTGAAATGTAGAGTTAGCTCATCCAAATATGGTGATGTTAGAGTATGTGTCAGATAGTATGTGAAAAGGGAGTGATTATTACTCCTAAAGATGTGAGGAAGAATTTCAGCAAGAGGATTTTATTCAGGCTCAGCTATTAAAGATGGATAGAAATACACTATGCAGTCAAGTGGGGGAACTTGGAAGTCCATAGGCAACAGTAGGAACAAGAAACTGGAAGTGTGAAAATAACTGTAGGCTTCTTTTACTTAGCGTATGGTGTAGGATGGGAGGTAATGTCCTGAAGAAGGTAGTTTGGTGGTATATTGTGGAGGACCTTATATATTATGTCAGTGAGCCTGAGTTGTACCTTTTGGACAATAATACTTTTGGTTTATGCAAATAATGGTGCTGAAGTTCAAAAAGATTAGTGCCATGAAACCTTCCTTAATCAGCTGGGAACTCAGAAACCTATTCCCTCCCTATGCAGTTTATATGAATTGAAAATACTTTGTGAGGTAGGACACTTGTACTGTACAGAATTGTGTTCTGTCCCTCCCAGTGCTTCATATTCTTTGACTTAAAAAACAAAGTTTTGGGCAGGTGCCTGGGTGACTCAGTGAGTTGAGCGTTCACCTCTTGGGTTCAGCTCAGTTCATGATCTTGGGGTCATGAGATTGAGTCCTACATTGGACTCTCGGCTCAGCATGGAGTCTGCTTGAGATTCTCTCTCTCCCTCTGCCTCTGCCCCTCCCGCTCCTGTGTGCTCTTTCTCTCTCTAATAAATAAAAGAAAAAACAAAATCAAAACATGGTTTTGGCATACTTTGAAATGCTGATGATACCCTTTGGTTCTCAAGTTCTCAAGCGTAATGGGAGTTAACATTTCATTATACATGCTGGATATTGTCTTCCCAGAGGATGTTCTAGAGCACTCCAGTTATGCTTTCATGTTGTACTGACCATTCTTATTATTTCATTCTTTTTTGACCCTATAAAATGCTATTTTATTCTCTTTTACAAAGTTACCTATTGATGTCAGGTATTTAGAAATTACAAGTATTGGCATTTGTTATTAGCTTCAAACCAAAGAAAAGGTAGGAATAAGCTGTGATACATTTAATGATTTTAGAATTTAGCCTCTGAAGCCAGACTCGGGGAGTTCTAATTCTGAACTTCTACTCCTAAACTTGGGCAAGTTGCTCACTTCTTTCTGCCTCAGCTTGGCCATCTGCAAAGTGGGGATAATACTAATTGCCTATCTCACTGTGTGGTTTTCTGAGCACCGGTACAATGCTGAGTAGTAAGATACCCTCAATGAATGTTGTATTGGGTGCCCATCATATCAGTGTTGCCTGATGCTGTTAACACTGCCTTTATTATAGGAGTGTTTTCTTTTGCAAGACATCAGCAGATACAGGATTAAACTTGTCAAAATATACTTCTGTCAGTACATCATACTGTGTAATCAGAGTGTGGCAACGCAGGACAGTATAGCTGCCTGTTTTCAAGCATTACATAGTTCCTCAGCTACAATTTAGCAGCTTCATTCCAGAGTTCGAGACTTTGCTTTTTTTATCTTTGCAGGTGTTCCCAAAAGTCGGCGAGGAGAAATTTGGCAGTTCCTAGCCTTACAGTATCGTTTAAGGCACAGATTGCCCAATAAACAACAACCTCCTGACATATCGTATAAAGAACTTTTAAAGCAGCTCACTGCTCAGCAGCATGCAATTCTTGTGGATTTGGGTATGTTTGTTATATTTATTATTGTACAAAAGTAGACAGTAGGTTGCTTTGTTGAGTTTTTTGGGGGGAATTTTGCAATTTTTGTTTCTTAGTTTTCCTTGTTTTTTTTTGTTTTGGTGTTGTTTATTGAATTATGCAGAGCTGCTGACTTTGCCCTTTCTTGAGGGCAAGTTGGCCTTATATTTGGTTAAAGATACCATAAGTGCCTGAATTCAGAATGAAGTGTTCATCCCTAAACTTGTCCCCCCAAAGGGGTATTATATTTGAATCATTATAAAGGTCATATTATCAGGTACTCTCAATTCCTGTATTTTGAACAACTGACTTTCATTTGAGATAGACATTTATTTTCTCAGTCAACATTGGTTTTAAAATATGTTAGAATATAGGTTGAAAGGGGCATCAAAAATTTAAACAAGCCTTTGACTATCACTTTAAAAGGAAAATAAGTGGTTATGCTGTGGAATCATGAATATATCCCTATAGGGTGAAAGAAAAATGAGCTGTCCTAATATTATATGAATGGGTACTTGTTTCCAGTGACATCATCATAAAGCTATCTTTTTAAATGCTGAATTTCAAATAATTAATGGAAAGGAAACATGGTATAGTTTTTAAATTACATTGTCTCTAATTTTTCTCTAATTTAACATATTTTAATATATCTTATTATTTAAAAATACGTAACAGATGGATTAAATATTGTATGTTGGCATTTGACTATTTCATCTGTATTCCTAGAGGGTGATATATTTAAAGTGGCCAGATATGTTATGTGAGCCATTTGGGAAAATAAGGGATTACCTTATACTTGGGGTCACCTTTTACTAGGGCATATAAAAATCACTGGTGAAAACCTAGTTTTGATCTCTGTTCCCTTTGGATGATAAACAGGTTTTGTTGGGAAAGGACCCAGCTCAGTTAATATTTTTTTGAGTCAATATTTTTTGAAAAGGGGAATTTTACAGAGAAACTCAAGACTTCAGTTCTTATCTGACTCTACCACTAAACTGTGGTTTTAGGCAAATTACTTTGCTTCTGAGTCTCAATCCTCTCATTTAAATGAAAACCTTGAAAGAGGCAATCCCTATGGATGCCTACAGATCTGTGGTTCCGTGACTAGAAGCTGATGACCAGATGAGAAATTAGGATGGTTCATTTAGGGCTAATCAAGATGTCCATTATAATAAAGAGAAGGAGATGATGAGATTAAATTATAAGGGAAGGCTGGGCAAGAGAAACTGGAGCTAGAATTAATGTCTCAGATAGAGGGTACATTTGTAGTTTTCTTTAGCAAAAATTTTAAGTAATGAAGTAAAATGATAATTTAAAAAAATTGTTTATTTAAACTCTCCTTGTCGCCATCTGTGTTTCCTCAGTGTGTTATTTCTCCTATCTTCCCCTTGCTCTGCAGAATTAATCTTATCAGTTCCTGGGGGGTAAAACAACAACAAAAAAAGATCACTTTTAAGCATGTATGGTGGAAAATATTTAAAGATCTGGCATTCTCACTGACATGAATAGTCATTTCGCAAGGAAGCTGATACCCTCTTCATTTCTGTGGCATAAGGAAAGCCCCATGCAAGTGTACACAGCTTTGGTGATGAAGATGGGTTTGTTTCGGTGTTTAGTACCGGCTTGTCAGTGATCCAGAACTGATTTTGTTTGCTTGCTGGGCTGTCTCTATAGTAATTTTTATATTCAGAAGTGAATTTTAGGGGGGAATTTATGTGAAATCAGCTTGACTCTTTGCTTTACTTGTCCTTTTTGTATATACTGAATAAAGAAAAGAGGTCTATGTGGCTCATAGTGGTGGTTTAAGAGAACAAAGGATATTTGGAAAAAGAAATATTTCCTGAAAGATAGACTGAATGTAAAACAAAACAACCTCAAAAAGTCCCTCCAGGAAAAGCAGGACAAAATCTGCTTATGGACTACTAAGATTTCCTTTTAAATAATATGATATATTTTTATAGAATTCTGATTTCATTCAGAGGGTGGTCTTTTTTTTTTTTTTTTTGAGAGAGAGATTGAGCATGAATGAGGTGGGGGGGCATATATGCAGAGGGAGAGAGAGAGAGAGAATCTTAAGCAGGCTCTACACCTAGAACAGAGCCCAACACAGGGCTCGATCTCATGACCCTGAGATCATGACCTGAGCCGAAATCAACAGCAGAACGCTTAACCTACTGAGCTACCCTGGCACCCCAAGGTTGGTCTTTATGTGAACTTAAAATTTATCTTGATTTATAGCCAAAATAGATTTTATATTCTATTTTCCTGGGATCTCTCCTGGAGGAGTCCTTAATTTGTTTGTAAATTTTGATGTTCTTGTTATTTCCTAGAAAGAAGTGCTTGTAAATATTTGCTTCCCTTTCATATGTGTATGAATTTGGGGCTTGCTAGAGAGACTCTTAGATGGGTAATCCAAGCAACTCTCACTGGTTCAGAAAAGAATGTTTGTTTATTCCTGGAAATCACTGCATTGCAATTTTACTTTTGTCTCCCAAGCATCAGGGTATCTCAAAAATATTTCTTTTCTCGTCCTCTGCAGGAAGGACATTTCCTACTCATCCTTATTTTTCAGCACAGCTTGGGGCAGGACAGCTCTCACTCTTCAACCTCTTGAAAGCCTACTCATTGCTGGACAAAGAAGTGGGTTACTGTCAAGGGATCAGCTTTGTGGCTGGAGTCCTGCTTCTGCACATGAGCGAAGAGCAAGCCTTTGAAATGCTGAAATTCCTCATGTACGACCAGGGCTTCCGCAAGCAGTACAGACCTGACATGATGTCATTACAGGTGAGGCACACGGAAAGCTCTGACCAGAAATTGTAGCAGTAGCCCTCTTCAACATTAAAGATTTAACGAAATTTGGACCCACTGGTCTTGGAATTTGTATAAATGTAGAAGTGTGTTTTAAGTTCACGATCTTAGTGTGGGATTTGCGCTTTGGCTAAACCTGTAAGTGTACGACATCTATATGCAGAAAAACCCTCCCATGAAGTTCCTGAAGGTAATAAATCAGCAATTCTAGAAAAGTAGTGGGTGGGTACTCAAGTCTCCTTCCCCTAAGTAAACAAGTGGAGATGGAGAAAGAATCAAGTCCTCTTCTTATCCTCAACTTATCCATTGAAAAGAATACTAGGTCTTTATTTTTAATCTGAAAAATTATATTTTTCAGATTATAGTCTTTTTCTTTTCCTGTGAATGCATCAGTGGCAGAGAGCTGTGTCACAGTTCTTGAACTTACCATGTCTCCTGCCTTTATCATAATGTCAGGCCCTTCTAGAGGAATAGGTGTCAAAGTCAGTGGCACTATTCAGTCTGCTTTTCTTAGCACATACTGAAGAAACACTGTAAATATGTCTTAGTCATTTTAAGCAAGGTATTCCCTGCCACTGTGGTCTTCAACCTATTTTAGACACCGTGTACATACATTTCACCCTTCTATAGTTTAAAGCCCACTTTTCTTAATGTATTGGTTCCTAATAAGCTGTGTAAATTTTATCTATAGAGATGATATGACAAACAGCCACTCACTCCAATTTAGAGCTTTTAGTAGTGAAAATATAAATGAATACTTCAAAGAGAGGGATGTCAGAGTTCTCCTCCTTTGAAATGAGGTAGGCAAGATGCCCAGTTAGTCATAATATTATGCTGTAGATAGAAAGCAAACTATTTTAAAAATGCTTTTCAAATATACTCTTTTTCCTGGTTCCCAAGGATCAGTTTTTACACTTAATATTTTAGGTGCCAATCTATAGACAAAAAAGGACTGGGTTTTTACCTTGTGAATATTACAGTAAATGGTATTTTCTTGAGAAGATCAGTGGAGAGAAAGTGGTCCATTTTTTTTTCTTTAAGATGAAATTTTTGCTAGGGAGATAGGTATAGCTTCTCTCTCAGCTTTGGATTTTCGGATGTGAGTTCATAACGGTCTTCACCAGGATATATAAATGTAGTGATTTGATTCCTAGTTGATGCCTATCCATAGGTCTGTTAACTTTCCACAAGTCAAATAATGACAATAAAAGGTTTTATTTTTTTACTTTATTTCTAAAGTTTATATCTCATGTTGGATAGGAAGCATTAGTGTTCTTGTAAGGAATTAAGTATCTCTAATTACCAGAAATAAGTTTGATATCTAATATTAGAATTTTTAAAGAATGGAAAGTACCTGTGAGTTGTGTTTGTTTGGGCCCCTAAATAGAAAGATAGATGCAATTATCACTTTAAAAATGCAGTTATCTTCTGTTTTAAAAATTCATCAATTTGATATCATAAAAATTCATGTAAATTGGATTATACATTTATATGGCTTGCATCTACCAAGAAATATTTTATGTCTATAATGGCAATGAAGTTGTTTTTATCTTTGGTAGCATTTGTAGAGGCTGCAAGATTGGGGACCTTATTCTAGGATGATAGAACTTTTTGCTCTGTAAAGTGAGATTTAACACTTTTCCCCTTTCAGGAGCAGAAAGTGTTTTTTATCCAATCAATCCAATCAGTATGACTTTCAGAAGTAGAAGCAGCAGTGGGTTTGGATCACTTGATAGAATTTGTGATCACCTGGGTGTTGTGAGCTTGGGCACTGCTGGGTCTTGGCCTAGGTTCCTTTATCTGTGACATGAGGTTTGAGGTCTCTTATAACTTTGTCTCCTTATGTTCTGTGGCTGCTGTTGTCGTGTTGAGTGTAAAAGCATTGTGTCTTTGTTCTTCCCTTTTCCCTGTCTTCTCTACCCTTCTCATCTCTCTCTACATCTCCCTGCTCTGGTTCTGCTTCTTCCAACAGAAGATTTGCTATATTATCTAGACTGTAGAAATGAAAAATTACTTATTCTTAGCAGACAGCATTTTGTTATTAAAGTTTCCTTTGAAGGAGATTAAATTGTGTTTTTGTTTGCCTTTTTCAAAAGAAATTTAACGTAAACCTACCTTGATAGAAGAATGTAGTTTAGAAAAGGAAAAGGTTCTTTCAAAAAAAATAAAACACTACAGTATGCCTTCTTTGTCACAATTATAATGGATAAGAACCGAATGCTTTTGACAATATGCTTCTCTTTATTCTGCTAATTAGATTTCTTTGATTTCTGTGCTACCAAAATACTAATTCCTCTGTTGATATAGCCCAGTATGTTTAATTTCTAAATTGTAAATGGCCTAAGGGAAAAATATGATTTTTCCAACATGACTGATTGAGATAACAATCACATTCTTTTAAACTTTTATGTTTGACTATAGCTGAACTTCTTGTTTTATAGCTATGACTTCCTGTGGCTCTTTTCTTTCTTTCTTTCTTTCTTTTCTTTCTTTCTTTCTTTCTTTCTTTCTTTCTTTCTTTCTTTCTTTCTTTCTTTCTTTATTTCTTTCCTTTTTTACAGCATGTGTGGAACTTAGTTTCCACAGATATGTGTTACAGATAAAGATCAAACAAATAATTTGCCATATTTATATATAGTACTTTGATTTTTTTAGTTTTGTGCTATGGAAACAACAGTTGAATTCACAATATAATTGGTTATTTTCATGCATTTTTATAAAGCAAACTATTTAAGGATGATATTTTGATGATATCTTCTAGTGAAAGAAATTGTGCTAGATTTAATAAAATATCATATACATTTCACACCAAAATATTAAACTGATATAACTGATCAAGGAACCACTACTCAATATGTTACTGTGTGGATAAAAATTTAAATTAAAGCACAATTCACGGACAGCCCGGGTGGCTCAGCAGTTTAGCGCCACCTTTGGCCCATGGCATAATCTTGGAGACCCGGGGTCGGATCCCGTGTCGGGCTCCCTGCATGGAGCCTGCTTCTTCTTCTGCCTGCTTCTCCCTCTGCCTGTGTCTCTGCTTCTCTCTCTCTCTCTCTCTGGGTCTCATGAATAGATAAATAAAAACTTGAAAAAAAAAATAAAGCACAATTCACAAATTTATTATTTACTGCTATATGCTGCCTTTATAATGTTTATTTTTTTTGAAATACCAATAATCAAGCAGTAGCAAAATGAAATAATTTCTTCTTTTAATACTAGAGATAGACTATATTTTTTGCTTTAATCCCCTTTGTCATAAAAAAACATGCTGCTGGAATACCTCGGATATTGGAAATCCTATCTCAAGCTTCTGGCTCCGTCACATTCTAAGCCAGGAGTCTCCTAGCAGCACTGATTGCCTGGTGAATTCTAAGCCAGAGCTCTATCATAAATCAGATGCTGGGCCCAGCAAGTAGAGACAACCTTTACTTCTGAAATAAGTTTGATAGATCCTTTTGAAGGGAGGCTTTTCTGGAATTGGTCTGAAATTAGAATGGACCTTCCATGAGAGTCCTAGGCGAGGACAAATCTGATTAAATTCCACAAGTAATGCCTACATGAGGGAAAATGACTATTTCCATGTATATATGTGATACTAAAAAATACATGCTAGAGAAACTTGCTCAGTCATCTTAGATGGACTCTTGGTGACTTGCTTTCTGACCTCAGTTAAATGAACTTGGACTTTAATATCAACGTTTACATATTAAAAATAAGATACTACATTAAAAATAAGATACTGCTACTTTCATGCATTAAATAAATGTGAATTTGTTATTAAATATTAGGGTAATAAAATTAAAGTTAGTGTGTTTTATGCACAGATAAATGCATAATGTTTTTTTTTTTTTCTCCAAATTAACTTTAGATTCAAATGTACCAGCTGTCCAGGCTCCTTCATGACTATCACAGAGACCTCTACAATCATCTTGAAGAAAATGAAATCAGCCCCAGTCTTTATGCTGCCCCCTGGTTCCTCACATTGTTTGCCTCTCAGTTTCCATTAGGATTTGTAGCCAGAGTTTTTGGTAAGAGATGCCTGTGATCAAATGGAACAATGTCATTTATTCCAAGGAATATTCTCTCGCCATGTGGTATCCCAATTATTTTATTGTATGTTACACAGAATAGCATATTGCTAATGGAAATTAATAAATGTGCCTGGCTCTATTCTGAGAGTAATTTGCTCTTAAATGAAATTGAAATTAAAAAGGAAAGAAGAATTGGACCCTGTAATGGAGCTCTTACTTTCATTTATACCCCAAGATCAGAATAATTTTCCAGACTTTTTTTTTTTTTTTTTTTTGGATGATAGTCACACACAGAGAGAGAGAGAGGCAGAGACACAGGCAGAGGGAGAAGCAGGCTTCATGCACAAGGAGCCTGACGTGGGATTCAATCTTGGGTCTCCAGGATCGTGCCCTGGGCCAAAGGCAGGCGCCAAACCGCTGCGCCACCCAGGGATCCCTTTTCCAGACTTTTATACACATCCTTCTTTGCTTAGTTTGTGTTTTTGTTTTTCTTTTGTTTTTCAATACTGATTCAGAACAGAGACAAATATGTTCTCTGGTTGAGTCCATGGAAGTACCTATATCAATGTGAATTCTAATGACTTTTTTTTTTTCTAATGACTTTTTAATCTGACTTTTGTTAATAGGCTAGGATAGGATATCTGAAGGATAGGATAGGATAGCATAACCAAAATTCCTGTTTTACTGCTTAAGTGACTCTCCTTCTATGCCAGTGCAGTGGTGGCACCAATCTCTAAGGCTGGGTGGCTCAGAGGAAAAAAGCACTGAGCACTGGCAGTAAGGCCTGAGTTACTGATTTCCTGTTTTGCTTCGTTCCTGTGGCAGGCAGCAGGAATAAAAAGAGCTGATGACATGGTTTATATACTCTTTGGGGGTCCTTAAGTCTATTCATAAGTGTTTGGTTAGGTTTATCTAAGTCCATTATTTAAAAAGCAATTTTTTTTTAAACACCTCTTGAGGCACTTAGGTGGTTAAGCATCTGCCTTTGGCTCAGGTCGTGAACCCGGGGTCCTGGGATCGAGTTCCGCATCGGGCTTCCCACAGTGAGCCCTCTTCTCCCTCTGCCTATGTCTTTGCATCTCTCTCTATATCTCTCATGAAGAAATAAAATCTTAAAAACAAAACAAAACACCTCTTAATAGAGCTTTGTTCTTAAAAATGTTTAGGTCCTCCATGATGTCAGAAAGGGCTCCCACAGTTTTTACATCCTGCTTATCTGGTATCCATGGTGAATGTAGTCAAGATTAGTAACCGTGCCTTTGCTAAATTGGAGCTTTTGGTCAAGTTGTGAATATCGGCCCGATTGTAGGTCATTACCAGCATTAGAAAAAAAATGAGCTAGAATGGAATATAATGAAAATATCAGAGTCTATCATATAGCAAAGAATAATGTTTAGAGAAACTTCGTTTTTCAAAATATGTATGTAATATGTATACAAATAACAGATTATGATGTATGATGTCTTTCTTATTGGGGGGTGTGGTTTAAAAATTAAACCCTGTATTAGTGTAATATAGTCTGTAGAAAAAGTTCAGCAAAAGAACAAAATCAAGAACAGTAGTTGCTCAGTCCTTTTATTTGAATTTAGTAAAGGGTAAGGGAAAGATGGATGAGCAGAAGTCACAGTTTCCTGTTTTTTAAAGACTCCTTGTTGCTTATTACTGATTCTAGAGTGGCAAAGATTGAACCTTTCACGTAGAAATATTTGGTACTTTCAAAACTATTGCCTGTTTGTACTTTAGGAAGTGGAGGTCAGAGTCAGGGTAGCTTTTCTTTTTTCTATTTTACTTCTGATTTAGGTTATATATTGCTTTTGATTTTTCTTTTAAAGTTTTTTTCTTTTTAATTTCCTGCTCTGATATAGGTTTAATTGCATATTAAGTGGTTCATTTACTTTTTTATTACGGTAATGAGAGTTTAAATAGTACTAATTGGTTCTGTTGATTTGTTTTTGTATTTTCCTTGGGAAGAAAAATCTAAGTATCAGTTGAATAAGCCTCTGTAGGATTACCTAGTCTCCGTTAAATTTGCCACTAAAAAATATAAATACATAGACAAACATATATATAATTAACCTTTTTTCTTTTTACCCTAGCTTTATCTGAGATTCCCAAATAAGTAAGAAAAATACTTAAGCATCTGTTTATTTGTGTCAGTCATATTATTATTATTATTATTTTAAATCTAGGCAATTTTGACCATATTCTTTTGCAGAATACTCCATGGTTCCACTGCAGTAATTAAAAACAACCACAATAAACACAAAAAGCCATTAGCACAGAGTACACATTTTACAATAGTGAGTGCATAATTTTGATCATGAAATTGTATCTCTTTCTTTAGATATTATTTTTCTTCAAGGAACTGAAGTTATATTTAAGGTTGCACTCAGTCTGCTGAGCAGCCAGGAGACACTTATAATGGAATGTGAAAACTTTGAAAGTATTGTTGAATTTCTTAAAACCACACTACCTGATATGAATGCATCTGAAATGGAAAAAATTATTACCCAGGTATGATTAAAATGATAATAATAAGATATAAGATCATTTAGCAGTTTCTCCACTAATTATGTATTAAATATATTAGCATAAAAACTTAATTTTTGTTTGATAGATTTTTTTTATTTGATCAGATACATTTTATTTGGAAATAAGATTATCGTGGAATTTCTACTTTGTGACATTGTCTATATGGCTATACACATGAAAAGTGGTTCAGTGCTACATAAGGAGTGTTTGATGAATCTTTCAATTTAGACCAATGATAAAACTGAAGGCAGGGCCGACAGAGTTAGGAAGACATAATAAATAAATAAAAATGAGATCCACTTACCTTCGTGATACTAACTCTGTTTTAAAATATATAAGGAGTACACATGCCAAGAGCCTAGGCTTTGGAATTAGACAGTATGAGATTTGCATCATGTTCTAACTCTTTTATTATTTGGTGGGCTTGTACATATCTCCTTAATCTTCTGAACCCTAGTATTCTCACCTCCCAAATAGGATAATACTGATCTGAGAGGTTTTGTGAGGCTTAAGTGAGGAAACTTCATATATCAATCAAGGGCCCTTGCAGCAAACAGTCTGTCTTCAATGATTCAAACAAAGGTACCATTTTGTAGAGGTTTGGGCATGGTTAAGAGAACCAAATGTGGATATCCAGGAACTAGTAACAGAGGGAGGAAATCTAATAGTGTTACTAAGCCCAGTGAGTGCCAGAAATATGCAGGAGGGGTTTCTGGAGGTTTTTGTGCTGGTGATGAACCAGGCAGGATAGGATCAAGAAAGAAAGACCAACCTCTTTCTCTTTTTCTTTCTGATCTGCTGGGTGCTCTTCTGGGCCATACCCAACCAGAGCTAGCAAGAAAGGAATTATGAAAGGGGGATGCAGGTCACAAGGGTCTGTCTCCCAAATCCAGCAGAAGAGATGAGGGCTGAGAATGGATATGGGAAGAAAACAGAATAATTAGTACACCATATATCTAGTCCCTGGCTCTTCATAGAGACTAGATTAAGTGGTAGTTATATATATTCATGTTACTTGGATGACATGAACAAGCTTAAGATTCATAGATGACTGCTTTAAGAGTATTGATAAAATTTACCACTTTCCTAGAGGCACTTGGGATAGCAGATAAAAGAGTTTAGAGCAAGAGAAAGGGAATTTGACATCTTGTTCTGGTGCCTTGCTACCTACTAGCTGTGTGACTGTGGGTAAGTTTCAAGCTCTCTGAGTCTCAACTTTCTCTCCTACAAAATGAGAATAATAATGATGTTCCTGTTACATTTTCATGTTGTTTTTAGGAGGAAATTTAACCAATTAGGGTGGAGCATTTTATATGCTGTAATTCACACTATAACATGAGCTCTTATTCTATGACCTATAAAAGTTTCTTTTTATAAAATCGAAGTCGTAAGCAGATTCTGTAAATATCTGTGGACAGTTTTTATTTGTTTAAATACTCTGTAAGCCGAAAGATGTAGCTTTTATTTACATATGTACTTGTTTATTAATTCTTCAGAAATATCTTTCTGGACTGGCAAGCAATCAGAGATTTGCTTTTAGAGAAGTGATAATCTGATTTGAAGTCAGATCACCTCACCTTCTAAAATTAAAGAGGGAATCATTTGGCTTTAGAGATTATTGCTAGAATGAATGGACAGAATTTATAGGCAGGTAGATTTGAACTTGATATGAGAGATTTTTCTAACAGTTAAGAGTTGATTTAGTGGAATGAACTGCTGATATTAAAGGAGACCTTGATGAGCTTTATTTAAAATATGGTCACTATGAATATGGTCACTATGAAAAATGCCAATAATGCATAAAAGCACAAAGGAGAAAATAAAAGTAAAAAAAAAAAGAAAGAAAAGAAAACCTGCTAAACTACCTTTACACATCTCTCTTTGTTTACATATAAATCTTAGGTGAAATCATACTATACATGCTATTATGTAACCTGATTTTTTAATTAAAATATGCATGGAGTATTGAACATTTTTTTTCATGCAATAAATATAGATCCATGCTATCATTTTTAATGGTTGGGTAACAGTCTGTTGTGTCCATGGTTTCCCACTAGGCAGGGAAAAAGTGATGCTTATTGGAGAGGGATGTCCAGCTTGTCTAGATAATTCATTTATATTCTAAAATTTGACTACCTCTGACAGTAGTAGGATAATAAGTAAGTCAGTTTGTTGTGGTTTCTTTTCTCTCCATGGTATTAGTGTAGACACCATTGCTTAAATGCAGCTGTTGCCTCTCCTTCCCTTGCAAGTTTAGACTAAGGAGGCATTACCTATACATCAACTGATAAGCAAACTGTCTTCCTGCTTGGTGGCAATTTGGGAGAGCAGAGGCATCCCTGATGAAACCCTACAACTCTGGACAGTACTCAGGCTATGCAGTTATGAAGATTCTCTGTGTGGTAGAATGTGTTGTTACTCCTAAGAGACCCACATAGATTAGCAAATGGATGAAAATATTTAGCATAAGACCTCTCTGCCCTACTGACAAATTATTAGCAGTGTTTTTGGTTTCTTTACTATGAAAATAACCTATGCAATTTTGCTTGCTAATCAGCAAAGATTATCTCTAACATAGATAAGAATTACTCAGTAACTATAATGTTATTTATCTGGCATGCTACATTTTTCGAGAGTTATCAGATTATGTATATTTTGGTTGCAAAACACTCTTGAATATTAACTTATGCTAGTGTTTTGACTTCATTATGAGAATGTTTCAAGTGTGTAGAAATCATCTATTTGTCCTTATATAGACAGTCACACCTGTTATTCTTCCTTTTGATATGCCATACTATTCCTCATTAGTAAGTATTTGGAAGTCTATATGAAGCACACCAGATACACAAATTGTATTTTGATATACATTCTAAAGGCCAGACTAACCCATGGTGTCTTCCTGGCAGGTTTTTGAGATGGATATTTCTAAACAGTTACATGCCTATGAGGTGGAATATCATGTACTGCAGGATGAGCTTCAGGAATCGTCATATGCCTGTGAGGATAGTGAACCTATGGAGAAGCTAGAGAGAGCCAATAGTCAACTGAAAAGACAAAACATGGACCTCCTAGAAAAGTTACAGGTAAAGAGATAAAGATTTGATCTTAAAAGCACTTGACTGCCTTCTCCATGCACAGAATTCTATAAGGAATGATAGAGATGTGACATGGATTGAACCATTGCTGACAGAGGGTCTGTGTGTCAGACTGTGTGCAAGTGTTCTGGGGGCTACAAATGCACATATGAACTTAAATATCACTTGGGAAAGAAAATATACACTTACAAAATATTAAATTTCAATTCAAAGCAGAATCTGGTTAAATACCTAAAGGGTGTTAGACATATTTGGCTAAAGGGAGGAGGTACTGAATATGGGAAATTGGGAAAGCTCTGGAAGACCTGGAGCTTGAGATGGACTCTGAAGGATTGGTGGGAGAAATGAGTGGGGGTTGGTATAAATAAGGAAGATAGGGCACAGCAACAAAGTAAGCTTGGGGTCAGTTGAAGATTTATGTTGGGGAAATATGGGATAAATATGATGGAGGCAGAACTGTTGATAACTTTCAAGTGTCAAGCAGAAGAGCATGGCTTTGGTCCTGTTGAGAGAGAAATCTCAAGGAGTTTTTGAGTTGTACTGTAGAAAGATCAATCTGGAAACCTTGATGAGTACAGATTTGCATGGCAGAGAAGGTATGGAGACTAGCTGGAAATCATTTGCAGAAATCTGGGAACAATGAGAACTGTGTAGAATAAAACTCACTGAGATAGAAAGAAAAGGAGGCATTTTGAGAGAATTGAATGAAATCATGTAACACATAGTCCCTGCCATCAAGAAGTTTACAATTACTTGGTAATATAAAATACTATGTATTTATTTATAAATGCACATTTACAAATGCAATAAGCAGGTTACTATAAGCTAATATACTACACCTGCAACTTGAATGATGTGTACTGTGTATCCAAGCCCTGAAGGGCAGGGCTTAAGAGTGATCAGTGGAAGGGAGCTTGGAAGGGGAACCTTCTAGGAGGTGAGGGAGATGAGTTCTGAGTTAGAGCTTAAGAGCCTGATGTCTCCTTAG
This sequence comes from Nyctereutes procyonoides, assembly GCF_905146905.1. NCBI lineage: Eukaryota > Metazoa > Chordata > Mammalia > Carnivora > Canidae > Nyctereutes > Nyctereutes procyonoides. The sequence goes on along the minus strand of NW_026575121.1, from coordinate 28,990,506 downwards.
TTTCTGTCACCTCCCACTTCCTGACAAGACACCAGTCCCCAAAGCAGAGAACACTAAAACTCTGCTTCTATGTGATGAGTCTCCTGACAAGGAGGCTAGAAGAGAAAGGCTTAGAAAGGAGGGATCTCTAGAGTAATTGCTCCCCAAGGATAGGAACACTGACTTCCTTCAGTTATCTTACATTAGCTCTTATTAGGGAAAGTGGGTTTGCACTTGCTTTATATTAATTATAATGACTTTTACTAATGGTTACAAATTTTTTCATTGACAGTTCAATGTCATCATCATGTCTTGGTTCCCAAGTTATGTGGGAACCCCTGACAGCCACTGAAACCAATAGGATCCCAATTATGTGTTTTTACAAAACCCTATATTTCTCGTCAGGGGGTGGAAAGCTTCTTTTAGCACCTCTGGGCAGCATCAGAAATTTCCCATTTCTCCTTCAGCCAGATGCCACTCGCTCCAGGAGAATACGGTGATGCCCCCACCATTGCGGGAGGCTGATTTAAGATTGCATTTTTGTTGTAGTCAGTGAAATGAGATGTCTTTTGTCAGTACTTACAGTTATATTTTTGAGATATTGGAAAAACTCCATGTCACAGAGGATTTCAAAGTATTTGATTCATATACTATTTTGTTATGTAATACAATATGATCATATAATACAATATGATTTTGTTATGTAATACACTATTAAGGCATAATACAATACCTTAATATATGTAAGGTCTGGCAGCTGTTCTGACGAGGAATCAGGGTCTTCAGATTTTTGATTTGGAGGAATTTGCATTTTTCTTCTTTCTCCCAAACAGATAGCTCATGCTAAGATCCAGACCTTGGAATCCAATCTGGAAAACCTTTTGACCAGAGAGACCAAAATGAAGTCTTTAATCCGGACTCTGGAACAAGAGAAAATGGCTTATCAAAAGACAGTGGAGCAAATCCGGAAGCTGCTGCCAGCTGATGCGCTCGCCAATTGTGAATCACTGCTAAGAGACCTCAACTGCAACCCTAACAACAAAGCTAAGGCAGGAAACAAGCCATAACTGAAGGAGTGCCATGTCAGCAGAACATGCTTTTAGAATGGTAAAGAAGGGAAGCATCTGCATGCTGCTGGCCCAATGCTGGACGCAGGAGCTGATGGAACCACTGGAGTTTGGTGCTGAGCCCTAGTCCTAGAGGGTGGACCTCACTCCCATTAGAGTACGCTGTTCCTAAGCCATTGTATATATGTAGACTGGTGGTTTTTTTGTTGTTGACTATGTACATAGACACAAAATGGACGTGAAGAGTTCATGCTTTCAGATCAAAGGAGTAGATGTATATTTAGAGTAATTTTTTAAATCAAAACTTCATGAAATCCACACCAAAGGGAAGTTAAAATGAAATTCCCCTTGGACATATGTGAAATCATTTTGTCTTTGTAGTGAAACAAAGCTAGAGCATCTTTATATATTAAAATATACTTGAAAAAAATGAATGTATTTTTTTCTCCAAAGAACAGCATGTTTCACTCAATCATGGAGCGGTAGAAACATTTGTGTAACTTTATGTATATCTGTCTTAAAATCTACTGACATTATGTATATCTGAGGAAATGACTGACTGCTGATCATGCTCCTATGGGTTTTTCAGGAAGGTAGGGGCCTTCCTCCCCTGCGTGCTTTGTGCCAACTAGCATGTTGTGTCTACATGCATTTTGAGTCAGTTTAGGCATTACTTTGGACGTGCATAAGGAGAAAGAAGACATCGTAGCAGAGTCTACCCACCCAGCTCATGATGAAAAAGAATGTTGCTAATTTCCCAGCAAATTAGACCAGCATTATTATTCAAGCTAAAATATCAGGCCTCCACAATTTAATTTAGGTCCTATATTGTCTAGATCAATTTTCTACTTTTTTGTTTATATTACTCCTTACAATCTTGAGTGGACTCCCTTTTACTTGGTGCCATAGTTGGTGACAAGGATTTGTTATTTTTCCACTTATGGGATCTAATTTTGTTCTCTCTATCTTAAATAAAAGGGAAAATATGATTGGTTTTGTAAGGATAATATGCTGTGTTGAGACACCTTTTTTTTTTTTTGGCCAATTGACAGAATCTAATAAGCTCTCAATCATCTTTCCTTGTATGTGAAGGTTTGTGAGAACTGTGTAATGTTTAAGAGTAACCTGTTGAAATCCATTGGAGAGAAGTGGAAAGTGGCTTCAAGCCCTTCTAAGACCTAATTCTTTGAACTCCCAGCTTCCTCAGCCTACAGCTTATCAGAGGACATTCATGCATGCTGGGTATTATGGAAGTAAAGTAATTTTCAAAGTACACAAGCAGTTCTCCATTTCAGAGATGATTCTATGATAGTGCCTCTGAAAGTTGATGCAGCATTTTTGCCTTTCCAAATAATATTTGTCATCACTGCTTTTTGCAGTACTTATCACAGATGGATCACTTGGGATAATTTTCTTCAGAGGGAGTTTTTTTATACACTAGCTACAGTGTATTATAGAGTAGAAGGGCATCGCTCTCAAGGTTTGGGAAAACCTTGAAGAGCAGATGATAAGCATCTGAACCCTCAACCTCTACACCAATACTCAGTATAAATGTAATGATTCTAGTTACAAATCAGCATGCCCTCTAATCCAGGCAGTTTTTGTTTTTTTTTTTTTTTTTTAAAGAAAATAAAGTCTTATTAGTAAAGTTAATATTTCTAGTTCTAGGAAATTCTGATTCTAGGCCTCCTGTTAAGTTGGGATTACCAACTAATTTGTTTCTTGGATTCCCCCAAATTTCTCTATTTGTAGGAGAGGTTTTCTCTATGAGGAATATGATAAATATCATCTGATTACTGTCTGGTGATGAAAATTACCTTATGTATGTGATATACAGGTGGTAGCCAAAGAATCTTTAAGTTGGGAAAAGAAACTTTTTCCTTTTGGTTCAATTTCAAGTAAATTTTATTCTGGATATTCAAAGTCAGCATTATGAGTTTTATACTATGGTGTTCAGAGATTAAGTTGTCTTGGATACAGTATTTCTTCTGAAAATGAATTTTCTTTTTCTTTTTTGTGATTTTTTTAAAGTGTTGCACCAGTTATGCTTATGCATTGTTACATCTTCTGATTAATGTTACATCTGATTAATGTAATGTCTAGTTCATTTCCAATAAATACATTGCTATAGTTTCCTTGGCTTATTGGTTTTTTGTTTATAATAGGAAAGAAGATGCTCTTGGTTAGAGTTCTTTACAAAATCTGCATGAGCTGAGCTATTGTTACTTAAAATTGGTTCAGTAATAATTCTTTTTAATAGAATCAGAACAACAAAGATAATTTATGAAAATATTTATGAAAGTCTGTTGTCAGTTACTAGTTTTCAACTTCTTTCCCAATGGAGCCTCTTTTTTTTTTAAAAAAAAGATTTTATTTATTCATGAGAGACACAGAGACAGAGAGAGGCAGAGACACAGGCAGAGGGAGAAGCAGGCTCCATGCAGGAGCCTGATGTGGGACTTGATCCCGGGTCTCCAGGATCACACCCTGGGCTGAAGGGGGCACTAAACCGCTGAGCCACCCAGGCTGCCCCCAATGGAGCCTCTTGCTAATGAATACAAAAAGAAAAAGATAACCACACTGACATATTTGTGTTCTACTCTTTTTGTTTTCTATGCCTCCTCATAGACAACAAGGGAGAGAAAGAGGATATGAAAATACAATTTTTTAAAAACTGGGTTAGCTTCCAAATAATTAAAAATACTTATTGATGGATATGATGTGAATGTGTTTACATATCACATATATGTTTGGAATATTCTCAGTTATGTTTGTAATCCAATACAAGGATACTGGACCTTCTTGCTAATTTTAGGACTAAAAGTTTTAGATATTTTGCATTATAGGTAGTAAACACTTTGAATGTCAGTGTAGGGTTACATAGTATGGTCTTTTAATATCCATGTTCACTTACCATTTAAGACCATTTCACCAATTTGTTTTCACTGTGCTAGATCAAGAATAAGAAATCTGTCTTGTGAGGTATTTGGTCTGCTACCACAATGTTTCACTCTTAATCAGCTGAGATATATTGAGAAAGCACTAACTAGATTTAAGGTGGGAAGTTTTATTTTTATTTTTTTTTATAAATTAATTTTTATTGGTGTTTAATTTACCAACATACAGAATAACACCCAGTGCTCATCCCGTCAAGTGTCCCCCTCCGTGCCCGTCACCCATTCACCCCCACCTCCCGCCCTCCTCCCCTTCCACCACCCCTAGTTCATTTCCCAGAGTTAGAAGTCTTTATGTTCTGTGTCCCTTTCTGATATCTCCCACACATTTCTTCTCCCTTCCCTTATATTCCCCTTCACTATTATTCATATTCCCCAAATGAATGAGAACATACACTGTTTGTCCTTCTCCGATTGACTTACTTCACTCAGCATAATACCCTCCAGTTCCATCCACGTTGAAGCAAATGGTGGGTATTTGTCGTTTCTAATGGCTGAGTAATATTCCATTGTATACATAGACCACATCTTCTTTATCCATTCATCTTTCGATGGGCACCGAGGCTCCTTCCACAGTTTGGCTATTGTGGACATGGCTGCTAGAAACATCGGGGTGCAGGTGCCCCGGCGTTTCATTGCATCTGAATCTTTGGGGTAAATCCCTAACAGTGCAATTGCTGGGTCGTAGGGCAGGTCTATTTTTAATTCTTTGAGGAACCTCCACACAGTTTTCCAGAGTGGCTGCACCAGTTCACATTCTAAGGTGGGAAGTTTTAGATCTGAGTTTTGGCTCACCATTTATTCATTCAACAAATAGTTTCCGTAAGCCAAGCTAGATGCTGTGTACTCAGAGGTGGATGTGCTTCCAGTCTACAGACAGGGGGATAATTAGGAAGCAAGAGAGTTTATACTATTACAGGTACATAAAGTAATCCAGATGAGAAACAGTCACTCAGCCTAGACTGCAGGGACTAGTAGCCCTGGGAGTTTGTGTCAAAAGCGTTTGGAAGAAGCGATGCTTGACCTAAATCTGGAAGAGCCAGTAGAAAGTGGGTAGGTTGTGTTAAACAGGGTATGAGTGAGAGAGGATGGTATATTTCTGAAACCAGAACTCATTTCTTAATCCTGAAGTACAGTTAGTGCTCCCATGGGGCAGAGGTGGGAGAGGAGTCTTCTGGCAAACATGGACTCAATCATGAAGATCTTAATAGACCTTGTGAAAGAATTTAGACTCTACCTAGAGAGAATAGGAGCCAGTAAAGTCCAGTAACCTGAAGAGAGACAGAATTGGATTTGCTCTGATCTAAACCCAATTTATACATTGGACAGAAACTAGGAAATGGCAGATTGCAGTTTGGTGATTTCCATAATAATCTAGCCCCCAAAAATAAAATAGCAAAAGCCTGATCTAGAGTAGAGGTCTTTGGAAAAGTCAGTCAGTGTGGACTTCTGTCTCTTTGACAGAGTTAGTCACTGAAACCTGCTAATTTTATCTGCAAAATATGTGTGCATTTCCCTCCTTCACTACTGCAACTACTTTTATTCATCTCCTTGCTCTGGTGGGTTAAACTGAGATGATTTCCATTTCTGGGGATAAACTCCTAAGTCACAGATATTGAACTACTTGGTTTTTGTTTTGTTTATTTAGAAATGGAAGCAGAAGGTGGTGTCAAAGAGGAGAAGGATCTAGGATAGACAGGGAATCAGCTGGGGATGTAGGAAAAAAAGCAATAGGAGAGATGATGAGTGGGGCTTTCTGGAGAGACATGCCAGTTGCTCAACAAGCCTATTCTCCTATCTACCTATGCCGTTAAGTACAATGTCATTTTCTTGGTTCCACATTACGGAGCCAGATTTGTTTTGCTTCCAACCCCACTTCAGGGTGAGCAGCACCAGAGGGCATGCCAATGGGTGCCTACTCAAGTATAGGTTATCCTCTCTTACCTGCACTGCTCCTCACCTCAGAGGGACCTTCCTAAAATATAAATCTCACCTAAATTTATCTTCAGCTTAAAACCATTCAAAGGCTTTTCTTTCCTCCCAGGATTATCCAATTTTTAAGATGACACATTTGGCCTTCCATGATCCTGTCCTTGATAACCTATCTTTGTCTCCTGCCTGTGGCCCCATCTTGTCCTTTCCTCTAGTCAAATTATTTAAGTCTATCTTTTCCTGAAGCAGCTTTTTGTTTTGGACAGCCTGCTCCCTTTCTGGAGAGCTTGGGAGTGCTCCTTCCCGCATTCCAATGAGCTTACTCCCTCAGAACAACCTTAGGTCTGTGTAGTAAGACAAACTGACCACCCTCACTACCACCCAGGTAGTGGTGTCATAGCATTAGTTACCTGGGAAGGTGTGAGCGGGTATTGCTGAGCTTCACAGACATCTCAGGGTTCCCCAGATGAGATTGCATAAATGTAATTTTAAAAGCTAACTTAATCATTACACTATAATAAAAAAGCATACTAATAGACTTTAAGTAAATTGAGAAGTAGATGTAATTTTATTTAGCATTTTGTTTTTCGATGACCTAGTATGGGTCAGGTGTTTTGCTAGAAGTTGGGACCTCAAAAATGTCTCTTGACTATCTTGAGTCAGTTCTTAACTGATAAATTCAGTTTTAATGAAAAAAAAATCAGGAAGTATGGAGTGATACTTTGTAAACTGTGAAGGAATTCTAGTGCTTTTACCTTTCATCATAAATATATACTATATGCCATGTACAATATACAATTTGTATTGTATACAATATGTACTATGCACATAAGGAGCTAGTGCATAATTCAGGAATGTTATTTATAAGACTGTAATGTGAATGGTGCTCCTGGAGCTGTGTAGTATAGGAGCTGATAAAATATATTACATACTAAATTTTATACATACACATATACTGAGAACTAAGACCATGTATCTCATCTTATGGTCTATATTAACATGGTTTTACATGTTAATGTAAACATGTTAACATTGTCCTCATTAGCTTAACGTTCCTATTTAATGTTCCTATTCTGGAAGACTCCTATCTGGACAATTTAATTTACTGTTGTTCATTACAGGAAATTCCCAAAAGATTCAAAACATTTCAACAGTTTATACCTCAACACTCTTTGAACCCCCTCATCCCAAAATTCTCACCTTCCTTCTTCCACCAATCTTAAACTGTTATATCATGATCTTTACCCAGTCTTTAAGATTATATATATAAAACTATATATACATATATATGAGCATATATTTATATATATACATATTTATAGAGCATGAGTAGGGAGAGGGGCAGAAGGAAAGTGAGAAAGGGAATCTAGCAGACTCCACGCTGTAGAGCCCAATGCGGGGCTGGATCCCAGGACCTGGGGATCACGATCTGAGCTGAAAACCAAGAGTCTGACGGTCAACTGATTGAGCCACTTGAGTGTCCCGATCTTTATGCAGCCTTAATCAAATTCCACATTGAGGGCAGCCCAGGTGGCTCACCGATTTAGCACCGCTTTTAGCCCAGGGCATGATCCTAGAGACTCAGGATTGAGTCCCATGTCAGGCTTTCTGCATGGAGCCTGCTTCTCCCTCTGCCTTGTCTCTGCCTCTCTCTCTCTCCTCTCTCTGTGTGTATCTCTAATGAATAAATAAAATCTTTAAAAAAAAATTCCACATTGAAATACCCACCTTAAACTTAGCTTCTGAGACACAACCAAAGCTCTATAGAGTTAGTGTTCTCTCATACTATGATAAGTAATAAACTCAGTGCTATTTTATCAACAGGTTGTTTTAGTGACTTTTGGGTGACACACCCAACACCTTTATGATAGGTAATGATGATTACCTATCATTCGATAATATTTTTTATTCTATACACCTGTACTCTATAACATACATGCTATGCTCTTCTCTTTTTCTTTCTTGTTTTAATCTCATACTTAATCCCCATATTCTTTTAAGTCCCCTTTTCCCTGAGCCATATTTTGTCTCAGATACCTTGGTAACTTCCATCAATATTTCATATCACAATCAGTGGCTCCTAAGAACAGAATCAGTGTTGACCTTCCAGGATATGAACAGTATAAAGCAGAAAAAAAAAGTTTGGCTTGAATTAAACATTTCATTTACTATCATATAGGTAAGGTCTATAAATGTCATTACCTGGGCATTCCAATGAGATAGCTCCTAAAACTTCATTTAAAAAGAAAGAGGGAAACATGAGATTCTTTGAAGAGAAATCAATAATCTTTATTCTCATCTGTAAGGTCGCTTTAGATAAAATAGCACCAGAATCTGAGAGCTTCAGCTGTGATCTAATTGAATATACTGGCATAGCTAAAGAACAGGTAACTCAGAAGAAAATTAATTAGTCTTGGATAGTCTTTGGATAGTCCTGGCCTCCAAAATCCAAGTGCTCTGGCCCTTCTGACAAGTCTGTCCTTGTTATAAGATTGATGTATCATATGTGTTGGACACACATTGCAAATATCCAATTCACTGTTACCGTTGTCCCCTTGTTCTTTTTTTTTTTTTATGTATGCCTTTAAAGTAGGCTTCTGTTTATGATTTAGTTTTTTTTCTGTCATAGAGGCTAGGCTAGTTATAAAAGTGCAAATATTCAAGTCCCTGTGACATTCCTGTTTTTCTATATAAATCAAAAACAGGAATTCTGAATTTTAAAAATTGTGGTAAAATACACATAAAATTTACCATCTTAATCATTTTAAGTGTAAGTTCAGTGGCACTAAGTATATTCACCTTGTGTAACTGTCACAAACATACATCCATGAACTCATTTTTCAAACCTGAACCTCTGTGCATATTGTTTTTTGAAGATTTTATTTATTTATTCATGAAAGACACAGAGACATAGGCAGAGGGAGAAGCAGGCTCCCTTTAGGGAGCCCAATGTGGGACTCGATCCTGCGACTCGATTCCGGGACTTGGGATCACGCCCTGAACCAAAGGCAGATGCTCAAACACTGAGCCACCCAGGAGTCCTCCCCACACCCCAATGCATGCCTATTAATAACTCCTAAATCCTCCCTTCTCCCAACCACTGATAACTACCATTCTGCTCTTGGTCTGAATGAATTTTACTATTCTAGTACCTCACCTGTGTGGAATCACATTGTACATGTCTTTTTGTGACTGGCTTATTTTGCTTAGCATAATGTCATCAAGGATCATCCATGTTGTAGTACATGTCAGAATTTCCTTCCTTTTTAAATTAAAGCTTAATTATATTGTATTGTATGTATATACCAGATTTTGTTTATCCATCCATCAGTAGACACTTGGTTTGCTTCTACCTTTTGGTTTAGACAAATAATGTAATATGTGTACAAATATCTCTTTGGGATCCTGATTTTAAACATCAGTCACAGGAGCTTGGTGTTTTTCTCTTTTTATATTTTATTTATTCCTCAGAGACACCGATAGAGAGGCAGACACATAGGCAGAGGGAGAAGCAGGCTCCATGCAGGGAACCCCAACGTGGGACTTGATCCTGGGACTCCGGGATCATGACCCGAGCCGGAGGCAGGCACTGAACTGCTGAGCCACCCAGGCTTCCCATGGAGCTTGGTTTTTGTGAGCCCACTCATGAGAAATGAATCTGTGGTTCATTTACTGAAGAAGTCAAATTGTTGCTTTCAAGGCCTGAGCTAGAGCAAACTTAGCAGAGAAAAGGATATGTTTTGGGTGATTTTTTTGGATTATATGGAAATACACCTAGAGGGATGCCTGAGTGGCTCAGCAGTTGAGCGTTGCCTTTGGCTCAGAGCATGATCCCAGAGTTCTGGGACTGAGTACCACATCAGGCTCCCTGCATGGAGTCTGCTTCTCCCTCTGCCTATGTCTCTGACTCTCTCTCTGTTTCTCGTTAATAAATAAAATAAAATAAAAAAAGGAAATATACCTAGAATGTACAGATGTTCTGTTGGGTAAATTGGTTTTCTTAATGCTGCCTCTGCAAACATAGGAGAAGAATATTTTTTTCTAAGAGATACTAAAATGTTGCTCATATTCAAGTCTTCTTTTTTTTTTTTTTTTAGATTTTTATTTATTTATTTATTCATGAGAGACACAGAGAGAGGCAGAGGGAGAAGCAGGCTTCTTGCGGGGAGCCTAACGCAGGACTCAATCCCAGGATTCCAGGATCATGACCTGAGCCAAAGGCAGATGCTCAACCACTTGAGCCACCCACGTGACCCAAGTCTTCTTTTGTGAAGTGAGTTTATGTGGTCTGATAATTGTTTCCTTTCTTGAATTGAATTAATTTGCAAATTCACAAATGCTGTTTTTAATAGAACATAATATTGTTCAGAAAGAATCATATTAAACATACAGCCAACGTATCAAGGGACGTGTCCCACGGGGCTTTATAAAATAAATGAGGGCATTCTTTGTTGACCTTTATTACCTTGGGCATATTCAATTTTCCTGATATATTTATGTTCTTTTTGCCTAGTCAACATTACTCTGAGTCCTCTCTGCTAATTTAGCAATTCTGTGGTAAATTTGGTACTTATAGTGATAGATCACCATTTACTGTTTAATAAATCCATTAAAGCTTATGTAATAAGGTCATTCATTGGCAATTTAAAAGTACTTATATTTAAAGTCACAGAGTAAGTCAAGAAAGGATGTATCAATGACCTAAGTGAGTTAATATGCTTAATTTTCTTCCCTTTTCTCCGAAGGTAAGCTTATTATCAACCATGTATGCCCTTGGATAAATTGTCGCATATTCAAAGTATCAAAAGAATGCATTTTACACACTGCTAAGAAAGGATTGCAAGATGTAATACTAGTGCAAATTTGGAAAACACACTTGCTTGCAATTGTATCTTTCTATTCCTCTGCTCTTCCTGAGCCTGGAGGAAGTAGGCAAAAGGGTTATTAAGAGCACAATCCCTTGCTTTCAAGATAGACTCCCTGTTGCAAACAAAACACTGCTTCCTGAGAGACTGTACCAATCTTCTGTTTGAAGGACTGTTTGAAGGGATGATAGCTGTGCACTTTTTCACTGTGCAGGTTAACTTTTCCTGTGACAGGCACACTCAGACAGCATGAGCAAAGTCTCATGCTTTTTGTAGGCATTTTATTGAGCTGGGTTGTCACCAACCCAAGCTTATCTGTGACCATGGCAAGTTACATGGAAGAACTGGCTTCATCTATTGCATCTTTTGACGGATAACCACATGAATTGTTGGTAGCATCTGTGATATCCAGTTGTTATGGCCCTGTAGCAGGATACTTGGACTACCTCAGAAATCCCTAAAATTTATTCCTAGAGAATGTTAAAGCTTCCAAAAGGTAAACAGATTCTATGGGCAAATGAGTTTGAAAGACAATAAATTAAGTAACATTACACACAACATTTAACCTGCCATGGCTCCTCATGGGAACCCTGAGTGGACAAGGAGACCATACTCCCCAGGGTTAGGAGCACAGGTTTGTCAACATGTGGGCCAGTTTGACTGAGTTCTGACTCCTCTACTTATTGCTTGTTGACCTGAGGTCAGTGACCAAACTCATTAAAGCTGAATGTTTTTATCTTTCAAATGATGGGATTAAGCTAGACCTCTAAGGCTCCATTTAGCTATATGATTTCTGGGGTAATTGATTTTCCAAAGCTCCAGATAAATTAAATAAGGCACACAGAAAGAGAATTCTAGTTTTGCCTTTCATTTTAACTGCCATAATCCCTCTTCATCTCATAGTTGGCTTTTTTTTTTTTAAATCATACAACTAATGAGCCAAGTAAATGTTTTTTACCAGCCATTTTCTTTCTTTTGTTTTTCCTTTTGCTACATAGTACAAGTCATGTTGAAACTGTGTGGTTAGCCTTGTTTTGTTTTGTTTTTTCAAAGAGATGAATAAATCTTTTCCCCCCTCTTCATTATGGGTGTTGGCTGTATCTGTCTTCTTCATGTCAGTGGGAAGAAGCATGTTTTTATTTGTATAAACAGCATACATATCCAGTTGAGGGGTGATTGCAAGATACTTCTTTTATTCACTCAAAAGACATCCATTAAAAAACACTGTATCTCAGCCAGTGTGCTAAGTGCTGAGAACACAGCCTGATGGAGAATACAGACAAGAAGAAGCAATATAGGGATCCCTGGGTGGCACAGCGGTTTGGCGCCTGCCTTTGGCCCAGGGCGCGATCCTGGAGACCCGGGATCGAATCCCACGTCGGGCTCCCGGTGCATGGAGCCTGCTTCTCCCTCTGCCTGTGTCTCTGCCTCTCTCTCTCTCCCTCTGTGACTATCATAAATAAATAAAAATTAAAAAAAAAAAGATTAAAAAAAAAGAAGCAATATAATATAGTGGGATACGTATGATGCTAGATGTAATAAGACAGTTTTGAAGCAAATGAGGGATGTAACCCAACCTTGAGAACCTAAGTTTTTCTAACAAAGCAAGGGTTTTAGATCTAAGATAAGATCACCTAAAACAGTGGAATGTTTCCCAAAAGACCTGGTCTGAGAGAGATCATCTGGAAGGGACTAGTAGGATAGCCATAGGGCCTGTCAGTCATTTTAGCTTTCTGCTGATTATGCATCCGAAATACCCTTTATCCCAGAAACAGAAACTTGTACTTCAAATCTGGGAAATCCAAGACATGCATTGGGAGTGTGGCTGTTAAGAATTTAATTAAAACGTTCCAATTCTGTTGGGTTTAGTTTTTAAACTGTGACTATCGAAGTACTTATAATCTGCCAATTCTCTGGAGGGCTTAGTCATCAGTTGGCCTGATGGTTTTGGGTTTGTTTTTCCTTTAAGTGTATGTGTCTGAGGCATGAATGGAAAAATATAATCTTGAAACAGGTTTGCATCTAGGTTTAAAAAAATTAATTAGTTTCAATACTTAAAAGTATATAGGGATTTATTCAATCATAGATTGGTATATTGAGTGTTATTACGGAAACTTCCACTAGATGCCATTGTTGTTTCAATTTGTTTGCATTCCTTTGCTTTCTCTGGAATGGACTTCCTAGGACAGCAAGCTACTTGAAGAAATTACATAGTTCACCATTCTGCTTCCAGGTAAAATATCCCCAATATAGGAGAATCTAGCTTATTTAGAAATGCCTTCAGGGAAACTACTTAAGTCTCCCTTGTAAGATCCTAAAACTTAATTCTTTTTATTGTCAAGAAATTGTTTTATATCAAACCTATATTTTTAATACTGCTGTTTAAACACATTTCCTTTCTCTGTTCTCAATGGAGATGAGGAAAAACAGATCATCTTCTCATATATAAAAGTCTTTCAAATACAGAAGACTGATATAAAATTGCTTTTCATCTTTTATCCTTAAGGCAAAAATAATATAATTTCTTTTAAGTTTTCATCACATTTTTTTTTACCACTCTACCTAATTTTTGATGAGATCTAGAATCCAAATTAAATTCAAAATACTCCAAGGAGTTTGGGTTTCCATTCATGGTTGATTCATTTGTTATTGTCCCAAAGTTTCAGCAATATGACCTAACAATTATTTCTTGGGTTCTCAGATAAACACAGAATAAAGCTGATATTGGTTTAAATCACCATACTTCATTCCAATGTTGATAATAGATACTAGGGTAGACAGGTGTTCATCAACTCTACCTTGTCCTAGCCAAAACAATTTTGAATATGCCATCTTCTTGTTCACTTTCAGACTTTAGTATTCCGGGTACCTGGGATGATTGCAACATCCTACCCTATGCTCCTTTCTCTCGCCTGGTTTATATACACCTTCCATCTCAGATTAAACGTCATTTCTTCAGGAATCATTCTCTGAACCCAGCAGTATCTTTTGCCCCCGAAGACCTTGCCATATCCCAGCATGTTTTCCTTTAACATCTTGCACTTCTCTTTTGTAAAATTTGCACACATATAGTCCTTTAATTATTTGTAAACATCTATTTAATGTCTGTTCTTTCCCCCATTAGATGCTACTAAGTTAGGGGGTAAGGTTTGTTTGTTTGGTTGTTTTTTGACTCACACGGGTCCAGCACACTACTGAAGATCCAGTGGGCACGTGGTAGGAACTTAGTAGGCCTATTTTGACTAAAGGACTAGTTTCCAACTAATTTGTATCCTTTTCTTTCCCAGAGATATGATGATTCTTGGTAGGGCAATTATCAGGAGTCAGGAGGTAGATAAGAGCATGGCTTATTCAAAAATCTGAAAAAAAAATCAGGGACCTAGATGGGGAGTGAGAGAGTTACACACACCAGTTTAGTGAGGAAGGAAAAGCCAGATTTTAGACTGTGCACTATAGGCAATTAAAACTACTGATAGGTTTTTAAAGAGGGAAATGATATGGTCAGATGGTGACAATTCAACAGGAATAGTGAACAGTTCACAAGGACAAAGACCATGTGTTCTGACCATTACAGTAGTAACCTTGACATGGAGCTGTTCTTCCTGGCCAGTTGTGACTTCATTTATAGCTGTTCTTTTGGAGGCGACTTTACCATGCTTTTGAAGTCTTTGGCACAAATGTGGATAACAAAAATGATGTCAATAATAATAACATAATACCTAATGCCTGTTGAGCACTTCCTATGCATTAGGCACTGGGTTAGCCCCTTTGTAAGCATTATATCAGGATGAAACTTTAGCTTGCATAACAATCACCTGGGGGGCTTTTTGTTATAGACTTCTAGGCCCCTGCTCTCAGAGCTCTGATTTAATAGGCATGGGTGGGGCTGATAATTTTTGTGTTTCTGACAATATCCTGGGTGATGCTGCTGGTCCAGGGACTACACTTTGACAGCCTCTGCATTATTATCATTTAATCATCAAGACAATAGTAAAAGATAAATACTACTATTATCTCCTCTTATATATGAGGACACTAAAGCTTTGAGAAGTTCACTAACTTGTCTAGAGGCATATACCCAGTAAATGGCACAGCTGTCAAACACGGGTCCTTCTAATTCAAAAGTTGCTCTCCCTAACTCTTATAATGATCATTCTCAGGGCAGCCCGGGTGGCTTAGCAGTTTAGCGCCGCCTTCAGCCCAGGTTGTGATCCTGGAGCCCCGGTATCCAGTCCCACATCAGGCTCCCTGCATGCAGCCTGCTTCTCCCTCTGCCTGTGTTTCTGAGTCTCTTTGTGTCTCTCATGAATAAATATATAAAAATCTTTTTAAAAAAATGATGGTTCTCAAACTTTGCATGCATCAGAATCACTGGAGAAGTTTTTAAAAAACATCAGGTACAGATTTTCCTTGACTCATGATGGGGTTATATCCTGATAAATCCATCATAAGTGGCAAATACTGAGTCAAAAATGTATTTAATACACTTAAACTACCAAATCTCATAACTTACCTGATACTTTAGCCTACCTTAAACATATTCAGATCACTTACTTTAACCTACAGTTGGGCAACGTCATCTAACACAAAGTCTATTTTTAAGTAAGTGTGGAATATCTCATGTAATGTACTGAATACTGTACTGAAATTGAAAAACAGAATGGCTATATGGGGACAGAATGGTTGTAATCATATTGGTTGTTGGCCCTCGTGATCATGTGGCTGACTGGGAGCAGGGGCTGCTGGCCCTGCCAAGCATCTCAAAAGAAGATCACATCACCTATTACTAACCCAGGAAAAGATCTAAATTCAAAATTGGAAGTGTGGCTTCTAGTGAATGTGTATTGCTTTTACACCACTGTAAAGTGGAAAACTCATAAGTTGAACCATCTTAAGTAAGGGACTATGGACACTTGAGTGCTCCCTTTGTTTAATGAATCACATTTTCCATCATAGGATGGGCTACCTGTTATTGACAAACTTCTCAAGAGACTCTAAAGCCCAGAGATTTTTGGAAACCAAATGTACATTTGGCTGCACATTCTAATCTCTTGAACATTAAAAAAAAAAACCTCAAAACTGACATCTGATCCCAACCCCAGATATTCTGATCTATTTGTGCTGGGGTTTAATTTAGGAATCAGAATTTTTTAAAGATCCCTGTGATTCTAACCTGCAGTTTGAGAAGTGTGAGAACCACTGCACTAAGATTCTGCCTCTTGAACTTAACTAACTGTTCATGTTTTAGAGACACTTGAAAATGAATTCATTATGCAAAGAGATGTTAAAGCAAGAAAACACTAAAGCAGGCTTTAGGGGGGAGGAGCTCTGGAGGTAGAAGCCCTGGGTTTAGATTGATCTGTCATTTACTAACTCTGCTGTAACCTTGGGTGAGTCATCAAATATTTCCTAAGTCTTGGTTTCCTCACATGTAAAATGAAAATAATGATAAGACCACATGCTCTTCCAATGCACAGCATTATTGTGAAAATTAAATAAAATTGTGTCTCTTTAAGGCTTTATGAACTCTTGAACACTAAACAAATGTGAGAGATTACTTTTGTATTGATTTGAAGAGCAACTTCTCACCAAAGATATATTATAGCCAGCAGTAAATGAGGCTCATTTATTTTTTTCTACCTGCAGCAGTCATGCTCAGCTTATATTCAGGTGTTATGTCAAAAACATTTCCTTGGATTTTTTCTTTTCTGGCAGGCATAAACACTGGCAAAATCTTTTTTTTAATATCATTTGTATGCTTTCCTGAAAGCACCAAATTATAGGCAGGACTAATGGGTTGAGAATGCTTAAGGCCAGTTTACTGTGGCTTGCCTATGACATATCACCATCTGAAAAGCCATCACAGAGGAAAAAAAATCATTCACAGTCTAATTTAAATAATGGCTGCATCTTTGCAGTGAAGACAGACTGTGACAGTTTATAGGTTTTAGATGGTGACTCCTTCACGTTGTAAAAACAGATCAGCTGCCAGTGGACCTACAATTATTGCCATATGCATTTGTGAGTTTTTAAAGGGAAATTGAGTGAGCAGCTGCCATTACAACTAGGTAGATTTAGGTGAGTGAATGTATCCGTCCAGTGACATTTAAAAAAGTGTATCATCTGCTTGTAAAGCTTCAGGTTCCTGAAGCTCAACTTCCCACTTGTAAATTTCTGTAATGCTCTTTAAAAAAGAGGCTGATAATAATGAAGACGAGCAGAAGGAATCTTTTGTAAGCATGGAATTAAGAGCATTGCAAATTATTTTCTCTTCCTCATCCTCGTACACAAGTCCATATTGAATTTGGGAAGCCAGAGAGGACTGTCTAGAGTGGTTTGCTGACAGAAAGAAGAAAGGTGGGTTAAAAAATGAATTACAGAAAAAAATTTCCCTTTGTCTTTTTCATGAATGAGTTCTCTTAACTCCTTACCTCCATAGATAGAGCCCTCTTCATGTATGTGACATATATAAACCAGGGAGGAGGGGGCCAACGCTGCACAGGATGGGAGAAGTGGGATCTTCTAAGTGGGGCATGGCCATTCCTACCTTTGTCCTGAAAAACAGAGGCTATTTCCAAAAAGCAGAGGGTAGGTTATTATCTTTGTTCTGAATCCAAAGGGAAGGTGACAGAGATCCAGAATTGGAATAATAATAGCTACCATTTATATGATACTCTAAAAGATTAGTAAAATTTCTTTATCAAATTTTATCAAAAGGCACTTTCATTCTGAATCCTAACTCACTGAAATGCAAAGACTGCAGTATTTTAAAAAATGTTTTTTGAATAATTCACCACTGACCTTCTAATGATGTGATCACCTTCATCTGACTTGACCATTTGACATACTGGACATCCTACTTGGCTTTCTTTCCTTCTGTGGCTTCCCTGCACACTCAGAGAAGAAAAGAAGGAAGATTAGATAGTGGTTAGAGGAATAGGAAATAAAGCTACCTTGATATCCTATTAATCTGGCTTTCCATGATGCTTTATTTCTCAATGATAGTACTTACCAACTAGTGTTGTAATTTATGATTTTTGCCTATTAAACTATGAAATCTTCAAGAGCTAGGCAATGCCTTTCCAAACCACTATGCATAGTGCCTCACACAATTAGGTGTCTCAAAAATACTTATTGAATGAATGAATATTAGAAACAATATATAATAAACCTAAGAAAAAATCGGCAACTTGTAAGAATTTTTATTTCATATGTTGCTCTTTTATTTTATTTTATTTAATTTTTTTAATTTTTATTTATTTGTGATAGTCACAGAGAGAGAGATAGAGAGGGAGAGAGAGAGAGAGAGAGAGAGAGAGAGAGAGGCAGAGACATAGGCAGAGGGAGAAGCAGGCTCCACGCACTGGGAGCCCGATGTGGGATTTGATCCCGGGTCTCCAGGATCGCACCCTGGGCCAAAGGCAGGCGCTAAACCACTGCACCACCCAGGGATCCCATGTTGCTCTGTTTTAAAGCACATATATATTTTTACATGTTACTGGTATAGTCACTTCGCCAGAGTAGGTTACAAATATAGTCATGTCCCTTTCACCTCAAGGATCTTTGGGGATTCCATAGTTTTATTTTAGGAGAAAGTCCCATGGCTTACTTGAGGACTATTATACCCCAAATTGTTTAAGAACTTCAGAGGCTTATTCAGTTTAGAAGGGTCTGGCCACAGTCTGACTAGTTTGGTGGTGGGCGGTGTCTTCAGCAGCCATTGCTTTGATTGATCAGGTCCTTTTTTTTTGCCTGCCATGCTCTTCTGATCCTTTATTGAGTTCCCTTTCTAAGTCACACTGTTCTAGGGGTACTGTCTCATGTGTCTCTGTCCTCCGATGTAGTGAGGCAGCAATCTATTGGCTGCTTCAGATATCCACATACCTCACATGGGGCTCCTGCTCAGAATCCCAAGGTTACCTCTTTTGTGTTTAATTGTACTCACATAATAGATTGGGTCTCAAGGCTCTTTTAGGCTCAGTCATACAGCTGGGGTAGGCCGTTTTGATAAACCTCAGGCCCTCTCTTTGAAATAATCGATTACCCTAGAATTCTCTTATTTCCTGGAGAGCTCCATATGGAGCCTTTGTGGTCATTTGCACCATCAGGGCATGGTCAGTACCATCCCAAATAGTCTACTAACATTGAAATTCACAAGGGAAACTATCACTCTCACTTTTCTCTACTCCCAGGAGGCTCCTAGAGCTTTATGCATATTTGTCCACCTTTTTCACAAATGCTGACTCTAAATTTCAAGGTATACAGAGGTGAGACTTCGTCAGGCTCCAGAAAATTTGCTGTATCTTTCCTTTAAGCAATAGGTGCCTGCAACCCTTACTTTTGTGTAAGCAGGGTTATTCAAGTGACTCTTTTCTGAAAAAGGAAAATTTGATCCAAGGTGGCTTGTTATATTCATCTAAAGATGCGTGAGTTTTCTGAATAAATGCTGTTTTAAAATTTCTTTTCAATGCACACAATGCATATGCACACACGTAGATATAAATAAGTACACATAGATACTCTTAGAGTCCACAGAAAGTGTTAACAATAACCATCTCTGGATAATAAGATTGCAAAACATAACTCATTTTTTCTTGTTTTTCCCAAAAATACATATTTTTGAACAATAAAATATTAAAAGTTAGTATAATAAAGCAAAAAATTCCATAACTTTAGAATAAACACTATCAACTACATATGCCAGAACTGAAATATCTTTGAAAATAAAACATGACACTGTCAATAGATTTTATCCTCTGTTTCATTCACATTCAATTATAGGTGAATTTATAAAAATATGTAGTTACCTGTGCTACTTGCTTACTTTCTGAAATGCAGGTGCTAGTGACAAGCCATTCATACAATTTAGTGACATTTGCTCTGTTGTTGTCTTAATGGCACTCTAAATTCAAGTTTTAACTATTTCACCCTCCGATTACAATTTATTATTTTTTCAAAAAGCATATAAATGAAGAAATATTTTTAAAACATCTATTGCAGAAAGAGAACAAAGGTGTTACCTCCAGTTGTGTTCACGTATCATTTTACTGTCAAACTAAAATTTTCTAAGATAGCTCATGAACTGGCATCTTTTCAGGAAGCCTAGCAAAGTCTTTCAGGCAATCTCTTTCACATATTATTATTTAGAATGTAATTTCTAGCAGTTGATTTAATCTCAAAATATATCCTCATAACAATATAATCTTAGAGCAGGACTTAACTCTTTAAATGCAAAGTACAATAAAGGAACACTTTAAACCATATATTGGTTGATTTGTCATTCATCATTTACTCTGGCATATAAGCTAACTGACATCCAAACATTGGAGACAGACAGCATATGCACAATGTTCTGTGGTTGACTAAAATTCAAAATTCCCTATATCCATTCAGTATGGTGTGAGAACGGCTCATTTGTCCCTCTGACTTCTGTGGAACTGGAGTTGTAACAGTGGGGACTGCACAGCTGGGAGGATGAGAAAAATGATTTCATTAGGAAAAAGATTCCAAATTGGAAGCGAGTTGCTTTTACAAATCTCATAATAAAAACTGATTTTTGTACTTTCCATGTGCTTATTCTGCAAATGTTTAGTGCATTTCTGTCTGCTAGGTTTAATTTTCTAATTTGGCTCGGTTTGCATGTGAAACTGATTTGAATAAATTAAAGGGAGGGTGTTAAGGGTTTTTTTTTTTTTGTATTTTTTTTTCTTGAGTTTTTTGGAAGAGGGGTCGTGGGAGTGCTCAGTCATAGGAACTTCATTATTCTCAATAGGCTATTTGCAGTCAAATGTCACAGAATTCAGTGGGTGAGACATGTCTTGTATTATGCAGTATCTACTAGATCATTTCATGATTCAATGAGTCATAGAATCAGAGATTGTTTTAGTTGGCTGGGGACCGGATGCAAAAGTCAAAAAAAAAAAAAAAAAAGTACGGGACTCGGCGTGGAGTCTTTCTCAAAAGCCATACGACAAATCCCTTTTTCCTGACCACCCCTAATCTTCCCTCAGTCCTGGCAGAGAAGAATCCCCAGAGATGGGAATGTGTTGTTTTGAAAAACTTCTTAGGGGATTCTGATGGGATCCTCTGCCTGAGAACCAAAAGTTTATATTCACATTCTAAAAAATGAGAAAAGAAAGAAATTGCAGAGAGGTAAAGTAATATCCATCTGCAGTAACATCAAGGCTGGCACTTCATTCACAGGTCATTTCTCTTTAAAACCTGTTGCCGGGGCAGCCTGGGTGGCCCAGCGGTTTAGCACCTGCCGTCAGCTCAGGGCGTGATCCTGGAGTCCCGGGATCGAATCCCACGTCGGGCTCCCGGTGCATGGAGCCTGCTTCTCCCTCTGCCTGTGTCTCTGCCTCTCTCTCTCTCTCTGTGTCTCTTGAATAAAAAAACAAAAACAAACAAACAAACCTGTTGAGGGTATTAGTCGCAGTAACTCCCCCTTAAACACGAGGGATACGTTCCAAGACCCCCAGCAGATGCCTGCAACCACAGAGAGTTCCAAACACCCTATATTCTGTTTTCTCCTAAGCACGCATACGTAAGGTACAACTTAATGCATATATTAGGCACATGAGATAGTAATAAGTAGAACTACTAGTAACATCGAACAATTACCACAATATACTGTAGTAAGAGTTACCTAACGTGGTGTGTTTCAAATATTCTGTGGCGCTCACCCTTCTGGGGATGATGGGAAATGATAAAACGTCCACGTGCTGAGATGACGTAAGGTAAATGACGCAGGCGCTATGACGTTCCGTTAGTCGGATGATTCGTTGGGAAGATCATCTCCCCTTGAGGAGGGGGCGGGGGTCACTGTCTTAATGAAACTGCGAACGTGAAACTGCAGATGGGCCGGGCTGCCCTCTCGGCGTCCATATTGGTTTCGCACCCTCCGAAGTTCCTCAGGCGACCTGTGAACCCGGCCGCGGTAGGCCGACGGCCGAGGAGCGCCTCGAGGAAGGGACGGTAGGCGGCGGGTGTAACCCGCAAAGGAACCGAGGAAGCGGGGCTTGTCGTGGGCGCGGTCACCACAGAGAATTCCACCCTGCCTGCCAGGATCTTAGGGATTTGTAGGGAGGCCTTAGCGGGGTCCGGGTGGGCACCGTCCATGGCCACACCGTGCAGCTCTCTGAAGAGCTGAGTCCGTGAAGTGGCCCCGAGCGTGGGGACAGACCGTGTGCCTGCAAGGCGGCGGGGAGGTGAGGAGCCTCTGAACGTCCGAGTCCAGCGCGCAGGTCAGCCCGCGCTCACCTCCTCTCCATGAGCTCTTCTCACAGCGCCTCGTCCAGGTGATCTCTTCCAGGTATTCTCCAGGATGGGGAGTTACAGTGCAGGTGTCGAGGTAATGGGGTTGGCTCTTTCCCGGTTTGTGAAGGTATTAGGGCGAGCTGTAGCCCGTCCAGATGGCAGCAGGCCTCAAACTGAATTCTTTAGCAGGGACTGTTCATTTCGTTTGTTCTTGATACAGCACCAGTGTCTAGTCAGCAAAAGTCCACTCAGTCCCTCAATCTTCCCGTAAATGTCCCTAGATGGATTGTTTAAAGTAGGTTTTTGTGAAACATGGTTAAAACAAAACAAAACAATAAACAACAAAAAAAAAACAACAAAAACAAAACAAAACAAACAAAAACTCCAAAACACAAAAAAACAAGACCTACCATTTTGTGAAAAATGGTAAAAAAATAAAAAAATAAGTTGCGAGGGACGCCTGGGTGGCTCAGCGGTTTAGTGCCTGCCTTTGGCTCAGGGCGTGATCCTGGGGTCCCGGGATCGAGCCCCACATCAGGCTCCCTTGCATGGAGCCCGCTTCTCCCTCTGCCTATGTCTCTGCCTCTCTCTCTATGTGTCTTTCATGAATAAATGCTTTTTTTTAAAAAATTAAGTTGCGAATTCAGGAACTCAAGTTACTGATTGAGACTTCGTTCTCTTTTTACCTTACAGATAATACATGCATAAAATATGCGCCAACTATGAATAGTTTACAGTAAGCTTTAATATTAGCTAACCATTCTTTCTTACTAAATCAGTGCTTGCAGCACTTAGTGTGCCTAGAAGGAAGAATAACTGGTCTGGGCAGCCTCTTTTACTTTCTGGCTTTGTGGATGTTTTCTGCAGATTCATCACTATCTATCTATGCTGGACTGGCTGCTTCAGGACTCATAAGAGCTGATCTTTGCTCATGTACTTGTTCAAGGTATAATATCTACATATTAAATCTATTTCAAGTACATTGATTGCTTTATGAAATGCTTTGTAAAGGCTGGTTGCCTGCTTTACTGTAAGGTTTTGGGAATATGCTGTTTGACTCTTTAATCTGAATATTTGGTATCAGTGTTCTTTGTCATCTGCAACCTCGCTGCCAAATTTGTCGAGTTTAATGTCAGCAGGTGAATTTGGTCTTTTTGGGTGGGAAGAACCTCTTTCTGCTTAAAGTCTTAAACAGAAAATGAATATCTTACTGGATTAAAAAAAAAGATGCTTCTGATATAACATGTGTAAAATATACCAAAGAATGGAGGTGTCCCTATTTAGACATTTTGCATCTAGTACGTATTGGCTACGTAGCAGCATTCTCTCTGACCTACCTGTACCCTCCAGTATGAAAGCACACTCACTGCTGCTGTTATCTCAGACTAGTACTGCCCCACAGAAATAAATGTAGGCCATATATGTTATTTCAGATTTTCTATAACCATATTAAAAAAAGAAACAAGTAAAATTAATTTTAATAATATATTTTATTTAATCCAATATAGCCAAGACATTATAATTTCAACATGTGATCTATATAAAAAGTATTAATAAAATATTTTACATTCTGTTTTTCCTACCAAGTCTTTGACATCTGGTATGTATTTTACATTTAGAGCACATCTCAATTTGGATGTTAACTACAGACTTTTCATTGGGAATACTTGATCTGCATTCAGATTTGATAAAATACATAGCTGAAAAGCAGATTCACATATCCAAGCTTTTCCAAAATACTTAAAAGTTTTCCAATAATTAAATTGAAACTGGAAATGTAATTGTTCTCTTATATGCACATTGTTAAAGCGGGTTCATCTTTTTTTTTTTTTTTTAAAGATTTTTATGTATTTATTAGAGAAAGAGAGAGAGAACAGGAGTTGGAGGTGGGCGGCAGAGGTAGAGAGAGAAACAGATTCTCACTGAGCAGAGAGCCCAATGCCGGGCTCAATCCCAGGACTCTGAGATCATGACCTGAACTGAAGGCAGACACTTAACTGACTGAGCCATCCAGGCACCCCAGGGTTCATCTTTTTTTAAAAGCATCAATTTGACTTTGAAGCCAAATATGAATTTGAAAATTACATCTATCCAGCTTACGTAAATTCACTAACTCTGGTGTCAATTCAGTATTGTTAACATTGAATTCAAAGAGGTATGGCATAAGTTGAAAAGCAATTCTAAGTTTATCAATATCAGCAAAGTGTTCTTCACGTTTTTCTTATAGTTCTCATAGGCAATTATATAACGCTATTAATTATAATTAACATGTTTTGCACATTGATTCTCATGAGAAAATATGTGAAATCATTATTACTTATAGATATGAAAAATGTCAATATTAATATAATTTTTTGCACTCGTCTAGCTAAAGTCACAAAAATCTATTTCCTTGCTGCTTCACATTTAATTCATTTTCAGTGTGCTATCTATAAAAATCATAGATCACATTGCCCCTTTTGCCTTTATTTATTATTTGGCAAATATTCTGTTTCAAGAAATCCTGAATAGGAGTTCAGAGTACAATAAATTTTTGTAAAATGATTCTATGACTTGAACAACCAGCCTTGGTCAAGAACATAAGAATTTTTAATCTATTGCCTACTATTTATTTTAATAATTCAATTAACTGGCAATGATTAATCAGTTGCACATGTTTACTGAATGATTTTAATAACTGTATCTGTGACACTTTTTGTAAAGTCCACTACAGAAAACTGAGCATACATATTTTCAACATGTATTATGCAAAAGAACAAAGCAATAAGAAGGGAAATGTCAGTCTCTTGTTTTAAAACTTTAATAAATACAGGTTTTTTACCTAACTTAGATGGAATACCATCTATCATGATAGAAATAATTTTGTCCTATGCAGCTGAGACCCTTATTCAAGAGATGTAAAAGATGAAAAAGAAAATCTTTTTTAGGAGTTTGGATTTTAGGCTGCAAATTGACAACATTTTTTTTTTCTTTTATAAATTTGGAAGTTCTTCAAGACAAAAGTACTCTGGGGAACTCATAAAGAAATATGGCTTTAAATATCATCCATATGCTGATGACTTCTAAAAACATGTTCAGCCCTAACCTCTTTCCTGAATTCTAGACTTGAATATCCAACATCTACTTAACATTTCCAAATTATTAATTCTCCCGCCAAACTGCTTATTCCCTAGTCTTCAATGCATGGTAACTCTAGGCCAAAAGAAATTGGACTTTTTTTTGGAAGTTATTTTTAACTTGTCCCTTTCCTTCATGTCTTATATTCAATCTAGCAGCAATTCCTGTTTGTCTCTATCTTTCTTTCTTTCTTTCTTTCTTTCTTTCTTTCTTTTCTTTCTTCTTTCTTCTTTCTTTTTAATTTATTTATTCATGAGACACACACACACACACACAGAGAGAGAGAGAGAGAGAGAGAGAGGCAGAGACACAGGCAGAGGGAGAAGCAGGCTCCATGCAGGGAGCCCAACATGGGACTCAATCTTGGGTCTCCAGGATCACGCCCTGGGCTGAAGGCAGATGCCAAACCTCTGAGCCACCCAGGGACCCCCTGACTCTACCTTACTAATGTATCCTAAATGTGACAATTTCTTAGGAATTCATTGTTACCCTACTAATTTCACTTGATCTCTTGCAAAACCTCCTAGGTAGTCTCCTTGTTTCCATTTTGTTATTTTTAGAGTCTATTTTCAATGCAGCAGTACTACAGATTATTTTATGCTTCTCTTCAACAATTTTCCAGTGGATTCTCTTATCATCAAAATCAGGGCCAAACGTCCTTAACCAACATTACCTTGTTTCCACCTCCCTTCTGTCCTTACCTCCTATTCATCTTCTTCTCTTGCTCATTTGCTCCTTCCCCAGTGGCTTCCTTGCTGTTCTTCGAACAGTCCCAGCACACACACCTCTGGTTTTGCAAACCTATTATTCCCTGTCTAGAACATTCTTTTCTTGCTAGCCAGTAATTTGTTCCTTCATTTTATTCATGACTTTGTTTATCAGGGAAGCTTTCTCTGAATATTCACCTAACACATGTTACTCCCTGTGCCTCCCTACCCTCCTTTATTTTTCTTACAGTACCCATCACATATTTGTTTGGTTTTTGGAGAGTTATGCCTGTCTTTCTCTCTAGAGCATAAACATCAGGAGAGCAGGTTATTCGTTCATTTGTCACTGTTCTGTCCCCAATGCCTAGATCAGCATCAAGCACATAAGACACTCAATGAACAGTTATTGAATTTATAAATGATTTACTCTTCTGATTGCAACTCAATCAATATATTGAAATCTTGAATATCTGTTTTCTGTAACTCATTTGTTTGTCATATGGTGGCTAAAATGCATGAGAAGGAAACTATGCTATGAAAATAATCATCTGTTACTTAGATTTATGCTGCAGACATTTTGTAGTAAGTGCACAACCATGCAGTGGGGATAGGCCATTGTCTCCTACAGTTTTGCAGATGATTGAATTACTAGCTCCTGGAGAATTTTTTCTGTTGGTGGTTGTTCATTCTCTTTAGTTCATTTTTATTTTTCCACAGCAAGCTCCATGTGTACCTGTAGGAAAAGCTCAGGCTTCTGGACAGTCCAGAGTCTTTCCAATCCCAGCACTGGCACATATTTTATAGTCATCAACTTGAGTGTGCAAAAATATAACTTTATTAATCTATAAAATTTTATTTTGGGTCCCTGAACTCCCAATCTGAGCATAGCATAAAATTCAGTCTAGTAACCTCCGGGAACCTCTGTCATATTCAGTGATTTCTCAGTCACCTCAGACTGGGTCTAGTCACAGTTAGGACATTTTAGGTTTTATTCACCTTTCCCCGTGGACTTCAGGCTACACTCTATGTTGGAATACAGAGCACAGTGATGGAGAGAGAAGGGTTGCTTCTTTGTGCTCCCTCTGTCTTATGCCAGCTTATGACCTGTTCCTCTGGGCCTTCAGCACCGGCAATGTGGGGTATTCCTTTGAATGCGTACTGACCTGAGATAGATCCTGGCTGGGCTCTCCTCAGCTCCCTTCAGCCAGCAGTCTTCTGGCATGAGCTTGTTCTAGCTAATCCCCTGTAGGAGTAACTGTGCTGCACCCTTCTGAGGGAGGTTCCTCTTGTTTTAGCTTTAGTTTAGCCCTTCTGGCTCAATCTCTCTCATGAAAAACTAGGTCCTGCTTAGGTTTTGAATTCCTAGGTCTTATAAAATTCAAAGCATTGTCTCTAACTCTCCCTTGCTTAGGTAAGCCCTATGCTATTCTACTCTTCACTATATAGGCGTGGAACTTCTCTGTGGCTTGCTATTTTCCTGAACTATAGCTGAGAACCGTCACTCATGTTCTGTCTCCTCTTGAATCCTTTTATTTATTTAAAAGAGTTTCTGCTGTACTTCCCCCCCCACTGTAGCCCTGGAACTTCACTCAAAAGAGCCAAGGTTCAGAATATTTCTGGCTTTCTCTAAAAACTCTACTTCTACCCAGTTCGGAGGGTTTTTTCTATTGTACAGGATGGGTACAGAAGATGTGGGGGGAAATATTGGTTCTGGCTTGTCAGGAAACATTATTTAAGATGTGAAAGTGTGCAAAGGGGACCAGGAGATGTCCTTTCTGTGGTGTTTGGGGCATGGTCTAGAGGAGTGGTTCTCATTTTGACAGTGTCTTAGAGACATTTTTATTTTAGTTTTATTGAGATATAGTTGACATCAGCACTGTACAAATTTAAGGTGTACAACACAATGACTTCACTTTCGTATATTGTGAAATGATGATCATCTCACATACATACAGAAAAAAAGTTTCCTTGTGATTAGAACTCTTAGGATCTACCTGGAGACATTTTTGATTGTCAGAAATGTATGAGGCATGTGCCACTGGCACCTAGTGGGTAGAGGCTCAAGATTCTGTTAAACATTCTACAATGCACAGAACAGGCTCTCACAACAAAGAATTATCTAGCCCCAACTATCAATGGTGCCAAGGTTGAGAAATGATGGTCTAGTGGATCCTAGGAGGACTGTATGGTTTATAGGTGTGTGCTTCTTTGATTGCCTTTCTATTGACTAGACCATTTTACATCATTGTAGGGAGGAAGTTAACTTGTTAAAACACTATTATTAATGCAAGTAATTCTTGTCCATAGCGATACAAATGAATTTTGATGACTAGAGATACTGTTGGTTTGCTTTTATAAAAAACATGACCCCAGATATTATATTTTATTTTACTACAAGGTAATAATAAGCAGTTTTGCATCTATTAGCAAATTTATTTCAGCATTCCTAAATGCCTGTAAATATAAACATACACACACATCTGTTCTTCAAATCCCTGCTAGTTTCTTCTTTAATAAATGAGTTGGGGGCACCTGAGTGGCTCAGTTGGTTAAGTATCTGCCTTCTGCTCAGATCATGATCTTGGGGTCCTGGGATTCAAGCCCCACATGGGGCTCCTTGCCAGTGGGTAGCCTGCCTCTCTATCTCCCTCTGCCTACTGCTCCCCCTGCTTATGCTCTCTCTTATAAATAGATTAAAGAAACCTTAAAAAAATGAGTTGAATACAATTTTTAAAAGGTTTATTTATTTATTTGAGAGAGAGAGAGACAGCGCATGAGCCAGGGGGAGGGGAAAAGGGAGAGGGAGAAGCAGACTCACCGGTGATCAGATAGCCCAAAGTGGGGCTTGATCTAGGACCTTGGGATTATGACCCAAGCAGAAGGCTGACATTTAACTGACTGAGCCATCCAAGCACCCTAAATTGAATACAAATTTTGATACATTAACTTTATATTGGCTTGAAAGTCATGTTTCTAATATTTGAAAATTATCCTTTGGAACAACAGGTATTGGCAAGGATGTGGAGAAAAAAGAACTTCCTTACACTGTTGGTTGGTTCAGCCATTATGGAAAACATTATGGAAGTTCCTCAAAAAATTAAAAATAGAACTACCCTACAATCCAGGAATTACTCTACATGGTATTTACCAAAAAGATACAAGAACACTAATTTAAAATGATACATGCACTCTATGTTCAGCATTGTTTACAATAGCCAAACTATGGAAGCAGTTCAATTGTCCATTGATAAATGAATGGACTCTTAACTATAGCGAACAAACTGATGGTTACCAGAGGGGAGATGGGTGGGGAGGATAAAGGAAATAGTGGATGGGGATTAAGGAATACACTTATGATTTAAAAAAAAAGAAAAGGAGTGCCTGGGGGTGCTTGGTTAAACATCTAATTCTTAATTTCAGCTCAGGTCATTATCTCCATGGAATCAAGCTCCACATTGGGCCCTGGCTGGGTGTGGAGCCTGCTTAGGGTTCTCTCTCTTTCCACCCCCTCCCTCCCTACCCCACTCATGTGCAATCTCTCTCTTTCTCAATAAATAAATTAATTAAATAAAACAAGATAGAATAAAATAAAGTGATAAAAAAAGGATAACCGCCCTTGTATTGGTTGTCTTCTCTAAGAGTCTTCATTGTTCTGATAATTAAAGGTAATGTTTTAAAATCTAAGAACTGGTATTGAAAATGAGCTTAAGTGCAAACCCAATTCATCAGTTTATTGGGATCAATAAATGCTTCATAAATAATTCATTACAAGAAAGAGTTTCATCTTTTTAAACTAGTTTTTTGCCACATTCATAAATCATGATTTAAAGAATCCTCGAAGAGGACTGTGAAATAGAGATGTCTTTATTTAATGGGCCCTGTTATTGGGCTTCAAGTCCTGGGGCACAAGTAAGGAGTCCCTGAGACAGAAGAAAAAAAACACCAGCGCTATCTTTTGGCTACCTATTTATATTCCCTTTCAAATATTTGTCTTATAATGAGATGGTGACGTTTGTTTTTAGGGGTCAAGAACATTTTGCTTTCTTCTCAGGTTCTACACTGCTATCTCTAAATTGTGGGGGTCTCACCTTTGAGATAGGGGTGAGGTTGAGTCAGATGAGGCCCTAAGAGATCTTTTCTTTTCAAACGTGTTTCAAACACCAGTATTTACCCCTTAGAAATTAATAACAGTTGCTTAATATCAACAAATATTCACAGATTTCTGATATTTCATGTATTTTTAAGCAGTTTGAATTAAAATTCAAATAAGGCACATACATGGCAATTGGTTGAGATTTCTTTCAAGTCTCCTTTAATCTAAAACTCTTCCCCAACATCTCTTTTGATTTTGCTCATAATTGCATTGTTGACAAAATATGATCATTCACTGTGTACAGTTTCCCATAACCTGGATTTTGTTGATTACATCTTTGTGATGTGGTTGCCCATGCTTCCTATAAATAGGTGTTAGGTTTAAACTCTTGATTAGATGCAGGTTTGATTTTTCTTTTTCTTTTTTAGGGACAAGAATACTTCATAGGTGGTGGTGTGTATTTCCATGAAGATTCTTAAGTATCTGGATGTCTCTGTTTTTGTGACATTATCAGCCATACATTATCACTATTTTAGGTTGATTTTTAATTTTTTAAATAAAGGATAAGCCCTGCATTTTAAATAGATAACAGCCTCACTTTCTCCTAGACTTCTTCTTCACCTCTCCTTTGATACGTTTCATGGCCATGGGTGGAGAGAAGATTTCCCCAAGGAGGTTAAAATCTCTTACAGAGGAGGTATAGGCAATTCCAAGCAGAGGGAATTCAGAAGGTGCACAGGCAAGAGGACATGAACAGGTGTAGTCCATTAGGAAATTGTGACTAGGTCCATGTGGTTGGCAGAGTACAGTTTGAAAGAAAAGGGAATAATCTTGGGTAGAATGTGGATTGTGTCCATACTATGAAAGGTCCTGTTATAAGACATTTCTGAAAGTTCCTAATCAGTGACAAGTTGAGATTTAGTTATAGTACTCTGCTAGTGCCCGCACACAAGTCCCTGAAAGAGAAGAGACTCCATGGAGGGGAAAACAAACACCACCAGGCCATCCACCTGCCCCATGCTAATGTTCCATAATGTTCTCCTTCCCTTCCCAGAGAATGAAACAATGAGCTTCAGGTCATCCAGGGAAACATTCAAGTAGAAATCAAATCCAACTTTGCTATTTTCAAAGCCTTTGCTACTTCTGGTGAGAGAATAATCAAGAGCCTTTAGACCTCTCACCCTTATTGTGGGATGGGAGAAGGAGAAATCAGGCATGCATGCATTATATTATTTTTCTTGTCATTTTAAATTATTGGGTGGCAGTTTTGAAATACTGTACATGACTGAATATGGTTTGAAGTAAATACCATGTCTGATGCTGGCAGACAATAGATTTCTGTGAGCCTAAAGCATGCAATTTTTAAACTCTCTTTTTCTTCTTTCTTGAGGTAGAGGGCCTTTTTCACCTAAAAAATAACAACCTTTAAGAATACAAGCATATAAAATATATTTTATAATCCCACCTACATGTAGGGTTTTTGCTGTAGTCATTTCTTTTCTTTTTTCTTTGACATCATTTCAGTCACTATCTTAGCTTTTTCTATGCCCTACTGATTACTATTTTTGTGTCCTTTGATGATTCTATTTCCCCATTTATCTTCTTTAAAATATAACTCAGTGTTTCGAAAGTGATACTCCATTCTCCATAATTTCTTTTTCTGGATATTAGGACCCCTACTTTCTTCTTCTATGTGTGGATTTGGAATGAGATGATATGCTAAGACCAAAGACTCAGTTTTGATTTATCTACAGCCCCTTTCACAGAAGTCCCATGTTTTTTATTACATATTTTATGATTATTTTTTATTGGGGTCCTTTTCACTTATTCAGTCACATTAGTTGAGAATTTACCATGTGTCGGGCAGCCCGGGTGGCCCAGTGGTTTGGCGCCGCCTTCGGCCCGGGGTGTGATCCTGGAGGCCCCGGATCCAGTCCCACGTCAGGCTCCCTGCATGGAGCCTGCCTGCTTCTCTCTCTGCCTGTGTCTCTGCCTTTCTCTCTCTCTCTCTGCTGTCATGGATAAATAAATAAAAGCTTTAAAAAAATACCATGTGTCAAGCTGTGGGAATTCATAATAGAACAAGAGAAACAAAGTCCTGGATATCATGGACATGAAATGTCCGTATCTGAAGTCAAACCCATTACCTTTTCCCTCTGCTGTCCCTATTTCTCTCAGTCTTGAAATTATTCTTTTGACCAGAAACCAGGGTCCAAGACTTATTTCCTTTCTTTCCTTAGAATCTTCCTAATTTTGTTTGGAAGTTAAATTCTGCTAATTCCAGCCAACAATTTCTATTAATTTTCACTCTTCTTTTCCATTCTTACCACAGTCCCATGGTCTGGATCTATACATCTTTATCTCAACTCTTGCCAAAACCTCTTTATCTCTCTTTGCCTTCTTTTCTCCAATACATTCTGAACTTCAACTTGATTGTCCAACTGCATTGGTTTAGTTGTGTCATTTCCTTTTCCAAATATCTTCAGGTACTAACCCCTAACTTAGAGCAACGTTTCCCTTTATTTAGCCACAATAAAGGCTTCATAGATTTGAAAGCACTGGGGTAAGTAAATTAGCTGTGAGTGTGGTAATTTTCACCATGGAACTTCTTTGAGCCTTTAATATGCTTCTTTGAGCCTTTAATAACAGATGTTGGTTGTGGGGTTCCCATTTCCCATACTTATTTGGCCATAAAATACTCTTGTTGCCACTCCCACAGTGGGTGTCCTGAGATTAATTTGGGGGGATATCAGTTTGCAAATTGGTGTTCTGTGATGTGTATTCTCAATGCCTTGGATTGGCTTGTAATTCTCTTAGCAATCTGACCACCATGTCCTTTCCCAGCCTTGCCTTCCAATACTTTCGTGCATGAGTCTCCTTCAGTCTGCAGGACCAATCACACACCTTCTTTCTTCATTTTTGTCTGTACTGTTTCTTTTTCCTACAATATTCACTCTGCTTCTACTTCTTGAGAGCTCACTCATCATTAAAGGGAACCACATAGACCCAAAGGGAACAGAAAAACAGAGTTGAACTTGTCCTTGGAATCCTTTGAGGAATGTGGCTGATGAAAGGGGAATGGGGAAGGCAGATTTATGGAATGGGGAGAGGTTGGTATCATTGATGACCTTGAAAGCCCCCACTGTTTTCAAGGCTGAGGGAGAAGAGGACAAAGTCTGCTGCTTAGCCTGGGAAAGTGAAAAAAAAAAAAAAAAGAAAAGCCCCATGCATACAATCCACAGGTTTACACCCAAGACCCAGGCAGCTTGGCTTTCTGGGAGAGTTCTCTGCCAAGGACTGGGGAGAAGGAAAGGAGCTTAAAAGAACTGGGGTTCCCTGGATGGCTTAGCAGTTTAGCGCCTGCCTTTGGCCCAGGGCATGATTCTGGAGTCCCAGGATCGAGTCCCACATCAGGCTCCCTGCTTCTCCTTCTGCCTGTGTCTCTGCCTCTCTCTCTCTCTCTCATGAATAAATAAATAAATCAATTAATTAATTAATTAATAAAATCTTAAAAAAAAAAGAATTCTCTGGGCCATGGGAGGGGGTGGAGTTGACTATACACTGTAGGTGCCTTGTGAGTCTTTTCTTGCTGAGATGCTGGAAGGAACAGTGCTTCAGAGGCTGAGCAGGGAGTATAAGGTGTTGGTAAATCAAAGGACAGCAGGGGTTGGGCAGCAGCTGGAGGAAGAGGTGCTTACAGTAGCCTGGACTGCTCTTGGAGCAGCAAATACATGCATCTGAGAAGTTTGTGTGCTCAGCTCAGTGGTTAGAGAGAGGAAAGTGTTGGTGTGAGATGGTAAAGAGATGGGGAGTTGGTCCCCTTCGTTTGGGGGAGTGGACTGTAGCTGTTTTCTTACTGACTTCCTCCCCAGTGCACCCATGGGCTGGTGTTACCATGTAAAACATTCGAGTACTACTTCACAGTTTGCAAAGTGCAATTGGTTAACATTATAGGTAACCTCTGTTTTTTGAAAGTTTGCCTTCTGCCCTTTCTGTTTTATGAAAGACCACTGTTTTTTTGCTTACTAAAAGAAATCCGAAGATTTTCATTTTTATGAAAAAAGGCAAAAAGCAAGAATAGTATTCAGCATTTGTTCTGCAGGAGATCTTTCAGAGGCAGCATGCACCCTGAGGAAGATCGAGAGCAGCACCACCAGGCTCCTTCCCCAGGGAACCACACCTAGCATCTCAGCATTGAGTCACCAGAGCTCTGAGATGTGTCTCGGAGCAGCCGTGCTCTATCTTGATTTATGTTGTGCATCTGCTAGCAAGATGGGTCCTAAGGTATCAGAAAAGCCTAAGAGAGGTTAATGATTTTGTTGGGAATGCTCAGAAACTTTTCATATAAATTAATCGTGATTGCTTCTTAGCTTCAAGCCTTTTCAGTTTAATGGAAGGTTTCAGATCCGGATAATGGGGGAAACCTATATCTCCTTACTTGCCAGATTCCTAGGGATCAGCTCTGAGATTTGCAGGCAGGAAGTTAACTGGGGAAGGAAAAAAAGGAAGCCTGAGTAGAGAAAGGAGCTCTGCAGCTGGAATGGCTCTGGAAGGTTGCAAGGAGTCAGGGCAGGAACTTGGACTTGAATACAGTTTCTCCCTATCAGCTGCAAGTTGTTCCCTCCCCATCTTCCATTTAAGAGCTGTGTCTTTGGGCAAGGGCAACTCTCTTCAGCCTAGGACAGTCTCTGGGCTCAGTGTGAGCTGTCAGTGCCTAACTGTCTCAGCAGCTGAAGGAACTAAGGAGTACTTCCATCTTATGGGGAAGGGGGGCAGATCAGGGCAGTGCACCACAGCATCTACCGTGTTATTCTTGGATTAAACTTAAAAGAGTATCCTCATTTTGTGGAAGAGGAAAGGAGGCCCAGAACTGTTAGGGGGAATTTTGCAATTTATGTAGCTGTTAAATACCCAGTAAAGCCAGCAAATAGAGTTAGAATTCAGGACTTCAGAATCCAAATCTAGTGGTCATTGCACTGTTCCCTGTGATACATGATTCATCTCTCCTATTAACTACAAGGCCACCTTCTCCATTGTGGACTTGGCCCTGCAGATTGGAAGAGATCTTGCACTTTTGGAGCATTTTTATTTGGTACCATGAATTGGTAATTATACTTATGTTTTATATGTTGTGAAGAGTGAAACAAAGGAAACATCTCTTGTAAATGGGGCAATATGATGGGCTTACCACTTAAAGAGGCCTTAACCTCTGGGAAGAAGTTCTCGTTCTTTGTCTTTAAAAATTAGTCATTTGATGAGCCTCTTGTCATTTTGCATTAAGGAACCCCATAATTCACCAAGTCTCTTTATCTGTTAAACTCTGCCATTCGGAGATGGCCTGTACGCCTCACTTTCTTAGAATACATACTTTTACCTCAGTTACACGTAGGATATAGACATTCCTTATCCTAGCAGATACATAGATGCTAGAGACTTGTAAATTTCCCTTCACAGATTGTTTACCTCATGGAATCTGTATTTTTTAAAAATTTTATTTGTTCATCAGAGACACAGAGAGAGGAGCAGAGACACAGGCAGAGGGAGAAGCAGGCTCCTCGCAGGAAGCCTGACGTGGGACTCAACCCCGGGTCTCCAGGATCACACCCTGGGCTGAAGGCGGTGCCAAACTGCTGAGCCACCCGGGCGTCCCTCGTTGAATCTGTATTAAAGAGGGGACCTATGTCATGTGTTTGGAGCCTCATGAGATGTTCAGTGTTTTGGGTGCATGCTAAGGGTCACTAGATTCCAAACACAGAGAAAAGGTAGAGCGGGACTGCAGAAGATAGTCATTTCTGAATTTTAGGTGTATTTGAATTATCCTGCTCTTTTGATAATAGCCTTTCCCCCCAACAATTATAGTGATGTAGAGGGTCCAAAAATTCAGAGAGGAGTGTAAAATATTGTCCTGGGAGATAGGGTTTCTTGTGACCTAAGTAAGTTTTGGTCAGTAATGTACCCTATGAGCTAGGCTGCCTTCTCTTGTGGAGCATCTTGAGGATAATTAAATTGTCGAAATTCCTGGCTTGATCTTTGCTTAAATTACCCCTGGTGACTCTAGAGGCCAAAACTAATGACATGGCATCCCAGGACTAGAGACACATTATCCAATATTGTTTTATAACTTTCCTGAGGGCAGAGACTGTGTCTTTAGCATTTATATTCTCTACACATAAATTGCTCTGCAATAGCAGT
Organism: Nyctereutes procyonoides; assembly: GCF_905146905.1. Lineage (NCBI taxonomy): Eukaryota > Metazoa > Chordata > Mammalia > Carnivora > Canidae > Nyctereutes > Nyctereutes procyonoides. The sequence goes on along the minus strand of NW_026575121.1, from coordinate 28,954,341 downwards.
ATGCATAAAAAAATGCTTGATGATCTATTGAAATGTAGATTATGGTCTCTCTTTGTACCTCTTTTCTTTGGAATCTGCATTTTATTAAACACCCAGGCTATTCTTATGTAAAAGTCCTTTGTCACCTACTTCGTGCTCCTTAATGTACATAAAGTGAGTACAGTGAGTACTGCTTTCTTTGCCCCTATTTAAAAAAATAGTGGTTTATTTTTTAAACAAGTTTACTGAGATATAATTCACATACCATAAGTTATTTATTTATTTATTTATTTATTTATTTATTTTTAAAGATTTTATTTATTTATTAATGAGAGACACACACAGAGAGAGAGAGTGCGGCAGAGACACAGGCAGAGGAGGAAGCAGGCTCCATGCAGGGAGCCCGACGTGGGACTCGATCCTGGGTATCCAGGATCAGGCCCTGGGCTGAAGGCGGCGCTAAACCACTGAGCCACCTGGGCCACCCATAAGTTCTCCTTTTAAAAAGTACAATTCAGTGCTTTTTACGTTAGAAAAGTTGTGCAAACATTACTGCTAAGTCCAGAATTTTTTTTAAGATTTTATTTTTTTAAGTAATCTCTATACCCAATGTGGGACTTGAACTCACAATCCTGAGATCAAGAGTCACATGCTCTACGAACTGAACCAGCCAGGTGCCTCCCAGAACATTTTCAGAATCCCAAAAAGAAACTCCTTTTCTATTAGCAGTCATCCATTTTTGTTGTTTTCAGTGTACAAGTCTTGTACTTCTTTTGCTGAATTTATTCCTAAGCATTTTATTATTTTGGATGCTGCTGTCATTGATTTTTGTGTATTGATCTTGTATCCTACAATGTCACTGGAATTGTTTACTAGCTCTAATAATATTTTGCAGACTTCTTAGGATTTTCTATCTTTAAGATCATTCATTTGTGTATAGAGATAGTTTCACTTTGTCCTTTACAATCTGGAAGCCTCTCCCTCCCTTGACTAGTTGCCTTGACAGAAACTTTGGTAAAAATGTTGAATGAAATTATTAAAGAGAGTGAGAGTGGGCATCTTTGTCTTTTCCAGGTTTTAGGGGGAAGGTATTCAGGTTCTCATCTCAAATACTATCTTAACTGTGGATTTTTAAAAAATAGAATCTCTGATCCAGTTAAAGAAGTTCTTTTCTATTTTAGTTCATTGAATGTTTTTTTTTTTTAAATCATAAAATAGAGTGTTGGATTTTGTAAAATAACTTTTCTGCATTTGTTGAAATTATTATGTGATTTTTGTCCTTTATTTTATATATATAGTATATTCTATTGATTGATTTTCACATGTCAAACCAACCTTGCATTCTTAGAATGAATCCTTGGACATGGTCGTAGTGTATATTGCTTTTTATATGTTTCTGGATCTGGTTTACAAGTATTTAGTTGAAGCTTTTGCATCTGTATTCATAAAGAATATTGGTCTGTAGTTTCCTTTTCTTGTGATATCTTTGTCTTGTTTTAGTATCAGTGTAATAGAATGAAATGGGTAAATTTCCCTTCTTTTATTATTATTATTTTTTGGGAAGGATTTATGAAGGCTTGGCATTCTTCTTTAAATGTTTGGTAGAATTCACCAGTGAAACAACCTGGTTCTGGGATTTATTCTTTATGTAAAGTTTTAAATTACTAACTCAAACTCTTTAACTTGTTAGAGTTTTATTCATATTCTTTTCTTCTGAAGTCAATTTTGGTATTTTCTGTTTTCTATGAATATATTCATTTCATCCAGGTTATCTAATTCATTGGTATGCAGCTTTTCATAGTTACCTCATAAGGTTCTTAAAAGGGAAAAAGAAGGCAGGAGAATCACAGAAGATGTGACCACAGAGACATAAGTCAGAATCATGTGGGGGTCATGAGCCAAGGAATATGGGCAGCCTCTAGGAGATAGAAAAGGAAAGGCAATGGATTCTCCCCTAGAACTTCCAGAAAGAACAAAGCCATGCCAACATTTCATTTAAGCCCAGTGACACCCATGTGAAACTTCTAACATCCAGAAATACTAGATAATGCATTTGTCTTGTTTTAAGCCATGAGGCTTGTGGTAATTTGTTATAGCAGCAATAGGAAATTAATTACAGAATGCTTTCAATCCTTACTAGTTTCCAGCTCTGCCTTAGTCTTCACTTCCTGCTTGTGCAGAACTGTCAGGCAGCCTGCAAGAGATTAGGGCTTTTCAGGTCTTTCTGGTGGGCACACAGACCTACCTATGTATGTGGCTTTTTTTTTTCTTTTTATAAAGATTTTTGTTTATTTTAGTCATGAAAAACAGACAGAGGCAGAGACATAGGCAGTGGGAGAAGCAGGCTCCTTGCAGGGAGCCTGATGTGGGACTTGATCCCTGGACCCTGGGATCATGCCCTGAGCTAAAGGCAGACACTCAACAGCTGAGCCACCCAGGCATCCCTGTATGTGGCTTTCTTGATCTTCAGGAATATACCTGAATGTTATAAAGCCCTCTATGGATGTCTCATACCCTAGATTTTCCTTTCAAATTGTTTAGCTAATCTCTTGTTTATGTCAACTGGTGCCACTGACTTAAGAGGCTGCAATTTTAAATAATTGCCTGTTCTATTCTTAAGGTGTTAAAGATAAAACTTCTGCTGAGTGAGCCTCAAGTCAGGACAAATAAAGAAAAACTTTATGCTACTTTTCCAGTGGACTTCCAGACAGGTCAAATAGTGACAGTTCTTTGGGAATTCATTTTTTCACTAGTGGCTGCTACGCTGATTGTCTTCATAACTTCCATGGTTGTGGAGCTGCTGATTTTCAGTTACCATACACTTGGAAGAGTGTGGTAGAAATAGAGAAAGTTAGAATGCGACAAAGCTTGCTGTTGATAGGAGAGTCAGGGGTGTGTGTGTGTGTGTGTGTGTGTGTGTGTGTGTAATAAATGCTCCTTGGATTGTTGTAAGTCTTTGGTTAATTTCCAGAGTCCTGAAAAAGTTGATTTTGACCAATTTTGCTAGTGTTCTTGTTGCTTTTATGAAGTAGTAAATTTTTGGATGTCCCTACTTTGACATTTTGGAAGTGCTCTCTTTGTCTCTATTTTGAACATGTTTTCTTTTCTTTAAAGATTTTATTTATGTGAGATAGAAAGAGAGAGAGAGAGAGAGAGAGAGAGAGAGCGCAAGCATACAAGTAGTGGAGGAGGGGCAGAGGGAGAGAGAGAAGCAGACTTCTTGTGGAGCAAGGAGCCTGATGCAGGGCTCTGTCTTTGGATTCTGAGATCATGACCCGAGCTGAAGGCAGACACTTAATCAACTGAGCCACCCAGGCACCGCTTAAACTTGTTTTCTAAAAAACTATCTCTGTCATATCAGTTTAGATTCCCTACCCCAAAGCTTTCGTTCTGGATTCCCTTGGTAGAATGGAAGTCAGCTTGACTCGGTTTGTGTTCACCTAACTTGAGTATATAGTTGGGCTTTCATGAAGAACCAAAGAGATGATCCCTAGTTTCCTGTGTGTTAGGAAGAACAAGCAGCCTTTATGGAAAGAACTCACACTTAGAGCAGCAAGAATTAAGACTGTCAGCTTGATGTAGGTCAATATTTACTGAGAAGCCATGTGGTTTAGTTCTATAGCATAGAGACCAAGTGGGTACTGTTTCTCTCCAGTTCTGAGAGCTACAGAATAGTAGCCCCAGCAAATGCCAGTGTGGGCAGTTCAAAAGCAGCAAGGTGAGTAGCAAAGGCTCTGCAAGATACAGTGTGTGGTTGAGGTGTCCTGGCTTCTTTAGGGTCAGAGACCTCATTAGCATTTCTCTATAAGGTGTTATACAGAAGGAAGAAATCTGAGTTTAAGTTATCTCCTAGAACACTTGGAAATAGTTCTGCAGGAGGCAGATAGGGACCTTTGGAGGAGGTTGAAAGTCCTTTAATAGAGGATGGGGACAGGATAAAAAAAAATGCAGTTGCACAGTTGTGATCATATTGAATTCCCCTAAGCTGGGGTGGTGTGGAGAAGAATGGAGTACACCTAACTCTTCCCATTGGTCTTTGTCACTAGCAGAGAAGAGGATGATGATGGCCTCCTCCCCTGGCCTTTTTGCAACCTGTCTCAGGAATATCCAATGTCCAGTGTAGGAAGTGCCCACTTCCTCTAAGTAGCCTAGAGTTATTTTCCTCATATGTAACTCAAATTCTCTTGAACTTTAGCCTAATCTATTTCTTAAATTTAGGAAGAAGATTTGCAAATATGACTCATTTAAAGTGTTATCAATTTTTTAAAAAAGATTTTATTTATTTATTCATGAGAGGCACAAAGAGAGAGGAAGCCACACAGGCAGAGAAAGAAGCAGGCTCCATGCGGGGAGCCTGATGTGGGACTTGATCCCAGACCTCCAGGATCACAACCTGAGCCGAAGGCAGACACTTAACCACTGAGCCACCCAGGCATCCCTAAAGTGCTATCAATTGAAAGAAGATCTGTTTTCCTAGAATCTCAAGTGGGGTGGAATTTCTTGCTGATAGAGGCTTTTTTAGCTAATGAGTTTCCTCTTGGGCCACGTGTGTTCTCATGTTTTATGTCTACCTTGTTTATGCTTTTCAGAGCTCATCATTCACTCTCAGGATTTAGACTTGAAACCTTTTTCCTTTTTTCCCTCCAACTAGTTTAAATTACACAAGGGGTGTGTGCTGTAGATTAAATTGTGCTCTCTCCATCCCCAAATTCATATATTGAGGCCCTAACCCTCAGTGTGGCTGTATTTGGAGATGGGACCTCTTGGGAGGTAATTAAGGTTAAGTGAAGTCATAAAGGTGGACCTTGATCCAACATAAGTAGTGTCCTCATAAAAAGAGACACAAGAGAACTCTGTCTACAAGTACACACAGGGGAAGGGCCGTGAGAGCACATAGCAAGAAGGTAGTCATCTGCAACCCAAGACGTCCCATCAGACGTCACCCACTGTCACCTTGATCTTGGGCATTCCAGTCTCTAAAACTGTTAGAAAATAAATTGTGTTGTTCTAAGCCCCTTAGTTTATGAAATTTTCTTATGGCAGCCCTAGCAGACTAATACTGTGTGCAAGACCGTAGTTTGGGGCTGGCTCATGAAAATAGGAGGGAAAAAGTTAAACATTAAGGAAAGAAACTCACTCACAAAAGGAAGTAAAAACCCTGGGAGAACCACACCCAGAAGGTCAAAGAGTTTTCTTTTGCTGCTGGCTGATTTCTTATGGATTAAGTGCCAAGAAACATGGGGACTCAGCCCTCTGCCAGTCTCTGGGTATTTCTTGCCTCTTAAGATCTGTCCTTAGGTCTTACTATCAATTTGATGGGATTTCTTCCTGAACGATCACAGAGCCTCTCAGGGCCGCAGATACCATTGCTTGACTCTCTGGTTGCTTAGAGGAATCTGACTTCAGTATGTCCTCACATGTTCATCTCTAGAGCATTTTCACAGCTTCCTGGCCCTCTCACAGTCTGAACACTGAAGCTATCTATGATGCTGCATAGCAGAGAGGCTCTCCCTTATTCTTTTCTACAAGTAACTGTTAGGCATTACTGTTTGCCAAGCAAGGGGAAATGCAGAGAAAAAGCTGTGAGCGGAATTGACAAAAATCCCTGCCCTCATGGGATTCACATTCTTATTCTTTATGTTATGGCTATACTTTTACACTGAATACTTCTTTTTTTTTTTTTTTTAAGTGGAGCATCAGCTCTGTCCACTTCTAGATGATAAGTGCTTTAAAGAAAAGGCCGTCTCGTTTACTGTATGTAGCCTTATACCTGGTACATAGTAGGTACTCAACATACATTTGTATAGTGGATTCATTTACGGACCATATTCATTTGCACCTCACCTCTTCAGACAGTAACTGAAAATTTCCAAATATGGGATAGTCCTTATCTGCCTAGGATGATTTAAACTAGTAATAAGATTTGCTGTTCATCTAGAGGCCTTTGATAAAACACTGCTGACTTACCATGGATCTGCAAAGCTGAGGACTTCCATGCTCAGAGCACTGTCATCCTTGCCATTGGTATTTTCCCTTTACCATGAGATCACAAGTCTATATCCGGTAGCTACTAGAGTCAGCTCATACAGGCTTATGAGATCGAATTGTTAAATTTTCAAGAATTTTGCAAACTGGTTAGCATGACATTGGTAGATTAAGATGAACTCTTTACACCATGGGAACTGGCAAATACTGCAAATCACAATGTTACCAATCAGGAATTGCCCTAACCCTAGCCAGTTATTAAAATTTATGAGCACACTACTTGAATGGATAGAAAGTGTACGTGATGATGTCACTGAGCCACTGAAACAGCCTTGAACTGCCTGCTTCCAGTCTTCTTGTTAAATAAATTACAAGTATCTTTGTGGTTTAAGCCCTTGCTAGTTAAAGATGGAATTGGTAAACGAGCAGCAGCGATATCACCAGGGGCTCCACCCCAGACCCATGGAATCAAGATCTGTGTTCTAACAAGCCCTCCAGTTAATGTATATAAACACTAACATTTGCAAGCATGGGTTTACATCAATGACTCTCAAATATTGGTGGGTATCAGAATCAGCTGAGTGCTTGTTTAAACACAGACTGACCTATTCCCTGCACTTCAGATTCAAAGCATCTAAGGTAAGCCCTGAGAATTTGTATTTTTAACAAGTTCCCAGATGCTACTGCTGCTGCTGCCAGCCTGGGACCACATTTGAGCATCGCTTGTGGTTTATCTGTTACTGGTTGTGTTTTCTTTTTCTTGTAGCCAAATGTACTGTAGAGGACCTAGGCAGTCCTGGGCTGGTAAATGTTTAATAATCAACTTTCCAATAATAATTTAAAAAAGGCCTTGATTTGTAGTGCTTGCTGATTTCTTATGGTGTAAATATTCCTATCTTCAGTTTTGAGTTACCAACATTGTCAGCAAATGCAGCGTTGAGAAAATGCATGCATAGGTGGCTGTCCTAAGCCTGTGGGAGCTGCCTTTGGCACCACACTGAGGCACATCACAGACAGCCTGGACATGGAGCAAGGAGTAGGTTGTTAAATAGCTCTAAGCAAAGCGCCTCAATTAGATTTGGATTTTAGATGGATCTTCATCTCCAGGCTCACTTTAATAGGGTCAGTTGGAGGTGGAGATCCTCTCAGGAGACTATAGCAGTATTTCAGCTAAGAGGCTCAAGCAGTGTAGCCAAAGGAGAGGGGTGAATTTGAAAGCTAATTTGTAGGTGGATTTGTGGCCCAGTGAAGGTAGGGGCTAAGGGCAAAGGCAGGGTCTAGGATAGTTATAGAATGTCAGATCAGATGATTTGGTAGTGCCATTAAGAATAGGAAAACAGGAGGAGACGATTCTGGCAGAATTTAAATAGAGATGATTTCCTGATCTTTTATAAAATTCTATTCAACAGCAATTTATTTATTTTTTTTTTTTGCCTCTTCTCTGGGCTCTAGCACATTGTAGAATTTTTTCCCCCAACCTGAAAGCTGTCAAAATCCAAACAATTTGGAGACCTTACTGTCTATATTAAGTTATACTATAATTATACTATATTAAATATAGCATAAATAGATAAAATATAGGATACCCACTTAAATTTGAATTTCGGATTAAAAAATAATTTTTTGGTGTATATAAGTGCACATACTGCATTGGATGTTCTTGTATGGAAAAAGATATGGTTTATTTGAAATTCAAGTTTAATTCTAGCCTCCCAAATACTTATTAGGGAGACAATTTTGGTCAACTATGCTGAAATTCGAGTAAAGGCAGCATATGTCCTGCTGACAATGTAATGTAGTGGTTGTTTGTAATGGGGATTGTAGGTGATCCCTACATATGAACTTCCCAGGAAGGTAAGAGAGGGAGTGACTAAAGAAATGGGTGCTAGTCCACAGACAACTGGCTGCATGTGAAGCATGATACTAAACATGTAAGTGGGTTTATAGTGTACTGCACTGGCCTGATATGTCTCCTCTAAGATAGGGATTATCTGAATTCCCTCTCCTTAGAATTTTTCTAATGTATTTATAACAATTTATCACTTCCACTCACTGCCAACTCAAGTCTTAAGGGAGTATCCTATGCATTTAATATCAGACCCTGTGATTCCTTACTCTTGCTTTAAATCAATTTTTTGGTCTTCATCCTGGTCCCTCTGAGCAGGACCCAGCCAGCCCAAACCATCCTGGGTGAAGTACAGACCACATCTGAGCATACTTCCCACACCTGTGGCCTGCCTGGCAGGCATTCCCTTGCCACAGCCTGGTCTCCTGGATCCTCTGGGGGCGGGAATCAGGAGCCTGCAGTGCAGATGGGCCTCTGTCTCCTGAACTACTCTGGCCAGAAGTATGACCCCAACTTCGGAGGGATAAATCATATCCATGTGTAAGTTTGAAAATGTGAAATCATGAAAGTATGTATAATACAGTATGTTCAATGATGTATTGGGATGATACTGTGTGCAGAACAAAAATCAAAGTTTAAGTAAATGGAAATCTCAATGAATCTAAATTGCTTTCAATTTTTTTTTTGTTGTTGCAATTTTGGGAAGGTGCTATCTTTATAGTGTTTGTACTTTTTGGGCAAATGATGTCTTAACACCTACGTGTTTTTTAGCCCATATAAAAGTAAGTCATTACATCCACTCCTTTCCTGTCAAAACTCACTCTTACTCCTGTATTCGTAACCTCTACTAAAAGTGCCATCCTCACCCACTCAATAGCACTAAGAATACTGGAGCCATCCTAAGCCCTGCTTTCTTTCTTAACTCCTTCCCACATTAAAACAGCACAACCTTTCAATCCTATTTCTTAAAGCCAGTCTGCCCTTATTCTGGATCCCTATGGTCTTAATCTTACCTCTTAGCTGAAAGATGGCCATATCCTAGTACTGTTTCTGAATTAAATAGCACTTTGATGCAGAAAAGAGACAAAAAAATTGGTTTCATATATGGTGTGAATTTGAGTTTTCTCATAAATTGGCTTGCATCAACATTATCTTTGTTTTCTTTCTTTATAGGGTGACTATAACAGCCTGGGTGGTCACAGAATGGAGAATCAGTGTAGCGTAGAGAATAAGAATGTGAGCTCTGGAGTCAACCTGTCAAAGTTCAATGTCCCATCCTGCCAAAGTATGATCTTGGGCAGGTAGCTTAACATTGTTGTGTTTGTTTTATGTCAAATGAGGTGATATTCATAGGGTTATTATGAGGATTAAGTGGATGTCTTTCGCAGAATAGTAAGACTTTATAAGTGTTGGCAAGGATGCTAGGACTGAACCTGTTTCTTACCATATCTGCCATAACTTGGGAATTCACCAGAGGTAGGACTGTATTCTCATGACTGGATGGCCCTTCTGAAGGACCCACAACATGGTTCAACACCTGTGCATAGGCTCTGGGAAAGAAGACATGGAATACTAACTTATCTCTAGAATTGTATCTACAAGAGGAAGACATGGGACAGGAGAGCCTGGGACCAGCACACAATGTGCCTCTTAGGGATGAATTGGTTCTGAAGAGCCACCCAAGAGGTGATGACAATTCAGTAATACTAATATCATTTGCTTATTTATTTGTTCATTTGATTTTCCACATTTATTGCACATGTATCTCTTTTATGTGCCAGGCAAGTGGGCATACAAAGATTCTCAGAGAACACAGATTATCACTTAAAATGAGCAAGTCATTTACATACCTAGAAGTCAAGGTGAGATGAAGGTGGTCAGCAGTCTGAGTCAGAGAGACAAGAGAATACAGTGTTTGGCAGTCCAGGTAACGAGATGGCTGATCATTCATGAACAGAGCTCAGTGGTGCAAGAGGACAAGATAACACCTCATGGTCAGGAAAGATGGGGCTATAGGCTGGAGTTGCAGAATCCCATCTATGGCAAGGTCAACATGGGGAGGAGGCATTAGTAATGGGATTCTGGGGTTACTAGGAAGAACTGCCTGGGGATCCAGGTCCTAAATGGGAGCAGTTGTTCTGTGCTTTCTCTTGAGCTACTTTATTCTGAGTCTGAGGTTGTCATTTCACTGCCTCACTGAACCAGTAGGGTTGTTTTTATGGTTATCCCTTGAATATGGATTTGCTCAGAAATTGGGCAAGTTGAGCTGGCTAAAATAGGGCATTGCTGAGCACCTGCCTTCCATAAAGCACTATTTTAGGAACCTAAACCATGGATTCGGAAGATAAAGTCTTTCTCCCTAGGAGGAACTGATGCTTCAACAAGAGAGGTGTGGGTAACACAGAAATAGCACATATGGGTACCTACATCGGGGCACATCTCCCTCCTTCCTGCTGGCCCACTTCCCCATTTTATCTATATCACTACACACACATCAGTATTTAGGTGTTGCTTAACACCTAAATATTAGAGATGTTAGAGATGGCTAAGGTTTAGTTTCCTAAACAAAGAGGGCCTTAAATATTGCAGAGTTTTTGAAAGAAAGAAGGGACATGGTGTCATATAAAGAATAGATGGTTTTTTGGGGGGTTCCTGGGTGGCTCAGTGGGTTGAGCATCTGGTTTATGGTTTCTGCTCAGTTCATAATCTCAGGGTCCTGGGATTGAGCCCCACAATGGACTCTGCATTTAGCATGGAGTCTGCTTGAGATTCCTTTTCCCTCCGTCTACCCCTCCTCCCCATGCACACATGCTCTCTCTCTAAAACAAAACAAAACAAAACAAAAACCCTAAAACAAACACAAAACACAAAACAAAAATAGGTGTCTTTCATTTTCTTAATGTCATAGGTATCCTAGAACTTTCTGTTGTAACCACTATTGTAAGAATCATCCCTGCTTAATTCTTTTACATAGAGTTTATTCCTGGGTGATAAGTAATTTAAAAGTCAAACGCAAGCAATTAGATTGTATCGCTCCCTCTCCTAAGTTTTGTAAGGTTGAAAAATACATCAGTGGAGTGCTTCTTTGCTTTATTTCTTGGGATTCTTTTTTTTAGACTATTTGGCAGAGAGCCTAGGTAGCTCAGTCAGTTGTCTGCTTTTGGCTAAGGTCATGATCCCAGGACCCTGGGACCGAGCCCAAGGCCGGGCACCCTGCTTGGTGGGGAGACTCCTTCTCCCTTTGATGCTCCCCCTGCTTATGTGCTCTCTCTGTCAAATAAATAAATATAATCTTAAAAAAAGAATATTTGGCAAAATGAAGACAACCTAATACAGTGTCTCTTGTCTCATTTTTAGAGAAAGTCACCACATCTTTTGGTTCTCTTTAAAAGATTCTCATCTTTTTTTGGGATGCCTGGGTGGCTCAGTGGTTGGGCGTCTGCCTTTGGCTCAGGGCATGATCCCAGAGACCGGGGATAAAGTCCCACATCGGGCTCCCTCCGTGGAGCCTACTTCTCCCTCTGCCTGTGTCTCTGCCTCTCTCTGTGTCTTAAATAAATAAATAAATAAATAAATAAATAAATAAATAAATAAATAAAATCTTTTAACAACAACAACAAAAAAGATTCTCATCTTTTTGAGATAGTTATCCTGTCTGTGTTAAAGAAGTGCCAGCCCCTGAGATTAACTCTCAGAAAATCAGGGTGGGTGATGGGGCCTGGCTTTGGACCAACAGGAGGAAGGAATGTTGGAGAAGAGCAGACTGAAGTCATGGTGTAAACTGTTTTGCTCACGTCATACTCACTATCTTGATGCCAGTGTACTTTGTATGTGTAAGCAAATGGCTCCTCATTTTGAGAGTCCCACATCAGACACCTCACAGAAGGGATCTTTATACTTACTATTCATTTAATAGGAGAGCTAAGAAACTGTTCCTAATTTGGGTCTTACAGTGAATTTTGGTTTTGCTTATGCCAATCCTCTGAAATAGAGAATTCAGGGGTCCTTTTGGATTTGTTGGAAGTGGGGACTTCACAAGGGAGCATCAGTCAGCAGTAGGAATGGTGTATTTGCCTGTGATGGGAAATTTCCCTGGGTTGGAAATCAAGGAAGGTGGTGAAGATCAAACTGTTCTGGGGTAGGGGTACAGACCTCTCTATTGAGAGACACTCATGGGGGCTGGTCAGCTCCTGGTAGTTCTGGTAGACACTAGGGCTATATCCTTCAGCAGAAATCCGGGACACAGAAGAAGGTGGGGCTTTTTTGCTCTGCTTTGGACTGAAAGCACCTTGAGTCCAGGGTTTGACAGGGCTCCCAATGCAGCCTCAGGCGGACCTGCTTGCAGCCCAGCTGTCCCTTTGTTCCATGTCACCCCTAAGCCCCCAGTTAACCAGCACCCTCATTAGCTAGCTGGGTCCAAGGGGTGGAGGAGATGGGGGGGTCCAGCATGGGTAGAAGTCTATCCTAAAGCCTGCTTTGCGTGGGAAAAATCAGCCCTGTTTGCTCCCCTCTCCCAGACAAACCAAATTCCACCACTCCTTGCTTTTCTAAGGGAATGGTTCTATTTCTTTTTCTTCCTCTGCGTTTACTTCCCAAGGATATTTGAGGAAGGAGAATTAGAAGATGGAAAGCACATGTACTTGGTCATTTGTTTTTGGATCCTAACTTTGGAGCAGCCAGGTTCCAAAAGCCCTATTAACAAAACGATGCATGATTTGTTTTGAGGCCCCGCTTGGGGAAGACGTGCGGGGCGCTCCTTGCATCCATGGCCAGTAGATGGCGCTCCTTCCCCGCTCAGCCACCCAAGGAGCCCAGGCAACTTGGGCTGAGCTCTTTCCCCGTCTAAACCAAAAACCAGTGTTAACCCGCTCGCAGGCAAGAGACAAATATTAAACCTAGCATTTTATGCATTTTGAAAAAAAAAAAAAAAGCCTTTCCATTTAGGTTCACTTCAGATTCTCTAGAGATGTGTTTGGAAACCCCCTCTGCCACTGAACTCATCACTGTGGCCTTTTATTCACTTACAAAATGCTTCCCCAGAATCCCAGCTCAATTACCTTTTGTTTCCCCTTGGTCCTAATACTCTGGTTGAATGCATGAAAAACAAAGCAGCAAGGTCAGACATCCCCTTCTCTCCCACATGGGTTTGTCTTTCTTGCTTTCTAGAACGAAGTGGAATGAGTGGCTCTGCTGCTCAAATATATTTGTGTGTGTGTATATATGGATGTATACCACAGACATTTTATTTCTGCCCAAAGGAAAGAAATACGTATTTATTCTTTCCTCTGGGCAAAAGCAAAGGTTTCCAGATAAATGTCACCAGTCTACTCAAAGCATGTATTTACATGTCATTTCAGAGGTCTGGTATCTGAAAACCTATCACAAATGTCTGATAGTTAATTAATGCAACAACTAGTTACTGACTGAGATGACATACAAAGTCTTAAAGTCTGTGTTGTGGAGAAGGCCCAGATAAGTAAGTTTTTACTCTCGAATAATTTATTATCTAGTCTTAGAAAAATAGCCTGTGAACAATTAGATCCAAAGCATTGTGCCGATGGATTTGAATATGCGTGTGTATGTTAGTGTTTGTGCTGTATTCAGTTAAGATTGAAATCTGGGGACTGTTATCAATTTAGAGCAATATATCTAGATAAGTGGCGTGGTTTGGTTGTCTCAAAGTGCCACATCTGGGTTGAGTTGGTACTTACTCTATTGATGAAAATGTGAATTAGACTACAAAAAGGATTAAATTTACCTTAGGATGATTAGAATAATTTACCTTTTCTAGAGTACTTCCACATGTATTATCTCAGGAAGAAACTTTGTAAATATTTTTATGTTGTGACTCCTGTTCAACAATATGTAAGCATGAGGTGAAAAGACACAGGTGGTAAAGAAGAATGCATGGCCAGAACTCAAAATGTCAACCTTAGCTTCATCTATTTTGTTTCCTATTGCCTGTATTTCCCTTCACTGCTCCCCAAATATCTAGTGGATTTAGATGGAAAGGTTAAATTTCTCTGGTGGGAAAGTAAGTGGACTTCTGTGTGTGTGTGTGTGTGTGTGTGTGTGTGTGTGTGTGTGTGTGTCTGTAGGCACGCACTTCTGCTACTAAATGTCTTTCCAAAGGTCTTGGCCTGTTGCAATAGCCTTGCCAATCCTTCAATTACTGTTTTCTTTCATGAGAAATTGTTACTGGAATGCACTCACCCTTTTAGGGAGCTGTGAATGTGGTTATAATTGCTTGTTTCTAAGATAATTGGTCTGACTGCATAGCCCTGGAAAAGTTACTTGAACAAATGGAATGTGGAGGAGAGCATTAGCTGCATTCAGACTCAAATCCTGGCTGTAAGCCTTGCTGCCACCATGGACCATTGTCCTTGAGTAACCACAGTAGATTGTAGGAGATAGGAAACTAGGAAGTTCTACAAATAAAGCCATCTCAAAGTGCAATGACCCCTTGAATTTTGACATTTCCTTGCAGGAAGAACCTTCTTTTGATAATAAAGAAACCATTCTTGCTTTTGATGGGTTCACATCCAGTAGCTGTAGAGTACTAGACTCTGCAGTGGTGCTTACTCCCCTCTTTAGAGGAGTTCTGATGATTCAGGACATGAATGTTATCCAAGTCTGCAAGAGCAATGGAAGGGAAATGGAATGGTGAAAGACTGATTGATTTCAGGCATTAAATCAATGCAAAATATTCTAACGTCTATATTGTTGGTGCTATCAATAGCCTTCGATTCCATTGATTGAAGAGTTGTGCTAAATCATTAAAAGCTGACATGAAATGATTATCTTCTCTTCTCTCGGGGAGAGGCTAAAATACAGTTTGACCTAAAAGTGTAGGATCCAGAGGTGTTATATAGAATGCAATTGGCTGCTTTTTCCTTAAACATCAGACTCATTTTACTTTCTTAAAAAGAAAAGGAAACTAGTAGGGAACTTCTCATGACTATTTCTGCTGCAGTGCCTGAAATTTAGTTACCAAAAAGGTTAAGGAATCTTTAACTTGCTTAGAGTAAGCCAAGTAGTAATTCACAAGGGAAAATAGAGACCAATGTTGTAATAAGGTGAGTAATGCAATCAACCCAATATAATTTAACGTATGATTGCTTAACCATTCCAGAATTTATGGAAAGCAAGTTAGCACTGTCAGGAAAACCAACCTAACAAATAAATGTTGCTTTTCCTCTATTTCTTGTTTTCATTTTTTTTCCTCCAACAATAGTATCTTTCTATTAAGGAATTACAGGGTCAAATTTTAATACAGCTTATATGTAAAGATAGTCAGGATTGGAAATTACTTGCACTTGATCGGTTTCAAGGAGGTATTGCCAAGAGTTACTACCCAAAGAGCTCCCCTAGAGCCAGATTACGAGACGGAACCCATACCAGGCTGACTTTGTGAGCAGTGAGCTCTGTGGTTTATTTTGTTGAGAACTTTTTTTAGTGACTAGAGCTTAAATATGCTTCTGGAAGCTACCATTTAATTTTCAAAATGTCACTATAAAACCAGGCAAATCATATACTTCCTTTTCAAAGTTCTTTTTAGCCATGATAACACAATGATAATTTTCTGCTATATCAAACCACAACAACTCTGCAGCCATTAAAGAGGATGAAGCAGACCTTTATATACTAACATGGAGGACCTGAAAGATGTACTCTTAGTGAAAAAAGCAGTAGGCAGAAAAATCTGCTCATGAAAAATCTGTTATTTACCTCAATATTTAGAAAAATGACAAAGTCATATACATACGACTGTAAATTTGGTTATCTTTGAGGAGAAAAATGGGAGGGGGTGAGAGGTAAAAAAAAATGGACTTTTGCGTTTTACTCCAAATACTTATATATTGACTCTTTTTTTGTTGAAATACATTAATGAATTATTTAAGTAATATAGTTTTCAAAGAGTAATTAGAAATGTCATCACAGTGCTTCAAACACACTGAGCAAAATGCCTGTTTTATCTTTTGCTTTGTGTCAGAGTATATACACAACTTTTGTTGTTCTTAATTTACTATAGCACAGAGAAGAAGGGGTTAAGCCATCTAAGTCACTTTTAAACGCCTGGATTCTTGCAATCAAGGCAATCAAAATCTGCTTCCACCTTAGCCCTCTGCCACCATTCATCAAATAGGTCCTGCTCTGCTGGGAAGACAATCTGGTTTCACAAGTAGGGAAATACCCAGCTGCAAATGGTTTGCACAGAAATAGTAGGAAGAAAGCTACTAAGGATTCCACCAGGATGAGGACAGCTGTATCTGGCCCCTATGTGGGTCATGGGGTGTGCTTTCTTTCCTTCAGTGAAGCCTTGTCTGAATAGCTGGACGTCCTGGAGATGAGTGAAAAATGTCCTGGTACACAGAGAGGTCATTGGGAGCAAGTTTAAACTAATTTGAACATGGATGAAATAATCATCAGGATTTCTTTGGAATTCCAAAGGAGCCAGCCTGGGCTGACTGCCTTTGTGATTTCATTTGTGTTGTCAGAGCTCCACTGTCACACCTTGTGATGTCTCACTTTCCTTCAGTGTCTGTTACCAAATCACATTTTTACAAAGTTGAAGGAATTCACTTCTGGCCCTGGTGCATGGGGTTCCTGGTGAGCACAGGATGTTTTTCCCTTCTTTCCTTTTTGCCCTTCAGATCTCTGACTTTTCTTCAGCCTGAGCTTTCTGTACTACCTCAAGTAGGCATATTAGGGATATGTCATAAAAAGGGGGCACTGAGCACCTCAGTCCCTTAATTTTCCTGGGAAAGAGTAAAGTTCATTCTTTGTCAGTATCTAACTGAATCTTCTGTTTGCTTTTTTGCTTTTCCTTCCCTGAATATTCTGGGAGTCACGGTTTTGACCAGATCATTCCCTGATGCAGGTGGGAATAAGAAGTGCCAGAGATATTTGGGGAGAGGTCAGAGGGAATCACTCCTCCATAAAGCTAGCCTCTTTGTTGAAGGGATTGCTTCTTTTTCCCTTTGTGGACTCTTATTTGAGGCCATGCAAGTATCAATGTGAAAATATTTTAAAAAGTATGCCTCCTGTTAGGAACTGGAAATAGGCATAAACCATGCAGAGAATCACCAATCATTCTCCCACCTATGTCTTTATCAAAGTGCTTATGAAACTCTCAGTTTCACATCTAAAATGAGACCCTTAACTTAAAAAGATGCATGTGCAAGTTATAGTTCAAGGAGCTGAGATGTAAAATCCAATGTGGAAAGTTAAGAAGTGTTATTTAACTTATATGAAAATTTATTACTCTCAAGGCTAGAGAGATATAGTAGTAGATTTCTTGTGGTGTCCTATCCAGGCCATGTTCACTTTCTCTAAGAACAGATACCCCTCTCCCCACCATCAATAGCCCAGCACTGTTTGCATCATAGAACCTTACCTACCTCTCCCTAGTGATGTTGAAGGACCAAAAGAGTAGACACTTGGCTCAGGAATGTTCCATCCAGATACTGGGTTAGGCCAAAGGTCCTGTAACAGGGATCTTATTTGTGAAACACACCCTCCTATATTTCCACTTTCCAGTGGTTTTGTTTCTTTTTCTCAAATCTTTCTGCTATTTTTGCCCAGGAATGGGCTAGGATAAGGGAGAAGCTTCTATATTTTCCAGGCTAACAGATTCAGGTTCAGGTATATGTCTTCTGCCCTGTCGAGGAACCCATTATTCATGCCATCAGAGCCACAAGGCACTTCTTGGGCAGGAGAGTAGAATATCTGAACAAGAGGTCAAGGTTGATGGTCTTGAGCAGGGTGCTGTAAGCCAGTACGGTGGCTTAATGAGAATTAGAAAAAGATAACCCTTTTGCATGGCGTGAGAGTGGTAGGTACAAACCAGCCAGTTAACCAGTGACTCGTTGCAAAAATCAAAGACCCTCTTCCTCCAGACTAAGGCAGCACAATGCCAGGGCACGTGGCTTGATGAGTATAACACAGATTGGATTTTGCTCTCCTGGCCAGAGGTCTTTGTGCAGTGCACTTGTGGCTCAACTGTTCACAGAAGCCGTGTGCATGAGAATCACTTCGCACAGCCTCCACATTCCAGAGAGGGGTTTTGAAAGTGACTAAATTTCCTAGGCTATTGAAGAGGGTGAGGACCAGCTGCTTTGCACAAGGCACCGAGAGACTGAGAAGGTTGGATTTTATAGAGAAGTTACACAGAGAGCGGGGGCTCCAGGATTACCAGTTTGAGAAACACTTACCTGTAGCTATCACTGGATTCTTGGGTTTTCATTTTATCTTGGGCTTTAATTGGTGCTGTGAATCTTCACAAGAGGCATTTTAGTAAACAGAAGTTATTTGGCCAACATAATAGCAACTTTTGTTCCCACAGTTTACTCTTTCATTTGAATACAAGCTTCTCGGGATCCCTGGGTGGCGCGGCGGTTTGGCGCCTGCCTTTGGCCTAGGACACGATCCTGGAGACCCGGGATCGAATCCCACGTCGGGTTCCTGGTGCATGGAGCCTGCTTCTCCCTCTGCCTGTGTCTCTGCCTCTCTTTCTCTCTCTGTGTGACTATCATAAATAAATAATTTAAAATAAAAAAATTTTTTTTGAATACAAGCTTCTCCCATATTTCTATGTAACCAGATGCTTTCTGCAATGTTCCTTTTATGCAGTGCTTTAGTAATCGGTAATCTCGTGCATTCACATCAATGTAGTCAGTCAGACCGCATTTTTGTGAGATTCATATATTCTCATCTTTATCAGGTTTCCTGAATTCTTAAATCATCTATACTGATTAACTAATGGCGTTTCTAGTTAAAGGTTGACCATGACAGACCTGTCAAACGAAAGAAAAGAAGTGAACTGAGGAAAGCTTGAGTTTCCAGAAATCAGGTTTATTTGGGAATAGCAGAGAAATTATAGTTTAGGACCCGAAAATCCCAGCAAGCTACAGGCTGCTCCAAGGGGATTTTGGGTGGGTTGTTTTTATGCTCAAGGAGTGCCAAAGGGAGGAGGGGGAGGTCCAGTCAAAGTCCATGCAGTGAGTTCATAGGCTAGAAGATGGGGAGAGATTCTTGGCAGAAGCTCATTGGTCTGAAGAGAAGTTTCGATTTTCTGTAAATCAGACATTTACAGGAAATCAGTCTCTCAGTCTTTAAGTTTTGTTTTTCTAAGGGTGCATGGGTGAGATTCTCCATTCCATATCCTTGTGTTCCATTTAGATTAAAATCCTTTCACGGTCCCCTGATGAGCTTTGAGAAAAAAAAATAGTTCTTTTGTCAAGTAAGTTGGGAAAAGATTGCATAATATGCTTCTCTCTTCATATTATCTTCTCTTTCACATTATAATAATCATCTAAGAGTTTATGAAAATTACTCTAATAGCCCTTTAAACCCTGTTTAACTCAGAGTGACCTAGACTTACTTGACTGTGAAACTCTCTGTTCCTGTGGAACGGTTCTAAGAGAATAATTTGGCAAATATTGTTCTAGATTTTGGATTCTTGCACTGAAGATAATGAAGGAATGTTTTGTTCTGGACCATAAAAAGTCTTATACTTTCAGAATAGTTTATTTTCTTACTTGGTAAATCATTTCTCCCTTTTTTAAAACAATGGACTATGAGCTTCCATTTTCTCAAGTGACCTATGCTGGTCTGGTTTTAATACTTGTTCTATTTGAATAAGTGTGATTGTTTATCATCCCTTTTATTCTTTCCAATGAAAAATAATTTGGGAGAATATTTTCATCTTTTCACTTGTGCTTAGCTCTTTGCCATGTAGAGAGTATTTTCACATTTATTATCTTATTGATCATTACTATGACACAGTCATTTTAAACAACCTTGCAAATAGTATTTAAAAATCATTAGGGCCATTAATATTCTATTTAGTCTGCAAAAATTTGAAATGGCTGACTCCTCCATATCACAGAACTAAGAGAATATAAAATTTTGCCTGTGGCAAAAATGCTCAGAGCTTTTATTTAAACACAGATTGTTAGACTTCAGTGAAAACTAACGAGAAAGGAAGTTAAAAAGAGAGACTTGTTTACTACTGTTAGTTTAGAAATAAAATGCCTTTGAAAAATTGGACTTCACCTAATTTATTTTAATTTCTGGTCATACCATTTTCCAAGCCCATTGAGAGACTTAAGTTATGATATTCTCTATTAACCTCCAGCAAATAAATATCTAAGTAAATATATTTTGTTGGCTATCTTTAATTTACCGAAAAGCTTATAGGAGGGAATATTATTTTTTGAGTTATTTTCTAACTATAAATTCTAGGATTTCTTAGTTTTATTTTCCTGGTTTCTGTTAGAAATAAAACATTTGTCAAATGATTCAATAACAAAGTCATAGCAAACTGCTGAAATGTATGGCTTTCATGCCTTTCCTCTGTTGTCTTTAGTACATACTATGTTTATGTTAAGTCTGAACCAGTTGCAGACAGCTCTTAAAGATTCCTATTGAATTTATAGCATTTTTGCAACTTTATTAAGTTATAATTGACAAAAATTGTGTATAAAGTGTACAATTGATTATTTTTGACATATGCATACATATATGAATTGGTCACCACAATCAAGTAACACACATTTCCACTAGCCCCGCAAAAGTTTTCTTGTACCCCTTTGCAATATCTCTTCCTCTCTCCTGTCCCCAGGCAACCACTGACCTATTTTCTGTCCTTATAGTTTGGTTTGCATTTTCTAGAACTTCATGAAAACGGAATCATATAGTACATACTTTTTTTGTGTCTAGCTTCTTCACTAAGCATAAATATTTTGAGATTCTCTATGTTGTTAGGTGTATCAATCAATAGTTCATTCCTTTTAAAAAAATCTTTTGAGCATAAAAGGTATTTTTGAGCATATACTCTTGCTGAGTAGTATTTTATGGATAGTTTATTCATCATTGCTATGCAGTGGATTTTTTTTTTTTCTAGTTTGTTTTTTGCTTTTATTTTTAGCTATTGTGAATGAAGATGCTATGGAAAATATACCTACCAGTAAGCACAGTGGTTGGATAGTCTGGTAGGTGTATATTTACCAGTTTTTACAATAATTTTTGCAATGTCATTTGTGATAAACATCTCAATGGATTGTGATCAGAATATCAATCATAAATTAAAAAAATATCTTGGGCATTTATTACATGCTGGGTACTACACCAGGAGCTGAGGATACAACAGAAACAAAAATAGACATTTTGCCTATTTTCATGTGGCTTACAGTTACAGTAAATAACTATAGTTAATTCAATAGCTATTCTAATAATTGTGTAATTGTACAATGATGCACATGCTTTGAAGGAAATAAAATAATTCTGTGAAAGACCATACAGTAAACTTACTCCTGTCCCTGGAAGTGATAGTTCTAAGTATCACCTGACTCTGGGGGGAAGTGATAATTAAGGATGAATGAGAAAAAACTAGCAAAGAGCTGAAGGATATGGAAAGTGGAAGAACATTTCAGAAAGAGGGAGCATCATGTGCAAAGGCTCTGAGGTAGAAGGATCTGAACAAGTCCAAGTGGCAGAAATAGAAGGAGGTATGAATCAGATAATGCAGGTCCAGGGAGGTCTTATTCATGATTGGTTCTTTATTTCAAAAGAATGTGAAAGTATTTTAAGTAGGAGGGTAATATATTGTGATTTGGATTTTGAAAAGGTCACTCTGGCTGCAGTATGAAGAACAGACTACAGGGAAGATTCAGATGGTCGTGGAAGACCATATAGGAGACTACTGCAGTGGTGCCAATATAAGCTGAGGTGGTGTGCAAGGTAATGCCACCAAACAGATGGATTCGATAGCCATTTGGGAGGTAAAATTGACAGATATTGAATATAGGTACAATATGGTGTGCATTATAAAAAAGGGCTCAAGGTTTTTGGCTTGTACAACAGTGCCATTTGCTGACATGGAGACCTCTAGAAAAGGGCCAAGTTTAGTGGAGGAAGAAGCCAAACTTGGTTTTAAAAAATTGAGTTTGAGGTACATTTGAATAATCCTAATAGGCATGGCATACAGGATGAAGCATGAGATCAAAGGAGAGGTCTAGGTTAGGAAATACATTCCTGAGTAATCAGTATATATATAGAGAGATGGTATCTGAAGCTGTGGATCTGAATGAGACTGGGGTCAGGAGGTTGTCTAGAGTAGAGATGAGGACCTTGATAAACATTGAAGAGCCTTTAGGAACCCCAGTATTTAATGGTCAAGTAGGAAATGATGGATCTGAAAAGAGAAGACATGACCAGAGACAAAAGTGAAAAAACTAAGGAAGTGTAGTCATAGAAGTTCAAGATGTTACTTACATCAAGATTGAAAGCCAAACTGGAATAGACAATAAAGCTGTTATAAAGCACTTCAAAAACTAGAATGTGTCATACAATCAAAGGAGCACTAGACTGAAGATCAGGTATCAGTCAGGCACTTACAGTTCTTGGGCACGTATTATGTGCCAGGTACTGAGGTTAACTTTCTCCCATTATCCCTGTGAAGAACATTCTACGCAGAGAAGATAAGAATCAAAATGATAATATCAAATATGGAGGACCTGGTGCTGTCCCAGAGAGAGCTAAATGCAGAATGATTGCTTTTGTGGACTCATGAATCTGGAAGTAATGTTTTTCTTTTGATCTTCAAAATTTCATTTTTAAATTGAATCACAAATTATCTTCCATTTACTTCCTGAAAGTAATATAAAATCTGTGCAAAACCTAAGGTTAGGGACGCCTGCGTGGCTCTGTGGTTTGGCACCTGCCTTCAGGCATGATCCTGGAGACCTGGGATCGAGTCCCACGTTGGACTCCCTGCATGGAGCCTGTTTCTCTCTCTGCCTATGTCTCTGCCTCTCTGTGTCTCTCATGAATAAATACATAAAATCTAAAAAACAACAACATAAAACTAAGGTTAAAAATACTCTAGGTAGGAAAAAAACTCTAAATGTAACATTTCAAGTGTTTCTCTTCTCAAAAGTTTAGTGACTGGATCTTACAAATTCAAACTCTCGTCCAGAGTATTGGTGTTAATTCAAGGAACAGATGCTTAAGCTTATGAAGGGCATGGAAATGCACTGGTTTTGCCATGGGCACACAGTAATTAATGGTAAACGGGGCCATATGTTGAAACTTTCATGGGTAGCATGTGAGGCAATTTTGTGGTTTAAGAGAAAGGACTTGGATCCATATAACCCTTTTTTTTCTCCCTGTGCATTTTACTATTTCCATATTCTTCCAGCTAATTACCAGAAGTACTTGTACCATTCCTTTCAAACAACCTCGTCATCTTTTCCTTCTTGATCCTCCTGTAAAGTTGAAATGCTGAATTTATGACATTGCAATCATTTTCATGGCAACAGACTGTGGCATTGTAAAAATAAGATTATGATGACTTCACTGCAGATTCAGATGGAAGGAGAAACCGAGTTCTATACAGGAGAAGCTCCTTTTCAGACACAAATTGCTTTATGACAGTAGGGGAAAATACAGAAAATTATTGCCAATGTAGGAAAAGACCCCCAAACCTGTCATACAGATGTTTCTATTAACTGACCAAGTTGCAGGTATATTTAGAAGATTGAATCAACTTTTGATATTTTTGAAAACAGATGTCCAGCCATTGAAACTTTTGTGGATGTCATATACTTTAAGTGATGATTTTTTAAAGATGAATTTTCCTCAGCTACTATTTGACCAATTATTTGAAAAGTGAGCAACATATTTTGTCAAGTTTCTGAGGCCTAAAAATTACAGTATATTGAAAGTTGAAGTTCCAACAATGTTTGTTGATTTCTTTATAGCTAAGTTTAATTTTTGGTTCAATTTGAAAAAAATGTTTCAGATGAATTATCAAGAAAACCATGTAGTAGTCTACAATTATACTTTTAATCAAGTTGTATCTTCTGTGTTCATAGTCCTATGTCATATTTATCATATTGCTGTAACAGTTCTTGTTTTTTAAATTTTTTTCTCATTTTATTTTTTTTAGATTTATTTATTTTAGAGAGAGAGAGCACAAGAGAGAGAGCATGAGTGTGAGGGGCAGAGAGAGAGGTAGAGAGACTCCCAAGCTGACTTCATGCTGAGCATGGAGCCTGATATGGGGCTCAGTCTCACAACACAGAGATCATGACCTGAGCTAAAACCAAGAATCTCAGATGCTTAACCAGCTGCACTACCCAGGTGCCCCAGCAGTTCTTGTTTTGTTAATATTTGAGTTGATTTACCTTTTTCTATACTTAAAATTTTTTTTCTATTGAGAGGTGTATTTCACATTCCAGCAATGCTTTGTGACATAATGACCCCTTTGTATGTATTGTGATTGAATTTAACTCACAGTATTGACCAAGTTTCTATGAGCTAGGCATTGTCCTTGTCCTTGGATAGGACACTGTCCATTCTTGCATAAATTGTAGTGTCTAGCATTCTCCTGTGAGGGTATATATGTATGCACAAGAGCTACAGAAAGGATAAAATACTCTATTACCCTTCTTTAATCTCATCTGATAGAGAGCTAAGAGACCATTGACTAATTTCGGAGACATTGCCAAAGTGGATTTTTTGGTAGAATGATCCAAAAATCACATAGGAATTCATATGGACAACTAGTCCCTGCATAAATGTCCTAATATCTAACTATACCTTGAGATTTTGCTGAATGTGTAGAAGTAATGGGGCACACCTGTAAGAGCTATATTTATTCTTCTCTCATCTTTGCCTACTTTGGGAAATATTATGCAAAGGAGCTTAATACAGAAGTTCAGAGAATAGATTTGGTGGTCCGATAGATCTGTGTCCTGGCTTTGGGTTGTATTTCTGCATAACATTAAACAAACATTCTCTTAGATATTAAGATGTTGATCCAGCTTTCTTTTGGCACATATTTTCTAATCTTTTCCTTTCTGAGAGAGTTTCTCAGTTTGATCTTCCAGCTCACAAATTTCTGCTCTGTTTGCATCCTACTGTTTATCCCATTGCTCTATTTAAAAATTCCAGCTGTTATATTTGCCATTCATAATATTTCCAGTGGGCTCCTTTTCATATGACTTTCTATTGATGTTTTGCATTACTAATAACTTCTCTTCTCAAAGATATTTAAAGCCTTGCTTATTTTAAATCCTTTGTCATTCCAACAGTTCTACTTCAAATATTGTTCTTTTTTTGTCTTTATAATAATTGTGCCCCTCAGATGTCTAGGTATTTTGCTTTTTGAGCTCTTACCCTTGCCTTAGATTCCACATAGCTATCATTGATGGCATTTTACCTAACACTTAGTCTCAGTTTTCATCAGTAAACACTCAGGGAGAAGTAACATTGGGAGAAGACGGTTTGGTGCCCTAGACAGGGAAGGATTGAGGGGTAAAGGCTCCAGAACAGCTGGTTAGTTCCCACTTAATTTCATTAACATGCTAGGCACATAAAGCATTGGCTTTAAGCTGATGTTAACCCATGATGCTAGGATTGGGATCACATCAGTAAACCACGAGGCAAAGACTGTCCCTGGGCAAGGCTTGGGAGAAATAAAAACAGATTTTAAGAGCTTTCCTCAACTTATTCTCTGATCACCTACTCCTCCTTTACTGTTTTAAGTCAATTTTCAGTTTTCCCATTACTTCTCATAGTTTTTGATAATGGCAGTTTAATAATTCCCTTCCTCTAGAAGAGCTTTACTATGGCTGATTTTGAGAAAGGAAGCAAGGAAGTAAGGAAGCAAGTACTCTGTAGCTACTCCATTTTTTTGACCTCATACTGTTCCCATAAAACAGGAGTTGTGGATTCTACCTCTAGACTACATGTCTAGAGGGAAGGGATCTCATGAAGGTAGGGATTGTGTTTTACTTGCTGCCTATTTTTTTTTTTTCATTTACATTTGCTCCTAGCTCTTTCTTCTTAATTCTGTGAGTTAGGACATAGGTTTAAGTGTGACTCTCAAATAAGGTAGAAGTTTATTTTTCTCTCATGCAAAAGATCAGTAAGTGATCTGGTTATGATAGGTGGCTTTGCTTCACAAAGTTCTCAGGGATCCAGTCTCTTTCCAGTTCCCCTCTGTCATTGGTAGGATGTAGTCTGAGATGATGACTCCATCTCCCATGCAGCAGGATGAAGGCAGGGATAAAGAGGATTAGCAAAAGATATAATCCAGGTGTTCCTTGGGGGAATGATCCAGGGAGCTGGTTTGTAAAACTTGTCTTTCACATCAGCCACAACTTAAACACATAGTTATATCTAGCTTGAATGTAGCTAGAAAACCAACCTTTACCATAGCCAGCCACATACCCACTAAAAATTTTATAATTATGGAAGAATAGATATCAGAAACAACCAGTAGTGTCGGTTACATCTTTTTCCTTTTCTGTCTTAATTTATCTTGTCTTCCTATTTTCATTTGTTCCTTCCTCTTCTTCATTACTTCCCCCAATATTATTTAGTGCCTAGTGTACACAATGGCTGTATTAAATGTTTTATAGCCTCAATATTGTATTCTGCATTGCCATCATTCATTTGGAAAAGAAAGATATTTTGCTATATTATGAGGAAATCTTAGAAAAAGTACAGATTGGATGCAGAAGTTATGTTCCTTGTCTTAAAACAATTTGTTATTTTGTGGATAAACAGACCCAAGGCAACTATGTCAAAGAATCAGGTTGAATTCTACTTCTGCAACTTACAAAGCTGTTATAGACATTCAACATTTATTCATTCACCAAATATGTCAAGCAGTCTGTCAGGTAATAGGAACTCAACAATAAATAGGTAATCACAATCCCTGCCCTCAATGAGGCTGGAGATTGCAGTCTAGTTGAGCAGTCAGGCAAGTAAACAAGCAATTAGAGCAGATATACTCCACTGTGGTAGATTGGAAAGTTTCATACTTCCCCACTAGACTGCATTACATCTCAAACAAAACAAAGTAAAATCTTTCTTTCATTTATGTAGTACTTCCTAGTATAGCAAATATTTTCAATATAGTAAGTAAGTAAAAAGAAAGATCAGGGGATTTCCAGGCAGGGGGAGATCATGACTTGAATCACAGAGGTAGAAATAGTTTTGGAGGAAAGTGATTAATTTGACCAAACCTAGCAAATTTAGGAGAGTTGAGAGGAGGTAAATTTGGAGACATGAGTATCACACCATGAAGAATCTTTAATGGTAGATTAAGGTGTTTGGACTTAAACAGTAGGGATCTTTTTCATGTTGACACCCAGAGGAATGGCTTATGAGCATGGTATCTTAGCAATCAGATGGAGGGGCGGGGGCCTGCAGACATTTAGGCTTGAAGACTGGAATATTGATAATGGAAGGGAGGTGATAGGTAAGTGGTCAATGTGAGAGCTCTTAGGCAGGATGTTTGGAGAGTAGCTGTGGTGCCCAGCAGTGAGAGGCTCTGCTCTTCCTGAGTGTAATCTGGTACACTCTGTAGGGGAAGAAGGGTATGTCCTCAGTGAGGACTTTCTAGCTGTTGTATGGGCTGCCAGAACTTGGCATGCTTTTCTCTCCTTCATGTCTCCTACATTTGGCTAGAGGGAAAAAATAGAGTCGTCTAAAGAATGATACTCTGTACCATCCTGGGTATGCAGGAAAAGTGAGAGGCTAGTGTGGTTTATATTGGAATCAGATTATGCAAATGTTATGCTATGCTTGTTCATTACTTGGAGATTATGTCTAGGAGAGCCCTGACACAGGTATGCTATAGGAAGTCCATCATTTAACACCTGCACTTTTTGTTCCAGTGGTAAATTACTAGGTAGCCTAGAGAAAAATCTCTTGAACTTAGTAAATTTTTTTTTAAATGCTGATATTCATGACAGCACCATCTGTAACTTGGAAAACATACTTCCTCTTTTTTATTGCAATATAATTGACATGTAAGATTGTGTTAGTTTTAGGTATACAACATAATGATTTGATATGTGTACGTATTGGGAAATAATCACCACAATGAGTTTAGTTAATGTCCATTACCATACATGGTTATATTTTTTTCTCATGATAAGAACTTTCAAGATCTACTTTCTTAGCAACTTCAAATATACAATGCATTGTAGTCATCTTGCTGTATAATATGTCTCTAGGATTTGTTTATCTTATAACTGGAACTTTGTACCTGAAAATATACTTACTTTATCCATTTTCCTGAGGATAAACAACTGATTTGAGTGCCTTATTCAAGAATGAAACATGGGGCAACTGTCTGGCTCAGTCAATGAAGCATGTGACTCTAGATCTTGGGGCTGTGAGTTCAAGCCTCACACACTGTGTGTAGAGTTACTTAAAAATAAGAAATCTTTAAAAAAATGAAACAAGTTTGGAATCAACTGAAAGGATGGTTAATCTTTGTAGAGAAATATTTTCCATCTCAATTTATTTTGGGTATTGAATTGTAATCCTAAATTCCGATAAATGAAGAGACTATCAAATTTCAGTATGAGCTTTAGAAACTTTGATTTTTATCATTTTGAGGCTGTGAGAAAGAGTAGGAAAGAAAAAGACAAAACAGTGTTAGTATTTGTGTGGAGAGCATAGTATTGGATAAAATGAACAGAAAATATTTTCTCCTGTGGCTATGCCTTGGTTGGTTTTTGCTCTATATTTGTTTTTTTTTAATGTGAATCATTCATAAAATATCTTAGCTATAAACGAGATCTGTTTAGTATTAATGAAATGGAAATCTGCCACTGAATTCATCTGTATTCCTTACCACTAAAGATTTGTGCTCAAATGCAAGAAGTAGAGACTTGAAATACAGTGGATTCAAGACATAAGGGTTTTTTCTCTTGCAGAAAAAAAAAATCCTGAAGCGCAGGTAGTTTTGGAAACCCCTGGGACTGACTTCTTTTGGCACTGCCATATTTAAGAAGTGGCTTTCACCCTTGAGTTTACTTTGGAGTCCTGGTTGGCTGCTGGAGATGTAAACATCACCTTCACATTTCAGGGAGGAGTAAAAACTAGGATATTCTGAGTCAGCTTCCTTGAAGTATATTTCTGGTAGCTCAAAGTGGTCTAAGGTCTCAGTTCATTGTTTCCTCTTGTTCAGGGTTTCCTCAGTTCATTGTTTGTTCAGCAAGGAAACTTACAAGTGTAAGAAAAAGGGGTAAGAGGAAGGGAAGGGGGTAGGATGTCAACTAGGCTTCTGTTTCCACAGCCTGTATGGCTAGAGGCTTTATTGGTTAGCTTCTTACAGTTAGAGAAGAAATTACAAATCCCAGCTGGAAGCTTGACATTTTCATTAGCAACTTGGACTTCTACTAAAATTTCCTACAGGCAATTTTAGTCTTAAACTGAGGGGTTTTATAGAGGCTTAGAACAAAAGAAGGAATGAGGGAAGGAAGAAAAGAGGGAAGGAAGGAAGGCAGGTAGGAGGGAAGTAATAAAAGAAGAGAAAAATAAGCAACAATGATGTGTGGTAAAAAGTCTGTTGAACTTGGAGTCAGAGAACATTGATTTTGATTCCAACTTTGACACTTGCTAGCTGGATGATCTTGGTCAAATTATGTAGTGTCTCTGAGTTTCCATTTCCTTATGCATGTAAAGTAATTGTAATAATCCCATATTTGCTATAAGAAAGGAGGAAGTGTATAATGCACACTGAGGCAGCCAGTATAATAGAAAAACTAAAAAGCAAGTGCAAAAATGTGACATTTAAGCTAAACTGGATTTAGTACTTCTTGCCACTATCCTCGATATCCTGAGTCCCCCCCAGCCCAATCCTATTAATCCTTCATCCTGTGCCCCTATTGGAGCCCAACTTGTCCTTCACTTCTCAATCTGTTGCCTTGAGTGGAGCTGGGGGGAAAAAATCACACAGTTGTGAATACTGTTACCATAAAACAAGTTACCAGCCTTAATTTGGTCCTGGAACTGCTTCCTGTCTTTTCTATGACTTGCTCTCTTTGGTTCTCTAGAGTATCTTTAAAAAAAAAAAAAAGTCTCCCATGCTCCCAAACACCACTTTCCTGTTCCCCCTCCTTCCCTGTCTTTCCTTCCCATGGGCCTCCCTGAGTGACTTCACTTCCCATTCCACAGAGCAATTAAATGCCATCTTGATTCTCTGCCATCTCTTAGACTACACACTTTTTTCACATCCATCCTTTCCTCCTTAAATCTAGTTAATGGGAGAGGTGGCCTTCATCCAATAGGCAAGTTGTCTTTATTTGTTTTAGAGGTCAATCCCTTTCTTCCTTCTCAGAATTCTTGCCTCATTGATGATCCTTTCTTCCGTATCTTTAAGCTTTTTCTTTATACTGGCTCTTTCCTATAAGCATTTAAATATGCCTTTTTTCCCATCTTAAGAAAAAAATCTTCTTGGGCAAAATTTCCTTTTCCAAGTATTATTTCTCTATTCTACTCACTCTTCCACTGCCCAAAGCCAGCTACATAACTAGGCTCAGTGTTAGGGATTAGTAAGGGAAGTGAAAAATTTAAAATCCAATCTACCACATGCTCTTTTTTGTCAGACTTTTTGAAAGAGTTGTCTGCATTCAAGCATCTCTATTACTAGATATTTTTTTCTCTTAAATTAATCTCCTCAATTTAGTGTCTGCTTTTGCCACCGCAATCAAACTGCTCTTACCAAGGCCACTGACTGTTTTCTTGTTGCCAAACCCAAAGGCCTTTTTTTTAGTTCCTATAATACTTGACTTTTGCCAGCATTGAGAACATAGATGATTCCCTTTTAGAAATTCTTTCCTTGGCACCCATGATTTTACTCTCCTGCTTTTCTCCTATTTCTGATTGCTTATTCTCACTTGTGAGCTTGTGGTCTCTTTCCCTTGGGCAATCCCTTAGACATTGGTTCTGTTTTGTCTCCTGTGCATCCCTTTCTCACTTTACACATCTCTCAACGATCTTACCTATTTCCAATTTTTCTTTCCTTTTTTATTTTTATTATTTTTATTTTTTGAATTTTTTTTTAATTTTTATTTATTTATGATAGTCACACACAGAGAGAGAGAGAGAGAGGCAGAGACATAGGCAGAGGGAGAAGCAGGCTCCATGCACCGGGAGCCTGACATGGGATTCGATCCCGGGTCTCCAGGATCGCGCCCTGGGCCAAAGGCAGGCGCCAAACCGCTGTGCCACCCAGGGATCCCCTCTTTCCTTTTTTAAAAAAGATTTATTTATTTATTCATTCATGAAAGACACAGAGAGAGAGGGGGGGGGGAGAGAGAGAGAGGCAGAGAAACAGGCAGAGGGAGAAGCAGGCTCCATGCAAGGAGCCCGACGTGGGACTCAATCCCAGGTCTCCAGGATCACGCCCTGGGCTGAAGCCAGCGCTAAACTGCTGAGCCCCCCGGGCTGCCCCCTATTTCCAATTTTTCAACCATGCTCCACATGCTTGTAATAAATTAGAAGTAAAGCTCACATGCACAAAAGTATAGCTTTCCTTGTTTTTAATAACTGATACATTTGTGCTCAATTTTCTTTTCCTCAGTCCTGGTATTGGTAGGGAGAAACACTAGCCAATTAAATGAACTCTTTGTTTTCAAGTTCTAATGTCTCTTTCAGATAAATATTACATCACCTCAGTCTTTTAATGAAAGAAATGAATTTCTTCATGAAATGAAAGAAATGAAATTTTAATTTCAAGCTTCCTTCCTTGCCTGCTTCTGAAGAGGGAATTTGGATGTATGTGTAGTCTTTTCCTGCTTGATGGAAGCACATAGTAGTTTATTGAACAAGGTGGACTCAGTAGAGTGGGAGCTGAAAGCTTCTCACCACTATCCCATTCATTTCTGCTATTTCTTCTTGTTATACCCCACTCATTGGAAGAAACTTTGGGCAGGACTCAAGATTTTCCTGGTCGTATTTAGATAATAAAATGTTCAGTCCTATTTATTAATCATATAACACCAAACTCCTAATTCAGTTTGTTTTTCTCCACCCATAATTGTTGGTTATGTTTTAATCAAGTGAATATTAATAGATTTATGGTAACACACTTCAGAAGAAATTTTCTAAAGACATAATACCTTATGATCACAGGAAATGGAAAATTGAAATTGAAATATGTATTTTCATTGAAGAAAAGTATGGGAATAAAAGATTGGAATATTTTATTGAATATCTTTATTGAATCCTTTAATGACTCTTGGGATCTTCCAGTTAAAGGAAAGAATAGTTTCTTCTCTATTTTTCATTCATTTGCCAGCTATTTTGAAGACCCTCCAGGGAAGGAAACAGGTAAGACAAAAAGAAAACAGACTTTACTCTGGTTCGTTCATTCATTCTTTCTTCTTCTTCTTCTTCTTCTTCTTCTCCTTCTCCTTCTCCTTCTCCTCCTCCCCCTCTTCCTCCTCCCCCTCCTCCCCCTCCCCCTCCTCCTCACCAGCTCATTTTTTATTGACGGTGATGCTCTCTGATTATGAGAGATACTAAAGTTGACTGTTTCTCATAGGGATCTCTTGTGTGTTTTTAGAGACCTTCTAATGACTGGGAATGGCCAAGCTGCATTTCCCTTCACTTCAGGCTTACCTGCCCTGGTGGCCACATCACCCTCAAACCCAGCCCCCACAGCCTCTGGTTCTTAGATTTTCTGCAGCCCTGTGTTGCTTGTTCAGGGTTTCTGGAGAGAGTTTCTCAGGATGACCCACTGCTACCCTCTCCTATGAGATGCACATCTATCTGGTAGAGAATTTGCTCAACCTTGCCTTGCCAAATTCTGAAACTGTGACCAATTCTTCACACTGTCCTTTCTCATCTCTCTGTTACAGTTGGAGCCACAATGGCTTACTTGGTCGAGTGAGGAAAGAGAATCTTCTACTGTCCCCCATGGGGAGTTAGGAGAAAGAAACACTTCATATTGAAATGTCTCCAAAGAAAACCTCACTCAGTCTCTCCACTTTCTCTTAGCATGGCAGTTGCTCATGGGCAGACACTGGCAGAACTGTTCACAACCTCTTAGGGCACTGATCTTCCAACTCTCTGATTTGCAGACCACTTAAAATTAGTTTGAAAGTTGAATTGTGTATTCCTTATACATTTTATGTTGATATCTAGGATTTTTAATCATAAATTTAAATAGTACCAAAGGATGTGATTTTTTGCTTATTGTAAATGTCAATATCTTAAAATAAAAATA
The DNA here is from genome assembly GCF_905146905.1 of Nyctereutes procyonoides. Taxonomy (NCBI): domain Eukaryota; kingdom Metazoa; phylum Chordata; class Mammalia; order Carnivora; family Canidae; genus Nyctereutes; species Nyctereutes procyonoides. The sequence continues at coordinate 28,921,489 of NW_026575121.1, read as the reverse complement.
GTACATTATTCTTTTAGATGTACCTAATGGAACTTAAATACCATAGTAATTTGATTCCTACTGCCTTCTTTTAAATAAATCATCATGACCTACCATTACTTCCACAAGAAGATGAATAACTTCTTTGAATAATACAAGATAGTACATTGTTGTCCTTCTGAACCTTTTTTTTTTCCATTTTACTTCACCCAAAGGATTTTTCCCCATATAAATAAGTTTTGGACTTTCCAGTCTTAATCGTGTCATACTTCTCTTCAATAAAAATACACATTTTTTTTCATTTCCTGGAATTATAATGTGCTATTTAGGAAATTTCTTCTAAAGTGTATAATCATAACAACTATTAATACTCAGTTGATCAAAGCATAACAAATACTATGCATTTTGATAAAGACATCCTAACCATGAAAGTAAACTTTTATCAGAAATGTGCTTTCTAAGGAAAGCACCTCTCCCTTTTTCTCTTCCTCCTATTTCTTCTTCCAGTATTGAGGGAGAGTGAAGATTTGTTGGAAATCAGCAGTGACAGTAAAAGAGAGTATTGGACCATGAGTAAGTGTGCAGTTACGAAAGATTCATTACAACCCTTAATGGCATTATTTACAGGGAAATCTATAATGCCTTCCCATTAAGTAAATCCAAATAAAAGAATTACATGGTAGCAAAGAGTAACAGATGAGAGACAAGGTTAATGAATGACAGTAAGCAGTAAAAGTCAAGTAGATAGAGTACTCAATAATTTTGGAATAAAAGTTAAAAAAATTCTCTGAATCTAAATAAGTGCTCAAGTAAATATAATAGTCTATCTGTATATTCCTTTTACTCAAAAATATAATATTAATCTGTTATCAGTAAACTTGGAATTTGTCATCCTTTTATTCTTGAAATTGTATAAAATATGCCACGAGACTCAAACCTGGGGCTTGATGAGCAACAGCTTAATACACATGGATATATATATATATATTGTCTCTTTGGGATCATGGGGTTGCTCACAACCCAGACAATACACCAAAGTTGAGTTAGGGATGGGTTAGACATTTGCCCTCCTTGTGAAAAGAGGAAAAAGGGATTCTGTGGGGAAAAAAAAAAGTGTATATCTCTGAAATTAATTCTGGGCATGGACCCCTTTAGGAGTCTTGGTGCACCCGCAGGTACTGTTTTAGGGACCTCTACATTAGGATGTGGGGTCCTTGATGCCAACTGTATATTCATCCTTTAAGTCTTCTGCCAAAATTGAGCAACAGGAGATGCCACATATAACTTTCCATTTTATGAATATATATACATTCCCCTGGGAGGAGAATCTCTAGCCCTTATTGACTTTATTAAAGGCTCTACTTTACACAAAAGGATCAAATAGCACTAACTGGCAGACTGACCTTATTTTACAATCCTATTATTAAGCATCCATAGATGCAACATATGACTGTAGGTTATGTACCGTACATAACGTTTCTCCCTCGTTTTGATTCTGCAGACCAAATGGTCTGCTTCTGTTAAGTTCTCCCCATATCCACTGGGGACTCAGCTGCCATTCCACAGGGCATGGAGTGCAAATTAGTTATTCAGGCTCCATCAGCAAACAGTGAGAGCACTGTGCAATCTGTTACCCCGTCTAAATATCTGTGGCACAAACAATCACTTAAACATGATTATAGTTATTTGATGCTACAACTTAATTTCATGATAAAATTCTATGTATTTATTATCTCTCTGCTGGTTTTTATAAGATCTTGTAGTACAAAGGACTTGGTTTGTTTGAAATCAGATATCCATTGTAATTTGCACAACATGCACACCAAATGTGGGATGTTTTTGTAGGAAGGTAAAAAGACCAATAGCAGAACTGTTTTGTCTTATTTAGAAAAATGCTGCCGTGCCAGGATGTTTAAGGAATAATGCTTCTGGATATGTGCAGAAGTAGCTGAAGAGAGGGGAAATACTCATTTGAAAAATTCCTTAGCCTTGGCTGAGACCTAAACAGGTAAAAAGATGACACAAAGGAAAGGAGAAAGTGCATCCTAATCTAATGGAACTAAGGGAACCACCAAGCTGTCAATTCACTGAGCTGTAGATGTAGAAACAGAATGGAGCCTTTCAATTCTGCTGCCTTCTCCCTGGGGTTAGAGACCGGTTGCCATGGATATTCTGGATTCCAGCAGCTAATGGGAGGGAGATCTGTAGCCTTGGTATCCTGGGGACCCGCCAGGGTGAAACATGAAATGGAGGCCTGTGGGTGTGGTGGTGGAGGGCTGGGAAGCAAGAGGTCATAGGGCTGGTTTCCAGCAGAGTTAAAGCTGATTTTATTTCAAGTCACATTCATTTGGCAATCTATATTTTCCTGAAAAACCAGACCTTTTCATCCCTCCCCTACTGAGCAAAGAGAATCTTCATCTCCTTAAAATGGTTACTATCACAGCACTAAGTAGTGTATGCTATAATTAGATGTGCAACCATGGTTCAGAGAAGGATTTTTTTTCAATGTATTTGGTGGGGGAGGGGAGGAGCGAAAATAATTTTAGTTTTGTTCAGAGATTAAACTGTTTAAGAATACCCCATATAAATAGCAAATAAAGTAAATGAATAAGAAAGTTTCTGATTTATTGTTTCATCTAAAAATATTGTTTGTTATGTGGCCCCTTCTTTCCTTCTAGTAACTCATTGCAAGGTCAGCCCTTTTGCTTCCTTGTGTCTGCCTTTCATTCTGCCTCGGTTTTTAACCAGGTCACATAAAAACACTTTCCTTCTCTATAATCTTGGAGAATTTCCCTCTCTGGCTGGATAATCGAGCACTTTAAAGTCAAGTTCTTGGACAATGGTTGCTAATTCTGATAAGCGGGAAGTGGCTCTGCCCTGACCTTTTGAGCTGCCTTCTCAGCAGAGCACTGAAACAGCAATACGGTCCTCATTAGATGATTTCAGCGAGCAAAAGATTCAGCAGTAACTGGCCATGCTGCCTTTCTCTTCACATTCCTTCAGCCTTCACTGAAGGAGTTGCTCCAATGCCCATCAAATAAATCTTAATCACCAATGCTGCCTGAGTAGGTGGAAAGGTACAAGTTGAAAAATAGGACTGTTTTTGGTTTTAATGTCCGTCTTACCTTTAAAATATCACATGGTCTTTGCTTGGCACTCACCATGTAGCTGGTTGGCAAGAGCAATGGAGGAAGGTTGGCCTCTGTTAATCCTTGCATCCCAAGGATAGCATGTTTAATATTGTCAACCTCATAGAAAGGATGAAGACTTGGAAACATTTCCCTGTAGGCCAAATTTAAGGAATTGAAGTGGTTTGGAATCCAAGAGAAGTATTTGCCAGACTCAATGAGCATATGTTGGCCAAGGAAACACATCAGAGTTCTGCTAGTCGTTAAGAATTACTGTGATTCTTCCATTATTTTCCCCTTCTCTCTATTGACCAATCCTTTGCTTTTTCTACCTTTATTGCTTTAATCTATTAGACATTAAGGTAAATATCTGGTGATTGTCTGTAAAGCCGTCTTTTTTTTCCCTTCCAGCTTGAGAAAGGTGTATTGGTCATTCATAGAATTTCACATCCACATGTTTGTAGCTATCAGTACAACCCTGTGGCATCCAAAGACCCTATCTTTCTTTACCATGTGATGTGTCATGGCATCCTCAGATCTGTAAGAATCAGGTACCAACCAGAGAATTGGAAAGCATACATAGCCTGAATTGGGGTAGAGAGTATGGAAAGTGAGCATGGAGACTTTCCCTTAGTTACTGACAGCCAGTGCATCTCATTAACATTCTTTCAGAAAGAAAAGAGATAATTGATCTGCTTAATTTTCTCATAGCTGAAGGAATAAAAGACTTGGATTAAGTGCTGGCAATACAAGGTATTAATGGTGTGGTCATAAGAAATTAATAAAATTTCTTAAGATTCTGACTTTCCTTAACTGCAAAATGATGGGCTTATATGATATATCAGTGCAGTTTACAATTTCTGATTTTATATAGGAAACTATTTACATAACTTAAAAATTAAGAAGAACTTTCTTCATCTAAAACAGAAATCAAAAGAGAGGTTTGAAAACTTGACAGCACAAAATAGAAAATTATCTCTATACCCAATATATATCCAAACGTTATCAATAAAATTAAATATTAAATAAAAATTAAATAATAATAATTAAATATTATTATTAAATATGTGGCCTATATCATGTTGAGGTATGTTCCCTTTGAACCTACTTTGTTGAGGGTTTTTGTCAAAAATGGATGTTGTGCTTTGTCAAATGCTTTTTCTGCATCTATTGAATTGATCATCTGGTCCTTATCTTTTCTCTTACTGATGTGATGTATCATGTTGACTGATTTGTGGATATTGAATAACCCTTACGTTTCAGGAATAAACCCCCCTTAATCATGGTGAATGGTTTTGGAATGTGTTGTTGGATTTGGTTTGCTAATATTTTGTTGAGGATTTTTGCATCTATGTTCATTAGAGATATTGGCCTGTAGTTCTCTTTCCTAAAAAAGAATTATCCATTTATTAGAGAAAGTGCCTGCAGAAGTGGTGGGAGGGGCCAACAGATAGAGAGTATCCTAAAGCAAGCCTCCCATTGAGTGCAGAGAGCGCAATGAGGGGCTTGATCCCAAGACCCCTGAGATCATGACCCAGGCTGAAGCTGAGTCAGACACTCAACTGACTGAGCCATCCAGATGCCCATGTAGTTCTCTTTTTTTATGTGGTGTCTTTATCTGGTTTTGGTATCAGGGTAATGCTGGCCTCATAGAATGAATTTGGAAGCTTTCCTCCTCTTCTATTTTTTGGAATAGTTTGAAAAGAGTAAGTTTTTTTTTTTTTTTAAAAAAAGAATAAGTATTAATTCTGCTTTAAATATTTGGTAAGAATTCACTCGTGAAGACACTTGTTTCTGTACTTTTATTTGTTGGGAGGTTTTTTCCTTTTAATTAGTAATTCAATTTTAGTGGTGGTAATTGGTGTTTTCAAATTTTCTATTTCTTTCTATTTCAGTTTTTGTAGGTTATATGTTCCTAGGAATTTATCCATCTCTTCTAAATTTTCCAATTTGTTGGAATATAATTTTTCATAATATTCTCTTATAATTTTTTGTATTTCTGTAGTTGTTATATATCCTCTTTCGTTTTTGATTTTGTTTATTCAAGTCATCCCTTTTTTTTTATCAGTCTAGCTAAAGGCTTATCAATTTCGTTCATCTTTTCAAAAAAAAAACATATCCTGGGCAGCCCGGGTGGCTTGGTGGTTTATCGCTGCCTTCATCCCAGGGCAGGATCCTGGAGACCCGGGATCAAGTCCCATGTCAGGCTCCCTGCATGGAGCCTGCTTCTCCCTCTACCTGTGTCTCTGCCTCTCTGTCTCTGTCTCTCATGAATAAATAAAAATCTTAAAAAAGAAAACAACAAAACATCTCCTGGTTTCACTGATATGTTCTATTGGTTTTTGTTTTTATTTTATTTATTTCTGCTCTAATCTTTTCTGCTTTTCCTTTCCTCTCCTGGTTTGGGGTTTTGTTCATTTTTCTTTTTCTAGCTTCTTTTGGTGTAAGGTAGTTTGTTTATTTGATTTTTTTTTTCTTCTTGCAATAGGTCTATATTGCTACAAACTCCCCTGTTAGAACAGCTTTTGCTACACCCCAAAAAATGTTGGACCTTTTTATTTCATTTGCATTTGTTTCTGTGTATTTTTAAATTTCCTCTTTGATTTCTTGGTTACCTCATTCCATGTATTTGTGTCCTTTCCAGATTTTTCTCTTGTGCTTGATTTCTGGTTTCATAGTGATGTGGCTTAAAAAGATGAATGTATGACTTTGATCTTTTTGAATTTGTTGAGACTTGCTTTGTGGCTTAACATAAGATCTGTTCTGGAGTATGTTTCATGCACACTTGAAAAAAAGTGTGTATGCTTCAGTTTTAGGATGGAATGTTCAAATATATCTATTAGATCCATCTGGTCCAATGTGTCATAGCAAGACACTGTTTCTTTGTTGATTTTGTTTGGATGTTCTATCCATTGTTGTATGTGGGGTGTTAAATTCCTCTACTATTATTGTGTTAGCATCAATTACTTTCCTTATGTTTGTTCTTAGCTGCTTTATGTATTTGGATGCTCCCATATTGGGTGCGTAAATATTTACAACTGTTAAAACTTCTTGTTGGATTGTTCCCTTTATCATTAAATAGTGTCCTTCTTTGGCTCTTGTTAACAGTCTTTTACAGTCAACTTTGTCCAATATCAGTATTGCTACCCTGGCTTTCTTTTCACTCCCATTTGCAGGATAAATGCTTTTCCATCTCTTCACTTTCAATCTGCAGGTGTCTTTAGGTCTAAAGTAAGTCTCCTGTAGGCAGCATATAGATAGGTCTTTCTTTTTTAATCCATTCCATCAACCTACGTCTTTTGATTGGAATGTTTTAGTCCATTTACATTCAAAGTGATTATTGACAGGTATATACTTATTGCCATTTTGTTACTTGTTTTATGATTGTTTTTGTAGTTCTCTGTTTCTCTCTTTAGTCTTTTCTCTCATAGTTAGTTGGCTTTCTTTAGTGATATACTTGGGTTCCTTTGTCTTTATTTTTGCATACATATTATCAATTTTTAATTTGTGGTTGCCATTAGGTTTGTATATATCTTAGACATGTAGTGGTCTATATTAAGTTGTTAGTCACTTAAATTTGAAACCATTCTTTACTCTTCTCCCCCACATTTTATGTATATGGCATCATACTTTACATCCTTTTATTTGGTGAGTCCCTTCAATGATATTTACAGATACCTACCTGCTGTTTTTTTACTGCTCTTTTGCTTCCTACTTTTCTTTTTCCTTCTTATGGTCTTTCTTTTCCACTTAGAGTTCTCTTTTACATTTCTAATAGGCCTAGTTTAATGGTCATGGGTTCCTTTAACTTTTGTCTGAGAAATTATTTTCCTTCTATTCTGAATGATAGCCTGCTGGATGGAATATTCTTGATTGCAGATTTTTTGTTTTGTTTTATTTTGTCTATTTCAGCACTTGGAATATGTCATGCCACTCTCTTTCGTACGTCATAGTTTCTCCTGAAAGATCTGTTGATAGCCTTGTGGGGTTTCCCTTGTATGGAATTGCTTGCTTTTCTGTTGCTGCTTTTAAAATTCTCTATCACTACTTTTTGCCACTTTAATTACTATGTGTCTTGGTGTGGACCTTCTTGGGTTGATTTTGTTGGGAGCTCTCTGTGCATCCTGGATCTAGATTTCTGTTTCCTTCTCCAAATTCAGGATTTTCAGCTATTATTTCTTTGAATACATTTTCTACCCCCTTTTCTCTCTCTTTTCCTTCTGGAATCCCTATAATGAGAATGTTATGTGGTTGATGGTGTTGTTGAGATCCTTTAATCTATTTTCATTTTTTATCATTCTTTTTTCTCTCTTTTGTTTAGTTTGATTGCTTTCCATTGGTCTGTCCTTTAGATCACTGATCCGTTCTTCTGCTTCCTCTAGTCTGCTCTAGTCTACTAGTGTATTCTGTCTAGTGTATTTTACATTTCAGTTATTGAGTTCTTCATCTCTAATTGGTTCCTTTTTATGTTTTCTATTTGTTGAAGGTCTCACTGAGGTCCTCCACTCTTTCTTCAAGTCCTGTGAGTATCTTTATGAGTATTTCTTTAAATTCTCTGTCAGGCATTTTACTTATCTCCATTTCATTTTGTTCTCTTGATGTGATTTTTTTCCTATTCTTTCATTTGGGACATATTCCTCTGACTTCTTGTTTTGACAAATTTTATTTTTCTATATTAGGAAAGTCAGCTATGTCTCCTGCTCTTGAAAGTAGTGGCCTTATGAAGAAAAGGTCCTATAGTGCCCTGCAGTGCATTGTCCTCTGTTTACTAGAACTTGGCACTTTAGAGTTGTCTTTTATGAGTGTTTTATGTGCCTACTATTGTGGCTGAAACATATTTGCATTCAGTCTAGTCTTCTGTAATGGCTCTCGTTGCCTGTTTTGGGCAGGGTTTGGTTCCTGTGTTGTTATTGGGCCAGTTTGGGACCACCTTAGCCTTGAGTTGAGTCAGACCCAAGTGTTTGCTGGAGCTTTGGTGGCACCAAACTGCAAGGCACTTTCTTTGTGTTGTTCCTTGAGAAGCTTTTGTTGGTTGTTGGGGCCTGCAGTCATACCAGCTGCCTGCCTCCTGCCACTGCTGGTGCCATAGTCTTATGGTATGTGTAGTTATCATCCCCTTTCCCTGGGGCAAGAATCACTTTGTAATGGTGCTGACTCTTTTGAGGCTACTTGCATGATGCCAGCCTTGCTACACCATTTTATATGGATTTATGCTAAGGGTGAGTGGGTGGGGAAGCATGTGGTGCCATCAAGGTCTGCGGGTCTTCTGTGAGAGGGGAGCCATCCAGGAAACTACCGCCTGGACTGGGATGGGGGGGGGGTCATGTACACAGGAGAACATGGTGGGGGGGGCATGCTTTTGGCAAGGTAGGTGGAGCATGTTTGAGCTGCACTGGTTCCTGTAGGTGTCTGTATAGCTCGGCCGAGGAGTGAGGGAGGAAAAAGTGCCTGCTAAGTCATTTGTTCTTAGAAAAGTCTCCAAAAGATCTCTGCCCCTCAAGCAGAAGGTCTAAGATTAGTGAATCAACCTTCCTCTCACATATCCCAGATGTTTTTCAAATTACTGCTTCTATGCTGTATCCCAGCAGGGCTGTTTGTTGTGCTGTTTCTTTAAGGTGGGGACTCAGATTCCTCTAACCTTCCTTGTTTTCCCAGATTTGAGCCTACTGATTTTTAAAGTTCCATGTGTTAAGCCTTACTGATTGTAAGAAGTTGCAAAATTAGGCCCTTCTGGTTTTCAAAGCTAAGTGTTATGTGGATTTGTTTTCCCAGTGTGAGTCCCACATGCTTGGTGTGCTGCATGTGAGATCTGTTCCTCTCCTCTCTCTGTGCCCTCCATGTTCCTCTCTCTTGCATGTAGTCCCATGTCTCTGGTTCCTGACTGTTTCTCTGCCCTTCCTACCTTCTTCCATGTGGCCTTTTCTCTACATGTAGCTGTGGAGAGTCTGTTCTGCCAGTCTTCCGGTTGTTTTCTGGGTTATTTACAGTGATGTGGATGTTATCTAGTTGTATCTGTGGGATGAGGTGAGTTTAGTATCCTCCTACTGTGCCATCTTCTCCAAAAGTCAGCATTTTAATTTTTTATTTAAATTAATGTTTTCTATAATGAAATTTTATTGCTTTTGTATTAGAGAAAAATTAATTTAATAAAAAACTTAAAATGCTACCATTTTAGAGGAATTCATGGCTAAATTAATTCCTAAACTGGCACTCATCTATATATAGAATTGTGACAATAGGGGCAGATTAATTAAATCTGTAGTAACGATGTCAATAAAGGCAGTACATATTTTTTCAGACCAATATAATTCAAGACACAGATAAATTGATGTTCATTTAATAATTTCAGAATTATGTAAAGGGATACATGAACAAATATTCCCCCGGTCAAGTGTGAGGAGAAATAGGTTCCTTACAGCTGTATGTGTCCTCAGATCTGCAAGAACAATTGTGTAGGCTGGAAGAGCAAAAAAATGAAAGACATTTTATTGAATTTTATTCTCAAATGAATGAGAACATACACTGTTTGTCCTTCTCCGGTTACTGTGGCCAAGTTCAAAAAGGGTGTTGCCTGAGTTCTCCTCTGGGATTTTGATGGAATCTTGTCTCACATTTAGATCTTTCATCTATTTTGAGTTTATCTTTGTGTATGGTGCAAGAGAGTGGTCCAGTTTCATTCTTCTGCATGTGGATGTCCAATTTTCCCAGCACCATTTATTGAAGAGACTGTCTTTCTTCCAGTGGATCGTCTTTCCTCCTTTATCGTATATTAGTTGAGCATAAAGTTCAGGGTCCACTTCTGGGTTCTCTGTTCTGTTCCATTGATCTATATGTCTGTTTTTGTGCCAGTACCACACTGTCTTGATGAACACAGCTTTGTATTACAACCTGAAATCTGGCATTGTGATGCCCCCAGATATGGTTTTCTTTTTTTAAAATTCCCCTGGCTGTTTGGGGTCTTTTCTGATTCCACACAAATCTTAAAATAATTTGTTCTAAGTCTCTGAAGAAAGTCCATGGTATTTTGATAGGGATTGCATTATACGTGTAAATTGCCCTGGGTAACATTGACATTTTCACAATATTAATTCTGCCAATCCATGAGCATGGAATATTTTTCCATCTCTTTGTGTCTTCCTCAATTTCTTTCAGAAGTGTTCTATAGTTTTTAGGGTATATTTTGAGAACCATTTGAATGGTAAATGGTTCTCCAACCTTTTATTTTCAGGTTGTAGGTGTCCTTCTGTCTAAAATGAGTCTCTTGTAGACAGCAAATAGATGGGTCCTGCTTTTTTATCCAGTCTGAAACCCTGCGCCTTTTGATGGGGTCATTAAGCCCATTCACGTTCAGAGTTACTATTGACAGATATGAGTTTAGTGTCATCATGATATCTATTTAGTCCTTGTTTTTGTGGATTGTTCCACTGAACTTCTTCTTAAAGGGGAGTTTTAAGAGTCCCCCTTAAAATTTCTTGCAGAGCTGGTTTGGAGGTCACGTATTCTTTCAGTTCCTGCCTGTCTTGGAAGCTCTTTATCTCTCCTTCCATTTTGAATGAGAGCCTTGCTGGATAGAGTATTCTTGGTTGCATGTTCTTCTCATTTAGGACCCTGAATATATCCTGCCAGCCCTTTCTGGCCTGCCACGTCTCTGTGGAGAGGTCTGCTGTTACCCTAATATTCCTCCCCATGAAAGTCAGGGACTTCTTGTCTCTTGCTGCTTTAAGGATCTTCTCTTTATCTTTGGAATTTGCAAGCTTCACTATTAAATGTCGAGGTGTTGAACGGTTTTTATTGATTTTAGGGGGGGATCTCTCTATTTCCTGGATCTGAATGCCTGTTTCCCTTCCCAGATTGGGAAAGTTTTCAGCTAGGATTTGTTCAAATACATATTCTGGCCCTCTGGCCCTTTCGGCACCCTCGGGAACCCCAATTAAACGTAGGTTTTTCTTCCTTAGACTGTCATTTATTTGCCTTAATCTGTCTTCATGGTCCCTTAATTGATTGTCTCTTTTTTCCTCAGTTTCCCTCTTTGCCATTAACTTGTCTTCTATGTCACTCACTCGTTCTTCCACCTCGTTAACCCTCGTCGTTAGGACTTCTAGTTTGGATTGCATCTCATTCAATTGATTTTTAATTTCTGCCTGATTGGATCTAAATTCTGCAGTCATGAAGTCTCGTGAGTCCTTAATGCTTTTTTCTAGAGCCACCAGTAGCTGTAGAATAGTGCTTCTGAATTGGCTTTCTGACATTGAAGTGTAATCCAGATTTTGTAACCCTGTAGGAGAGAGGGCTGTTTCTGATTCTTTCTTTTGAGTTGAGGTTTTCCTTCTAGTCATTTTGCTCAGTGCAGAGTGGCCAGAAACAAGTTGTATTGGAACACGGGGGAGTATCACTGGTCCGTCCAGCTGGTCTTCTGGAGGAGGGGCCTGCTGTGCTGATTCTCAGGTGTTAGCACTTGGGGGAGCTGCTCTGCCCCTGCCTGCTGCAGGGCTCAGCGGGGGTTGTTTACCCCGTTGGGCCCCAGGAGGATCAGCCGCAGTTGCTATGGCAACTCTGGAAGCCTGGATTCAGCCTCCACAGGAACTACGGGGCTCGGGGCTCTCGGCTCTCCGTCCGCAGGGCCTGGAGGCTCCGGGGCGGGGCCGCTGATCTGCTCAGCTCGGGGCAGGAGCGTCCTTGCTGTCCTGGGCCCTCCCGGCCTCTGCCTGTCCCGGGGGAGGCCGGATCTTGGGCTGTGTCCCGGCGCCCTGTGCTCCGGGGCCTGCGCTGTTGGATTTGCGCTCCCGCCCGCAGCTCCCTCCCTGGAGCCGCCGCCCGAGCCCCTCCGAGCTGCTCCGGTCGGTCCCCGCCGTGCGCGCTGCAGCCCTTAGGGAGCTCGTTGCACTCTCCGGGGGCGCAGGTGTCTGTTAGTGTCCCCGGGAGCCCGAGGGCATCCCCGCCCTCCTGGGTCCTGCTCCAACTCCCTGCGAGCCCCTTTCCGCCCGCCCGGGAAGGTTGGTGCAGCTCCTGCTCCTCCGGGACGGGGCTCTCCTGTCCTGGGGACACTCGCCCCGGCCTCAGCCCGGCTCCTCGCGGGGCCCCTCCCCCTCGGAGGCCTTTTGTTTCTTTATTTCTTTTTCCCCGTCTTCCTACCTGGATAGAAGCGCGGACTCTTCTCACTGTAGCATTCCAGCTGGTCTCTCTTTAAATCTCAGGCCGAATTCGTAGATTTTCAGGATGGTTTGAAGGTTATCTAGGTAATTTGGTGGGGACAGGTGATTTGGGGACCCTGCTCTTCCGCCATCTTGCCCCTCCCGTTCAGTTGATCCTAATGGGCCAGCTTGCCAGCAGGAGGAACATGCTGAGCTGATTGATGTGAAGATGAGCTTAAGACCACGCTGATCTTTCCCAGGAAGGGCCGCTTTCTCCGCAGGTGGTTTGAGCTGTCCTCCGGAACCGTGGAGCACAGGGTCCTAGCCTTGAATTTTATTCTAAATAAATTTTTAAAAATCACAGAGTAGAGTGAATATACACTATTAATATTCACATAGGAAATGCTATGAGAGTTTCAGAAGAATATCCCTCACGATGTTTATTTTAGATTTTCTCACATATATTGGAAGGAATTTAACTGATGTAAAATGGCTTACTCTCATAGTCTAGTAAAATTTATCTATGTAGATTGACGAATGACTTCAAAATACTCATTGAAGAGTTAAATTATTCACACTTTCTTTTAGAGATTTATTTATTTATTTTGGGGGCAGGAGAGAGAGAGAGAGAGAGAGAGTAAACATGAATAGTAAGAGGAGCAGCAGACGAGAATCTCAAGCAGATTCCTTACCAACCACAGAGCTGATGCAGGGCTTTATCTCATGACCATGAGATCATCACCTGAGCCAAAACTGAGAGTCAGACATTTAACCAACTGAGCCACCCAGGCACCACCAGCATGCTTTTTAACAACAACAACAACAACTTCTTCTATTGTAAAATCTTTTCATTTGAGAGTTTCCAAATTTTGCCCTTTTACCATATCTACCTCCTCTTGCCACCTGGGTCCTACCCTCCCATCCCTAACTCTTGGAAATCACTAATATGTTCTTCTTTCTAAATTTATCATTTCAAAATGCTATGTAAATGGAATCATATAGTATTTAACTTTTGGGAATTGGTTTTTTTCACCTTAACACAATGTCCGGGAGATTCATCACAGGGCATTGTGTATGCCAATTATTTGTTCCTTTTTTTTCTTTTTCTGGGCAATATTCCATGAGATTTGTCTCACAATTTGTTTAACCATTCACCTGTGGACAGCTATTTGTAGCTTTTGGCTATTTTGAATAAAGCTTCTATGAGAATTCATGTACTGGTTTTTGTGTAATACAAGTTTTTATTTTTTTGGAATAACAGTCCAAGAGTTCAGTTGCTGGGTCATATGATAATTGTAGTTTATATGGATAGGAAACTGCCCAAACATGCTCCAGAGTGTTTGTATCATTTTAAATTTCCACCAGTAATATATGAGCCATCTAGTTTCTCCTCATCCTCTTCAGTATTTGATGCTATCACTATTTTTCCTTTTGGTCTTTTCTGATACATGTGTAGTGATATCTCATTTGTTTTAATTTGTATTTACCTGATTGCTAATGATGTTGAAATATTTTCATGTGCTTATTTGTCATCTATATATCCTCTTCAGCTAAATATCTATATGGCTTTTGCCTGTTTTCTAATTGGATTTTATTTATTTTTAAAAAAATTTTTTAAAGATTTTTTATTTATTTATGACAGAGAGAGAGAGAGAGAGAGAGAGAGGGAGAGAGAGAGAGAGAGGCAGAGACACAGGCAGAGGGAAAAGCAGGTTCCATGCACGGAACCTGATGTGGGACTTGATCCCGGGTCTCCAGGATCAGGCCCTGAGCTGAAGGTGGTGCTAAACTGCTGAGACACCCAGGTTGCCCTCTAATTGGATTTTAAAATTATTGAACTTTTAGAATTGTTTAAATATTCAATATACTAGTTTTTTATTGACTATATGGTTTGCAGATATATGTCTCAGTTTGTAGCTTATCTTTTCATCCTCTTTAGGCTATCACAATGAAATGTTTTAAATTTTGATGAGATTTACCAACTAATACTTTTATGGATTGTGTTTTTGGTGTTGAGTCTAAAAATTCCTTGCTTATTCCTATCCCATGTTTCCTCTTAGTTTTCTAAAAGTTTTATAGTTTACTCTTTATATTTAAGCCCATGATCCATACTGAATTCATTTTATCTGTGGTATACGGTTTAGGTCAAGGTTTTTGTTTTGTCTAAAGATGTCTAATTAAAAAAAAAGATCTAATTGATCTAGCACCATTTCTTTAAAAGACTATCCTTCCTCCATTGAATTGCTTTTGTACCTTTGTCAAAAATCAGTTAAACATATTTGTATGGATCTATTTCTGGGTTTTCTATGCTCCATTAATTTATGTCTCTCTCTGCCAATATCATGCTGTCTTAATTAGTGTATCTATATAATAAATTTTAATATATATTAATTTTGTAGGGCCACTGTAACAAACTTGGTGGTTGAAAACAACAAAAATGTGTTCTCTCACAGTTCTAGAGGCTAGAAGTCTGAAATCATGGTGTAGGCAGGGTTGTGCTTCCTCTGGAGGCTCTAGGGAAGAACTCTTCCTTGCCTCTTTCAGCTTCTGGTGGCTATTAGCAGTCCTTGGCTCTCTTGAACTATGGCTGCATTTCTTTAATCTCTGCCTCTGTCTTTATGTCACCTTGCCCTCTGTGTTGCCTTATCCATGTGTCTGTCCCCACACTCCTGCTTTCTCGCTCTTGTAAGGATATGTGATCATAATTAGTATTCATCCAGATAATCTAGGATAAGCTACTCCTCTCAAGGTTTTTAATTTAATCACATATTTTGCCAAATAAGGTAATATTCACTCTTTTGTCATAGAAGATACTATTTTCAGGTTCCAGAATGTGACATATATTTTGGAGGACTAATATTCAGCTCACTACAGTTGAGTAGTGTAATTTCTCTCAATTTATTCTTGTTTTTATCAAAGATTGCAGATTGTCTTAACTTTTCTAGGGCTTATACTTTTTTTTTTTTTTTCAAGAGGAGAGAGAGAGTACCAAGAGTCAGGGGGTACAGAGGAGAGGGAGAGAGAGAATCCCAAGCAGGCTCCACACTCAGCATGGAGCCTGTTGCACGATGGGATCTCACAACCCTGAGATCATGACCTGCGTCAAAATCAAGAGTTGGAGGCTTAACTAAGCCACCAGGCATCCTGGACATATACCTTTTTATATAAACTTTAGAATAAGAGCAGCCTGGGCGGCTCAGTGGTTTAGTGCCGCCTTCAGCCCAGGGCCTGATCCTGGAGACCCAGGATCGAGTCCCACATCAGGTTCCCTGCATGGAACCTGCTTCTCCCTCTGCGTGTGTCTCTGCTTCTCTCTCTTCTCTGTGTGTCTCTCATGAATAAATAAATAAAATCTTTAAAAAAAAATTAGAATAGATTTATCCATGGCTACAAAAATCCTTACTGGGATTTTCATAGGTATTGTAGTCTATATGTTCATTGATAGTACATAGAAATGGGATTAACTTTGTATTGCCATAAACTTGTAGTAATTTATTAGTTCTAGGAGGCTTTTTATAGTTTTTTTTGGATTTTTCTTTTTTTCCCTTTTTAAAAACGATTATTTATTTATTTATTTATTTATTTATTATTGAGAGAGAGACAGAGAGAGAGAGAGAGAGAGAGCAGAGGGGAGAGTAGGAAGGAAGAGAAACTCCAAGCTGACTTCCCACTGAGCATAGAGCTCAACATGGGGCTTGATCTCACAACCCTGAGATCATGATCTTAGCTGGAACCAAGAGTCAGATGTCTACCCAAGTGTGCCACCTAGGTGCCCTGCATTTGAATTTTCTACATAAATTGTCATGTTATCTGCAAATAGAAACAGTTTAATCTCTTCCTTTCTCATCTGTATGCCTTTTCTTTTTCTTCTCTTATTGCATTGACTAGACCTTCCAATACTACATTGTGTTCGAGTGGTGAGAATGGACATTCTTGATTTTTCCTCCTAATCTTAATGAAAAAGCATTCAATTTTTTATCATTAAATTTGATATAACCTCTGTTTTTTTTTTGTTTTTTGTTTTTGTTTTTTTTGTTTTGCAGATGCTTTTATTAAGTTGAAGTAATACTATTATATTCCCAACTTGCTGTATACATTTTATACATTGTTGGACTTAGGTGCTATTATTTTTCAAGGATTTTTGCATCTATGTTCTAGAGAGCTGTTGGTCTGTAGTTCTCTTCTTTATTACTGTTTTTGTTTTTGGTATCTATTTCATCTTGACTGAATTTTGGTAGTTTTGTTTTTTAAGAAATTGGTCTACTTCTTCAAAGTTTTGAATTTATGAGCATATTGTTACTCATAGTATTCCCTGATTATCTTTTCAGTGACTGCAGGATCTGTAATGATATTTTGATATTGGTGATTTGTATCATATCTCTTTTTATTTTGTTCAGTCCTATGAAGGATTTATTGATTTTCTTTGTATTTTAAGAGCAACTGGATTTTTGTTTCATTGATTTTATTATTTTCCATTTTTAATTTTGTTATTTTCTTTTGTTGTCTTTATTATTTTCTTCCTTCTACTTGTTTTAGATTTTCTTGCTCCTTATTTTATTTTTTTTAGATAGGAACTTAAATTATTAATTTAATAATTTTCTTTATTTCTAATATAAGCAATGCCATAGATCTATATATTTTTGTTTTTAATGAATTCTCTACATAGTTCTAAAAAAATTTTCTTTGAGACTTCTTTTCAATTTATGGTTCATTTAGTAATGAATCACCAAATTCTACCCCTAAAACTAGTAATACACTACGTTAATTTAAATTGAGTTTAAAAAAAAAAAGTATGTCATTTAATTTCAATTCTTTTCTTTTTTTAAACCTCATGTTTGTTTTGTGACCTAGGATATGGTCTAACTTGGTGTCTATTCATTCCACAGGTGTTTGAAAAAAATATATTCTGATATTGTTAAGTGGAATGTTCTACATATGTCTGCTAAATTTTCTTGTTGGTTATGTTGTTTAGAAATCCTATATCTTTGCTGATTTTCTGCCTAATAAGTCTATTGGTTTCTGGAAGGAGAATTTTTCAAGTTCCCAACTATATTATAGTCTGTTTCTCCATTCAGCTCTATTAACTTTCAGTTCATGCATTTTGAGGCTCTGTTATTTGGTGAGTGCACATTTACGATTACTATGTCTTCCTGGTGCATTGATACTGGTATCATTATGTAATGTCCTTCTTTGTCTCTAGTAATTTCCTTTGCTCTGAATTATACTTTATCAAATATTAATATAGTCTCTTCTAATTTTTAAATTTAATGTTTGCATGGTATAACTTTTTTATCCTTTTACTTTATATATACTTATGTCATTTAATTTGAAATAAGTTCCTTATAAACACATGTGTTGGGCCTTTTTTTTTAATCCACTCTGTCAATCACTGTCTTTTGATTCATGCATTTATTTTTTTTAATTTTTATTTATTATTTATGATAGTCACAGAGAGAGAGAGAGAGAGAGAGAGAGAGAGAGGCAGAGACACAGGCAGAGGGAGAAGCAGGCTCCATGAACCAGGAGCCCGATGTGGGATTTGATCCTGGGTCTCCAGGATCGCGCCCTGGGCCAAAGGCAGGCGCCAAACCGCTGCGCCACCCAAGGATCCCTGATTCATGCATTTATTGAATATAATTCATTATCTTAATTACATATAAGGTAATCTTGATATTATAGTCCATAAATCTGCCATTTTAATGTTGTATGCTGTTTTCTCTCCCTCTTATTCTTGTTCTTCTACTTCTCTTTTGCCTTCTTATAAATTACTTGAACTGGGCAGCCCTGGTGGCTCAGTGGTTTAGCGCTGCCTTCAGCCCAGGGTGTGATCCCGGAGACCCAGGATAGAGTCCCACGTCAGGCTCCCTGCATGGAACCTGCTTCTCCCTCTGCCTGTGTCTCTGCCTCTCTCTCTCTCTCTCTCTCTCTCTCTCTCTCTGTGTCTCTCATGAATAAATAAATTAAACCTTTAAAAAGAAAAATTAAAAATAAAAAAATAAATTACTTGAACTTTTTCTCCTTTTTTTGGATATCATCTTGATTTACTTATAGTGTATCTTTGTATAGTTTTCATAGTGGTTATTTTGGTTATTACAATATATAAATATGGCTTATCACAATCTATTGATATGGAACATAGAATGAATCTTCCTTCAACTGCTCCCCAAGATATCCATGTCTTAATCCTCATAACCTATGAATATATTGCCTTACATGACAAAAGGGGCTTTGGAGATAGGATTAAATCAAGATGAAAAGATCATTCTGTATTGTCTGAGTGGGCTCAATATAATTACAAGGGTTCTTACCAGAGGTAGGCAGAGAGTCATAAAACGAGTTATGCTGAGGGGAGCAGAAGTAAGAGAATCAGAGACTTAAAGATGCTATGCTGCTTGCTTTGAAGATGGAGTAAGGGGCTATGAAGTTTCTGGGTTCTTTTTTTTTTTTTAAAGATTTTATTTATTTATTTGACAGAGAGAGAGAGAGAACACAGGTAGGTGGAGCAGCAAGCAGAGGGAGAGGGAGAAGCAGACACCTCGCTGAGCAGGGAGCTCAATGCAGGCCTTGATCTCAGACCCTGGGATCATGACCTGAGCCAGAGGCAGATGCTTACCCGATTGAGCCACCCAGGTACCCCAGGAGTTTCTGGGTTCTAATTAAAGTTTTCATTTTAGAAGGCTATTTAGTAGGTCATCCTATTTAGCATGCATACCCTAGTTACCTTTTTTGGGTTGTTGTTAGATGACAGATTAATCTTTAGAGCTTTCCAAGTATTGTTGCAGACTGCTTGATGTGTCTTTTGTTACTGGGACTCCCACTGGCTGGTTCTGGCTGAGGAGAAGGGGGAGCTTCCTCCTGGACTGTGCTGCTTTCTGTGCCTGCATCCTTCTTTCAGCCCCCCTGGCTCTGGTAACTTTCTGTGAGAAAAAAGAATCTTAGGACCACTAAGCAAGAAGCACAGTTCCTCGGCCACTAATTATTAGTGGAGCTCCTAAAGGACCTCTCTTGCTGGTTCTCCTCGGTTTGCCTGATATTGTCAGAAGAGCTCCCAGTGATTCAGGGCAAGGAAGGAGGAGCCTGACTACACTGGCTTTTGTTGCTGGGTTGGGGTTCTGAAAATACTGGGTCTGAGTGACATATAAATTCTGTTGTAGAGGAGGGAGGCACACAATATTCTGCTGTTATGTTTTCCTCCAGCCCTGGGGTTCTATGCAAGTTTGCCTTCTTACCACGTTTCAAAGTTCTCCTTTGCTGGTCAACTGTATTATTTCCAGGGCTTAGACTGTCTAGTGGGAAGAAACAGTGAAAAATGGGTCTGTGTCTCCTCCAGAATAGGAGTCACCTTTCAACTTTGATAATACCAAATTGTTTTTCTCCTTCCCTTAGAGAGGATCTGGTGTATTAAAAGAACTGTAAAAAGATATTTGAAGTGGACTGGAGTATGAAGGGAGATCAGAGAAATAGGAGGGGTTAATTATGCAAAACATTATAGATCATATTAAGGAATTTGGATTTTATTCTATGTGCAATGGGAAACCATATTAAGATTTTAAACAAAGTAATGGTTTAATCTGATTTTTTTTTTTTTTTTTTTTTTAGAAAGATGGTTTCAATTTCTACAAGGAAAAGAGATGTTAGGGCTTAAGAGTGGCAATAGTGAGACATACAACCTATTGCCAGGTCATACTCAGTTATTTGAACAAAGAGACATGATGATTACTTGAACAAAGAGCTAGGGAGAAATAGACAGATTAGAGATAGATTTGAAAGTATCAACCTATAGATTTTATAATGGATTGACTATGGAGTATGGATGAAATGGACATGCCACAAATGTTTCTCAAAGTCTTGGCTTAATGAAATGCATGAATAAGGAAATAAAAGTTAGGGAGTAGATGTGAGAGGTGTAGCTAGGGTTGACTTTGAGGTGGGTTTTACATAACTAAATGGAGATATGTATAAATATCAGAAGAGTGGAATGGACTATAAATACAAATGAGGTAGGTATCAGATCATAGGTGATATGGAAGTTATAGGAGTGGATGAAATAGAGAAAATATAGAGTAACAGGAGTCAAGTGCTGAGTTCAGAATCATGAGGCAAACCAGCGTTTAGTTGTTAGAGGAGGAGGAATATGCCAAAGAAAATAAGAAACAGCAGCCAGAAAGAGATTGGGAGAAAGTCAAGATATATTTCCCATCTCTATAAGAATTTATTTTAAATTCCCAGCACATTAATCACTCATAATGATGATAAACAAAGCACAGAGTCACAAAAACACTCCTCCACATAATCTAATGAAGTTCCCTAATTATTCAAGTATATTATTGCCAAGTCATATTTTAAAAAAATTATCTGTAGGAGAAATTTCAGTATGCATGCAAGCACTCAAAAATTTGGAAGATAATATAAGAAAATGCTAACAGACATTATATTTGATGATGGAATTGTGAATAATTTTTACTTTCTTCATTTCAATTTTCTAAATTTTAAATTTTTTTTCTGTAATAACTGTATCAGAAAATATTGTCAAATATATTCTATTTATTTTCTTTGTGAGAAAGTAATTTTCTATTTGTTAGAACAGGAGTAACTAATCTGAGTGTTATGGTGCCACCTAATTATGTGAAGCATCCCAACTGTTTTTTTTTTTTTTTTTTAGTTAGATATATACCATTTATTTGCTTCTCTGCTATCTTCAGGGCTTTCTCATACAGATTAGCATGTAGTTATTTACAAATAATATTGTGAGATAGTGATGCATTGAGCAAAGAATGTGAAAATTAAATTATTTGTATTTGAATTCTGGCTCTGCCACTTCACAGCTCTGAGACATGACACATATGTTGAAACTGAAACTGTTAGTATATATCTTGAAGTGTTATCTGAAGATAAAAATTAGATAAAATAAATGAATGACACAGTCCAGTTCTTGGCATATGGTAACTTACTGATATATAATGGTGGTTAATAGCTCTGGCTGTGGAGATGGTGAGCCTGTTTGAAATTAACCAATCACTTACTTAATGGGTCACATTTTACAAATTATTTCACTTCTCGGTGTTTTATTTTCCTTACGTGTCAGGTCTTAAAGGTACCTACTCAAGGGTTATTATGAAATAGTGTGTGTCCAACACTTAGAATATTGTCTGAGACTTTCACTTCAGTGACTAGATTTTAAACTTCCCATAGGGCAGGAACCAGTCTTGTGCTTTTTAAAAAAATACACAATGATTCATGTGCTCAAAAAGGTTTATAATTTAGGATTATCATTCCAAATATAATCCTCAAGACATAAGGCTGGAGTAAGAGCTTTCTTAACAAATCTTCCTGAACTGTCTCAACAGGTTGATTGATGCTTTCATTCCCCTATGGATCATAAGTGCTGATGCTGAGATGATGCTGAACATTCCTTGTACACTGCAGGCTACTATTCCATACATGTCAGTACATTTCTTCTCCGAATAATTGTGGGGTATTTTTTTTTGTTTGTTTGTTTTACCAAGGTCCTTGTGTTTATTTCCAAACCAGTGATTATAGTTGTTACATACTGTGGTGACATATTAATTTAAATATTGGATAAACTGATAAACTTTGAGTATAAAAATAAAAAGTCTGTCTTGTGAAAAGTTGAATACTTTGGAAAGATTTGACAAAAATGACTTCCCAAAAATTAGTGTCAATTTAGGTGTGGGCAATGCAACAGAAATATACTGGGAAAACCCCCTGCACTCATATTGCCTTACAAATGGGTTTAGGTTCTCTTTGCATTGTAAGAAATACAAACTAGATGGGATGCCTGGGTGGCTCAGTGGTTGATTGTCTGCCTTTGGCATGGGGTGTGATCCTGATCCAGAGATGGAATCCCACATCAGGCTCCCTGTGAGGAACCTGCTTCTCCCTCTGCCTATGTCTCTGCTCCTTTCTGTCTCTCATGAATAAATAAATAAAATCTTAAAAAAATATATATAAACTAGAAGTCACAGACAATGGATGATGGGTATGATTTATGTGTGTGATTCATGAAGCCACACATCTCATTCTGTGGGCCCATACTGAAAGAAGAGCTCTTGGCCCAACATCTAACCATGGGCATGTATATATTTTTTGAGGTTAAAATGAAGTATTTAAGGTTTATAGACAACCATTTTTTAATGATTCCCTGCTTTAACCAACAACTATTCATCTTGAAAAATAAGAGGTCTTCTAAAATACTTAGATGGATTCAGCAGAAATTAAACTGAGTATCTAGCGATTTTGAATTCCAGTTTAATCACTTACTGACCTTGTGACTTTGAGCAAATTAGTTATCCTCCCTAATCTTGGTCCTTCATTTTTAGAAGATATATATTTTTTTTATTAATAAGGGTTTTTAAAAGATGAAATGAGACCATATATGTAAAGTACATAGCAGAGTTCCCAGAAAGGGAACAAGTGCTTAATATTATAGTTTTCTATATTGTAATGACCATTGAGTCTCTGCAACCATGACCTCTTCTAAGCTCTAGAGCCACATTTCCAACCGTAGACTACACATATCCAACTATATCTCCTTTAAGGCACCTTCACTATTCTCCTAGACTGAGTCTCAGGTTAATTATCAAGGCATCATTCTCCTGTCTTTTCAGTCACCCTCACATGTAAAAATGACTACCAAATAGATTTGATTTTAAATTTTAGAAATTTTCTTCATTTTCTCTTCTTTTTCACTACTAATATTTGTCCCTTCCTTCCTTCCTTCCTTCCTTCCTTCCTTCCTTCCTTCCTTCCTTCCTTCCTTCCTTCTTAATTGCTTCTGAATTGCTCCAGTTTATTTACTTTAATAAGAGCTATTTTATTTTCATTACTCAAAAGTGGGTTTAAGTAGTTTCTTTCGATTTACTTAAATAGCATTCCCAGTTATTTATTTGGCACAAAACTTCATTAGCTCTCATAGTACATTCCCATCTCTCTTCTTCCCAGTACATTCATTGCCAATATTTATCTTTTCAAGAAACAAATGTGATCTGTGCACCAACACACACACACACACACACACACACACACACACACACACGCTTAAACATTCATACCTTGCCATTATATCCCAGTTAGGACCCAGGCTCCTTAGCTTCACATGTAAACCCATCACAGTTATGGTGGAACTATTCTATAGATTTAGCTCCTGCCTTTCTTCAACCAAACTCAACTTATTGCTGTTTTCAAATATAATTTTACAATTCTGCATTGTTGTGTTAACTCTTCTATGTGAATTGCTCTGTCCTTTGGAGCATCCATTTGGGTGGATCAATTTTTATTGCCCAGAAATTGTTCCCATTTCTAAATATACAGTTTTGAAGGTATCTTAGGAGATCTGGGGGACTAGTGCTGTATCTCAGTCACTATCTACACACACACACACAACTGGATGATTTGCACATCTGTGGGCAGAATGTAATTCTATCAGAGTTCTTTTGGGTTGACTTAGTGTCTTCTCACTAATTACTACCCATAGGGCCTCAAGTGACAATAACAGCTGATTATGCAATTAAAACCTTTCAGCTGTGAGTGGAGAGCTCAGTCAGGATGACTAGAAGGGTACAGTGATAATGTACTCATTGGTTTAATAAGATGGAAAGTATGTGGTTGCTCAGTTATGCAATTCATTTGACTCAAATGGAGAAATCAAATTAACTGCAGGCAGGTATTATAAGAGTCGACAGGTCTGACATCCTCAGTGTTCCATGAAACCAAAGGTTGTCCTTGTAGAGTCACAGGTATTTTTTTATTCCTTTTTTTTCTTTGAGAATTTCTACAAGCTAAAACAAATGTTCAGTATACACTCTTTAGCAGCTAAAAAGATATTTTGATTTTAGCTCTATCAAGTGCAGGATTTGCCAAAAAGTAATAACCTCAGTGACAAGAGGCTAAAAAATATAACCTGTGGAAACATTACTGCCCTGATCAGTGTTCTAAATTGCTTGGTATCTTGGCACAAAAAGAGCAGAGATATACAGACATCTCATTTAGACTCATTCAGATCATTTTGATTCATGTTTCACAGAAAAATACTGTCCCTGTTTTCTAACATTTAACATTATTTTGGTGAAGGCTGATATGGCAGATTTGCTTTCAGAATGACTCAAAAGGCGAAAATAAAGAACAAAATTCAAAAAAAAAATAAAGAACAAAATTCCTTTAAAAATGTAATTTATTGGGGCAGCCTGGGTGGCTCAGTGGTTTAGCGTGGCCTTCAGCCCAGAGCTTGATCCCGGAAACCTGGGATCGAGTCCCACGTCGGGCTCCCTGCACGGAGCCTGCTTCTCCTTCTGCCTGTGTCTTTGCCTCTCTCTGTGTGTGTCTCTCACGAATAAATAAATAAAATCTTTAAAATATATATATATATATATATTTAATTTATTTCATCTTATTTTAAATATTCCTTATTTCAAAAAATTTTTAGTTTAAGTATTTAAAAATATTCCTTATTTTTGAATTAAGGTGTTTTCTTAAAGGCACATGGCCTAAAAATAATAAATTATTGATATAAATTTACTGAAATATATAAATTTTCATGGCTGGGCTTCCACACCTGTGACTGTTTCTCAATGTATTTGTAGCTAAGCTGTGTGAAACATATTAGTTTTGTCTATGTTCATTCCCCTACCCCTCCTCTCCTTCATTGTGAGCTACTTGAGGACAGGGATTGTGTATTTGTCATCTGTGTAATCCTATCACATACCAGGATGCAGTTTATAGTATCCATACTTTTAATGAAGGAATTGATTTTATAAACACTTAGATAATACCTAGCTTATGGCACATACTGTTTTAAGCACCTTCTATAGTAGTTAAAATATTAACTAATTTTATTCTTATAACAACTGTGTTTATAATCTGTTGATGCATGACAAATGATCCCACAAGTTAGGATCTTAAAGCAACAACGGATATTTATTATCTGACACAGTTTCTGAGCATGAGGAATTTGGGAGCAGCTTAGCTGGGAGTGTCTGGTTTCAGGGTCTTTCATGAGGTTATAGTCAAGATGTTTGTTCGTGCTGCAGTTATCCGAAGACCTGACCAGGGCTGGATGATTGGCTGCTAAGGTCATTCACTCACGTGATAAATTAGTGCAGATTGTTGGCAGAATGTCTTAGTTCTTAGCATATTGTTTAAAAGTTCAGGTGATTACCTGTGCTTCTGACCAACTGGCTATAAATTGGAGGTTCTTACCACCTCCTTCCTGAGTTCCATTAATTTACTAGAGTAATTCACAGAACTCAGGAAAACAGTTTACTTATCAGATTACCAATTTATTATGAAAGGACATAACTGAGGAACAATCAGATGGAGGAGAACAGGGCAAGACATATGGAAAAGGGTTCAGAGCTTCCAGGTCTTCTCTGGCACCACCTTTCCAGAACTTCCACATGTTCCCCAAACTGGAAGATCTCTGGATTTTTGGATTTTATGGAGGCTTTATTATAGAGGCACAATTGATAAAATCATTGGCTATTGGTGATCTGTTCACTCTCCAGCATCTCCCTTCCCTTCCCTGGAGGTGGGAGGGTGGGGGAACCTGAAATTTCTAACTCTCTAATCAAGTTTGGTTCCCTTGGCAGCCAGCTCCTATACTTGGAGTTTTCCAAAAATCACTTCATTAACATAAACTCAAGTGTGGTTGAAAGGGCTTATTATGAATAACTAGATACCCATAGTTACCTTTATCACTAAAACGAGGAAACCAGGACAAAACCCAAGTACTAAGAAAGATGCCCTTATCGCTCTAATCATGTAGGAAAGTCCACATGTTTTGAGAGCTGTGTTCCAGGCAAGGGGACAAAGACCAAATATATAGTTCATAAATTTATAATTCACATTATCACAGTTGATTATTGAGGGTGATCTTGGGAACCGGTCAATATAACAGAGTATATGACATAGATGCTTCCTCCTTTTTTAGTTGGGGGAAGTGAGGCACAGAAAGGTTAAATAATTTGGGTTATGATGAGGATTAAATGAGGCACACACACATAAGCTGCAAAGCATTATATGGGCACTTATGAAGCAATAAATATTAGCTGCTATTTTATCTGTAAGCCAGGCTAATTGCTTTTGGCAGTTATTTTCAATTTCACTGGGTCCAGATGGCAGGTTGTGGGGTCAGTTCCATTTTATGGAATCACATTTTGTGACTTTTAACATAGGGAACGCTGGCATGTGATGTATATTGGTTTCCTATTGTTGCTGCAGTGAATTACCACAAATTTAGTGGTTTAATGCAACAGTGATTTATTATATTACAATTCTGCAGGTGAGAAATTTGACACAATCTTACTGGACTAAAGTCAAGTTATTGGCAGTGGTACATTCATTCTGGAGGCTATATGGGAGGAACATTTTATTGCCCTTTCCAACTTCTTGAGGCTGCCTGAATTCCTTGGCTCATCACCCATGTCCTCTATCTTTGAAGTCAGTAGTATAGGATCAATCTTTTTTTCTCTTAAATCTTCCCAGCCCCTCTTCTGTGGTCATATCACTGACTCTGCTTTCTGATCTTTGTGCCTCTCTCTCTTAAAAGGACCATTGTAATTACATTGGGCCCACCTGGACAATCCAAGACACTCTCCCTAAGATTCTTAATTACATCTCTAAAGTCTCCTTTGTCAGGTAAAATGTCATTCACAGATTCCAAGGATTAGGATGTGAACATATTTGGGAGGCCATTATTCAGCCTACTACATGATGAATGCTACGTTTTTATTTGAATCAAAACTTTTGTTATAGCCACTGAAGTCTCTCACCAAAGAGAGTGGAAGTTAAATCCATCTACCTCTCTCAGGGGCGATTTTAAAATTTATTCTATTTTCTGAGAATGATCTAAGCCTCTTCTTGCTGAAGGATTGTGAGAAGTAAGCAGAAGACACACTGGACCAAGTATCAGAGACTGAGTTCTTGCACAAACTCTTCCTCTTTCTAGCTGTGGTACATTGGGAAAATCATTTAGCATTTGGAAAAATATTTAAAATATGTGTTGAACAAAAATACTTGTCCTGCCTAGCTTACAAGGATTGCTATGTTCATCCGAAGAATAATATGAAAAGGCATGCTTTGTAAGTCACAAGGAGCCAAACAGACATAAAATCCTATTGGTTATCAATGTATTATGCTGTTTGAGGGAATTAGCTTAACATAGAACACTGGGAGTAGGGCAGACAGAGTGGGACCAATACAGTCTTTTAAAAAGAGACATCCTCACAGTGCCAGACTCTTTGCCTTCCTTGATCTGGCCCCACACCCTCCTACTGCTAGTGAGTTTCCAAGCCCCCACCAATGGAGCCAGCATAGCTACGAACACAGACAAGAATAAACTTGAACATTTTGAGGGTCTGAGTGAGCAGGACTGTGAAGGGAGTATTATTTTATCCTATGCTTTGGGGAATTACATCATTTCTTACTATGTGGAGCTGGATGGAACACTGGAGAAATTTTCTAATCAAAAGATATTTATGTCCCTTAGGATCTTCCATGCTCTAATAAAAACAATGACTTTAATTTGTGAGGCTGGGTTTAAGTAGCATGTTAATCAAGTTAAAATGTTATTAAGGGGCTCTTGTATGCCAAATTGGGGAAGGAGTTAAGTGTTGAATATTCCTCAGAATTTTTTTTTTTAATTCACTTATGTGTATGTCTTACAAATAGGCATTTGGGGGCTGATGGAGATATGTGAGATAACAGGATAGTCACAAGTGAAGGGGTAAAAGTCCCTGACGGTGATTACATGGTGTTTGTGTTATTCCTTCTTTTGTAAAAATGTGTCTGGGCTGCTTTGTGTGAGTCTGTATCAGGGCCCTGATAGAACCCCAGGACTTCCATTTAGTAATCCTTTCAGGGCCCACAGATACAAATAAAAGATAGCTGGGCCCACCCTGTTTCCTTCTCTTTTCTAAGCAATTGTTTATACAGTGAAGGCCTGGAGCCCTGTCATCTGAGATAATGAGCTGATAAGGAGTTAGAGAATGGTCACACAGAATCAAAACACTCAGGTCTGGGAAATCACCCAAGAGGTCCTAAATTTAGCCCTTCAATTGCTGCTTAAAGCCTTAGAGCTTTCAAAGGTGTTTTTTACCCCTTTTCAGCCAGCATTTAATTTTCTTAAAATCATTATTGATTCTTCTCAACCATCAGTCCGTTTTCTATAGCTGTCGATTTTTTCTACCCATGAATCCATCTTGCTCTGAGGCACTGCGGGGTTGGAGCTTTGGGCTTCTCCCCAGCAGTGTGCCTGTCTTCCAGCCCACCAGGCCACACAAACCATGGTGACATCAATCACCCAACAGGAGGCAATTGCAGATGACTGCAACCTCTACCCAGTCAGTATCTTTTAACAAAAGACACAGGACACTTTGAATTTGTGGGAAACAACCTGGATTTTTGCCATGTCCTCCTTGAAATAGAGATTTCACAGAACTAAATCTCTTTCAAAGAGGGGAATTACTGCCTGCTCTGAAGGGGGAGTTGGGGAGACTCCTGGTCCTGTGCCTTTGTCTCTCCATATAAAGAAGAGCAAGGAAAGACCTGATCTTCATAATCTTGAGCAGTCATATAAAGATGTTTGAGGGAAAAAAATCTGTTCTTTTCAAAGCCTGCCTTTCATATTGAACGTCAATCCCCAATTTTTCAGGGAGCATAAAATCTTGGTAAGAATTATCCGGAAAAAAAAGGAAAAAAAAAAGGAATTATCCTGATCCTTCAATTTTTTTCTCCTCCTTTTTTCTGTTGGACTTTGAGACATGTCACTACTCATTAACGGCTTTTTTGTGCAGAGCCGAAAAAATAGGAGATGTTACTCAAACTAGGTGATTCGACTCTGATTTGAGAGCGTTGATATATGTACAGATATGAGATGTTCATTCAATCTCTATTTCTCACACATCGTTTGCATAGAGATTTTCAAGAAAGTCATACCACGTTTCTCTGATTAAGCAGTCAGTATAAATGCTATACATTATTTGCAAGAATTCTAGTATACCTGCTAAATAATGCATCTGTAACTGTGACATTCAGAAAACTTAAAAGCTCAAGATGCCATCTTTGGTTTTGAGGAACAAAAGTTCCACTTTCTTGGCTAAAAGTATGAATCTTTTAATGGTCGAAGTGGTTGCCCTCTCAGGCATCTCTAGAGGATGTGTTACTTAGTGGACAATCCCATTGGATATGGAGGATAAGTAACCTCATTATGGATGTAGTATGAAGGAAATAACCTGCAATATATATATATATGAAATGAAGGGGTTTTTAAAGGAAAACCAGGATAATTAACTAGCAGTATGGCAGGCTATCTACCTTACTCATTTGCCGGATTGGTTTTGTTTTTGTGCTTTACAATTACCTATAGTCAATTTTAAGATTTAGGAAGCATACTTGTGTGTGTGGGTGTGTGTTTGTACATATAAGGGGAGTCAAGGCAGGAAGGGTGTGCGTGGCGAACTGAGGAGGAGGAGCCATTAACCTGGGCACTGAGCCTGTCCCAAAATAGTTCCTTGAGTAACTTAAGCTCAAGGGAAGAAAATGAGAGTTATTAGCCAAGGTCTGGGGAAAGAGAAGCTACATTTTCATGGTTAACTATGGAGCATAGCATGCAACATGCATTTAATTTAGAACTCTACGTATATTTGCCAGGAAATCAAATAGATACCTAGAAATTTGAAACTACAATTGACAAGGTGAGGCAGATGTGCTTATTAATGCTCCATTAATGTAGAACAGAAATGTGAAATAAACCATTACCTAAGAGTTGTTTAGAAGATGTTACAAATATTTGATCGCTTGAGTGCCTGTCTCTCAAAGATGGCAATCTAGAAAAGAGTTTAGCGCAAAATTTTCTTGAAAATATTTAGGAGTATGGCATCTACCTCAAGGGTTTATTCTGAGGATTAAATTATGTGATGGGCAGAATTCATTTGTTTTCCTTTTCCTCTGTTCAACAAATTTTTACCGTGCCTTTAATAGTAACCAGCCTAGCACCAAGTACCAGGGTTATGGGAAATGACTGGAGTAAACTGCCTCTACCCTCAAGGACTGTACAAATTAAAAGAATGTCTAGATCCTAGCAAATTGCTTTGCATGTCAGAGGCTCAACAAATACTGTGTTCCTGGGATCCCTGGGTGGCGCAGCGGTTTAGCGCCTGCCTTTGGCCCAGGGCGCGATCCTGGAGACCCAGGATCGAATCTCACGTCGGGCTCCCGGTGTATGGAGCCTGCTTCTCCCTCTGCCTGTGTCTCTACCTCTCTCTCTCTCTCTCTCTCTCTCTGTGCGACTATCAAAAATAAATAAAAATTAAATTAAAAAAAATTTAAAAAAAAAACAAATACTGTGTTCCTTTACTTTCTTAATTTTTATAATCTGGGCTTTAAAAAATATTTTTTGAGAATGGTGATACTCTAAATGATCCTTAATGTGTAAGAATTGAGAGGTTTCTTTTATTTATCCACTAAATAGTTATTGAATGCCTGTTGTGTGAATTTGGGATTGTTACTAGTACCTATGTGAACACAGTATTATTCTTTGTTTAAAATTCATGATGTGCCTACTATGTGCCTAGCACAGTTGTGTAATTAAGAGGGTGCAAAAGTTGTTTGAAATGGTCTCTGTCCTTAAGATAAATGTATTCTAGGGTTGTGCAGAATTTTGTTGAGTTGTTAAATCAGTGGTAGGCTGTCATGAGTTTTCTGTTTTCACTCTAAAAGACCACTAGTGATCTGTTCCTTGTCTTTAATCTTTGTTCTCAGTGCTCCTTGCCTTGTGTTATGCTAGCATCTGATGGATTTGTTTGCTGCCTTGGTGGGCTGGAAGAGGCTTCCTGGGAGGTTTTACCTGTTCTCCAGATTAGGTAAACTCTTGTTAATCAGTGAACCTAAAGAAAACACCCAGAGGCAAATCCTGACTCTTGGTAACTGGCTCATTGCATTTCATTATAAATACTTTTCAAATGTGTATCTTCCTGGTTTAAGTATAAACTGTGGCAATGGTACTTTGATTGCTTCTATATCCCTAGTCCCTGGCACTGTGCTGGGGCCAGGAGGGGCATGGTTAATGTTTTTTGAGTGGAGGAAAAGAATAAATGAATTCTGCCCATCTCATAAAATACATGCTTGTATTGTAACAACCCAGAAAATAAAAGAAATGGAAGACATTTGTCCTCTCTAGTGCATCCCATGCTGGCTGCCCCAAGGCTACCAGGCCCTTTTGATGACTGATGGTGACTTGCTGTGTTCTGATGATCCCTTTTCTGGGAACAAGTTGCACAATTTACAGATTGCAATGTAGCAGAACTAAGTTGAAACTCTATTTTCTTCTGAGTTTGGGAAATACTAAGTTAAACCATGTTAAAGTGATAGCTTTTCACTATACTTCTTAGGGGTATGACTACTTAATGTGCATGGTACATCTCTAAAGAGGTGGGATGTGAAGTATTTTCAAACTTATTTGACTCTGAGACCCTTTTTTCTTGAAGCAATTTGTGCAAAGTTGAGGTTTGCAACACACTTTTTGAGATGCATTGTATTTGGCTGTTCTAAGGAAAAAACATAATTTTTCCCCCCATAGGGAGAGATAATTGAGCTCAGCTTTACTTTTTTTTTTTTTTTTTTTTTTCAGTTTTACTTTCTGCTAAATTCCTGCTAAGGAGAACTCAACTATCTACTACTGTCTTAAAATAAAGAAAATCTAATCAGATGCTAACTTTGGTTAAATGATAGGAAATGAGCTCCCAAGTGTTAAAAAAAAAAAAAAAAAAAAAAAAACCAGACAGCCCCCCAGCAGCATCCTCTCCACATGGCCCACCTCAAGGCCAACCTGGAGCTGCCAACCAAATGCCTGGGGAGATTCCCATGGAAGCAGATGGTGCTGCCTGGAGACAGTTGTCCACAGCTTGGCATCTGGGCTCTGAGTGCCGTCCAGCTGAGGACTGTTCAGGCAGAATGCTGGGTGATAGGCTTCCTGCTGAAATCCATTAGCACTCCAACATAGCCCATTCTTCTTTTCCTTAAAAAGGATTTGTACTCATTCTGAAATTATATCAGAAATAGCTGTCCATAAATATGTACAAGGCATGTAGCCTTTGAAAGAACAAACTTAAGGACAGAAAGGTATTAGTGAAGGTGGGGTCACCTAGTCTTTGGGAGCTGATGCTAAGACCTAGTATAGCACATGGAGAGAAGGGTTTTCCATGTGGCTTCCCTACATCTACTATCTTCTCAGTGACTCAATCTCTTTCCTTGACCCAACTTTTCCAAGGCTTCTCTAAGATTTCTTTGTGACTAGGTCTTGTCCTTAGGCTTCTGTGTATGTTTTTGACAGGTCTAGTCATAGCAGAAAACCTGAGGGGTCAGTTTAGGGAGAGTCCCCTCACCCTTGATTTTTCATCACCCTCATATCTGATGAAACTTCTTAGTCTCCACCCCTGATATCACCCTGGCCTGAAATCAGTAAGAATCCTGTTAAGTTGATGTAGCAAAAACCTCCCTGTTCTTGATGTCTCCTCTAAGTAATTTTCCACCCCTTGACTCCTTATTCTGCTCTTTGACTATAAATCCCCACTTGACTTTATCATATTTGCAGTTGAGCCTGATTTCTCTCCTCGATTGCAATAGTCTTGAATAAAGTCTCCCTTACCATTTTAACCGGTGTCAGAATAATGTGTTTTCTTTAACATTGAACATGCTTTGTGCTTAGTTATAATTAGCAAAGATAGAAAGTGAATGCTTTCAGAAGTCATTCAGAAGGAATGTTGTGCTCAAGATTGCGAATCCTAGAAAGCACTGAGGAGCCGACACCGATGCAAACACACAAGGGTTTATTTACAAGCTCGAGCTTGGGTCCAAGTATACCCGACACAGCGGAGCAGGGACTTGGACCCCCAGGTGGGTTTCAGCTTAGTTTTTTATAGGCTGGTCTAGGGGATTTTCTGTAGGGGTGGAGGAATTTCTCAAGTTCTGTTTACATTTTGATATGGTGCTTTCAAGGGCATTGAGCTCTGTTCTTATTCTAATATGGGGCTTTCTAGGACGTTAAGCTGTAAGCTGTTTTCTTCCTGTAACTGAAGTAAAGTAAAGTTCAGCTCTTATTCACAAGGGTCTAGGATGGCTGTACTTGTGCTAACGCTGAACTTAAAGTGGAATGGCCTTAATTTTCTCGGCCTCCACAGGAATATCTAGAACAGAGATGCTAATTTTCTCTTTAGCTGATTAAAAAATAGCTAGAACTTTAAACTAATGAAAGCTAGAAGGTAGGATCACTGGGAGGTGAGAGAAGGGATGGTTCTTGAATTATATCCACAGCCAGAAGAGCTATTTATATTGTTCTTAGTATAAGAGCCAAGAAAGTCAGTAAATATAGAATATTATATATATGGCCTATTATTTCTGTAATTTTATCTGCCTAATGACTATTTTTAAAAATTAAGCTTAGTGTTAAAGTAAAATTTAAAACTTTATAGAAAAAATAATACATATGTATTTAAAAATCCTTCCCTATGCTTCATCTAGATAAACATTCAGGGTTTTTTTTTACTATTTTTTAAAAAGATTTTATTTATTTATTTGTGAGAAACAGAGAAAGAGAGAGAGAGAGAGGCAGAGACATGCTCCATGCGGGGAGCCTGATGTGGGACTCGATCCGGGGTCTCCAGGATCATGCCCTGAGCTGAAGGTGGCACTAAACCCCTGAGCCACCTGGGCTGCCCTAAACATTCAATTTTTATGTAGTTCTTCTAGCTATACCTAAAGAAATTACACATTCTAGTTTGCCTGGGGCAGTCTCAGTTTATGTTATTGGCAGTTGTCCCAGAGCCCTGTCCAGTTTAGCATTTATTCCAGACAAAAATGTCCAGTTTAAGTTGTGAATTATATGAATTCTCTAATACTACTTGATTTTGAATATACCGAGATACTTTAGTGCACACACCTTTGTGAACCCCTCTTCCTTGTCATTGATTACATCAGATACTCTGTATCCCCTTGTGTTCTCTGACCTTGAGTTGTCTTCTGAGCCTCTGGCCATATCTTTTATTCCAGCCTCTGAATGGCCACATATTTGTGGCTCTACTCAGCCACTTGTGAAATAACTAATTCCATCTCAATGCAGCCTGATGGTGCCTTTTGTCATGCCTATACCAACCATCTCTCTCCTCCTGCCCTGAGTATTTTTTGTTGCCTTTGAGACTCTAAAAGACTCACTCTGCTACTGTGCATAGGCAGTATGGATGTGGGGAGTTTATAGCCATGTGGCTAATACTTGACCAGTGTAAGAGAGGAGCAAGCAGATAAGTTCTACAATTTTTTCCTCCTGAGACCCAGCAGTTCCTAGGCTCTTTTTTTTTTTTTAATTTATTCATGAGAGAGAGAGAGAGAGAGAGAGAGAGAGAGAGAGAGAGATAGGCAGAGGGAGAAGCAGGCTCCATGCAGGGAGCCCGATGTGGGACTCGATCCTGGGACTCCAGGATCATGCCCTGAGCCAAAGGCAGACACACTAAACTGCTGAGCCACCCAGGCGTCCCTGTTTCCTCTACTTTTTATGTCACTTGTGTTTCAGAGGATTTGTGTGAGGATTAAATGAGTTAATATACAAATATCTGACTCTCATCGTTTGTGGTAATTAGATAAAGTTCCAGTAATACCAAATAAGTGAATACCAAACTATCAATCCCAAGGAAACCGTGCACACACATACATACACACACTCTTGTCTCACATATATTATAATCCTAAATCTTAAAAATAACTCATCCTGGTAGAGTCTATTTTCTTTATTTTACAAAAGAGAAAAAAAGGTACAGATGTAAGTGGGTTGCCTTGACTTACTTGTCACTCATAGTGGCTACAGTTGTGACTCCAAACCTCTCCCATTGGCCCAAGAGGCTAAACTTCTTGCACTACCCCACATCCCCTGCCTCTTTATCCTCTTTTACCTCCATATTAGATAAACAGGAAGGCTGAGCTGCAAATTTCAGGTACCTTACATTGTTTTTTGCTGCTCAGTGTCTGTCCTGAATGACCTTGAAAGCAT
Organism: Nyctereutes procyonoides; assembly: GCF_905146905.1. NCBI lineage: Eukaryota > Metazoa > Chordata > Mammalia > Carnivora > Canidae > Nyctereutes > Nyctereutes procyonoides. The sequence continues at coordinate 28,886,201 of NW_026575121.1, read as the reverse complement.
CAGCAGTGGTGATTTTGGGGTTACAAATAAATGTTATCAAATAGGAGGATTGTAAATATGGAATCCCACAAATAATGAGCGTTGACTATACTAAATTTAGAACTTTAATTGGCACACAGCAAGTGTTCAGTTAATGTTCACTGTTATCCTATTATTTCCATTTTACAGTTGAGAAAACTTGGTTCATATAATTTGTGTATGGCAGAGACAGAATTCAATTCTTGCCCTAGTTCATCTGATTTCAATACTTGTATTTTCAATCATTAGGTTACATTACTTCTACCTTTTTCAAAAAATCTTAAAGTTATAACCTTTCGTGACTATATAATATTTTATAATTCTGATATATAATTATTTCCTTAAAGTATTTCTATAGTATTAAGGGTATCAATGTAAATATATAAATTCTGCAATGAATTTCGATATGCTTCTATCATTGTGCTTTTACTGAAATTCTCAGGAATAATAATCTCAGGGAATTTAAACATCTTTAGGGCTTCTGCTACATGTTGTTATTTTGTTTTTCACAAAGGAGTTGTTTTAATTCATCTCCAGGGCCTTGATTCAGTGTATCTGTTTGACACTAAAATGAAACCAGGTGTTTTGTAATTGTTGCTGCTGTTATCAGCATGAAACGATTTCTCCAAGTTGTTTTAATTTTCATTTCTTCATCCTGGAGAAGTATATTCCCCATATATATATATATTTTCAATTTGTATTTAAAGTGTCTGTGATATATTTTCCTCCTGTAATGTTTACAGTCTTGCTATTTGTCTTGCACATTTGTATTTTCTATATATTAAAGAGAAAATGAAACATGTTGCATTTATGCAACTTTTGAAGTCTCTTACTACCTTTGTAAATTTAGTGTTTTTATTTATTTATTTTTTATTGTAAAATTTGTTTCAGATACGGTAACTGTTACTGTCCTTGGGCTGGCCATAACAAAACACTATGGATCAGATACTTGCACAACAGAAATTTATTTTCTCAGAGTTCTGGAGGCTGGATGTCTAAGAACAAGGTGCCAGCAGTTTTGCTTTGTGATGTGACCTCTCTTTCTGGCTTGTAGATAGATGCCTTTTCACTTGGTCCTCACAGGCCTTTTGTTTGTGTGTATACAGAGAAAAAGAACTCTGCTGTCTTTTCCACTTTCTTTAAGGACACGAGTCCTACTGAATTAGGACTGTTCTAAAGTAGAACAATAATTAGAATTATTAGTTTATATATATAAACTCATTTAATTTTAGTTACCTCCTTAGAGACCCTCTCTCCAAAGAGTCACACTGGGAGTTAGAGCTTCAACATATGAATTTTGGGGGATGCATTTCAATCCATAATCATAACCAACTTCATTCAGTGAGTGCTGCCACAGCACTACAACAGTGCTTTTGGAATTCTGATTTCAATGGAGTTGTTGATTGAAATTGAAATTTGAAAAACTTTGTAATCTCCTCCCCTAGATTTCACAATATTCTTAGTATGCTGACCTTCCTTCCATCTTTCCTCCACCAGACCATTGCATTCCTACCTTGGGCCCTCCATCTGTTCTTCTTCTGCATGGACTACTCTTTCTCTTGATCGTTTTTGGACTAGCACCTTCATCATTCAGAGTTTAGCTCTGCAGCCTAGCCAAAAACACTTCCCTCAACTCTCCTCTGCCTTGGCACTGTTTTGTTCTCTGCATAGTACTTACTATTGCCTGAAATTGGCTTATTTATTTACTTGTTTATTGCCTGTCTTCCTATCTGTAGAAAATGATCTTTATGAGAGCAAAGTCTTTCCTAGTGTGTTTCTTCAGCTCTGATTACATTGCCTGTTACATAGTAGGCTATCAAAATTATTTTGAGATGAATGATGTAAAAATTCAAGTTGTTTCAACTACAAAATGGAAAGAGGTAACTTTGCAACAAATGTAGCAGATACTGAGGTGATCATTTATACCAAAACAAGATTTATCTTTGAGATTTAATCTGGTTACAAGCATGCAACATGCATTAAGGAAGTACTTGAATTATCCCTGAGGAATGTTCTCTTACTGAACATTTTACTGAAATGTCAAGGTATCATATTCAATTTATGTACTACACGATGTAGTCTACTTTGTTGTTTGAGAAAGCAGAAGGAATTAACTTTCTGAGGTTAAGATTTAGGAAAATGAATCTTTTCTTAAGATCACAGGTATTGCCATGCTAAGATTTAAGATGCTTTGGAATTCTTCAGTAATCTTTACTACACAATGAAAAGCTCCAGGCTGTAGGTACCATTCACTGGCGAATTATTCCCAAGGAATTAGTTCCTGAGTTCTGGGAATGCATTTCATCATACACAAACAGAGAGAGACTTGTCTCCATTTGATGGAAACACAAAAGCAATTCTAGATAGAAAACACGAAAGCAATTAAGGTGACAAAATGCAGTACATGAGAGAAGAAAACAATTTAAAAATGCACGACCTGTTGTCATTTCTCTTATTTTTATCAAACATTTAAACAGTAGACCCTATTTACTTTTTGATATATAGAATGGAATCATCCTCTCTTCTAATTTCATCAATATTTCAATGACTGACTTGGTTTTATTTTGCAATCTCTATTATGTATATTAAAATAATTATGTTTTGAAGACTAAGCCATGTGTGTACATGCAGAAAATTATAATAAGGTCTGTTACCAAAATTTTTGGTTTATGTTATACTCAATTTTGTGTTTGCATTATTTTTAGCTTTTGTAGATTAGGAGATACAGGAAATAAAATAAAATAAAACATATATGCACTATATAGAACTGATATATGTATAGAACCATTCCAAGTGAGATATTTAATTCCATCTTTCTATCTATCTATTTCGTGTTGGTTATAAGCTTTTACCAATCCAAACTAGGTTTATAAAGGAATAAACTATGTATCTTATTTTATGAAAATGAACAATGCATAATTAGAAATTATAGGAAGCACTAATTCTTCCCTAACAGATTTTTGAGGTGATTAAATGACAACAAAAGTTGAATGTCTTTGTTAGCTTAAAATACTTTTTATATTGAGAAGGAAAATGGGGTGATAAATGTGAACATTTTGAAATATTATCCTTGTAGGCAATTCTAACTAGAACAGTTTCCTTGGCTACAGGTTCAGACCTTTCTCTTTGTTATTGACTTGTTGAGAATTCAAAGACAATAATTTCACCAATTTTCTTTAAGTTTGTCTCAGGTAATGATAAAAGTAAAAGTATGGCAGGAGAAAGGGTTAAGATCAGGTGTGAGGGGCTTGAAAATCTGAAAAAGATTTTTCAGAAGTCCATGAGATTTCTCTCTTTACAGTTCTTGATCCTCATAGACTGAATCTATATAAAACAAAAAAGCTAGTTAATATAGTAAGTTTAAATAAACAGTGGGTTAGTTTAACAAGAAAATAAAGTGTGGAGGCCAAGAAAATTAAAGCCATTCCACCTTAAGTTCAGCGTTAGCACAAGTACAGCCATCTCAGGCCCCTGTGAATAAGAGCTGAACTTTACCTTACTTCAGTTAAGCCCCATATTAGAATGAGCACAGAGCTCAATGCCCTTGAAAGCCCCCTATCAGAATGTAAACAGAACTTGAGAAATTCCTGGAGGAAATTCCTGGAGGTCCCCTAGACCAGCCCATAAAACTAAGCTGGAACCCACCTCAGGGTCCAAGTCCCTCCTCCGCTGTGTCAGGTATACTTGGACCCAAGCTCAAGCTTGTAAATAAACCCTCGTGTATTTGCATCGGTGTTGGATCCTTGGTGGTTTCTCGGATACATAATCTTGGGCACAACACAAAGATTAAATTATAACTTGATTAAATTGAATTATCTGGTTAATTTGATCAAAATAGCAGTTAAATTATTTACTCTCTGATAAGGTCCCCAGTGGATGCCTAGTGTTGTCTGGGCTTCAACCTATACATCTTACTTCCTCACTGTGGTTACTTCTCCAAGGGGGATCCCCTGATGCTGAAAGAACTCTGGCTCTGTGTGTGTGTGTGTGTGTGTGTGTCCATCTTTCTCTTAGAAAGCCCCATCCAAATGTAAGGTAAGCTCTTCTTTATCTTCTAATGAGCAGTAGAGGTCAGGCTATAACTTTATCCAAATCCTCAAAGTTGTGGTGTCAGGGGAAGAGAAAGTCTACATAGAAAATAATTTATAGGGCAGCCCCTGTGGCTCAGCGGTTTGGCACCGCCTTCAGCCTGGGGTGTGATCCTGGAGACCCGGGATCAAGTCCCAAGTCAGTCTCCCTGCATGGAGCCTGCTTCTCCCTCTGCCTGTGTCTCTGCCTCTCTGTCTCTGTCTGTCTGTCATGAATAAATAAATGAATAATATTAAAAGAAAATAGTTTATAAGTTACATAGGTTGAGATCCCCTCTCTGGTTGCCCCCTGCCTGTATCCATAATATAGAGACAGTCATTCCATTTCTACCTGCCTCTCTCTCCTTGTACCAGAAATATTCCAGGTGTCTTCAGATTTTAGATTTCCCAACCACACTGACTTCCACACAGAGATAAAGGGGCATGGAATTCCCTTATTTTAATTCAATCTCCACTGAGTTCTCATTTCTATTTTATGATAAGACTGGCAGTAGGATTTCTTTTTCCCCAAGAAGATTCTGCCCTCACTCTTAGAAGGCTTGTTCAGTTTCCAGCAACACAATTATTAAGTGTATATCAACACATTTTGTAAGATTTGTTTTATTCATATTTGAATGATACCATGTATGGGATAACATTATTTATTTGTACAATCTGGGTTGTAGTTTAATTTTTAAAAATACCTCATCAAATTAAAAAAAAATCTTGTTAAAATCTTGATATGTAATCTCACTCAGTTAAGATTGCTTGAAGTATCTGTATATTTATATATTTTATTCAATAAAATCTCCATTTCTCATCTATACCACTCACTTTCAATTTTTCATTATGCTGCTCATCAAAATGTTCTCAAAGAACTTTCATATGTTAATTAGTCCTTCTATTATGATTCTTATAAAATGGATTGCTCTTCTAATTCAGTGCATGGTACCCAAAAAAGTTCCATTTTTGATTCAATATGCAGGGCAAGGAAGATAATTATTGAAGTAATAGAATTCCAAGATGCTGCTTTTAACTTTTGGATTTAGGGTGGAAATTACTTTTCACTTTAGAAAATGATAAAAATGATTCATTCATACTCAATATACTAATACTGCTTTATTAAAAGATAGTTGGGAACAGTTGTTGAAATACAAAATAAGTGGCAAAAGTATACCAGGAAATGTTGTCACCTTGTATCTGGCCAGGTGATTATGCCACACAAATAAACTGAAGCCTGAGCTGAATGCTATTTACAGCCTTCTAAATAAGATTCTAAAATCAGAATGCTATGATTGTGATGGGTAAAAACAATTTAACTGGTTGAATTTGCAATTAATCTGAATCTTGAATGGATTCAGATTCCTTTAAAGTGGAGTAGCAGAGACATAGGAAGAGGGAGAAGTAGGCTCCCTGCAAGGAGCCTGATGTGGGACTCAAGCCTGGACCCAGGGACCACGCCCTGACCCAAAGGCACACAGACACTCAACTGTGAGCCACCCAAGAGTCCCTTTTTATTTCTTTTTCTTATCTGATTGCTCTAGCTAGGACTTCCAGTACTTGTGTTGAATAGGAGTGGTGAGTGGGCACACTTGTCTTGTTCCTGGTCTTAGAGGAAAAGCTTGATAAGTCTATCACTTATAAAAACTCAGTTGTAAATCTAAATAAAAGCTAAAGAAATAAATATCTTTTTAAGTCCTTTGTTTCTGCGTTGTTCAGTGTTCAGTGTGGATACTACTGATTTAGCTTAAGAAATCACAGAATTAAATATATTTTGAAGTTTAAGATGTTCTCAGCTATGCCAGATTCAGAAGGCGGACAGAGCAAGGCAGATGCGCATTTGCATTTTTCACATCCAAGGCCAGTGAATAGAAGCCACTTGGAAAGACAAAGAGCCTCAGTTGCAAGGACAAACCCCAAAGTGCAGGCAGTTCATGAAGAAAAAATATTTGGACTCTCTAAAGAAGGGTGAAGAGGCAACAGTGTGAGCAATCTGTTTAATAATAGTATGTGTTTAACAAGGAATCTAGGTTTCTTCCTGCCTCTGCTTCCTGGCTAGCAAGAGAGAGATGTGGCCTGCTGCGATACAGTGTGAAGTGGGGCAGTGTGTTTCTAGAAATTTCTGCATCAATCCCACCTCTCTGCAATGGAGTTTAGCTTCCAACCTTTCCTCCAGCACAGCCCTGGAAGTCAGTTGGAGGAGACCAGCTTATAGGATGTGGTTGGGAAATGTTTGTTAGAACAGCTTAAATAACAACAGTACAGTGAGTGTTTACTGCTGTGTTAAGTGTTTCACATACATTATTTCATTTAACTTTCATAACCCCATGAAGTTGGTATGATAATCCCCATTTTAAAGATAGAAAAATTTTGGGTTATGGAGGTTAGAGCACGTATCCTTAATAGGATGTGGAGTTTAGATTGAAATTTAAGTTTATTTACAAATGCTAAGTTTTTAACAATCATGATCTACTATCTCTCATTGTAGCAACTAGACAAGTTAATGAACTTGACTACTTATCTGATCCCAGAGTATATTTCTTCTGCCAGAAGACTTGTAGCTGCAGTGTAGGTTTCTTGGGGTTTGTTCTGTTCTTTTGCATGAACCAGGTAAACTTGGTTTCAAGAACAAATGTAATGAAGGGGAAGTAACTCTGTCACCTAGACTTCCTAGGAAAAGACAAATTTCAAAATTGGTTACAACCTCATGAATTTTTAGTACAGTGTTTAAAAAATTAATTTTAAGACCAGTATATTGTTCCATAAACATAAACTGAATGACTGAGAAAAGAACTGATAGTATTATTACTATAGTTGCAAAGTTTAATAAGATTATTGAAAAGCAGACAATTTTTGTTGATGGACAATGTTTTTTTTTTTTTATTTTCTTTTATTTATGATAGTCACAGAGAGAGAAAGAGAGAGAGGCAGAGACATAGGCAGATGGAGAAGCAGGCTCCATGCACCGGGAGCCCGATATGGGATTCGATCCTGGGTCTCCAGGATCGCGCCCTGGGCCAAAGGCAGGCGCCAAACCGCTGCGCCACCCAGGGATCCCTGGACAATGGTTTTAATCTTAATTTGTAAGTCTTTATTGTGAATTAAAAAAATTAAATCCAGTATAATTAGCATACAGTGCTATATTACTTTCAGGTGTACAATATAGTGATTTGACAATTCTCTTTGTTACTTAGTGCTTATCAAGATACATGTACTTTTAATCTCCTTCACCTATTTCATCTGTCCCCCTACCCACCTCCCATCTGGTAACCATACGTTTGTTATCTATAGTTAAGAGTCTGTTTTTGGGTTTCTCTTTTTTTCTTTGTTTTGTTTCTTAAATTCCACATATGCGTGAAATCATATAGTATTTGTCTTTCTCTGACTTTTTTTTTTCACTTCTCTACAGATTTATTTTGAAAAGAATGGATTTTGAGGAGAAAAAATATGGGGCAGAGGTATGGAAGAGAAAACAAATACAAATATGAGCTGTTTTGCTAATTGTTTTATAACCACAATATATTTGTACAGAGAATAACCTGTATTAAACAACACAATAAAAGTTTAAAGATTTAGGTGTTCCCCTAGGCAAGGCTGAAGATTTCAGTCTCTGGTATTTGGAAGTTTGGCTGCAGTCCTTAGTTTTGGATGGATCACTGGGTGTGTGTCACAGTCTATGCTTTTATGCTTTTAACCAGATTTGAACAGAAGAATGGCGACTGGGCCCAGGTAGAAGTAGCATTATACCCTCTAAATCCATCCATGTTATTTCAAATGGCAAGATTTCATTGTTTTTTTTTATGGCTGAGTAATATTACAGTGTGTGTGTGTGTGTGTGTGTGTGTGTGTGTGTGTGTGTTTTATCCATTTATCCATTGAGGGAAACAGGCTTTTAGTCCATTTACATTCAAAGTAATTATTGATAGGTATGTACTTAATGCCATTTTGTTTCTTGTTTTGTGGTTGTTTTTGTAGTTCTCTGTTGCTTTCTTCTCTTGCTCTCTTCTCCCATGGTTAGTTGGCTTTCTTTAGTGATATACTTGGATTCCTTCCTCTTTATCTTTGCATATTTATTACTGGTTTTTGATTTGTGGTTTCCATTAGGTTTGTATATAACATCTGCATATAGTCTATATTAAATTGATGGTCATTTAAGTTTTAACCCATTCTTTACTGACCTTCCCCCATGTTTTAAGTATAAGGAGTCATACTTTACATCCTTTTATTTTTGTGAGTCCTTTTACTGATTTTTATAGTTACATTTTTTTTTTCTGCTTTTGTGCATCCTACTTTTCTTACTCCTATGTATGGTCTTTCCTTTCCACCAGAGTCCCCTTTAGCATAGAACTGATTTAGTGTTCATGAATTCCTTTAACTTTTCTTTGTCTGAGACATTCTTTTTCTCTCCGTCTATTTTGAATGATAGCCTTGCTGGATAGAGTATTCTTGACTGCAGGTTTTTTCCTTTCTGTGCTTTGAATATATCATGCCACTTTCTTCTGGCATGCAATATTTCTGTTGAAAAATCAGCTTATAGCCTTATGGCATTTCCCTTATATGTGTCTGTCTGTGTTCTTTCCTCTTGTTGCTTTTAAAATTCTCTCTTTATCACTACTTTTTGCCCTTTTATTACTATGTGTCTTTGTATGGACCTCCTTGGGTTGATTTTGTTGGGGGCTCTCTTGTCTCGGGAACTGGATTTCTGTTTCCTTCCCCAGATTTGGGAAGTTTTCAGCTATTATTTCTTCATATACATTTTCTGCCCCCTTTTCTCTCTGTTCTCCTTCTTAGAATTCCTGAAATGCAAATGTTACTACACTTGATGATGTCACTGATTTCCCTAAGTCTATTTTCATTTTGTGTTTTTTTTCCATCTTACCTATTAAGCTTGATTGCTTTCCATTAGTCTGTCCTCCAGGTTGTTGATCCATTCTTCTGCTTCCTCTAGTCTCTTATTCATCCCATTAGGTTTACTTTTAATTTCATTGATTGAGTTTTTTATCTCCAATTTTTTTCTTTTGTGTTTTCTATCTCTTTGTTAAGGATCTCACTCCACTTTTTTTTTCTCAAATCCCATGAGTATCTTTATGACCATTACTTTAAGTTCTCTATCAGGCATATTGTATCCATTTGCTTAGGTCTCTTACTGTGATTTTGTCTTGTTCTCTCATTTGGGACATAATCCTCTGTTTCCTCATTTTGTCTAACTCTCTGTGCCTCTTTCTATGTGTTAGGAAAGTTAGCTATGTCTCTTCCCCTTGAAAGTAATGGCTTAAGAAAGAAGAGGTTCTATAGTATTCTGTAATGCAATGTCCTCAGTTTGCCAGAACCTGAGGCTTCAGGAGTGTCTCCTATGTGTGTCATATGCACCCTGCTGTTGTAGCTGGGCCACTTTTTTCTTCAGTCCAGTTATCTGCAATGGCTCTCTTTGCCTGTTGTAGGCAGGGTTTGGTCTTTCTGGTATTAGTGAATCAGTGTGGGGCTGCCTTGGGCTTGAGTTAAGTCTGACCAGGGATTTGCCAGAGATACAGTAGCACAGAAGTGCAGGGCACTCTTTGTGTTGTTACTGAGAAACTTTCTTTGGTTGGTGGAGCCTGTAGTCAGATCAGCTGTCCGCCCCTCTATGCTGGGCTCATAGTCTGATTGTTGTGTGTGGTTATCTTTCTCTCTCCCTGAAGCAGGAGTTACTTCGGGGTGGTGCTGGTCCCTGTCATAACTGCTTGCACACTGCCAGACTTGTGGCACTACTTTGGATGGACTCTAGCCAAGTGAGAATTGGAGGGACTGGATCTGCAGAAGTGTTCAGGGCTGGAGGTTGCTCTTCGCAAGGTTTTCACTGGTCTTCTTCACCCCCTTCGCAGGAGGGGACCTGTGGCTACTGGGACTGAGGCAGACTGGGTTAGAGAGAGTGGGTTTGCAGAAGTTTGTGTGTGGGGGGGACCTGGTGTTTGCAAGGTTTGCAGGGATCTACTGTTGGAGATCACCTGGAGTGGAGGCCTAGTGGGAGGGGGCATGTCCATAGGGAATAATGTGAGTGGGATGTGTGTTAGCAAGTTAGATAGCAAGTATTGGCACTCACAGATGGCCAAGTGTTTGAAAGGGGGGCAGGGAAGGGAAATGATGTTGGTCAGCTCCTTTGTTCCTGGAGAAGTTTTCCAATGATTCCTGCATCTCTAGTACATACTTCTATATACCCCAGCCATTTTTCAAACTGTTGCTTCTATGCTATATCTCAGCGGGGCTATTTGTTGTAGTGTCTCTTTAAGGGTGGTACTCATTTCCTCTCACCCTCGCATCTCTCCCAGAGTGAGGCTGCTGATTTTTAAAGTTCCAGGTTTTAAGTCCTGCAAATTATAAAAACTTGAGGCCCCTCTGGTTTTCAAAGCCAAATGTTATGGGGATTATTCTTTCCTGTGTGGGCTCACCAGTGTGAGTCTGTTTTTCTCCCCTCTCTGGGTCTGCAGCACTCTCCCCACTGTGGAGGGCCCAGAGGTCTATTTGCTCCTGACCACATCACCCTTCCTAGCCCCTTGGATGGCTCTTCTCTACATTTAGTTGTGGAGTTTATTCTGCCAGTTTTGGGCTCATTTTCTGGGTTAGTTACAGTAATGTGGGTGTTATCTAGTATTGTAGGATGAGAGGAGTTTAGGATCTTCATGCTCTACCATCTTCCCCTTAAATCTCCTAGCTTGTAAGTCTTTTATCATAATCCCAAAACATTCAAGGTGGCACTAGTTGCCTCTTTTGTTGAATTCACATAAACACATTTTTGTGATGTATTTTGCAGAACTTTATGTCATCTTCCATGGGTGTGAAAAGATATTTCTTACTTGCTGGTGAAATCTCAAATTTTGTTAGGCATTGAGCCCTTCCCTAGCAATGATGATTATTTTAGTTCCCTTATCAGAGTTTAATTTAGAATGTCTCACGTGATCCAGTTTTGGTCATTGAGATGCAAAGGAAGTCTGTTGGGTGCTTCTGGGAGTGGTTTCTTTGCTGTTAAAAAAGAGACACACAGGAAAAGAAATGCTTTTCTTCCACTGAATATTCTTATGTCTGACTACTGGAGTAGTGGCAACTACTTTGTAATCATGAGAGAACTTTTCTGTTAAGAGCTAGTGCAGAGTAGAAAGACAAACTATTGGGTCTTTGATGACGTACTTCAATTTCCAATCCTGAAACCAACCGATGTATTAATATATGAAATAAACATATCCTTGCTGTGAGTCACAGATTTCATTTTTCTGTTATTTGCAGCTCAAAGCATCCTAATATAGATGAGATATCGATTCTTTTTATCATTTAAACACATTTTTATCATAGAAGAAACTTGTAATTGTCTTATATTGCCCTTTAAAAATGGGCAGCCCTGGTGGCGCAGCGGTTTAGTGCCGCCTGCAGCCCAGGGTGTGATCCTGGAGACCTGAGATCGAATCCCACATCGGGCTCCCTGCATGGAGCCTGCTTCTCCCTCTGCCTGTGTCTTTGCCTCTCTCTGTGTATCTCTCATGAATAAATAAAATCTTAAAAAAAAATAAAAATGAATCCAAGTTTACTATTGTTTATAATTCTGTGAATTCTGCATTCTTTCAGGTAAGTAAATGATAAGGTGACATGACCACATTTCTGCTACGAACAGAAGAAGAAATTTAAATGTGTTAGAGAAATAGGGAAAAATCAAAACATAAGATCTGACATTAAAGGATAGTATAAACTTTATATATAGTTCATACAATTAGAAAAAGTTAAGTGATATTTACTCTTTGCAATGATTGCGAAAATTGCCTTAGTAAAATCATTTATTCAATCACTGCCAATTAGCATTTATTGCACATTAGCATTTTTTAGTGCATTATCATTTACATTGGGCACTGTGCTCACACCTATTTTTGTCATTCAATTTGTGCCTGGCAGAGACTGTAGAGTTAAGCAGGTGAGGCAAGATACATGTATTTTATTTACTTCTGTGCAACAAATTACCCCCCTCCCTCACACATACTCTTAGTAGCTTAAATAGTTATCTCATAGTTTCTGTGGCTCAGGAGTCCAGGCATAGTTTAACTGGGTCTTATCCTTCTTCAGGGTCTCTCACAAGACTGAAATAAAGATGCCAGACAAAGCTTGATCTTATCTGAAGGCTTGATGGGGAAGGTTCCACTTCCAAGCTCACTCACATAACTGTTGGCAAGACTCAGTTCCTCCTAGGCTATCAGATTGTGGCCTTCAGTTCCTTATTGGAGTTCAGCACAACCAAGTATACAAGCTGAAAAAGTGATAGAGTCTGCTAGCAAGGTGGAAGTCACAGTTTTTATAATTGAATCAAGAATGGCATCCCTTCATTTTTACTGTATTCTATTATTAGAAGCAAATCACTATGTCTATCATACACTCAAAGGGAGGGGATTATACAAGGTTGTATATATCAGGAAGCAGGAATCATTGGAGGCCATTTTCTCATTCTATGACAATACATATATTTATATATTTTTTCAACTTACAGTAATTGGTGATGTGTTCCAAGTGAGTGAGACAAAATAGGAAAGCACAAGGGAAAACAAGCAATTCTGATTGGAGTTACAGAGAGAAAATAGTATTTGAAGAGCAGAGTTCTAGTTCCAGACTACATATTTTATCCATGCTTTAGCTTGGATGGAAGACATATATGTCACAGTGGAAAAAGAGTTTGGAAAATCACTATTCTAGGCCAGAGGGACTCATTGAATCATAGGGGGTCACCCATCACAGAAGATCTATGTGGTATTCATAAGGCAGAATGGAGGGGAAGTATAGAGGTGGAGAGTCCAGTGAAAGAGGACTACAGTGTTGAAAATGGGGAATGATGAGTGAAATTGCCTTTGGATTGTGGGAGTACAAGAAAAGAGTATGTGAGAGGGACAATGAGAAGAACTGGTCTTGGTGATACTGAATTGTGAGTTCACTGAAAAGAGTAACTTGAAGATAACTCATTTTGACCCTGGAAGCCTGGGCTAAGGCTAGTCCTATTAATGAAATAGAGAAATCAGGATGTCGATTTTGGGGGGGTGGGGAGGTGGGGACTGGATGGCAGTTGGAGTTTGAGGTACTACTAGAGAACCTCCCAAGTAACTACTCAGGGTTGGTTTATTTCTTAAACTAATATTAGTGAAGGTCTTACTTTAGGCAATTGGGCAAAGACAAAGCTTAGTAAATCACACCAATATCTGCCCTTCTTGAGGACTGTGAAATGTATTACCATCATCATTGCCGTGCTGAGATTTTGTTTCTCAAATTCCCCAGACTGAGTTTCTGCCTAAATAAATAGCCATCAGATGACATTATGGGTCAATTTATCATAGGGTATTATAGATAATCAATTTACAAAGCATTTGGGAAAAATTTCCTGTAGCTGTTTTATTGGCTGCTATTAGTGTCACATGTCAACCATCTATTACTTTGGATTTGCAACGGCAGCTACTCTTTTACAGGAAATCTAATCAATTTGATGCATAGAGGTTTATTTTTGAGGTAAAATTCACACAACGGAGGAAAGCTTCTTTTGTTCCAATGAGACTATACCATGGTTTTAGGTTCCATTAGTGTAGCAATATATAGTTACAATTGTACATAAGTAGGCAGAGCGATTCTGATCGATAAACTATGATGGTTTAATTCAAGAGTATGTTAGAAAATGAGAAAAATGGAGTTTTGGAAAACTACATTTTGTTCTTACAGTTGTAATACTATACATGGAAACAGTCATCTCAGCTTTTTGTAAAAGGCAAAACTGTCAGCCAAACTACATAAACTCCCCAGACTCCGGAGCAGAACCTATGCCAGGGCTAATGTTGAGAGCAAATGTATTCATCTTGTTCCCAAGCTGGTAACAGAGTCCATGTGTTTATTGGAACTTTGCCTCAGTCAAAGCCAGGAGTCTCTGGAATCTATAACATGGGCAGTTCTTAAGAGAAGCTTAACAGAATGAAATAAAATGAAACTAATAGGATGACATTTAATTTGTAGTTCTTGTTTTGCTTTTAGTTGTGTGAATTAACTGTAAGTAACAGATGGAAGCCAAAAACCTAGGAATGGTCTGGAAAAGTCTCAATCAAATAGAGGCAGATATGGCTGAAAACAGAGATTTTCTTTGTCCTAGGTAAAGAGCTCATACCATGGTAGTCATGTGGAAGGCTGAAGGAAGCTGACTGAACACTATTTGCCTGATAAGTTGTGAGGAGACAGGATTGAGGAAGTGGATATGTGGGGTTACTCCTTGGGGTGATACAGGAAAGATATGAAAGAGTGGAGGACACTATGTTTACACTTGAAGAGTGGACAAGCCTGTGAAGAAGGAAGTGACTTTGAATACCATGAGTGTGGATTGCTGCTTGGAATCTAGCGTTGACATACTTTCTGCATAAAGCAATGCTCTTTATTCACTTTTGTTCTTGGTACTCATTTGACTACCCTGGCTCCACCCAGTTCTTGTGAAATTATCTCAGAATATGGAAGGAGTCACCATTTTCTAAAATCTTTCTTAAAGAAAATATTTAACAAAATGTGACATCTGTTAGATTGATATTTTCATAAGAGTTTTGCTAAAATATTATTTTACAAATATTTTCTTACAGATCTCATGATTTTTCTTTCTTCAGAAATTCCCAATTTTTTACAGAATTTGATAAGGTGAAGTGGACATGGAAACAAGTGTCTAGTGAGTTTGATGATGATAGTCTTATGTGAGGAGAACCACACATTGAGGAGGCTGGGAGGAAATCCTGATGACCAGGAAGTTTCACAACTGTGAACTTTATGCCATATTTTTGTTAAATTTCAGTCTCCCACCTTCCTCCCTGCCATGACATGACATATTGAAAGTACAGCTTCCAGAAATCAAGGGCTTATCAAATCCCAGTGGTAAATTGGGACAAAATCCTTAATCCACTAAAATATGTTTACACATTTTCAAACAAGAAAAAAAAGGAAAAATAAGTGTTTTTTTAGAAGATTACTTTAAGTTTTTAATGATAATTTTTGGTTTATTTTTAATAGTTCTAAGAAATTAGTCTCACTATAGAATATTTGGAAAGTATAGAGTGCTGGAAAGATGAAGATTAAATTTAATCATCCCACCCCTTCTTCATCAGAGATAAGAGTGTTAGAGCTTTTATGTGTTTTTTTCCTAACCCCTTTTCTGTTACATCAAGTTTGTCAAGAGTTTACAAAATTAGCTCCATATCGTTTTTTTTTTTTTAATTTTTATTTATTTATGATAGTCACAGGAAGAGAGAGAGAGAGAGGAAGAGACACAGGCAGAGGGAGAAGCAGGCTCCATGCACCGGGAGCCCGATGTGGGATTCGATCCCGGGTCTCCAGGATCGCGCCCTGGGCCAAAGGCAGGCGCCAAACCGCTGCACCACCCAGGGATCCCAGCTCCATATCTTATAAACCTTTTTGTATCCTGCTTGTTTTTCTATAACATGAAAAAAATTCCAATGTAATTACAGACCTTTAGAACAACCTTATTGTATAGACATAACTTATTTAATTGTGCCCCTTTTGCTTGTGATTTTTGACACTTATAAAGCTGCCTATTTTTTCCCATTGCCAATGCTTCTGATCATAAATTGGAGATCATATTCTTTCTTTTATTTATTTTTTTTAATTTGAGTATGGTGGATACACAGTGTGATGTTAGTTTTAAGTGTACAACATAGTGATTGAGCTTCTCTGTATGTTATGCTACACTCACAAGTGTAATTTCCACTTGTCACCATACAGGACTATTACGATATCATTGACTATATTCCCTATGCTGTGCATTTTATCCCTGTGACTTTATTCATTCCATAAGTGGAAGCCTGTATCTCTCCTTTTCATACATTTGTTCAACCTCCTCCCACCTCCCTCCGCTCTGGCAAACATTAGTTTGTTGTCTGTATTTATAGGTCTGATTCTTTTTGTTTGTTTATTCATTTGTTTTTTTAGATTCTACATATAGGTAAACTAATATGGTCTTTGTATTTCTCAGTTTGACTTATTTCATTGACCGTAATAGACCACATTCTTTCTTTTTTTTTAATTTTTATTTATGATAGTCACACACACACACACACAGAGAGAGAGAGAGAGAGAGAGAGAGAGAGAGAGGCAGAGGGAGAAGCAGGCTCCACGCACCGGGAGCCCGACGTGGGATTCCATCCTGGGTCTCCAGGATCGCACCCTGGGCCAAAGGCAGGCGCCAAACTGCTGCGCCACCCAGGGATCCCCGACCACATTATTTCTTAAGTTAGATTCCTAGAAGTAGATTTCTGTATCAAAGGATGGAATCACTTTTAAGGTTCTAGATACCTACTGCCATATCACTGTCTAGGTAAGTTTTATCTATTCTCTTCTTTTGTAGTGCATGAGAATTTTCATCTCATTGTACATTTCTCAGAATTTGTCATTAAATATTCAAAGGAAATTATATTTATTTTGGTTTTAATTGGTGTTTCTTTAATGACAAGTAAAATTGAACGTGTTTCTCATAAAAATGTACCACTCATTTCTTCTTTAGCAACTTGTTAGTCTTGTATACTTATGAAAGCTCTTTTATTCTGCATTTTGCTTTTCTGTTCAGAGTGGCTGGGACGCTAAAATTTGTATTTTTCCCTAATCCCTAAATGTGAATTGGGTTGTACCAATTAGATACACAGGCATGAGTTTGAAAGGGGGAAATGGGGACAGATACTACCTTTCTGTGATGGGGCTGGTGAATTAGAGGCCTCCAGTAGGTATAGAAGTTCCATTGTTGGGGATCCCTGGGTGGCTCAGTGGTTTAGTGCCTGCCTTCAGCCCAGGGCGTGATTCTAGAGTCCCGGGATCAAGTCCCATCTTGGGCTCCCTGTATGGAGCCTGCTTTTCTCTCTGCCTGTGTCTCTGCCTCTCTCTCTCTCTGTGTCTCTCATGAATAAATAAATAAATAAATAAATAAATAAATAAATAAATAAACTAAAAAAAAAAAAAAGAAGTTCCATTGTTATTATCACCTTTATGAATGTGGGACACTTGTGATATCAGTAGCAAAGTTCCCAGCAGAGCAAAATTTGGATCATGGCCTCACTAATATGATCTTCAAGGGAGAAGCTGTATTTTGGCTCTCTTTTTCCCACTTCCTCAGCTATTTCAAATATTTTATTTATTTTTTAAAGATTTTATTTATTTATTCATGAGAGACACACACAGAGAGAGGCAGAGACACAGGCAGAGGGAGAAGCAGGTTCCATGCAGGGAGCCTGATGCAGAACTTGATCCTAGGACTCCGGGATCATGCCCTGAGCCAAAGGCAGATGCTCAACTGCTGAGCTACCCAGGCATTCTTATTTCAATATTTTAAAAGTAAATATATCTTCTTTTAATTTTTTTTCAGATGGAAATATCTCAAGTGGTTTCTATTTTCTGCATTGAGACATGGCTGATAGGTTGCCTATTCCTCAAGTCTTCAAGATTCTCTCCTTGTAGCATGTTTGTGTGAATCTATGTACATATTTTACTGAAGAATTTAGTTAAAGTCTTTTGCAAAATACTTTTTGCATAGCAATGCAAAAAAATTGAAATTAAGTATTTAATAACGCTTTTCATTAAGGGTTTTTAGCCACTATACTCTTGTTAGTATATCTATTAGTAATCTATTCATCCCAAATTTATTTTTATTTTCAGGATTCCATCTCTTCTCTTCAGACTATTGATTAATTCCTTTTATTACTTTCCAAAATTATGACATTTATTTTAGCTTGTGACACACTTAGAAAATATAAAGGTTATAGTCATTTATATTTGGTAAATATTTTTTATTTTTGTCGTTATTATGTTTTTATACCTGGCAGAAAAACAGATCCTTATTTTTCTTTTACTTCTTTTTTAGCTCCTTAATTTTCTTTAAAGGTTTTTTTTGGGGGTATTCATATAATTTATCTTTTTTTTTCAGATGAACCTGAGAAATATGTTTTTAAGTTCTTAAAAGTAAGTCATAAGCTAATTTTGAAATTACTGACCTCTTTATTTTATTGAATCCTCCCATCCATGAATTTGGTTCTCTTGTCACTTACTCAAATCTTTTCTTCATGTCTCTCCATAAAATATCATAGTTATAATTTTCTTAAGATACTTACCTTTCTTAGGATTATTGACAATCTTTTTTTCAATTATACTTTGAATCAATTTGTTTCTGGCATCTGAGAAAGATTGGCTTTAGTGTATTTAGATACATCTGAATACATTTTTTTTTCTGTTGATTCTCTTTATCAGATTAACTTTTTGAAATCTCTAACAGTTTCTTCCTCATACTGGAAAGCCAATTCTTCACATCAAGATGTAGGTATCCTAATAATTTTCTTAAAGAGAAAAGAAAGCTGAATCCACACTCATTTGAATAAAACCAATGCACACTTACTAAGGTTTACATGTGCATAGTTCTTTCACTAATAAATGCTAATAGGAATATAATGAGAATTTTCCAATCTATATGGGGGAGCCATATAAATGCAATGCAATAAAGTGCATTGACTTTAAATGGTAGTAAGATATTTTAAAATAGTTGAAGAAAACATCGTGGTAGAGGAAAAACTGTGGAGATAGTAAAAAGATCAGTGGTTGCCAGGAACTCCAGTAGAGGGTAGAGAGGGATGAATAGATGAAGGACAGGGGATATTTAGTAAAGCTCATGTGTATGATAATGTAATAGTAGATACATGGCATTATGCATTTATTAAAATTCATAGAACTGGATAACACAAAGAATGAGCCTTAATATAATCTATAAGACTTTATTCAATAGTTATGGATCAGTATTGTTTTATCACTTATAACAAATGTATCACACAAATGCAAGATGTTAATAATAAGAGAAACTGAGGGCAGAGGAGACAGAGAGTATATGGGAACTTCATTTCTGCTCAGTTTTTTTCTAAACCTAAAACTTCTCTAAAATGTAAAGTTTGTTAATTAAAAGTAAAACAGAAGAACACAGTAGGAATGATTTCATAGACTAGTGTTGCCAAATACATAATTCAGACAAAACTTGCAGTGGAAACTCAGAGGAAGGAGATACTACTTCAAGTGAATGTGGTCAGAAAGGATTGTACAAAATACATAGTCTGAGTGAGATTTTTGGAAGATTGAATTAGATTGATGGAGATTTGCTGAGTTGCCAGTGGCTGGTGTGAAAAAAAAACATGGAGGTAGGAAGGTGTGAAATTTAAGACAGATGGCTAACAATTCGCCTCAAATACATTTTTTTTCTGAGGTGGAAAGTAGGCCTTATGTGGAATTTAGGATAATATTTTTGAAGGTCTTGAATGTCAGGCTGAAATGTTTAGACTTAAATTTGTAAGTAGCAGGAGTCACAGAAAAATAACATGATCAAAGTGACATTTGAGTATGTAGAAGTAGAAATCTCTAAGGTAATTGCAAAAGTTCTGTGAAGGTACAAAAGGAGAATATCCTTCTCCCATCCCATTGTGACAGGTTGACACTTGGGGAGTTAGAGACAGAATACCCAGAGATACTGTTGATGCTGGGCCTGGATTTCTTCAGGCCCCTTTTCCTTCTGTATGCACTGGGCCCCAGCTTCTGTGTACTTTCATTCTAATATCCTGCATCTTCAGACCACCTGCAGCCAACAGCCTGGGGGCTCCTGGAGCTGCTTTGCTTGCACATGTACAGAGAACCGGAAGCCTCGGTGAGATGCTGATTCCTTCTGACCCTCACCAGGCAGACCTTAGTTACACACCTTACTAGCTTCTGGGAGTATTTCTTTATCATTTGTGTAGAAAACCATGTCTCAGAATCTGTTTTTGGGGGTCTCTGACCCTGGAAAATTCTCTAGTAACATCTTTTGTGAGATTTTTCTTTAAAACTCTGGAAAAATATCTCCATCTTTCTGGGCATCTATCTCATTTGCATGATGAGATGGCTGGTCTGTGACTGTGATTTCTAAATTTCACGTTGGCTTTAACATTCTAAGATCCCAGCTCTGACTCTTTTCCTGGGCTTCAGGGTGGGGACTGTAGTCCTGAGAAGATAGATCCCCATCTTTTTCCAGGGTTGGCTCCAAATCCAACACCCAGTTTTTTAGGAATCATCTTTAGCACCAGCTGAGATGAGACCAGTCAATGTGCCAGCATTTAATACATTGGCTTTATTAAAACTATTTGTTTAAACAGTAAAGGTAATTTGCGAGAGAGCAAAAAAATACACAAGTAAATGGAGGATTGTTAAATTAAGGAGAAGAATAAGGTAAAGGTGGAGAATTTTCATCATGAGGTGGAGAAAAAGACATCTGAACAAAATAAATGGAAGCTGGCCTGAAAAATCGAAAGACACATTTAAAATTTAAGCAGTAAACATTTCAGTGGGAAGATGATGATTGGAAGCCAGTTTTAGTCAACAAATATAACCTACTTTACTGTCACTTTATTTTCCACAAAAAAGGCTTAAGTTTCTTAGGATGTGGTTTCTATCAGAACTTAATATTCTTGGAATGTAATAACTAGACTTGAGAGGCAAAAATATAAGGTTAAACATCTGAGAAGTGGGATTGCACTTGGACAAAAGTATGAAGAAAGTTGAAAGCCCCAGGTATCCTTCTACCACTTCTTGCAGTATTTCTCCTTCACATTCCTTCATGATATCTGCTCCTCACATGCCATAGCCAAACACTGTGTTCAAGTGACAGTTCCTTCTTCATTCCCCAATGTGGCCTCAACCTATTACGGTTCTTACTCCCTCCGGAACTGTTTTTCCTTCCTCTGGGCCCCACTTTCTGATACGTATTAGTGGGTGGCAGTGATTTATTAATTACCTTAAATCTCTGCTAATCCATTAGCTAGGTAACTAATTATCTTCTTGCATAGTAAGTTTTAACCCCTAAAAGTGAATGCTCAGCAATTTAGTCAGTTGTAGACCTGGCTAGGGGAGGGGAATATTTTTCAACAAAAGTGGTATTTTTTTTCTGTCCCTCTTCCCTAAGAGGGACAATGACACAAATCTGTTCAAATAAATTAGTGTTGCCTTTTTGATGACTGCCCCATATGGCAGGAAGAGGATTATATGCCAACATGTAGGCTGACTTATGTGCCCCACCAATCCCTTCATTGTATATTTATTTGTATTTATAGGCATAGGATGGAGTAAATTCATTTTCTGTTTTTCAGGGTGATATTCACTGACCTATATATCTGCTAATCTGTGTAATATGTTTATGCAGGAAATTGCAATTGTAGAAAGACCTGTACCTTAGAAAAAGAGGACATTCCAGGGAGGTAACTTTCAATTTACCAAGATGGGCAATGGATGCTTTCAGTGTTCCTCAAATCACACAAATGACTTATTTTTTGATAAGGATGATCCCCAAAGCTTTGGACAGCATGATAGAACACATAGGTGACAGCACTAAGAACAGTTTTTATGAAGTTGTAGAAGCAAAGCTTGATTACAGGATGCAAACAGGAGAATTAGAGGCAATGAGTTTGACCACCTATTGGAGGACTTCTGCTGTAAATGGGAGGAAAGAAATGGTCAGTAATTGAAGGGTGAAGTGGGATCATGAGGGGATTGTCTTTATTTTACTGTGGGAGAAATAATAGTATTTTGTATATTAGTGGGAGAAATCAGTGAGGTTGATAGGTTGACAATGCAAGAGAAAGGGGAGAATTGCTGGAGTGCTAATACTGGATAAATGAGATGGGATGTGGCATATAAGTCACTGGGAGATTGGCCAATTTTAGGGACATGGAAAGAGCACAGGAACACGGGCTAGAACTGAGAATCTGAGCCTGCATGCAGGAGGCTTAGTAGATGTGATGGTAGGAAGTTGTGGAGTTCTCTAAAATTGCTTCCATTAACAGAGAAATAAAGGTCATTGCAGAGAATAAGGATGGGGGAAGATCTGGGAAGTTTGAGCAGAAGACAAGGTAGGGAAGAACCTTATGTTGATTAGAGTCTTGGGAGATGGACTGGGTATCTTGGAACTGGCATGATTTGACTGTCCTGATGGTCAGTTAGTGATGTTCAGGCCATTAACTGTGGCCAAGCTGTGAATGTTGGGCATGAGGATTTTCCAGAGTTTTAGGTGTCTATCTTGATCTTTGATGATGGAGTCTTGAGTCTGTTAGACAGATGGATTACATTGAATGTACAGATTCCTCCTGACTTGTGATGTCATGTTACATACAATATCATTTCCCACCAGATTGAGATTAAGATTAGATTTGCTGTTCTAATGATTTTGGTTAGACATGCATTGATTCTAGGCTGGTTGTTCTGTGGTTCTTCAAATAGTGATACAGTTGGAGTTAAATTGAACTTTGAAAAAAGATCTTTCCTATTAAATCAGGGCATAGTCACTAAACATAATATTATTATTTTCAGACAACTATAAGTATAGTTAATTATTACAGTTAATTTGAAAAATAAATTCTACCATCCCAGTGGGGCCATATTTGTGGGGTGCAAGAGGCAGTTCTCCAAGTCATAAATACTCAGTGATTTATGTCCTTAAACTATGTCTCTGATGAAAATCTTCCAGCAGTTTCTTACCCCATGTTGGAAGTACCTTCAGATGAAGGCTAGATGGTTTTTTAAGCTGTATGCTTGGGGATTGAGAAGGGTCATGGGGAAAATATTCTTAGACTTGAGAGAATTCCAGCTAGAAACAAATATAAATAGCAACTTTTTCCTTGGAGAAGAGTCTCACGGTTTTGTCTTTAAACAGTGTTAATTTCAGTCTAGGGTGACTTTTCAGTTGTCTAAGGAATGTCAGTAGCCACTGACTTTACAAAATCCTGAGGAAACAGCCTTTGGCTAGAGTAGATGTGAAAGAATCATGAAAACAAATGCCTTTAGGATGACTTTTCAACAAGTGCAGAATTCTTCAAGTGAAGCTGATGTTATTAAACCATCTGTTGTAGGTCATTTAACACATAATCCGTCCGCTAAAGAAAAGTACTCCCTTTCTAAGCCAAAAACAGGGAGAAAATGTCTTTATAAGACCATTTCAAATTAATGCTGGCTCTTCCTGTCACTCTGAGGATAAGACAGGATCTAAAATAAACAAAAATGCAAATGCCTCAGATAAATTTCCCGAATTCTCCTAAAAGATGGGGAAGAAAGAAAGATAAAAGTAACATTAAAAACAAGTAGTGAAGTATGTTTACCCCGTTTGAAACATAGTCTCTGGGAGCATTTTTGTCCTAGGTGAAGAGACTCTGGCAGTCATAGGCTGTGTTTCCAGCTGCTTTGGAGGCACACAGCCAGGGGCTGGGACATGTTGTGAGTCTAAAAAGATTCTGTACTTTTGTGGAAGGCTTTCCTCTTTCCATTTTAATATGGCTGCCAATATTAATTTTTGCCTTTCTGAACTTGTGGAAACAAAGTAATACTAGTTGAAATTTTCCAGAGATGTAATAAAATGTTCATGAAACAACTCTTATTAAGAAAGTACTAAGTTGCAACTCAGTCTTTACATATGGTTCTTCCTGGAGTATATTTTAAAGATTAAATAAATGGAAAATTTAGTCTAAAAAAACTATACCCTTCTAATTTTAACTTAAATTACTAGAACTTTGGGATGCCTTGGTGGCTCAGTGGTTGGGCATCTGCTTTCAGCTCAGGACGTGATCCTGGAGTCCCAGGATTAAGTCCCACATTGGGCTTCCTGCATGGAACCTGCTTCTCCCTCTGCCTATGTCTCTGCTTCTGTCTCTCTCTCTGTCTCTCATGCATAAATAAAATCTTTTAACAATAATAAATTACTAGAACTTCAAGTTGGTATAGAGCAAGGTAAATATTTATAAACAATATATAGGCTGTAAGGTTTATTCATCAATAATTAAGTTAGTATTTTATACTTATTTTACCTGATAGGTAGATTAGTTTAAAGAATCAACATATGAAGGATGATTATATCAATTCAGTAGCACATTATTATCTAATTATATACCCTCAAAGTCAAATGATTGTAGTGAAGCAAAAACTGTTTATGCACCCTGAACATCTGTGATGGTGATCAGTAATTCATTGTTTGAGTCACTCATTAAATACTATTACATTTGTGCCATTTATTAGGAAGAATGTAGCAGCAAGCAAGATAGACATGGTCTCCATGCTCAAAAGTCAGACTAGGGTCAGGTAGACTAGTATTAAACAAGAAATTATAACAAAGTGTGATGGATCCTGTAATAATATAAGTAGAGTTGTTAGAGGAACTTGTAGGAAAAATATAAAGGAATGTAATGAACAGTCTAGGGGTGGTGGATGGTTAAAGAAGCCTTCTCTAGGGAAATAATCATAAGAGACTGGACTAAAAAGACACTGGCATGTACAAAGGGCTGCAACCCACACCCTCTCTTTCTTTTTTACTAGAGGCATTTCTACACACAGGCCATCAAAGAAGAGTATTCCTCAGGGACCAGAGATTTATAACCCTCTGTTCTTTAACTTATGGCCTTTTATCAGAGCTTATTTTTCTTATCTCTGCACATATTGGGGTATATGGCATATAGACATTTTGAAATTCTTGTTCTCTGTCTTGCCAAGTAGAGGAGAAGGTTGGAGTCATTATGGCATCAGCTTGTATTAATAATGGTTTGAGGAAAATGAATCATTATGTTGCACTCTCTGCATATGAACTGTGGCACCAGATCTTTGGCATATTACAACTGTCATAAATTCACATGTGAAATCAAGATTATCTTCATCTATCTGCAACCCAAAGAATTGAAATGTATTTTAATTGCTGATATTTTGTTGTTTAGTGTTAGTGCTGCCTAGGAAGAGCTGTATGCCCAAATAAGATGTCTGGAGTAGTGGCTTTTTGAGGGTGTGTGTGATCATCCTGGAGAGATCAGTGGGAGCCTGTGATAATGATGCTGAAGAAGGTAGTTGGAAAATAACTTAAAGATTTTTCTCTGCAGAAGTGAGCAGAGCTTGGGAAAAATCAGGAAAAGTTGTTCCTGATTGGCAGGATTTGAGTAATCAGCCTATTAGAAAAAGTATAAAACAGAAACAGATGTGTAGTGTTCGAGGGACAAAGTCATGAAATGTGGGAATTTGGCTATGATCCCAGAATAGTAGAGGTCAAAGAATTTCATGAGGGGCGACATCCAGAGAATATTACAGTTTTGGGGTTTGAATGGCTACAGAGGAAATTTCAGATTGAATCTCTTATGTGAATTTGGGCCTGGGTAGCAAAGGGCATCAAATCTCACAATGAAAATGGCTGCAAGAAAGAGTTCAGCCTTTGACTGATGATAGAATTTTAAGGGAACTTACAAGTTAGTCCCAGAGACCCAAATGTGACTACAGTTATTAATACAGCCATTTAATAGCTGCATAAGAAAAAGAGTGGCTGAACAGGCATTTATTTTTTTTTAACTTCTACTAAGTTGAGTAATGATGTGAAATGGAAAGGGCTGGCAGTCCTTGTCCATGGAGGACAAATTATTAATGAAACTCTAGATGGTGGCACTAAATGGTTATCTATATAAGCAGTGTCTGTCTCTGTTATGTTCTGGGGCCATATTTCATCTTTAGCACAAAGTCTGTCAGTAGCCACAGTCTTTTAGTTAGCATGGTATCATGAATACTCCACCGGGTATTTTGGATCATTTTGTGCCATGTAAGGAGGCATGTTGGATGGAGACTTAATGATCCACACTCGATCCTCAACGCTTGTTCATTTACACCAATAATAGCTGGAAAGTAGAAAGTACAATTCAAAAAAAAGATTTTATTTATTTATTTATTTATTTATTTATTTGAGAGAGAGAGAACATGCACATGTACACATGCTTGTGGAGGGGTAGGGAGGGGCAGAGGAGGAGGGAGGAGGAGGGAAG
The DNA here is from genome assembly GCF_905146905.1 of Nyctereutes procyonoides. Taxonomy (NCBI): domain Eukaryota; kingdom Metazoa; phylum Chordata; class Mammalia; order Carnivora; family Canidae; genus Nyctereutes; species Nyctereutes procyonoides. The sequence continues at coordinate 28,860,262 of NW_026575121.1, read as the reverse complement.
GGATGTGGGAAAGAATCCTAAGCAGACTCCACACTGGCATGGAGCCAGTTGCAGGGCTCATGACCCTGATGCCATGACCTGAACCAAAACCAAGAATCAGATACTTAACCAACTGAGCCACCAAGGTGCCCAGAAAGTACAACTTTTTGATAGCAGGAGACTTTTTAAGGAAGGAATTGAGAGTGAGGCCCAGAGGTATATGTTGCTTATGTTTCCCTGAATTTGAATGAATGAATCGGTGTCATACAAATTAAACAAACTGTAAGTTTTCCACTTAATTGGAAATAAATTCCCAGGAAGATGTTTCCAATCCACCAATTAATCTCCTAGGATAACTTTATAAATTGAGGAGTGTTCTGGGCTCATGGTGGCCTCTCTTTGAAGATGTGTGAGAGTACTGCCTTGGCTTAATGGAAGGTGATGCTACCTTATATCCTCAGCCAAAATAAAGGGTCTTTAAGAGGAACACCTTTGAGCTTTGAATGCCATATCTTGTGGTTATCAGATTCAAAGTACTAATAGGATTAGGACCAAGAAAGTTCAAGTATTATTGTAGTGTTGGATGGATCTGACTGCAGGAAGCAATTGGAAGGTGCAGCCAAGAAAATCTCTGCAGTTAGAGGGTCTCAGTTTGCCCAGAACTGTGGAGTTTCATGATTCATGAAACTTGCAGTAAAAGAAGTGGGATAGTCATGGGTAAACAAGGATGGTTAGTCACCCTGGATATTGTGTTAAGATTGATCTGCGCTCCTAGCATTTGTGAGGGAAAGAAGACTTGCCTGTTTCTTGTAGTCTAGATATGAACCACCTGGGAGAGACCAGGCATGGGGTCATCTTGAGTCTTATCCAGTAGAGCCATCTGGAGGGGCAGGAGAATATCAATAGAAGGCATTTTGGAGCATAGCAAGAGCTGAGAAAGGAGCCCAAGTGGCCTCTTGGAATAGATATTTATTTGGCCTGGGGCAGTACAACTGTAGGCCAGCATGATATATCAGGGAACCTCTGAAGAGCCAGTGAAAGCATCTTTGTAGAGAAAAAAGCACCTTTATTGATTTGCCAGGTACCACCTGGGGACATAGCTTTCACCATTTGGCAGGTCTAGAGCATGAGAAGCCACCTTGTCAGGGAAGAACTGGCCCATCCTCACACTTCCTCCTTCGTTTCTGGCTAAAAATAAAACAGCAACTGGAAGTCAAGTAGGAACAGAAGTTTGTTGGATAAAATTGAAGAGAAATACCATGTTCCTTTCCCCTGCAAGAAGGAAAGAAGACATAATACTAAGTCAAGTCTGGTGTTTTGATACCTTGGATAGTACATTCTTATTCATTGTGTTTTAAAGTAACCAGAGTATACCTATTCCCCCAAAATCAACAATAATGCCTTGTAACAGACACAGTTTTTTCCAGAGGTTAAGGAGGATTATTATGTCTACCGAATGTAGTTATAAAGGGCTCTGAGAGACAACAATCAGGTTCTATAATACTTGTTAAACAAAGCAGCTATAGAAGTTAGGCTATTGATATCCTAATGAAAACACAGATGGCAAATAATACAGAAAATGGCAGACCTATTCTGAGATAGTAAGCCCTAACCATGTCAATAAGTATCATGTTTTAGATATCATAAGTTTTAGAGCTCTCCTTTCCCAATTATATGCCAATGAGGAATAAATATCTCATGTTTATTTTAATTTTTTTTTATTTTAATTTTTTAAGATTTTATTTATTTATTCATGAGAGACACAGAGAGAGGCAGAGACATAGGCAGAGGGAGAAGCTCCCTCTGTGGAGCCTGATGCGGGACTCGATTCCTGGACCTCTGGATCATGACCTGAGCCAAAGGTAGATGCTCAACCACTGAACCACACAGGTTCCCCAAATATCATATGTTTAGATACTCTACTTTAGTTTTCTGTTTCCATTTTGAAAGAGTCCAGAGTTGATGTCTGTGTGCACTGCTCTTTGGGTTCCTTATGTTGGGGGAATTTGATCTTTTCAAGGCCATGTTTAAAAGCAATCTGTAGGCTTTTAACTTGCCATGGAAGTAAGTATGTACGTATCTGGAAGCCCACACTGCAAGAACAACTGCTAAAAAGCTTTGTTCTTTCCCAGAGAAGAGTCCAGACCATTTATCACAGCCAGAGGCAATGCATGAAATGATGGTAACAAACAAATGAATGAGTGCCCAATAAATCACAGTAGCCTGATTAATCAATAAAGATATTGATTTTTTTAGTGATATTTCACATCCCCTCCCCCTCTCTCAACCAAGGGATTTACACAGGCCACTGTAAGATAAATTTATCTTCCATTCTGGAGGCTTGTATTTGACCTGGTATAATAGGAATTGATCATTATCTAAATGTTGTTTTGGCTGGAATGTTGTAATTCGCTGTATTACAATGTCTGAAGTTGCTTGTTATAGGTGCCATCATCTCTAGTTACATCTTTTTTTGTAATACAGACTAATGATTCTTATTAGGAATTCTATTGGAGCTCTCCTTTCCCAATTATATGCCAATGAGAAATAATAATAATAGTATTAATGGTAACTTTCTCAACATGTCAGAGAAGACTGTTGTTACCAGTGGCTGGTGCGATCTGTCAGAATCTTATGGAATGAAAGGCCCAAAGCTGTGCTGTGATGCCCAGTGCTTTATCTTCTTCCTGACAAAGAAAGGTTCCCCATTATATAGTGGGAAGCAGGGATTCCTTCTCACACCACTGGTATTGGAGGTCATGGTGAGATAGAATGTTGTGCACTTCTCTTGGGGTAGAAGAAAATGGGAGGGCTATTTGCCATCATTGGCACATTCCTAGCACAATCCCAGCCAGCTCCCTTCTGTCTACACCATAACCTCCCTATGAGAAATTTACAGCCTACCTCATAGAGCTGAGGCCACCTCATTTTCTCCCTTCTCCACAACAATCTTGAAGGGCTCAGTAGCAACTTGTCCAAAGTTTGAAGCAGTAAAATGTAAAAAACAAACAACCTAACCACATAATTATACTTTATTTAGTGTGGAAAATGGCACTGGATATTTCCTAATGAATACTAATCTCTTATAATGCTGGTTAACATACTTTATATTTTTTTTTATTAAAAATTGTTTTTAGTAATTAATTGGTCTTTCATTTTTGACCATAGATCTACATTCTGGGGTGTCATTTTTTTAAATTTAAGAACATTTCTTAAATCTCTTCTCAATGTATATTCATTCCCCAGAGGGGCATATTCCAATTGCATGATTTGAATACACCCTCCATACGCTGAGTACTCTCAAACATGTAACAGTTCTTTTATATACACCCCAGACTTACATACCCAGCTGCTAATGTTGTATCTCCACTTAGATATCTTATAGGCATCTCTACTTTAACATGTACAAAATGGAACACTAAAACCTATTTGCACCCATACTTCCCTATTTCAATGAGTAGTCACTACTGACTTAGCTTTCTTTTTTTTTTAATTTCCACCTTTTTTTTAAATTTTTATTTATTTATGACAGTCACACACACACACAGAGAGAGAGAGAGAGAGAGAGAGAGAGAGAGAGAGAGGCAGAGACACAGGCAGAGGGGCAGAGGGAGAAGCAGGCTCCATGCACCGGGAGCCCGACGTGGGATTCGATCCCGGGTCTCCAGGATCGCGCCCTGGGCCAAAGGCAGGCGCTAAACCGCTGCGCCACCCAGGGATCCCCTGACTTAGCTTTCTAAGCCGAGAAATACCCAAATAATCTTCGTAGAGTTGACAGTGGCACTTTTTACAGGGTAAATCTAATTGTATCAAATTTAAATTCCTTCAGTGTCTTCCTGCAGATCTTAGAAGATAACTAACAACCTTTATTGTGGTTGTCAAGGATGTGCATGGTCTGGTGCCTACCTCTTTTCATTTCTTTTCATTTTGCGGCACTCTAGTTTTAACTGACCTCTCTTCTTTTCCTGAATGCATAATGTCTTTCCTGCCTTGGAATCTTTACTTTGTCTTCCTTCTGCCTGGAAGTATGTTACCTCATATTTCTTAGCTCAAGTTAAATATCATTTCTTCGGAGATGCAATTTCTAACTCTCCCAATCAAATTATGTCCTTCCCCTGTTATTCTCAAAATAGCTTTATTTCCTGTAGTACAATAATCTCAATAGGTAATTATTTTCTTTCTTTCTTTCTTTCTTTCTTTCTTTCTTTCTTTCTTTCTTTCTTTCTTTCTTTCTTTCTTTCTTTCTTTCGATAGTCACAGAGAGAGAGAGAAAGAGAGGCAGACATAGGCAGAGGGAGAAGCAGGCTCCATGTACTGGGAGCCTGACGTGGGATTCGATCCCGGGTCTCCAGGATAGCGCCCTAGGCCAAAGGCAGGCGCTAAACCACTGCGCCACCCAGGGATCCCTCAAAAAATGTTTTTTGAGGCCAGAGACCACATCTCTCTTGTTGATTAGTAAATTCTCAGTGCCTACACCTAGCATAGCTTCTGGCATCTACGGAAATTTAATATATTATTTGTTGAATAACCAAATGACAAAAATGGGGAGTAAACTTACTGGAAAACTGGTCTTCCTTTTTATCAAATCATTATCTATTACTAAGTGACTGTAATACCTGGTGCTGGTGAAGGTGTGAGGCAATTGCACTCTCAAGCATAGTTGATAGAACTATAAATTGTGGAAGTTTTCTGGAAGGCAATCTGGTAATAGAAAATATAAAATGTGTATGCTATTTGATCTAGCAACCCTTCTTTTAGAAGTAATCACAAATTGGGAAAATATTTATGCCCAAGGAGTAATACTATAGAGTTATTCATAGTAGCACCAAATTGGAAACAACCCAAACATCCATTAAACTGGTTAAGTAAATTATGGTACATAAGTACAATTGAATAATAGGTGACCATTACAAATGGTATAGATCTAAAACAAAACAAAACAAAACAAAAAAACAAATGGTATAGATCTGTATTATTGACATGGATGAATGTCCATGACATATTGTTGAATGAAATTCTCAGATTACATATATTATGTACATATATTATGATTCATTCATACAAAGTTGTTTATATTGAACTATATGTATATGTGTGTGTCTTTTTAGAGAGAAAATGGAAGCATATTTATTCAAATGTTAGTGATGGTTATATCTTGGTAATGGAAATTAGAGTGATTTTTGCTTTTCTGCTATTCTTCAAGGAGAATATATACTTTTTATACTAACAATAACTAGTTATTTATCAGTCAATATACCAAACTTGCTGCTGGACTCAAATGGTAATATTTTATTTGGAAATATTTAATATATATTCGCAAATAAGGTTTCTCTGTAGTTCTGTTTTATGGCTGTTTTGTTGTTTGTTAGCAGGTTACCTAGTTATGTTTAAAAAAATTAAAATCATCTTTTTTGTTTTTGTTGGTACTCCAGGACAGTAATACTATAGGAATGCTTACATTTTTAAACCATTAAACTATCCAGATTTGATGAACAGAAGTGAGAGAGGTAGTAGTTCTTTGGCCACCTCTAAAATATCTTCTGTGAATATTGGACTCATCTGAATTACTGCCTGTTTGATTAGTTTTAGTGTTTTATATTTTATTAAAATACTTTTTATTTTCAGAGATATTGAGTTAACATTTAAATAATTTATTTCAAAAATAATATAATTCTGGTTATATTTCTGTTATCTCACTTTTGCTCAATTAGCCTTACCAAAATTTTATCTGTTTTATTGTTTCAAAGTAATAGGTCTTTGATTTTACTGAATTCCTATTTTCTAACTAATTTAGTTCAGTTTTTAATCTTTATTAATGACATCATTTTAGTTTTCTTATGTTCCTTTTGTAAATTTTTGAAATTAGTATTTTGTTCATTTATCTTCATTTTTATTTAATAACAAAAGAGCAGACTAATGAATCTAATTTTGGAAAGTAAAAGTCAGAAAATCTCATTTCCCATTTTCTCTTATGTGAATTCCCACTGGTAAGAATGATCAAACAGAGGAAAACCAAGAAACAAATGCAGATTTTATAATTTAAAACACAAGGGTCTGATAAAAGTTGGATAAATAATCATTTACAAATAGAGATAAGAATAAACATTTATAGTACTTTAAATTTTTTTGTGGTTCATCAGGATCTTTCTGGTTCTTTTTTTTTTGTATGTATTTTTTTATTGGAGTTTGATTTGCCAATATATAACATAATACCAGTGCTCATCCCATCAAGTGCCCCCCTCAGTGCCCATCACCCAGTCACCCCAACCCCTACCAGCTCCCTTCCCACCACCCCTGTTCGTTTCCCAGAGTTAGGTGTCTCTCATGTTCTGTCACCCTCACTGATATTTCCCACTCATTTTCTCTCCTTTCCCCTTTATTCCCTTTCACTATTTTTTATATTCTCCAAATGAATGAGACCATATAATGTTTGTCCTTCTCCGATGGACCTAACTTCACTCAGCATAATACCCTCCAGTTCTATCCACATTGAAGCAAATGGTGGGTATTTGTTGTTTCTAATGACTGAGTAATATTCCATTGTATACATAGACCAAAACTTCTTTATCCATTGATCTTTCAATGGACACTGAGGCTTCTTCCACAGTTTGGCGATTGTGGACATTGCTGCTATAAACATCGGGGTGCAGGTGTCCTGCCGTTTCACTGCATCTGTATCTTTGGGGTAAATCCCCAGCAGTGAAATTGCTGGGTGGTAGGGTAGCTCTATTTTTAACTCTTTGAGGAACCTCCACACAGTTTTCCAGAGTGGCTGCACCAGTTCACATTCCCACCAACAGTGCAAGAGGGTTCCCCTTTCTCCATATCCTCTCAAACGTTTGCTGTTTCTTGTCTTGTTAATTTTCACCATTCTCACTGAGTGAGGTGGTATCTTCTTGTGGTTTTGATTTGTATTTCCCTGATGGCAAATGATGTGGAGCGTTTTCTCATGTGTTTGTTGGCCATGTTTGTGTATTTCCTCTGTGAAATTTCTGTTCATGTCTTTTGCCCATTTCATGATTAGATTGTTTATTTCTTTGCTGTTGAGTTTAATAAGTTCTTTTTAGATCTTGGATACTAGCCCTTTATCTGATATGTCATTTGCAAATATCTTCTCCCATTCTGTAGGTTTTCTTTTAGTTGATTGTTTCTTTTGCTGTGCAAAAGCTTCTTATCTTGATGAAGTCCCAATAGTTCATTTTTGCTTTTGTTTCTCTTGCCTTCATAGATATATCTTGCAAGAAGTTTCTGTGGCCAAGGTCAAAAAGGGTGTTGCCTGTGTTCTCCTCCAGGATTTTGATGGATTCTTGTCTCACATTTAGATCTTTCATCCATTTTGAGTTTATCTTTGTGTCTAGTGTAAGAGAATGGTCTAGTTTCATTGTTCTGCACGTGGCTGTCCAATATTTTTGAGCACCATTTATTGAAGAGACTGTCCTTTTACCAGTGGATAGTCTTTCCTGCTTTGTTGAATATTAGTTGACCATAGAGTTGAGGGCCCATTTCTGGATTCTGTATTCTGTTCCATTAATCTATGTGTCTGTTTTTGTGCCAGTACCACACTGTCTTGATGAGCACAGCTTTGTAGTACAACCTGAAATCCGGCATTGTGATGTCCCCAGCTCTGGTTTTCTTTTTCAATATTCCCCTGGCTATTCGGGGTCTTTTCTGATTCCACCCAAATCTTAAGATGATTTGTTCCAACTCTCTGAAGAAAGTCCATGGTATTTTGATATGGATTGCATTAAATATGTAAGTTGCCCTGGGTAGCATTGAGATTTTCATAATATTAATTCTGCCAATCCATGAGCATGGAATATTTTTCCATCTCTTTGTGTCTTCCTCAATTTCTTTCAGAAGTGTTCTGTAGTTTTTAGTGTATAGGTCCTTTACCTCTTTGGTTAGGTTTATTCCTAGGTATCTTATGCTTTTGGGTGCAGTTGTAAATGGGATTGACTCCTTAACTTCTCTTTCTTCAGTTTCATTGTTAGTGTATAGAAATGCTACTGATTTCTGGGCATTGATTTTGTATCCTGCCACACTGCCAAATTGCTTAATTTCTTAGTGAGATTTAAGAAGACATTGTCCTCCTCTAAAACTATAGCTGATGACATAAAAGGGGAGCAATGTAAGATCAAGAAAGATTTCTGGGTGTGTTTGTCTAATTAAACGGGCAACAGTGAATTGTAGATTCCATCTGATGAAAAGCAAATTGCTTTATTAAAAGTTATACTCAAAAATTTCTACGAGATTCATGAACCAGTGCATGGAAGTTCAAGAAAAGAGACATGATGAATATATATCAACTGTGCATATAATAAAATTTGTATGATTGAATAGAAAAAAAGAAGTAGAACTTGTCAAAGAAATGAAAAACAAAACTGAAGATTCAAGTGTAAAGCTGAATGATGAAACCTAACTTACATTTAAACAAAGGCTGTTGACATTTGGGGGTTTTAAGGATAAATAGGAAATCTTTTGGTTCCTTGGCAGAACAGTCAGATGGCCAAAGAAGGTAAAAGCACAAAGGCAAAGTTTCTCCTGTTCCTCTTATCAGCTGAGGGCCCTTCCTCAGCCTCTAGAAGGTAACTGCCTTCTCCAGTAGGCAAAAACACCCATATTAAATTAAGGAATAGTAATGTCCCCTGCCAGCTCAGCTCACCATTTTGCTCATGCCACATGGAGCCAGGGATGTTTAGCAGGATCTATGTGAATTTGGGAATCTGGCCATTTCCTGAGTATTAGTGTGATTAAATTATTACTGCCTTCTAGGAGCTAATAACCCTCTTTCTTTTCTGTTTTGAGTTGAGGAGTGGGGAGGAGGGTTCATTAAGTTACATTGGAAAATTCTTTCAAGTACTCTTTAGACAATCTTTTTTTTATCACCTCTAGTGGTTGTAGTTTGATAGGTCTTTGCCTCAATTTTGTTTAATTTTCATTATACATTATGGAAAGTCCTTAAAATTTTCTAGAATGTGGGTGACACTCTAATGTTCAGTGACAATTGCTGTTTATATTTCTTTAGATATTTGAATAGGATAATTTGTAGAGGGGTGAAATTAAAGATGTGGATTCAAATTGTTATCTTGGACAAAAAGACATCAAGACGACTTTATGTCAGACACTTGTTCCTCTCTGTGCCCCATGTGTCCTACACAGGGGACATTTGGAGAGAGAAAGGGCAGCGTTTGATTTGGAAATATATCCCTGAGATTTTTTTTTCAGTGAAATTATGTATTGATTAACTTTCTATAATAAATGCTATAAAATATAATTTATGTATTTAAGAATTTAGGAAAACTATGTACTTTGTAGAACTTAAAAATATTTCATTAATCAATGTTTATTTAATTGTGGACCATTTATAAACTATTCTGACCTAAGTCAGTATTTTCCACAAAACCGTTAAGTTTGTTCACTGTGCGTGTATGTGTGTGTGTGTGGTACTATTTCCTTTTTGTTAAAAAACAGAGGTGAGGTTTATGTAGCAAAGTCAGCAGAAATTTTCACGACTCAGTTTTGTCACTGGAAGTTTCCCAATTTTCTTGAACCCATGGGAGGATCTCTCAATGCATGTTAAAGAGCCAGAAAAGAAAAATAGCATTTTTTTTAAATGTTATAAAGCATTACTTGGGTCTTTAGAATACTATTTGTAAAACAACAACAGTAGGCTAATCTGTGCTCTCAATATGGATTTATAAATATTTGGGAAGACATAGATTGTTTTCTTTCATAGAGTTCTAGGCATGAAATCTACCATCATGTTGGGGAAATATATATTGTGTTTTGGGAGAGAAATATTAGAAACCGTAAATAAGAAGAGACACAGATGCTATATTTAGTATCCTAAAGGTGTGCTTCAGGTGGTACAATAATGATTTTGATGAGACTGTTTACACACATCACACATGCACCCACACACACACCGATTCTAGTGGTTTTAGAAAAGCAAACTTTTTTTTTTATAAAAGTGAATGTGGTACATTTTCAGTATCACTATGGCCATAGACTCTGATTGCTCAGTCCACACATATGTTGCAGTTGTCTTCTATGGTGATATTGCTTCTCTGTTACTTCCCTCCAAATTGAAAAATACTGGGGCAGGTAAGTCTGAATTGTTGTATAAAGGAGCATTTGGTCATCAGATCTCATTGATTTCTTCTGTGCCTATATTCTGGGAACACCTCTGGTTGAAGCGTTATCAATCTAATTCAAAGTTTTCTGAGGAATGAATTCACATTAGCATCATACTAGTTCGATGTATCCATTTCTATTTTCTGTATGAATCTCTTTTGATTTCTAAATTATAGGAATTGACAAAGTCCAATAGCTAGTAGCTCAAAACCAGCAAGAAACTTATATAAAGATAGTTTTTCATCTATCCTATCCTCTCTTTCATAATGGTAATGGTTTGATCAAAGGTAGCATCTTAGAATACATTGTCATTCAAATCTTTAAATTTAGATTTATGACTGGATCACGGGGTCACCCACTCATGGGCTCTCAAAGAGGATTGAAGGGGGGGGAGTCACAATTGCCTGTCTCTGAAATGGACTTACAGTGTTTAGATGAAGAATTGTGATATTCTGAATATAAAACTGGTCATGGGCTCTCAAAGAGGATTGAAGGGGGGGGGAGAGTCACAATTGCCTGTCTCTGAAATGGCCTTACAGTGTTTAGATGAAGATTGTGATATTCTGAATATAAAACTGGTGATGGGGATCCCTGGGTGGCTCAGTGGTTTAGTGCCACCTTCAGCCCAGGGTGTGACCCTGGAGTCCTGGGATCGAGTCCCACGTCGGGCTCCCTGCATGGAGCCTGCTTCTCCCTCTGCCTCTCTCTCTCTCTCTTTTGAATAAATAAACAAAATCTTTAAAAAATAAAAAATAAAAATAAATAAAACTGGTGATCCTGAGGATAATGAAATGAGCCATCTCCTTAACAACAAAAGTTCTGTACCCTGTGTATCAAGTCTATAGGGAACTTCACAATGCCTCTTGAACCCCTGGCAGCTATTTTCCAAGCCCCTCTTCAAGCAAAAGGATGGCACACAAGACAACCAAGAGTGGTAGAAGGTTCGAGGAGAGTCTCACAGTGTGACCAGTTGAGTGTCCAGTCCCTGTCCATGGTTTTGGGGTTCTGGCAATGTTAGCAGCATTATATTTCATCTAGGCTGTGGGGTTATAATTCTTCATGTGAGATTTACCCTTTGGGGAGCCTGTTGATCAAGTGAGAGTTCTCCATGTGAGAGTTACACTATGGCTCAGTTGGTCAAGTGACCAACTTTTGATTTCAGCTGAGGTCATAATCTCAGGGTCGTAAGGTTGGGCTTCACACTTGGCATGGCATCTACTTAGGATTTCTTCCCTCTTCTACTTCCTCTCCTTCTGCCCCTTGCCCAGCTTGTACTTCCTCTCTGTCTCTCTCAAAATAAATAAATAAAATCTTTTTCTTCAAAAAGGAGTTACACTGTGATCAGCTTGGAAGAATAAAAATCAGGGTCATTTGGGACTCTACTAATTATATAACTTGTGTTTTGTGCCTATAGACCAAATCATTTATATTACAGCCATTTTGTTTTGGGGGAGTCTTAAGTTACATTTCTCTACTCTTTTATTCAAAAGTATTTTTTTAAAGATTTTATTTATTATGAGCACTGGGTGTTATTCTGTATGTTGGCAAAATGAACAATAAAAATAAATTAATTAATAATAATAAAAAATTTTATTTATTCATGACAGACACACACACACACAGAGACAGAGACATAGGCAGAGGGGGAAGCAGTCTCCATGCACGAAGCAGTCTCCATGCAGGAAGCCTGATGTGGGACTCAATCCTGGGACTCTGAGATCATGCCCTGGGCTGAAAGCAGATGCTTAACTGCTGAGCCACCCAGGTGTCCCTCAAAAGTATTTTTTAATAACTTCTAAAATGGGAGTAAAGTAATCTTTAGAATTCCTACTATTCACAACAAATATAATTATTTTTCTTCCAAATGCTAATATTTAATTCATTTGTTAGGTGTATTTTTATCATAAAGTTTTTGTTCCTTGGGCTTTGCTCAAGGGATTGGCACTCTTTGGGTCTTAACATCATGGCCAGTGAAATACAGACCAGCAAGGCCAAACATCCTGAGTTTCAAAGTTTTGGGAGCATGGACTGAATTCTCTGCAGAGACTTTGGCCTCAATGTGACACTAATTTGGTCTCTGACACAAGCAAATTGATTGCTGGCCATTAAGTCAATGGGATATTAAATGGAACCAAGTTTTGCCTTCCTTAATCCCATCTGCCTCAATTACAGCTTAAGTATTTCTAGAGAAAAAGAAGGGCTCCAAACACAATGTTGAATTTTATGACACAATCCAAACCAAGGTGAGATATATTGGATTCTTCCCACCCAATTAAAACAAATACATCTTTTTTGTTTCTTTTATTTTTTTATTAAGTTTTTAATTTTAATTTCAGTATAGTTAACATACAGTGTTAATTTCAGGTGTACAATATAGTGATTCAGTACTTCCATGCATCACCCTATGCTCATCACAGCAAGTGCACTCCTTAATCTCCGTCATCTATTTCTTTCATGTCCCTACCCACCTCCCCTCTGGTACCATCAGTTTTGTTATCTGTAATTAAGAGTCTGTTTCTTGATTTGTCTCTTTTTCCCCTTTGTTTTGTTTCTTAAATTTTATGTATGAGTAAAATCATATGGTATTAGTCTTTGACTGATTTAGTTTGCTTAGCATTATATTCTCTAGTTCCATCCATGTCACTGCAAATGACAAAATTTTGTTTATACTTTATGGCTGAATAGAATTCTATTTGTGATATACTTTTTTTTATTCATTCATCTATCAATGGACACTTGAGCTGCTTCTGTAATTTGGCTATTGCAAATAATGCTGCAGTAAACATAGGGGTGCATTTATCCTCCCTGAATTGAATTGGTGTTTTTAACAAATAAATTCTTTATTTTTATTTGTAAACTGTAAATCTCTAATTAAAAAACCTGGTTATAGTTCCAAAATCTTGGAATGAGTCTTGCAGAGTTAAAGCCTGGTTGAATTCCATGAATGTACAATGAACTAACTCAAGAATGATTTTCCAGTCTCTGGGATGAGCCCTTATGGTGGGTCCTGAAATTGACCTTATTTCTCTGAATTCAGGCTGCTTGGTTGGGTTTTTTAAAGCCATCCTCAGTCTCTTGCAGAAGTCCTCATTCTTAGGCATGGCGTCAGAACTGATGTCAGTTTCTAGTGCCCATTTGTTGGATATTCTCCATTTGATTCTTGAAATCCACTGATCAGCTTTTTCTATCATCCTCTGAGCACTAGCAGGCTGACCTTTATGGTTGGATAGTGGCCTGGCCTTCCTTGCCCTCTAAATTCCATTTGATGTTGGGCTGTGAGAGGCACTGGCAGAAATTGGAGGGTGGGATAAGAGACAGGTTGGGGTATTTTTTTCCCAGACTCTCTTCTTGTTTGGTCATCCTTTGGTAGTGGCCATGTTCTACTACCACATGGGGTAAGTGGTTATAAACCACATATTCTGTGAGATGGTTTTTCTCTATTGCTGTAGGTCTCCCTTGGTTCCAGTCTGAGCTCTAGACCCTCCCTGTGGCAAGGTGAATAGTGGCCCCCCAATGATATCAAGATCCTAATCCCTGGAACTCATGAATATTGCCTCATATAAAAAAGGGTCTTTGCAGATGTGATTAAGTTAAGGATCTTGAGATGGAGAGATTATCTTGGGCTATCCAAGGGGCCCTAAATATAGTTAAAAGTATTCTTTTCTTTTTAAAAAGACATTTATCTTATCTATCTATCTATCTATCTATCTATCTATTTATTATTTATTTATTTATTTATTTATTTATTTAAGAGAGCAAGCACATGAGCACCGTGGGGAGGGGCAGAGGGAGAGAAAGAATTCCAAGAAGACTCCCTGCTGAGCACAGAGCTCTATCTCAGGATCCTGAGATCATTACCTGAGCAGAAACCAAGAGTTGATGCTTAACTAAGCCACCAGGTGCCACCCTCCCTTTTTTTACTTATTTGAGAGAGAGAGAGTTTGCACATATGCTAGTGGGGGAAAGGAGTAGGAGAGGAGGAGAATCTCAAGCATATTCCCCTGCTGACACTGACATAGGGCTTGATCTCATGACCCAGAGATCATGACCCCAGCTGAAACCAACAGTCCCGTGCTTAACCAACTGAGCCACCCAGGTACCCCTAGTTAAAAAATTCTTAAAAGAGGAAGATAGAGAGTTGACTATGCACAGATGGGGAGAAGAGTATGTGATAGAAGCAAAGTCAAAGAATAAATTCTAAGCTGTTAGCTTGAAAGATGAAGGGACTGGAAGTCTAGGAATGCAAGGAATGCAGCTCTAGATGCTGGAAAAGGCAAGAAAATAGATTCTCCCCTAATGCCTCCTGAGGGATAGTGGCTCTGCTAGCCAACACCTTGATTTTAGCACAGTAAGACTGATTTTGGACTTTTGGCTTCCAGAACTAAAAGAAAAATTTCTGTTTACGTCAATAAGTTTGTGGTAATTTTTTTTTCAGCAACAATAGGAAACTAACACACTCCCCTGGCCATTTTAAGCATAGTGGAAACCATTCGTGCTGTTGCCAGCTCCAGGTTGCAGCATCACCCACGTTGGTCTCCCTTAACCTGTCTCCGCCTTTGTAAGATGTCCCATTCATTACACTCAGCTGAGTTACCTTTGAGACAATGCCACTTGTTTCCTGCTGGGGCCCTGACTACTGCTTTCTTCCTAATCCACCTCCTTCCTCTGCTGAGGACAGGAGAACTACGAACTATAACAGGTAATTCTCATTTCATTTTCAGTGGTTTCCATGAAAGAAAGGACTGTGGGTTCTGTTTTGTTATGCTTGTTTTAATAAATGGATTAATTAGTGTAGGAACACCGTCAGTCTGTATTTGAGAAAAGTACCAGAGAGCAAGAAGCAAAAGATCCTAAATGATGTCATTTACATTTATGCAAATATACCATATGATGTGAGCTACACATGATGTCATTAGTCTTTCAGAAATAGTCTTTATATTGTCAAAGCAAGGGTTTACCTTGCCAACCACAATATGAAACTGAAATAACTTACTGAAAGAATTCATTTTTAAAATGTTTCAAATTATATGTGTACTTTGGACATAGGTTTTCTGAAAATCTCCTTTCTTTTGGTGCTGGCTCCTAAGTACTCAGTCTGGAAAGTGAGGATTGTCAGATGTTATTACATACACAAAGTCTAACAGTTTATTTTGTGGTATTTTATTCCCACTAAAAGCATTTAAAGTGAGTTTGTGGTTTGCAACTGTAGAACATAAATTTATTAAGTGATAGTAAGCTGAGGTCCAGAATTAGTCTATAAGCTGGAGAACTTTTACACTTATGCCCTTATAGAATAACAAAACACGTTATTCCCTAGAGGACTGATTTAATAGCTTTTTATAGATCTGAACCAAGCAATTATTCCAAAACCTCAGCTATTTGACCTTTCTCGTCATTGTTGTTACTGCTATAAAAAGCATTATGTATGTACTGTTGGGCACTGAGCAGGAATCTTGAGCATGCACTATCCCTAAACTCTAAGCTTTAATCTTTTGCTATAGCTCTTCTGTTCTAAAGAGAAAGGTTTGCTCAGAGAAACTAAAAGCAGCAGACAGGCCTTTGAAAGCATGTAAAAGGATGCTTTTTAAGTGTTCAGTGAAATGCTTATTTATCTTTCTTTTTACTTATGGACCCTTGATTGATTGATTGTCTGCAGTCCTCCAAATAACATAATTCCACTCCTTACATGAGCAGTTGACTTCCATTCAGCACTTTTCATGGACATCTTTTTTTTTTTTTTTTAGCACTCATTACTTTCAAAATTATTCTGTTTAATATATGTATTAATGTGTTTTATCCTGTTTAATGTATATATCCTGTGTAATGTTTTATTTACCTAATGTACCCTGTTTAATGTAATGCAATAATGTATTAATGTAAAAATATTTGTTTTTGAAGGCTGCCTTAAAGAATATAAACCCTGTGAGGATTTGTACCTACTATATCCTTAGACCTTTGGAAGTACTGGGCATATATTAGGGATACAAAAAAAATGTGTTAAATGGATCATGATGCTATCAGCTTTGAGCCTTTAGATAATCTAGTTGATTGTGTCACAAGTTATTTGGTGCAGCTGTGTTTATAACACTACATATTTTCTCTGAAAAGAAATTCATTGGGAAAAAAACCCTTTAGTATGTTGGGCCAATAAGTATGTCCTGGACAGATTTCATCATCAAAGTAAACTTAGATTTCAAGCCATGCCCCATCTATCCGGAGATGTTCTGTTGCTCAAGAGTTAGGAATAACCCTTGTTACCACTGATGCTTTACTTTAAACAATTTAAAAACATGCAGTAACTCCCTCTCCTATACTCCCAGAGTAAGAACAAGGATTAAAAGTCTCCAAGAGTTTCCAATCTCAGTGGAAAATTGGCTGTCACATGGAGCGAGATATATACTAACTGATTTTGTCATGCAATTGGGTTCTTAATGAAAGCAGCGTAAAACAAAACTTCACCTCTCTGTATTTCATTTGTGCTTCTTGTACCTGGAATAAAATGTAACTTCTGTAAATCTTTAAGTTGGATTCAATAAAGCAATAATACTCTACTGTGCAAACTGACCATTTACCTTAACAACTGATTTGTTACACCATTAACTTGTCCCATGCCTTGTCTTAGGGTTCTTTGCTAACTGAGTAGTTGTTAACTATTGTAATGAACAGATTCTTCCAAAGGGAAAAACATCTTAAACTGGGAAGTTAGTGATATCACTGGCTGATGTCTTAAAGGTGGCCATGGAATAATGAATAAATGTTAAGGTTATTAAAGTTTAATCGTGGAGGCATTATAGGATTCTAAAAAATAATTTAAAGTAAAAGCAGTGAAAGAAAAAGGCATGTAGAATCTTGTCAGGGCTTTTGCATTTTGCACATTACATGTCAGATTTCTTAGCTGCTACTTTAAAAAATCTCTGTAGTCAAATTACATGGTTTGAAAATGTAGTACTATTAATAGGAGTAGCAGCCATGGTATATATTCTTTCTTTTTGACTAGTGTGCTCTCTGATGTAAAAATATCTTTCACATCCTCTGAAGAAACAGATGAAGCCATGGAGGAAGTCCATTTGAAATTAGAATAAGCTGGTGAGAAAGGACTCAGGAAAGAGTACTTACAAATGGGTAAGGGAATGGATATGCTTCTTAGTCACAGGTAGCCTGACCTGTCCATCGACACTGAAGGTAATATCTCCTTGTCTTTATAGTACAGTATTATCAACTTTTATAGAAATGTAATCAAATCATTTACTTCAAAGAAGAAACTCCAATGTATTTTACTTTGAGTTTTTGTAATAACAAAGGCCCCTTCCTCCTGTGAAGCAGTGTCATTGCAATATTCTTTTAGAAAGCAAGCTGACAGTTTTTGATATGTGATTTTCCAGGATTATATTAGTACCTACTCTTTAAAAAACATATTAAGTGAAAAAAAATGAAGCCATAAAAGTGTTGGAGGAAAACACCCATGAATATATACATATCACAGGGTGGAAGGGCTATTCTTCATTCTTGAAACAAAGGTTTTTTCAGGATGGCACCAGAGGCATAATTCACAACTGAAATGTTCATATACTTCTACATAAAAATTAAAAACACATTTTTGAATGCAGACTACTATAAAGCTAAAAGGCAAACTAGAAACTAGATAACAAGATTTCTATAAAATAGATTAAATGTTAATTTTCTAAATGTAAGAAGCAATCTTATAAATAAATAAGAATTGGAAATAACCTAAATACCCAACAATAGGGGACTGAAAAAATAAATTATGGGCACCCATAAAATAAAATAAAAATATGTAGTCATAAGAAATTTAAATTTATGGGAAGGTATTCATAATATAACTAAATGAAAGAAGCAGTTATACAGTAGACTATATACTGTGACAAATATATTTTTATTTTTACTAAATGTTAAATGACTAGGACAATTCTGGAAGGCTTAACAATAAAATATTTATAATTATCTCTGCTAGTAATATTTTAGGTGATTTTTAGATGATGTTATTCTAAGTTATATAAAATGAGCATAAATTGCTTAGGTAAAAGTAAAAAAAAATACATCAAAACATTAAATACCCTGTGGTTATATTGTAGGTATCAGGCTGCTATTTAAAAATTTCTTCCACTTTTATTGTATTTTTGTGAATTATCACTGAAAGCCTTTTTGCAAACCTTATTAAATATTCCAGCTCCTTGGGTGACGTAAGTTGATATTTAGTTTTTATATATAGGTTATATGATAGTCTAATATGTAGAATTCTGTCATTTTGGAATTTACATATCAGAGGGAAAATGATGCAGTTACTGCTTGTTTCTGTGCACCTAGAGGACCACAGTCCAGAAATGATGCTGGTCATTATAGTACCATTGCTCAAACTGGTAATAAAGGCTTTAGCATATACTCTGTTCCTGTCATGACTGTGCTGACATAGCTCCATGCCAGGAACATAGCTAGGGAAATGATCACTGGAAAAAATTACATTAAAAATGTGCTGCCACAGTTTGACTACTTTTTCTACATGTCTCATTGTGGTCTACCACTGGTATTCTACATAGATACTGAATGGAACAATTCTTGCTTTTACACAGTTTTCTGTATTCCCCCCCCCATAGTAGAGTACTGTGCTTTGTGTATCTAAACTATTAGTGGGGGCTCCTGAGTCTCTGTTCAAATCCTGCTACTGCCACTTCCTAATGTGTAACCTTGTACAAGTCACTTCACTTCTCTGTTCTTTGGTTTTCATATCTCTAAGATGGAATTAATACTGAATCCCGGGATCCCTGGGTGGCGCAGCGGTTTGGCGCCTGCCTTTGGCCCAGGGCGTGATCCTGGAGACCCGGGATCGAATCCCACGTCAGGCTCCCGGTGCATGGAGCCTGCTTCTCCCTCTGCCTGTGTCTCTGCCTCTCTCTCTTTCTCTGTGTGACTATCATAAATAAATAAAAATTAAAAAAAAATAAAAAAATACTGAATCCCACCTTATAGGGTTGCAAAGATTAAATGGGATAATAGATGTAGATAATCAAGGCAGTGATTGGCCCATAATGACTTCTCAGTGTATGTTAGCTATATTTGCCACAGTGTTCATAACCTGTTAAGAGAGGCGGTGACATCATTGACATGACTTAACATGATTCTGTTAAAAACTCCCAAGTTAAGAGAATATACTTGGTCATTGTATGATTCTATGGGTAGCCGAAAGGGCTGGTTCACTCACATCCTTGGAACTTTAACTGTGAGCTGATGACCTGGCATTTAATCATTTCAACAACTGTAGAAGTTGACATTATTTTCTATCTTTGTATAATGATAATGAATTTTATCAGGAGTCATTTTCTTCCAATATTTGTAGCCCCTCCCTCAATCCATTCTGTCTGGCTTTCTGTTACAGCAGCCCAATAACAAGTGTGATTCCAGCAGTTCTCATGGCCACCTTCCCTCCATCAGACCTGGTACTCTTCAGGGAGAATTTGAAGAGTCCTCACTATGGAGCACATGAAAAGAAATGCTTGCAGTTCTGCTATGGCCCTTTATCTAGTAAATAGACTCTAGTAAGTTGATTTTGCTCAAGCCCTACTTAGAACTTCTTTTCCTCTTGATTTTAGGTACTGCCTTTGTTAAGTCATCTCAGGACAGAGGTCTTGCTGAACTCCTGTTTTTGCTCCCTCGGCCATACCATATCCATTAAGACTCCCTGCCCAAATCCTACCTATTGTAGATGATTTCCTTCTTTTCCTCCTTCACACTCATTTTGTCCACTGTAGGGCATCGGCATCCATTTACAGAAACCACCTGCTTACTTGAGCCTCTGCCTAATGGCTGTTGGCTCCTTCGGTGTACTACTGGCCAAGGCAGATTTTGTTCCTGCTGGAGAATCATTGGATCAACAGCATGCTGTCTGTATTAACTCTGTCAGGTCTATGGGTCCTTCCAAATCTATCCATCTTGCCAAAAACAAAACTCTATTTGTGGGATCTGTAATCTGTTGATGTCAGAATCTTCTTCTCAGTTCCTTTTGTGGCCATTGATGCCAGCTAATAAATTAACTCCTTGTCCCTATTCTATGAGGGCAGAGGCGGGTGACATAATTGACATGACTTAACATTACCATTGGAGAATTTTCACATCTGTCCATGTGGGGAGCCTGGGAAATTATTCATACGGAAGATACTTCTTGTTTTTGAATGGAGGGAGAGGTCAACTGATCATCTCAATTCATGTTTAAAAAGCCAAAATGAACTCATTTAACCTGAAATAATAAAATTATTTATAAAATTGTATTGATATCTAAGCCTTTAGTGTTTAAACATTTTTCAGCACCTGTGAAGAGATAAAGATGTCCACAGAAAGCAGAAAATATAAAAGTCAATTCTCTGACTAGAGCAGAAGACTGCATTATTTGAGATTCTCTTGCCTGTCTCCAATAAAACTGAAGACATGTAAAAATAACCTCTTATTTGCATATAAAATAGCTACATAAAATTGGTCTATGGCTTATCTTATGCTGTAAACACAAGGAAAGGAGAAAATACACATTTGTATGTACAGCTTATGTTGAAAAGTCTTATTAAACCTAAATTATGCATTTCTATTCAGAAAAAAAATTTTCCACTAGTAGAAAACTGCAGCCATTTTGCTTGGCAAAACATTCCAAAAATTCACATGGTAGGAAGCATTTTCCTATGTTTATATAAGCTGTTGGTTATATTCCAAAGCAAAGTATTTGATTAAAATTCCCTTTGTTAGCCTCCTGTGGAATGTGGCTGCACTATTGAGAAAGTGTCATCATTTTTGAGGTTGGAAAATGGTGAGAGAGCAGGGTAGAGAAAGCAGGAGTAGGCAGAGAGACTGCAATTGAGACCTGATGATTATGAGAGGAGAGGAGGAAGGAAATGGGAGGATTGGACGGGAAGATTCTTAGGCTAGTGCAGCTCTGAGATAGGCTCCGCTAGGTTGATAAGGAGCTGCAGAGTAGACTACTCATAAGAAGAGTTGGGCAAGAGCAGCCTGGAGAGTACGTGGCCTCAGCATGAGTGCTTCAGGACATCCAACTGTGGGGGCTGTTAGCTAAGTGCAGTGCAATCTTTGTAGCATGTTATCTCTTGAATGTGTACCTCCATGCTTATCCTGCTACCATGGTAGCCATATGCTGCCTCCAAGCAGATGTTCTTATATGCTATCCAGCTTTTCTAGTTGGTACTAGTGGGAAGATTAATCCGATATACTATAATGTTCCATATAATGTTTCGAATCTTAATTGTTTTAATAACAGTGTAGTTTAGTTTTGGTATTGAGGATTGGTAATCATGAAGCATTTTTCTCTGAAGTTCTTCACAAAATGATATAAACTTAAAGAAGGAGTAATGACAGTTTTTTTATCTGATAAATTGGTTTTCTTCTCTTCTCCCTTATTGGGACAGAACATGTTTGTTGATGCCTGCTACCCAACATGTCCTAGTCATTGACTAGAAATGAAACTCTTATGGGGAGAAACAATTTTTACTACTTCTAGTCTACTTGTTCAGATAGTTTGGTCTTGCCATTATTGATGTTACTAATGGCTTTCTAATGACTTGATGGGGTGGGTTAGATATAAGAAGCTGGTGGGTACATAAGAGTCTCTACTGATAGTAGATTGAGTCACTTGAGGTCAAGAATTAATTTTTAAAAATTATCATTTTTCATAGGGTGAAACATATAATAGGTACTCAATTCTTGAGTGATTGAACAGAGAATTATGTAGGTATCAGATAGCTGAGTGCAGTTCACTTGGGATGCATCTGGTAGTGATTGAAGAATCTTCTGGTATTCTTGAGACTGTAGATGTTTTCCTCTTGTGAGCTTCTAAGCAGGGAAACTTTATTATGGTGGCTAGATGTGATCTGAAAGATGCAGAAAGACTTAATATAAAGTGACAAGAAATGGGGAGGGAAGTTTAAAGACAGGGAGCATAATTGTAAAAATTAGGGAGAGTTGGGCAGCTCTGGTGGCCCAGTGGTTTAGCGCCGCCTACAGCCCAGGGTGTGATCCTGGAGACCCGGGATCGAGTCCCATGTCGGGCTCCCTGCATGGAGCCTGCTTCTCCCTCTGCCTGTGTCTCTGCCTCTCTCTCTCTCTCTGTATCTCTCATGAATAAATAAATAAATAAAAACCTTTAATAAAAAAAAATCATGGAGAGTCAATGGTGCATTGAGTGATGGGGCAATAGTTAATGGAAAGTATTAGAGAAAATGTAACCATATAGTAAGATTGGAACAATATGGGGTGGTTGGGCAAATGTGGCCTACTGCCTGTTTTTGTAAATAAAGTTCTATTGGAATATACCTATACCTATACCTATTTGCCTATACATTCTATATGGTTGCTTTCATGCCACAACAGCAGAATTGAGTAGTTGATAAAGCCAAAAACTTTTATTATCAGGCCCTTTACAGAAAATATGATCACTGAAATATAGGCTAAAAGTGGGCATGATGAAGGTCAACATCATTGATTTTTACAATTTTGTCTGGAAGCAGGAAGACTTTTTTGGAGATTTCCATTAATATATGCTCAATATTTTGGCATCATTGGATCTTACCTCTTTTACCTATCTTCTAAATAATCTCTCATTTCCACACTTTTCACTTTTTCCTTCTTCATCTCCCCCTTCCTCTGCATCTGCTTTGCTCCTCATCTTCTTTTCTGTTTTTTTCTTTTCCTTTCCCTTGCTATCTTTTCCTTCTTTTTCTACCTCAAGAGTCTTAATTCCCAAAATATTCTTCCATAATGTTAATAACATATGAATAGGATTTAAATTATAGATTCAATGTACTTAGACTTTAATTTGTCTTCTTTCAGAGGTAGTGTTGCCATACCATGTTCTCCTAAGGCAGAACACACCTGTACTGTTCCGTGAAGTACAGAATCCCACAGTGGATTTCACACTAAATCCACTCACATCACTTGCTTTAGATGCATCTTGCTATACCAGTTTATGTAAATGTCCCCACCTGCAGTTTAAATAATGGACAATTTCGCTGGCTCAGTATAGCCTCTGGCTCTTATGTCATACTTCTTCCTTGCCTCCTATAAAAAATGCCTATTTTTTTTCCTTCCCTGGGTTATTACAAATCTAGTCACTATTACAGAAGCACAATTTTCTAGTCCCTTCAGTTTTGCTTGTATTGATTTTTAGCTCTATTTTATTTACATTGCTTTTAAAGTAATATGTTGGCATTTTCATTCATACAGGTGGCTCAATGAGAGAATACTATGCTCTTTGTACTCAGCAAACAATTTTTCACATTTGAGATCTTTATTTTTTAATTAGATATTACAGTAATTTTAGGAAGTGCTTCCTGTAAGAAATTGTATTACTGCATATCTTTTACCATGAATACTATCATTTACCATGAGCAAAGCAAAATAAAGAGGATTTGTGTGCTATCAATTAAGTTGATCTAAAATCAATCATACACAACTCCACATTCCCACACATCTTGGACCTACATTCTATTAATGAACACCTACTTCCTGCTTAACAGATCAGATTGGAAAGAAATCACAGTATCACACATTTTTCCTAAATCATTTTTGAAAGTTAACTTATGAATAAAGAAAAAATAAAGGACATAAAGATATAGTTTAAGCAATTAAGATTTTTTTGCAATTAAAAATTTTAATGCAATTTAAAGTAATGATAACATAATTACCTTTAGTAGCATACTCCTGTTAAAATTGCAGAGTAGGACACATTAAAACGTTAAAGGGGGAATTTCAACAACTTAGGCAACAATAATATGAAGATGACTTAATTTTTTTTTTT
Organism: Nyctereutes procyonoides; assembly: GCF_905146905.1. NCBI lineage: Eukaryota > Metazoa > Chordata > Mammalia > Carnivora > Canidae > Nyctereutes > Nyctereutes procyonoides. Next base: position 28,836,342 of record NW_026575121.1, on the reverse strand, counting down.
TGGAAACTGATTTTGAACCTCTTTATGAAGACTCAAATGATGGTGACTATGATGAGTAAGAAGGAGGCATTAGTTTAGCGTTGCTGCTACAGTGAAGACAGAATTTCATCAAGATTTCAGTTTAAAGGAGGGTAATCCAGAATGGCAATTCAAGATTTCATACTTCCTTTTTTTGGTGACTTTCTGGACCTGCTTTGACTAATTCCTCAAAAGAGAAGCTGACAGTAGAGCTTCAGGCATCTAGTGTAAATCACCCTTGACACTGAGAACCCCTTGAAGTCCCTTGAATTAAAGAACGTCACAAAAATATTATTAATATTTATGATTTCTAATTTTATATTTAAATAAGTTTGATGAACATCCTTATATAAATTTTTTCCTTAGAATAAAGTAGTAGAAATGAAAGTTTGGTTCAGAAAATAAATATACTTTTGAAGCTTTTGATAGGCAAAAAATGCACATTAGAAAATGCATTGTATGAGTGATCTTATTTCCCACTCCTTACTATTCATCCAGCCTTCTAACATTTATTACTTTTCAAAAGTATTTGTCAGATCAATAGATAAAAATGGCAACTTATTTTATTAATTGGTATCTTTTTGATAATAGAAATGTAGACAATTTTTCATATTTTTAAAGCACATAAATATTCCCTGCCTCTAATGTGGTATTCGTTCAAATTGTTTAGGTTTTCCATATTTCTCACATAATTACTCTGTGTCTACCTGGTTTTAATCTATGTTTAGATAGAAGAACCTGTTCTAACAGATAAGGATGACAGAGCTGTTCAGGCCAGCAAAGAAATTTCTAACAGGATTACTCATATGTAGAATAGCTTACCTTTTGAAACAGTGGATTTCTTGCTGGCAGCATCTATCTTTTGGGATTCCTTCAGTTGCTAGAAGTTCAAAATAGATGAATTTGGCTGTCTATTCAATCTCTGAAGCCCTGAGATCCCTTTGCATTTTTGTACTGTGGGTCCTGGTTTATTCCCTGGAGAAATTTAAAAAAACCCACAAAGCTTTTGTCCCAATAGTTGAATAGTTAGAAAATATCTGCTCCTTATAGAAAGTAAAAGCCAATGAGGTAACTTTTGAAACTTAAGTGAGCCTCAACTAAAATATCTACCCACAAAGGTCAGGAGGGGTATGTTCTTCTGCAATGAAATCTCAGACAGTGACTCAGCTTGTGCAGCCTAGGCATTCATTACACACTGTTTTGAAGTAATACAGTAATACAGTCAGACAACACCAATAGTAATAATCATCTTGACACGAAATATGACATTAGTTTTTTTCCAGTTTCAATGTAAACAGTGCATTTATAGTCCACTTAACACTAAAAGGTAATTTTCTCCTAATGAACAGAAGAGTTGTTAAAAAAAAAAGTCATGATATATGAAGAGAGGTGACTATTTTTAATGGAATTATGCATGCTTGATTCTTATTACCATAATTAGCTTTTCCCCTGTTATGTGTTTTGTGGGTTTGTATTCTAGGAGAGTGCTAAATCAATAGCAGCCTCATCAGCAGCTGAAAAAAGTTCAAGCCAAATGAACTTTCCCATATGGATGTAAAATAAACTGCCATAAATTAACATGAGGGTTTTTTTTTGTGCTCTTGTAGAGCTTGAAATCACCAAGAATACATCTTTTTAGACATATAGTCATGTCACATTTGGGTTGAAGGAAAGGTACCAAACAAAGTAAAAATATGAAAGAATATGCTATTATGTCACCTCTTATTTTTTTCCCTTATTATTCCTATTCCCTATGAAGTAATTTGGAGTCCTTCCTATATAGTAAGATGAATTATTTTACAAGTTAAGGCAATAGAGAAAGGAAAAATAAAAGATATAATATATAGAAACAAAATGTGAGGGCCAGGTTTTGCCTACAGCTCTTATGTACAGAACCATTGTGAATTATTTTGCAATTATATTTTTTAAAATTCTCTTAAGGCTTTCTGTCCATTTTGTTGGTTCCGTAGCATTATCATCTCGTATCATTAATATCAAACATCACATAAGGTCCTGTTATGCATAAAATATATTAGCATTACTGCAATTTGGAGCTCATGATTTGATGCTGATGCCAATACTGGTGATAAATGTTTGGCACTTATAGTGTACTAGGGTCCCGGGCTACATTCTTTGGAGGTGTTACATTACCTCATTTGATTTTCATAGCAGCCTAATTAGGCAGATGCTATTATTAAAATCCATTTTAAGATGACGAAACTGAACCTCAGAAAACTTAAATAACATGACCAAAGTTGTCTACCTAATAAAAAGTAGAACTGGGGAGTTCTGACTCCAGAGCCTGCACTCTTCAGCAATATGATTTGTTAGCTACCTACCAATCATCTCAGAGAGGACAATTTGAAAATTGACAGAGCTAAAGGAAATGTAGATAATATAAACTATGTAGGCTTTTAGGAAGCCAGTGACCAGAACGTAGTGGGGAGCTCTGAGTAGTGAGATGAAGATGATGATGTGTATCACATGGAGTGAGAATCACCACTGGCAGTATTGGGAAGCAGGCTCAGTTTCAATTTGGAATCCTCCAAAGTTATCCTTCTCATATTTTCCCACCAGTTACACTGTTTTGCTTTCTTTCTCTATTTTATTTTTCAGTGAAATGTTCAGTAGAGTTCAAAGGTCTTTGCTGAGTTTTAGTGATAAGATTTAAGATTTGCCTCATGGTAGCACCTTGTTTGTGTATTATTCATATAGTATATACACAAACTGTGAAGATTTAGATTTTGAGAAACTCAGCTAGAATTTTTCAGTTACTCCCTTTTGGAAGACTCATGGAAGACGCATGGAAGCTAATTCAAATTTTTCAAAATGAGAAAAGTAAGGAACTTGATCAAGGAAGTCTTTGAGAATTGATTAGAGCTCAAAGGTGTCAACCTTCAGTTCTCCAAAAATGGGCTGTGAGCTCTAAAACCAAATAGAAACTGTGGGGTGAGATTGCCAGGGATGATTTGGGTTAAACCATGAGAAAGGTTGTTGGCAGTTTTTCTTCCAGTAGAGGCTGTGTGGAATGTGGACAAGGGATCCCACGTAGGTTCTAATCCTGGTTCTATTAATGACCAGCTGAATTATCTTCAGCAAGGTGATTAAGCTCAATTTTCTCATTTGTATCATGGAGTTGATAGAACCTTCCTCATCATAATTACCTGAGGATTTGATGTTTGATATGTATAGAACTTTTAGGACTAAACCATACCTAGCAAATAGTAGATGTTCAGTAAATGGTAGTTTCTACTTTCCCCCACTCCTTATACCTTCCTGGTCGTGAAAATACTATGTTCCCCACAATCTGGATACTGATTGGTGCCTTAAAGAATTCACCAATTTGTAAGAGATCATCAATAAGTTTATAGCTAACCACGACTGGACACATTGTATGCTTCCTGACTGATTGGTTGTGCTGGCTTTTCTTGTGTTATTTCACAATTCAGTCTTCCAATATGCTTGTGGGGTAGGTGCAATTATTCCCTGTTTATGGAGGAGGAAGCTAAATGTATAGCTCTTGCCCAAATCACCAATCACAGCACTTGGCCAATATTTATATCTAAATATTATTAAACTCAAAAACTAGTATTCTTTCCACTCAAATATGTGCTTACATTAAAGTTCATTTTGTTGAAATGATTACTGAGAAATTTAGATTACAAGTCTGCATTTTATTCTTTACCTTATTCTTAATTTTTCCCTTTTAATCTTTTTAGAAATTTGATTTTGTAATATTTGATTTATACAATGAAGGATCATATACATAATACATGAAGGTTATAAAGCAAAATCACACACTTTGAATCCATTTCCAATTTAAGAACTAAGACATTTCTAAGCTTTTGGACCTTCCTGTGTGTTCCAGAACTTTTCTCCTGTTTACTTTTCTCTTATTTTAGTCAGGCCAGGAAGGACAAATACCATATGATTTCACTGCTTTGTGAAATCTAAAAAACAAAACAAATGAATAAACAAACACACAAATCAGAATGAGATCTATAAATACAGAGGACAAACTGATGGTTGCTAGAGGGGAAGAAGAATGGGGAGATGGACCGAATAGGTGAAAGGGAAGGGGGATAGGCTTACGGTTATGGAATGAATAAGCCATTAGAATAAGAGGTACAACATAAGGAATATAGTCAATGGTATTATGATAACATTGTATGTGGCAGATGATAGTTACAATTGTGAGCATAGCATAGCATATAGAGAAGTCGAATCACTATGTTGTATACCTGAAACTAATGTAACGTGCCAACTATTCCCAAATTAAACCTAAAAAAATTTAATTATGTCACGTATGTATCTCCAGGCAATTCTTGTTTTTTATTTTTTTCAAAATGATTTCATACTATGTTTAGTTTTCTGTGTGATGTTTTGACTTGATATTATGTTTCTAGGATCCTTTCATGTGATAGCTTGTAGTCACATTTATTTTAATCATTATATCATATTCCACTGCATTTTTTCAAAATTTATTTATCCATTTTCTTTTAGATAGATATGGAAGTTATTTTTTTTTTTAATTAAAAAAAATTTATCGGGATCCCTGGGTGGCGCAGCGGTTTGGCGCCTGCCTTTGGCCCAGGGAGCGATCCTGGAGACCCGGGATCGAATCCCACGTCGGGCTCCCGGTGCATGGAGCCTGCTTCTCCCTCTGCCTGTGTCTCTGCCTCTCTCTCTCTCTCTGTGATTATCATAAATAAATAAAATTAAAAAATATATATATTAAAAAAATAAAAAAATTTTATCTGTAAAGCACACTTCTGTTATTGATATTCATGGAAATATCTTCTGATGTATGTGGGCAAGAGTTTCCTGACAGTGTATGCTTAAGAGTGGAAATGCAGACAGAGGGTATACACATGTTCATCTACACTAAAATGTGCAAATTTATTTTTGAAGAGGCTGAATCAATTCATACCCTTATCAGCTATGTGTAAGAATACCCTTTGCTTTGTGTTGTCTCTAAGCCGTGTTGGTATCAGACTTACAACTTTTTTCCCAATCTAATGAATGTTAAATACTATTTTATTGTAGTGTCATGTTTATTTCCCTTATTATTAATGAAGTTAGGCTCCTTTCTCAGTTATTGGGCTGTTAGTATTTTCTTTTCCATGAAATTTACCTCTTCATAGTTTTGACCATTTCATTTTGAATTGCCTGACTTAAAAAATTCATTTGAATGAGTTCTTAATATATTTTGGATATTAATGTGTGTAAATATCTTCTCCTAGTGTTTGATTTATTTTTTCACACTATGATGCTTTGTAATGTATCATTATTCTTCATTTTTATGTAGTAGAATTAATCAACCTTTTATTGTACGGTTAGCATTTTTTAGTTTAATGAAGTCCCAATTTATCAATTTTCCCTTATGGTTTATGCTTTTGCTGTCAAGTGTAAGAAATCTTTACCTTGTCCTAGTTCTTGAAGATTTTCTCTTTTTTTCCCTAAAAATTTTATAGTTTTATATTTACACAAGTACAATGGATCACAATTAAGTTTATAATTCATTTTGAATTAAATTTTTTTAATAAGAAGTAAGGTTTAGATTCACATTTTGTGAATAGATGCACTATTATTTGCAGCACCATTTTTTAAAAAGGCTTTGCTTTCTCCACTTCTGTACCTTTGTTAAAAATCAGTAAGCATATTTGTATAAGAGTATCTCTGGTTCTCTGTTTTCTTCCATTGATCTATGATTCTGTCCCTCTACTGACTATGCTGTCTTGATTATTTTAGCTGAAAAATAAACACTAGTATCAGTTAGAATGTAATTTTCAGTATGTAGATTCTGTACATGTTGTTTTTTGAATATACCTAAATATTTTATTTCCTTTGGAACTATTATGAATGGGATTGTGGTTTTAATTTTGGCTTCTGCATGTTTATTGTTAGTATGTGGAAATATGATTGTTTTTTTATGTTGATTTGTTATCTTTTGACCTTTTTGAACTCATTTGTTCTAAGATTCTTTTTGTAGATTTCTTGGGATTATCTGTGTAGATAACCATGTTACATGCAAGGGGAGACAGTTTTATCCTTTCCAATATATATACTTTTTATTTTTTTGCCTTTTGCAGTGACAAGAATTTCCAGTAGTTATATAGAATAAGAGTGGTGAGAGTAGGTGTCAAACATCCTTACTTTGCTGATGTTACAGGGAAAACATTCAGTCTTCCATCATTAAGTATGATGTTAGCAGTAGGGGTTTTTTTTTTGTGGATATTCTTTATCAAGTTGAGGTTAACAGCTCTTCTTAACTTGCTGAGAGTTTCTATTATGAATGGCATTGGATTCTGTCAAAAGCTTTTTCTATGCCAAATGACATGCCTGTATAATTTGATTAGTTTTTTTTTTTTTTTTTTTTTTTTTTTTTTTGTCTTAAGAAGCAAAGGAAAAGAAACAGCCTGCACTAGGTTCTGGACTTTTCAGCTGAACAATAGTAGTGGTTTATTACAGTTTCTGAACCAATTAGAAAGTAAATCTCTATTATAGATAGCCCTGTAAATCCAAAGCTATAGGATTTATAGAGTTTTCGAAAAATATGGGTTTTAGCAGCAGGTATAAAATGATGACAGCAGTAAAACTCTAACGTTGAATTTTTTTAAGTTCCTTAAACATAACATTGGGCATGAATAAGTCTATGTTTTAGTCGTTAAAGAGATGAAAAAGATATTTTGTCCCTAAGTTCTTTCCTATTTCTTTGTTTGTACTATGGAATCACATTTGATAGACTGAGTCAAAAGTAATACAGACTTTTGTTGCCATTAACAATTTATAATTCCAATTCACATTCTTAGATAAGATGCAAAGCAAATGGTTAGCTAAAGTCCCCCCAAACTTGACATAAAATTGACTGTTGTGCTGGAATTGGACAATGTATGCCAAAGCATTGTTTTCCAGATCAACTTCAAGCCATGAAAGAGTTGCACACAAAGGTCTTCATTTACATTTTCTCTGTGTTGTTCATCATTGCTCATTGAGACAATATTCCATGCTTCCTCTTGTGGGCAGGGCTTGGGCTGGGAAGTGAGGAGGATACAAAGGGAAATGGGCAATGGATCTTGGTACTGAGGAGAAAGAAAGACTCATAAACAACTCCGAGGTTGTGGCATAAGTATAGCTACAATATGGGTGAAAAGTGACAAAGAAAAACATCCAAATGCTTCATTTATGTCACAACATAAGCCCATATGTTTGAAATAATTGGTGTGACAGTCAGAACCTTTCAGTTTCCATCTGGATATTTGTTATATTGTCAACGCTGCCCTGTTTTGAAGATACGTTTGCTTTTGTAGCATGATAGGTTCTTTTTAGCTTATTCATTTCCTTTCTTATAAAATGTGTTGCTGCAGCTCCAATAATACACTTTTGATGACATCACAAATGATTCATCCATTAGTCTTATATCACTCAACACACCAGGCCACACTGGCAGAAATCTTTCTTGCATTTATGCTACCTAATTTGAAAACTACTGTCAAATACTTCAAGAAAAAGAAAGAAATCTCAAGAGAATTAGGTGATAATATTATTCAGTGCTACCTATTGAGAAAATTTACTTAATCAAAATAAAAAATGTGACACCTGGTATGTATCACTCTCCCCAGCTGGTGCAGAGGAAGACAGCCAGCTTGGGCTATGAAATACCTTCCATTGTGGAGTCTTCCCTGAGTGGTGATTTGAGCAAGGTGAGGGGAGAAGGAAGCTACCTCAGCTTAGTTCAGCAAGATCTCCTGGCTTCCTGGCAAGTCACTCTGATGTGCAGTGCCTTTGAAGTAAGTCCTTTCATATTTTGCACCCTTTTTCACCAATCTCTTTATTAGCCCCTACAGTTTATCAGAGTGAAAGAAGTCCTCTGATAATTATTTCTTTGAAGGAATCTGAGAGAAGCTAGATATAGAAGGAAGAAAACAAAGACAGGAAGAGAGAAAGACCAAGAACGCTAGAAGGGGAAATGGGTAGTGAGTAAAGCTATTTGGCATTTGAATCTACCTCACCTATATTTTAGTTAAAAAATATACCACTAAAATAATCAGAACTTGGCTTATAAGGGTTTTTCTGTGATATTTTATACTCTTCTTGTCATCAGATTCTTGGGCCTGTTTTATGCTGATAAGAATGCTGTTCCCTCTTTTGCATTTTAGAATGTCAATTTTTAGAGAAATCTAAAGTCTTTTTGAGTATTTTATTTTACTGATTAGAAACCCTTTTAGAAACTCAAACAACACCACTGCCAATACCCTCATATGTAAAATGAAGTTAATAATAGTATCTATTTCATAAAGTTACTATAAGGAGGAAATGAGCTAATGATTGTAAAGTGCTTAGAAATGCCTGGCAAAGTAAATGCTATATAAATGTTTACTAAATAGGACAATACAAATAAATCAAAAATAAAATATAAAAAAGAGAATAATGAAATACTGAATAAAATATACCTTGATAAGTGAGATTGTCACCTGATCTGTGTTGAATGATTTCCAAAATTAGACTGGTAACTCCAGGGAAGTTAATGTTGTTTCTGCCCCCTCTTGCCATAATTGGATGATGCTGAAGTTTCATATTGGTGTTACCTTTTCTAGATGACACAGAAGACAGTAGTTTTAATTATTTCTAAGCTTTTTATGGTGCTAAGGAGGACACTTGTTCTTAGTTACTTAGGTTTTGGCAAGAAGGTTTTTGCATCGTCTTGTGATCTGGCTGAGATGTGACCCAGGGTAGCCAGATGGTGACTGCCTTTAATCCAGGGAAAAGTTTCTCTGGCTTGAAATATGATTATCAGCAACATCACTGGGCCACTCTTTGAGGGAGAAATTCAAAGTTGTTTCCGATTCCATGTTTTCTTTCTGTTTTTGTTGAGTCTTTTACCGTGTATTTCAGAAGCAATGCCAGAATAAAACACTTACTTCTTTGACGATATATTTACGTTAGTCACCACCCTTTCAGCAGAACCTGACCTAGAATGTCCCAATGACAAATTTCTTGCTGTTGCTTTTGCAACAGGCTCAGAATATGAAGGCTAGATATCTACCAGGGTTGGGCTGTTGGTCACACTACTACTAGTCCCTGGTTATTGTAGTTTAGTTTATGGTATTTTAGTTTATGGCTTGTATTCAGGTTTTAGGGATTGGTGCACTAACCATTCATCGTTGTAGATGGGCACTGGCTGAATGCCTGACTTAAGGTTTGCAAAATAATTGCAGTTTCTTGGTTACCAAGCCGACTGATTTTTAAAGTTTCTAGACAAGATGTCTGCAGACTCAATTAGGGCCTCAGTGTTGAAGAAACCGTACTAGGTCTGTGAATTCAAAATACCAAAAGTATGTCCAGTCTGCCTAACAAATACCTGTGGCCATTTATATTCTTTAAACTGTTACCTTAAGAGCTGAGAAAACAGTTGCTATTTATTTTTAATATTGAATGGTTAAGCACCAGTTAAGAGTACCTAGGGACTTAGATTCTCTCCTATATTCCATGGATGTGTTGATTAAATTGTTATTATACCTTTATGGTCTACCTGCTATTTCAAGATCCTGTGGTTGAAAATTGCCATAAAATGAGTTTCTGGATTTCAAACTTGGCTAGATGGTTGATTCCCCACTTATCCCAATATTGTCTTCTATGAACAATTCAAAGAACAACTGGGACAACTACTACAATGTGTTGAGTGATGGCTGTGTGTCTGATAGTGTGCTAAGCACATTAGTAATGTGTTCTCTCATTTCACACTCACATTATCCCCCTGCGCTAGTTATTATTATGTCCATTTTATTAATGAAGAAATCAGTATTCAGGTAATTTTCTTAGTCATATAGATAGTAAAGAGATAGAGATGAGATTTGAATGTAGGCTAATCTGAAGACAAAGCCCATACTTTCAGTCACTATGCAAAATTTGCTTCCTCAGTGGCAAGATTGCTCACTTTCTTTATTGAAGAGTTACCCAAATCAGTTGGGACATAGGATAAGACTAGTGCATCAGTTTGTCTGCTGTGACAAGGAGTACCAGCCAAAATTAAAAGGAACCTAAATTCCATCTATCTAAAACTCTTTTAAAGTATCCACATCAACATATCAACCTTTGCACCTCATGCTTTCTCAAGAACTTGCTAAAATCATTGATTTTCTGTGTATATTAATATGTACATTAATGAAGACAACCTATTCCAATGACATAAAATACACATAGCATTAATTTCTAACAGATATGAGAGCAAATAATCCACACATCAGCTCCTTGGAGTCATATTCCAGAAGTCAAAGGTTGGCCATGCCTTTCTCCCAATTAACCTCAGGAAAGCCCCTCATTTTTCCCATCTTATCTTCTCTAGGAGACCATCTGTCATAAATATGTTTTTATATCCTGACACCTGGGAAGCTCAGCGGTTGAGCAACTATCTGCCTTTGTCTCAGGGTGCGGTCCCGGAGTCCAGGGATGGAGTCCCACATCAGGCTCTTTGCATGGAACCTGCTTCTCCCTCTGCCTCTCTCTCTTTCTATTTCTCTCTCTATATATATATATCATGAATAAATAAATAAAATCTTTTTAAAAATTAAAACAAATATGTCATTATAATGAGCAATATTATGGGCATGAAGAATTAAAGACTGCTGAAAAAGAAGTCTTTTCATTAATATTCATGAATAAGGTAGCAGAAGAGAGTTAAAAATTATTCAGAGTAAGCAGTTTATTAGGAAAAAAAAATCCAAGAAGTATAGAATAATGGTGATGCAGCTTTTAAATGATAATCATCTATGTCTCTGGAAGAGAATAGTAATGGTAGTAACAACTATTTAAAGAGAACTTTTATGCACCTTTTCTTTTTCTACAGGTACATTCTTTCCTTAAATTCATATCATAACCTTTTGAGCTGGATATCATTTTGGTAATTTTTCTGAATGGAGTAGATGGAAATTAAGTGTTTTTGGTATTTTGCCTAATGATACCACAGTCAGAATTTAAATCTAGGTGTGCCTAACTCAGAAGCTTGGGTGCTTTCAACCAAAGGCTCCATAGTCACATTTAACTGAACATATATAGCACGGTGGTAGAGTGATGGTGTTGAAGAGCTCTTGGCTTGATTCAGCTGCTCTGTGAGATCAGTATGACAATAATTTTGAAGACAGAAAACCATGGGCAGAGGAGACAAGCCAAAAGAGTACTGTTGTCCAAATTAAAAAAAAAATTCTTATATTTTATATTATTTTAATTTTTCTCCTTAATCTCTTTCCTTAAAAAAGAGACATGAAGGAAGATTACTATTAACCTGATATGAAATGAAGGCTGAAAATTATTTTGGCTAGACATGAATTTTTCTACAGTGAATCTGCAATAGGACTTCCCTGGACATAAAGAAAATTCAATATACAGGAAGCAGGTAGTGAAAGTGGAATTTAAGATTTAATAATGAAGAGAATTAAACTATATCAAATACTTTAGTATATATTTTCTATTAACAAGGATATTATTCTACATAACCACAATATAAATATCAAATTGAGAAATTAAGATTGGTATTATTATCTAATGCTCAGGTCCCATTCAAGTTTTGTCAAAATTGCTAATTATGTCCTTTATAGAAAAGGTATCCGGTTAATCACACATTACATTTGTTTGTTGTGTCCCTTTAGTCTCCTTTTATCTGGATTAGTTTCTCCTCTTTTTTAAAACTAAATTTTATTTTGTTTGTGTTTTTTCTTTTGGGACCCTGACACTTTTGAAGATTACAGAATACCGCTTTTTTTTGTGAATGCCACTCACTGCAGGATTCTCAGTGTTTCATTATAATCAGATTTGGCAATGTACCTACAGCAAGGATATCACAGAGGTGATACTATGTTCTGTATACCTGTCAGGTAGTGTACAGTTTTGCTCACTTTTATCACTTGATTAAAGATATTCTCTGCCAACTTCTCCATTCTGAAGTTACTTTCTTTAATTAATAAGTATTTTGTGGAGAAGTACTTTGAAACTATGTAAACATCCCACTTGTTAAATTTCAAACAATTTTTTTCATTCATCTATTTATATCTATTATGGACTCATGATTTCCTCTTTTATTTAGTGGATTATATTCTATTATTATCATTATTTATTTTTATGATAAGATATTCCCAGATTTTCTAGGGGCTTTTATGTAAGTTTGACAAGTCCCCATCATTCTATGAGCATATCTTTGCTTTCTGGACAAAATATTACACATTCATCTTCACTTTCCCTATCTCAGCCTTGTTATCAACTACTTTCCAAGGATCCCTGGTTACTTTATTGAAAAATAATATTTAGAAGTCAAGATCTGGGAACTAGGTATACTCATTGCTATTGGGATACCACTGTTCTCAGGCCCTCTCAGTGGACACACACACCCACATACACACACGTGTGTTTCTTACTATGTCTCTATCTAGTTAGCTAGCTATTGAAAACCTGGCCTAATCCTACCTATTTTGATTCAACCTTGTAGGGTTCATTCTAGTTTTCTCACATTCTGTATTTGTAACTGTCTTTTCTTATACTGAAAAACTTGGCTCCCATTATCTTTGATGTATTTGTTTGATCACTTCTCCCATATGTAATAAATTTCCAGTGGCTCTGAAATCCCCTTCCCCCTTCCATCCACATGTCCTTCTCATTCTACCCGGAATCCAACTCCTTGTGCCAGGCTATTCCCCAATGTGCGTGATTTCCCCACCCTTCCTGGGTTCTGGTGCCCATTCCTGGCCAGCTCCCACCCTTCATGACTGTCTTCCTCACATTGCCCTTGCCAGGCAGCCTTCCTGGCAGATGTCCTCCTCACCATGTTCAGTGTCTGATTTACCACACTGGACCTCCTTTCTTTCTGCTTCCCTTCATCTCTCTTGTGTGAACTCTGACATCCTGTATTAGGCTGCCCTCAAGCATGGATGCCCTTCTCACCCTGTTTGTTCCTTACTCCCTAATCTTACCCCTCATTATCCTTCTTGGGCCTTGTCACTCCATGCATTCTACCCCTTTTCCCCAAGTGGATGTTTATCTTGCCTGCCGCATCTAATGCCTTTATGGTTGAATTACTCAGGTTGGTAAAGGAAGGAAATGGAGGGAAAAAGGAGAAGAGGAAGTCAAGGAGAAGAATAATGAATACCTTTGAAAGAATATCATTGTCTTAGTTCAGGCTACTATAACAAATCTCCATAGACTGGGTGGCTTAGACCACAAATACGTATTTCTCGCAGTTCTGAAGGCTGAGAAGTCTAAAATCAAGACCCTTGTGGATCTAATGTTTGGTATAGTACTACTTGCTGGTTTGCAGATAGCCATCTTCTTGCTATAGTCTTACATAGTGGAAAGCATAGAGCTCTAGTTTCTGTATATTCTTGTAAAGTTACTAATCCTATTGAAGGTTCCACCCTCATGACCTAATTACCTCCCAAAGGCACTACTCCAAATACCATGACGTTGGAGATTTAAGCTTTAACATATGAATTTTGAAGAAGCACAAACATTTAGTCCATAGCAATAATTAAGGCTCTGCCCTACTTTCTAATTAAATTTTGCCTTTCTGAAGTGTTTTACTAGAATCAAATAGTAGGGGAATTTTTACTCCATTGTCTTTACTAATTAATATTCCAAAAGATCACAAATAAGCTACGGTTATTATATTCTTAATAGTACTTTTATAATAATATAATAATTATAAACACAAGGGTGGTCTATACAAATGTTTAAATACCATTTTTCACTGCCTTTATTTAAAAAGGAGACCTCAGAGTCTTGCAAAATTTATCTATGAATGAGTGAATGTATTCACTTTAAACAAAATAAACATGAAGTTCTACTCCACTTTCATTATAGACAGTGATTTCATCACTGTTTGAAGACACACTTGTAAGGATGACAAAGGTTGTCTAGGGTTATAATTATAACCAGTCTTGAAATTTTATTGCTTTGCATTCACATATGTATCTCCTTGGCCTTTAGTTTTTATATTTTTTTACATATTTTATGATAACTGGGAAACCAAACATAGAAACACTCATTTAATTTTCTCTAGAAAGAATGTAAAAACATATTCCTAGATATAGAACAGATGCACAGGACATGCATTGAAAATAGTATGAAAACTTGTCATGTCAGCCCTCACAATCACATTTTTTCACCTGCTTGGGGAATTATACATAGCTGCCTTGTTGAACACATTTCTTGACTGTAAAATTGAAGACTGCCAGATCAAAATGCTGCCTTAAGCATGTTATTTCTTAGTTTATATTTTATACTGGAAAGAAAAAAACCCATTAAATTATAAACTAAAGCATAATGGAATGGTGTTAAAGAATGGAACTGATTTTAAGAGATGTTAAGTTGCAGAGAAACTTTGTAGATCAATCAGGATTAATTTATATAGCACTCTGTAATGTCTAGATGGACTGAACTTGGGCAATCTAAGCCAAACTGCAATACTTAGTCACTTAGACCACAGGCCCCTATTATCCTAAGAATATTTCTGAATTTGAGAAAATACCCACTTTAATATGGTGCAGTTTATATTTAATGCTCAGCCCCTTAATTTTTTTTTTTGCTAAAAGATGTAATTTCTTTTTGTCTCTAAAATTCTGCTTTATTACATTAAATGAATCAGTAAAATATTTTATAAAATTCAAAATAAATATGTTCTATATTTATATATGAAGATAATTAACTGAAATTTTTGGATCCTAAAAATGCCCCAAGGACTAAAAATAGGTTTTTTTTGTTTTTGTTTTTTATAAATTTGTGGGACATTCATACTTCCTCAGCTGGTAACTGCAGTCAATAGACTTTGAGGAACTACCATAGGAACCTAGCTACCCTTATACCATTCTTTTTTTTTTTTTTTTAAGATTTTATTTATTTATTCATGGGAGACACAGAGAGAGAAGAAAGAGAGACAGAGAGAGAGAGAGACAGAGAGAGGTAGGCACAGGCAGAGGGAGAAGCAGGCTCCATGTAGGGAGCCGGATGTGGAACTCTGGGTCTCTAGGATCAGGCCCTGGGCTGAAGGCAGTGCTAAACCACTGAGCCACCCGGGCTGCCCCTAAAAATAGTTTTTAAGTAAAGCAATCTATAGCTGGCTTTTATCAAGTGCTCATTCTATGCCAGATATGCTATATATATGCTATCTCATTGAAACATCACCTCCATCCTATGAGGTAGGTGTTTTTATCATCCCTATTTTTCAGATGAAAAAGGTAAGGCCTGGAGATGCTGAGGAGCTTACCTAAGATCACACAGGTGGAAAACGATGGAGTAGGGATTTGAATTTGGTAGTCTGATGCTATGGTCATACTCTTTACCTTCATGCAGTAATACATGAGTGAGGGACCAAAAGAAATGGAATCCATATTTTAAAAATTTTGTTACTTTGCTTATGCTATATTAATTATACTCTATCAGAGTATGATTTTTATAAGTGGCATTTTCCCATATTCATTCTTCTATGGGGTCCTGGAGAGCAATTAAAGAGAATACAGCTGGGATTAGGATTGAGCTATTCAAAGCAATAGGGGAGAATACAAGGGAGAACCCAGCATTGGTGGCTCCTGTTCCAACCCTGGCTCCAGAGATGTGCCTACTCCTCCCACTGGCCAAATCTAGGCAATGCCCACTATAGTTAAGGGTACAGAGTTTGGAGCCAGACACAACTGAATCCTTTTCCAGCTGCATTATTTATTACCAAGACATTTTCTGAGCCTCACTTTTTCCATTTGTGAATAAAAGGAATATGTTACAATAACACCTTGTAGTCTTGTCTGGGAATTAAAATGAACTAATAGTGGTATATAATGTGGTCAGTCTTTCTTATCCCCTCTCAAATTCCTATTCTCATTGCCCTGTTGCTGACCACTGGCTGTCTAAAGTCTTTATTTTCTTAGTATTCTACAGTAAGGTCTTGTTTGCTACAAAATCCATTCTCTTCTTTCCACATTCATATTCATGTTTTGTGTGTGAAGGTTGATCTCATTTTGACTTTGGGAACAAAGCAATTGAATGAGCCTCCTGGGAGTGTTGGCATCTTAAAAGCAAATGTGTTAACTCAGATGGATCTAGCTTGTAGACTGTCAAGCTGTGTGACAATTTGAAAGTGATTTCACACAGGGTGGGAGAGATATGTTTGGTAAGCCTTCTCAAACCAAAACATTTGTATTAACCATGATCTGTTCTTTCAGAGAAAGGGCTAGCCTCCTCCACATATGCCCTCCCTGGCTACTCTCCACCTATGAGTCCTCTTAAAAGCCTGATCATTTTCTGCTCCAACGCTGGAAAAAGAGGGTCTGAAGATTGACTGACCTGGTAGTTTTGAAAGGTTACTGACCTCATAAACCTTAGAGGCACACATGGAGAATTTTATAATTTGTTAGTATGTGCAGGTGATTATAATCGAATGCTTTCCTGGTTGAGATGTATAGATGTAATGAAAAAGAAAGTGGCAGATGGTTACTAAATAAAAAAATAATTTCAAAAAAATATGAGCAGGGCATGGATGCTTTCTGAAAATAGGAAAGGCTAAAGAATCCTTAAGAATAGGATTAATTTAGCTCAAGTCATGGAATTTATACATGGCAGGGTGGTTTATAGTAGTAGCATGGGTGTTGTTACTAGAGAATCTCAGTATTAGTCATAATATGAAATATATGATATTCCCCCTTTTTGATGACTCAGCTCTGAAGTATCACTCATGGATACACATATTTCCAGTGACATTCCAGTGTCAATTCATATTGACCATTGACAACTAACAGAGGAGGCTAAGGGAAAAGAGAATCCATCAGCTTCTTCCCATGTATCATTCTTCAGAAAGAAGAATTTGCAGAGCTGAAACAGAAATCCTCTCTCTCTCTCTTTTTTTTTTCTGATGAGGGCTTGTTTCTTTATATTGTTCTCTGTGGTTCTATAAAAAATAATTTAAAGGATATTTGTCTTAGTTGCTAGACAGCACCACTTTTAAAAATGCACTTCTCTTTAGCACATATTGGCCTATCTTGTAAATTACCACAAACCCCTTCACAATGTAGATTTCCCTGAAGTTTCAGAATTGACTGGGAAAGACCAGCTCCTCCTCCCTGGCTAGGGCTGAAAAGACTGTGACATCAACCACCAGGTGATGCACCTGATTAGGTCCCTGAAAGAGCAATAGATAAAGAGACTTTGAAAACCTAAACCCATTGTGGAGAAAGAAGTGCCCCTATGAACATGACTGTAGTAAAATAGGGAATAAAGGAAAACAAATACTCCACAAAAAGTAGTATGAGATCATGCCCTTTTAAAAAGCATTTTAAACCTGAAACTTTCTGTTAATGGACTGTGAGGTCAACTATCAGGCCATAGCTTCAATAGGAACAATAGGTCAGCATTCAGAAGCAAAAATGAGGGAAGAGTCTAGGTACTAGATAGTGCTAAATGAACTACTTTGAACCTACATAATATTGATTGTCCTAAGGAAATACAGATGATAATTCCTGATAACATTGTAAAGCTGTTTGGAAAGGCTCTGTTGAGGGCATGATCTTTGGGATTTTTTTCTTATTAAAATCTTAGTGAGGGCAGCCCTGGTGGCTCAGCGGTTTAGCACTGCCTTTGGCCCAGGGCCTGAATCCTAGAGACCTGGGATTGAGTCCCGCATCAGGCTCCCTGCATGGAGCCTGCTTCTCCCTCTGCCTGTGTCTCTGCCTTTCTCTCTCTCTTTCTCTCTCTGTGTTTCATGAGTAAATAAGTAAAATATCTTTAAAAAATAAAATAAAAATAATAAAACCTTAGTGAGAGAGCAGTTATTTCACATGTGGTTTCAGATTTTGTTTCTCTTATTTCTGATCTGGTCTCTGCTTTGTATGACCAAGGATTTTACTGTTTAAGATGAGGCATGTTAGTTTGAGGAATTATCTGTCTAATATCCCCATCATTATTCCCTGCTTAGTATTCCTGACCTTCCTCGCTGTGTTCTGTGAATCATTATCTGATTCTGTTTATGTCACTATCATCTACACTTCAGGATTATATTTGTGACCTTGGTCGTATCACTCATTCTCTCTTAGTACCCTCCTTTGATAAAGAAGAATGACAGTTACTTTTAAGTTCTTTAGAGAAAGATGTATATCCTTAGTTACTTGTGAAATATTTATTAGAGTCCTGGGAAATGTAAAACTGAGAAGGTACTTAAATAAAAAAATATGGCTTTTGGAAAAAAATTTTTGTTATTGTCTCATTTTCAAAAACTAGGCAGTTAACTTGAGTGTAACACCATTGTAAACAGTTGCTATATATTTGAACATATTATTATGCTAGATCCTACACACTCTAAATAAATCATGGTTCCTTTCCACTAGGATAGTTGAACATGACATATAAACAAATAAGCTAGATAAAATACAAGTATTGCCTAATCACTCCAAATCGAGGGGAATTAACATGTCTTTGAATAAAACATATAGTCAAATCTCAAGATCCATTCAGTAATTTCAACGAATATTTAAGCAAATCCAACCAATATAAATGGGGTCATATGTTTGGGTGCTAGACTCTTTGCTGACCACTAGGATTATAAGATTAAGCTCTTATTGAGTTTATAGACTAATGGGGAGATAGATATTGTCCTAAAGCAAAAGAGGAGTCATTAAATATCTTAAAGCAGTAACCAGTTTATATAGCCTTGTATTTTGGAAATATTATTCTGAGTTTTCTGAAGAACAATTAAGAAGGAGTGGAGAATCAAAGCAAAACTGAAGACAGGGGACCAGTTTGTAGGCTATAGCAATATGAAATGCTGTTAACACACAAGATCTCTGCTAAGCACTGAAAATTCTAGAATAATGCATACAGCATGTGGCTTTGCCCTCAATGTGATTAACTTATAATTAAAGATATATGACTTAAACCTAAATGAATTCATAATACTAGCCTTGTTTTTCTTAGAAGCATGGAGTATAAAATCTTTGTATTTCATATCCAGAACAGAGATATTACTCAGTAGGTGTTTGAAAGAATGAATATGTTGAAAGATTGTCTAATAAATATATGCCATATAATTTTTAAAAGAGTGAGAATTTCACATAAGGAAGTAATTACTGTGGAGTGTGATAAGTTCAGGTACAGGGACAGACAGCAGAGAAGACAAAGTGATTAACTCCCTTCACATCAGACAGGACATCTGACTGAAATAGATTTTTAGAGGTAAAATTGTTTTTCCGAGGGGCACAAGGTTGAACTATAATTTACAGAGAAAACTATGTGCAAAGGTATGAGAGTTGTGAAAGTATTTGCAATTCTCTACCTTCCTGTGTACTAATCTGTTTGGAGTATAAAAATGAAGGGATTAGGGCTAAAAGAGAAAGGAATTAGGTTGACAGAGACCATTTCTTAAAGAACTTCAAATGCCACCGAAAGTAACTGAGATCATATCTTTTATCCTCTTAAGGAATTTGGGCCAAGGACAGAATCAATCCACTGTGCTATTAGTTTACCCCAGCAACAATATGGAGGATGCATTGGCGGGCCTGAGGCTAAATCAAGAAGCTCAGTTAAATAGTGGGAAACTTCCACTGAAGTCAAGTTAAGGTAATGGTGTCTTCTTTCTCCTTCCAAAATTCACTTGAAACAGTAGACCCCCAAACAGCTTAGATTTTATATCGTTGACAAACTAGAAGGTCTATAACTCTGAACCACCATCTAGGAGGGAGATTGAATACTATTATTAGAAGACACCAAGAAAGGATCCCCACTGAATATTTCAGACACCACAGCAGAGCACTGACAATAAAGTGGAACTCTCTGAAGTAATGTTATAAACCATTACTTTGTGTAGAAACCTAAGTTCTGAGGTCAGGGAAGAGGGAAAGACAGCTTGAGATGTAATGTAAGTTTATTACCTGAAGGTAGACAGCTCTCAAGAAAAAAAAAATGGATTCGATTCTGGACTCTGGTGCTCGTTTCACCTCCTCCAGGGCAGAATGAATAAATGTCCAAGAGAATCTGGGTTATGCTAATGGAATTCTCTCCACATGCAAAGGAACATGAGTGGTGGGTAAGATGGTTCTTCTGACGAATATGGATGAAAAAGGATTCCCGTTGTACCACAGAATCGTGAAAATTTATATTCCAAGGAAAAAAGAATTGCCCAACAATTGATTTATAACTTCTATAATACAAAATTCACCCTTTTAAAGTGTACAATTCAAGGGTTTTAGTATATTCACAAGCATGTGATTATTAAAATTAGCTAATTTCAGGAAGTCTTTATCAGCTGAAAAATTACTTATTTATTTTAGAAAGAAAGAGAGAGAGAGAGAGCATACAAGCAGGTTGAGGAGAGGGATAAACAGACTCTGCGCTGAGCACTGAGCCTGACACAGGGCTTGATCGTAAGACCCTGAGATCATGACCTGAGAGGAAACCAAGAGTGGAAGAGTAATGGACTGAGCCACCCAACTGCCCTGGTTTTTATCAACTTAAAAACAAATGCTGTACACATTTGCAGTTACTTTCCATTCTCCTTTCCTCTAACTTCTATCTACTACTAGTCAACTTTCTATCTCTATGGATTATTCATTCTGGGTATTTTATAAAAATTGAACCATATGATAAGTGGCTTGTTGTGTCTGGCTTCTTTCATTTAACATATTTTCAAGGTTTATCCATGCATGTATCAGAAATCTATTCCTTTAAGTGGCTGAATATTTTTTATAGGATATACCACATATTTTTGTTTCTTTGTTTAGTCATTCATCAGTTGATGGACATTTGGGTTATTTCCACTCTGGCTGTTATGAAACATGCTGCCATGAACACTCATTTACAATCTTATGTATGAACATATTTTTTTACTTCTATTCATTATATACTTAATAATAGAAATGCTGGGTTATATGGTAACTCTATTTAATTTTTGAGTAACTACAAACTGCTTTCAAAGTGGCTGTACTGTTTTACATTCCTACTGGCAATGATGAAGATTCCAACTTCTCCACCTCTATTTACCCAGTATTTATTTTAAAATGTTTACAGTGTATATAGGCTGAAGGAAAATTTGATGGTAAGAAAATTTAAGAGACTAAGACTTTAGTGCTTTGCAAAGATGGTTCTTTCTCTGAGAGAAGAAGGGGAGCTATAAGGCTGAGAATGCATGTGAATAGATTTCTATGAAGAGAAATGAGAAGCTGAGGATGTATTTTTCTTTGGAAACCTCTAGGCTGTGAATGAATGAACCATGGTTCTCTACCATAAAATAAATTGATTCTTGAGGAGAAAGGTGAAGATTTGGAATAGCTGCTTGGAGAATTGGAAATTAGTACCAACATATATAAAACTAACAAGTGGTGCTGGAGAGCCAAACAATATTTAAGTCACTAGGAATTATGGTTATGCCTACCATCCCTGGAATCGCTACCAGGAAATCCTCCTTTCTGAACAGAATAGTGTCACTTAGTGATCTGGGTAGATGAGTGGTGAAGATGGGTATTTATTAGGATCATAATTGAGAAGTTTAGAGTTGTTTTTGAATGAAAGGACCCTGTTGAAATTGTGTGTTAGAAAGAAAAGTAGCCCTAGTGACTGATTGGAGAGGGAAGGAGATGAAGTTGGGAAAATAAAGTATTCAAGACAATAAAATAGTATCCATGAAATTGAAGAAAAGTTTTAGTGAGAAAGGGGGATTTTTGAAAATTTACAAACAAAAGAAAGTTGAGATATAATTTTCTAGTCAAGCAAATATTGCCTTGTCTAGTCCCTCAAGGTTTGTTGTAAGTGCATTTAGTCTTTATTTAAATAATTGTATTATCTATAAAGACAAAGTATAAACATATTTAGCATGGGGAATAGTATACTGGAAGTTGGATAAGAGGACAAATGGCCTCTCTGCCTTTAAAGGTAGGGAGAATTTCTTAAGGAAATGTGGTTTCAGGAGATTTTGAAGGATGGCAAGGGAAGAACTTTTGAAAAGTTAAGGTAAAGAAGGCATTCCAATTATTGTGCAGGAGGAACTGCCTGAGAGTAGATGAAGAGAGTAGATGTTAATTCTTAACATCTAGGGTGTCTTTCCAAGGAAAATGAAATCCAGATGAGTCTTAACTAGTTATTCAGTGTATGCCGAATCTCCCCTTGTGTAAAAAGGTCTTCCATGTCACCTCCCCAAGTAAAGTCTGTGTGGTTGTCAGCCCTTGAATGACATCTTCATACAACTAATCAGTTTTATTTCACTCTGCTTCTTCCTGCTCAGCTTTCTCAGCTACACCTGCTGCTTTTAGCCACTTGCATTCCCAGGAGAGCTGCAGAGTGAGATGGGGCAGGAAGCAGAGAAAGCATAGCAATGCAAAGGAAAATATAAAGGAATGGAAGATGACCATATAAAATAAAAAGCGTTCAAGTGGGGGATGAGGGATTTGGAAAGAAATGGAGTTTGTGAAAGGAATAAAAATGACATTATAAGAAGAGAAAAGGTTAGGGAAACATGAATACAAAGGATGATAATGCTGGAGAGTTTCTTAATCATTGTGAGATTGCTTCTTTTGCTGGATTGTTATGAGGAGTAGTAAATATGGGGCCTTTATTAGATCATCAGTTCTTATCACATTTTTTTTTCAGTATGAACACGTGGGAATGAATGGTGGTTATATGCAAGATACACTCTCCTGGATATACCCAGGTTTATGAGCAATTTACATCACACTAATTTAATTTAATTTAATTCCTTTCTCTTTCAGTTAAGAATGTATATTATAAGCAAATAGGTAAGAGTGATCTTGTTACAGAAATAACTAATTTATCTTAAAAATTAAAAACTCTTCAAACATTTAATTGTTATTATTATAAATTACTTTTTAGAATTATCACAACCAATTAGAGTACCTCAATTGAGGACAACTGTGAGTTATTTATGAAGTTTTATATGCCAGTTTGCTGCAAAATAGAGAATAGTAGCTGGGGTAGTGCAATCAATTCAGCATATAAGTTTTGAGTGTCTCTAATGTGCTAGACATATTGATCTTGATCACTTATCATAAGCCCTCCAAGGGCAATATCCTTCTTGATCCTGCTTTTTCCATCCTTCTTCCTCCTCCTCCCCCTAATATGTGAGTTTCTATTACTTTAGGATATACAGTATGTGTTCTGCAAATAATGCATAAATTATGGGTGCTTTAGTGCTTTATAATGCAAATGATATGGAGACTCCCTCTATGTACCATTTTAAACTAAGGGGAAGAAAACATATGCACTTAAAATTGTGGTGTTGCAATTTCTTCATACATGAGTGTTAGCAGTTTTTTCCTAGTTCCACACTTGAATCATTCAAATCCTGTGACATTTAAAAGAGTTGTCTTTTCCAGGGAAGTTCCAAGTTTTGGGAGACACAAAATTAGGAATATCTTAATACTCATGGAAAAAAACAAAAAAAAATAGACAAACAACAGATAAATAAGAGGCCAATTCAATCTAGAAGATGAAGTAAAAGGGCGCCTGGGTGACTCAGTGGTTGAGCATCAGCCTTTGGCTCAGGGCATGATTCCAGAATACTGCAGGGCATGATTCCAGCTCCTGCAGGGCTCCCTGCAAGAGCCTACTTCTCCCTCTGCCTATGTCTCTGCCTCTCTCTCTGTGTCTCTCATGAATAAATAAATAAAAATTTTTAAAAAGAAGATGAAGTAAAAAAAATGCAACAGATGATGTGTTTTTGAAGTAGTGTTTAGGAGTCTGGAGCTGAGGGCCAAGAAAGAATTCTTGAGAGGTCTTAGGTACAAAAAGGTGGTTTTATTAAAACATGGGACAGGATCTATGGGCAGAAAGAGCTGTTGCCCTGGGATTGTGAGGAGCAACTGATTATATACTTTGAGGTTAGGGGACAGTAAATTAAGGAAGTCCCAAAAGGATTTTTATACGCTAAAAAAGACTCACAGGATATCAGAGGCCTTGCTGTTGTGAAACCTAGGTTATTTTTTTCCCCTAGCAAGGCATTAACATTAAGACAATTGGGAGCTTCTTGGAGGAACATTATACTCTGCCTGCCTCAAGTATTTGTCAGTGGGCTGCAGAGTATAAGGACATTTAATTTTACCTACATTTCCTTCTACCTTTGTTTCTCACAACATGGGTACTGGGTGAATAGGACAAGGTTTAGCATGTGAATTGTTCTACAGCCAGTTGAAGATAATGAGAAAGAATTGAGAAATGGCAAAAGAGCTTTTTAAGAAGCTTTAGTGTGGGTTATATTGGATAGCAGATACAAATGGAGAGATGAGGGATCCCTGGGTGGCGCAGCGGTTTGGCGCCTGCCTTTGGCCCAGGGCGTGATCCTGGAGACCCAGGATCGAATCCCACATTGGCCTCCCGGTGCGTGGAGCCTGCTTCTCCCTCTGCCTATGTCTCTGCGCCTCTCTCTCTCTCTCTCTCTCTCTCTCTCTCTCTCTCTGTGACTATCATAAATAAATAAAAAAAATTAAAAAAAAAGAGCATGCAAACTATATTGTATGTTCTCTTAAAAAAAAACAAAACAAAACAAAAAAACAAAACAAATGGAGAGATGAAAATATAAATTGTAATTATATTGTAAATGTTTTAATTGTTAGACTGCCCTTTGAACGTATTTCATATAGAGACTGAGTCACATGGGATCCTGGCTTGTGGACTACATTATTATTGAAGACATCAAGCAATTAGTTTTAATGGAGGGAACAATGTGCTCTGGGGACCCAGAGCAAAATTCAAATGAGGTATTGACATTTAAACAGGTTTTTGGGGCGGCCTGGAAGGCTCAGCGGTTTAGCACCACCTTCAGCCCAGGGCCTGATCCTGGAGACCAGGGATCAACTCCCAAGTTGGGCTCCCTGCGTGGAGCCTGCTTCTCCCTCTGCCTGTGTCTCTGCCACTCTCTTTTGCTCTCTCTCTCTCTCTGTGTCTCTTATTAATAAATAAATAAAATCTTAAAAAACAAAACAAAACAGGTTTTTGAAGGCTATAGAAGTCTTTAGAGTTGTGTAATGTTTAAGCCACATAAATATCTAAAAGTTTTTTATTGTTCTGTATTTTCTTTTCTTTTTTTTAAAATTCATTTATTAATGAGAGAGAGAGAGAGAGAGAGAGAGAGAGAGAGGCAGAGACACAGGCAGAGGAAGAAGCAGGCTCCACGCAGGGAGCCCAACTTGGGAGTTGATCCCAGATCTCCAGGATCAGGCCCTGAGCTGAAGACAGATGCTCAACTGCTGAGCCACCCAGGTTGCCCAATGTATTTTCTTTTCTTAAAGTAATTTGATTTTAAAAATATTCTTTACAAACATTTATTGGAAAGGATATATGTACCCCCACCCCCTGCCAGTGTTTATTACAGCATTATATTCAATAGCCAAGATATGGAAGTAACCCAAGTGTCCATTGATAGATGTGAATGGATAAAAGGATGTGAAATATATATATATATATATATATATATATATATTATATATTATGTGTTATATATTATGTGCACACACATACAAACTTACAGAGTGATAGGACGCCTGCGTGGCTCAGCGGTTAAGCTCTGTTTTTGGCTCAGGGCATGATCCTGGAGTTCATGGATCAAGTCCCGCATTGGGCTCCCTAAGGGGATCCTGCTTCTCCCTCTGCCTCTCTCTCTGTGTCTCATGAATAGATAAATAAAAATCTTTTAAAAAATTATGGAGCTGTAAAAAAATAATGAAATTTTGTCATTCACAACAATATGGATGGGCCTAGCGAGTATTTTATTACATGAAATAAGGAGAAAGACAAATAACATATGATTTTATTTATATGTGGAATCTAAAAAACAAAACAAAAAGCAGAAACAGACCCATAAATGCAGAGAACAAACATGATTGACAGAAGGGAGAATGGTCAAAATGGGTAAAGGGAAGTGGGAGATAACAGTTTTCCAGTTATGGAATGAATAAGTCATAGAAATAAAAGGTATAGCAGAGGAAATATAGCCGATGGTATCATAATAGTGATGGTAGCTACATTTCTGGTGAGCATACCATACATATAGACTTTGAATCACTCTATTGCAAACCTGAAACTAATGTAGCATCACATGTCAACTACACTTTAATGAAAAAGTGTTCTTTACAAGAACATCAAGTCCTTAGAGGAATTGACAAGACATTACATAATAAAGATAAATGTCTGAGAAAATACCAAGTTGTTGTTTGAAAGTATAAAATCTACATATTGAAATGGAGATTTTGGAGTACAGTGTAATAGGAAATGAAGTAAAAAAATTGTTATCACCTTTGTTAATAATGAATGCTTAGTAAATACCATATGACTACATTCATCATTATAGTCAAGGTAAACAGAAGAGGACTGAGAATAGAATCCTAGTGAATGCTGACACCTAAAGGCTAGGGAGAAAATAGAAGCCTAAAATATGAATGGTTAAGAGTAGTAGAGACTCAACAGAAATCAGTGTCTCAAAGCAGGGGAGAAATGTTCCAAGAAGATGGGTGTGCGCAACGGAACAAAATTTCAGTTGTTTGAGGCCTGAGAGGAGATGGTAGGAGCTGATGTGTAGGCATCACTGTTAGCATTTTGGGAGAGCATTTTCAGTAGTATATTGGAAATGGAAACTATATTAGAAGAGGCTTCAGGTAATGTATGAGGAAGTAGAAGCAGCAGAGAACCTCCTGTTTTTGAGGAGAATGGCCCTCCACTGGTAACAAATGGGAGACTGAGTCATGGTTTCAATAAGAGCTGAGAACCTTCTATAGATGAAGAAGGAGAAACAACAAAGACAACAGGCTCCATCTTTGGGAGATAAAACATGCCTGATGCAGGCAATGGGAAGGAATGGCTCCATAGCCAGATAAAAGAGAAGAGTTGCACTTGGCAAGGAGAGACACCATAGTGGAGCAGAACTGAATGGAGGGCTTAAATGTTGATCTGACTCTACATTGAGGATTTGTTTACTGTTTTGTACCATATCTTCCTATTTCTGCAGGAGCAAATAAGCTAACCTGAAAAGAGGACCACTGTGATAATTCCAGCGTGGCCAGGGATGGTGAGATTTTTCCCGGTG
Source organism: Nyctereutes procyonoides (assembly GCF_905146905.1). Classification (NCBI taxonomy): domain Eukaryota; kingdom Metazoa; phylum Chordata; class Mammalia; order Carnivora; family Canidae; genus Nyctereutes; species Nyctereutes procyonoides. The sequence goes on along the minus strand of NW_026575121.1, from coordinate 28,809,281 downwards.
TTTGGTCAGAATCAATGTTTTAGGACTTCTTCATAGTAGTAGTGTGACTTTTCTGAATATAGGAAGTTTTCAGAGCAATGGAACAATAGGACCTTGTGTATCAGGTCAGATTTATTTAAATCTAGGTTTAGCATGGACCAGACAGGGCATAGTGTGAAACACAGCTATGCAGGGACTTAGCTTCCAAACTCTCATTTTCTCTCAGAGCAAACCTTCCTCAGTGGATTTTGTAATTATAATACCAATTACACCCAATAAGAAGTTTAGCCATTCAACTATCCCGTAATGCTCCTGGGGTATGCAGTTGCTCAGGAGTACAGAATCCTGTCAAAGTACGTTCACACTGCAGTCAGAGTTAACTGCACACGATTTATGTTGGACCCTGTTTCAGCTTGTTACACTTAATTTTTTTAAGAGATAATTTTTTCCTTACTTAATTGAAATCTACTCTTTAGGCAAGGAAAAAAAGACCCACTAAATTTCAGAGCAGATGCTCCATTAGGTCTGGCTTCATGAATTGGAAACCAAAAATAATCACATAGTATTATATGAATGCCTTGCCAAGAAGTAGACTGTCTTCTCACACTTACCTGTTAATGTCTAGGGCCTCAAAAATGATATATATATATATATTTTTTTTCTCTGTAGTGTTTATTTTCTTATTTATGAGATTGTAAACATTTCCGAGGTCATGGTGGTGAAGGAGTCTTAATTAATTAGCTAACTCTATAGAGGGATTTCTTTACATATGACATTTCTCAAAATATTTCATGTTATGTAATCGGACTCTAAAAAACTCCAAGGAGATAGGAAGGATACCCCTCTCATTTTACAGAGGAAGAAATTGAGGTTCACAGACTAAGCAACAAGCCAATCATAGGAAGATGTTAAGCTAGAAAGAGAAGGCAGGTCCTTACAATACTTAGAACCATCTTATTGAATCCCTTACATCACGAAGAAATTAATTACCTAAGAGCCAGGGCATCATGGTCCTAGGAACAAAGACTTTTAATGAGATTTGAAGCCCTGTGCCAAATGTGTCACTGTGTTACCATTAAGAGTTGCCATTTCTTGGGGTGCTTGGGTGGCTCAGTCAGTTAAGCACCTGACTCTTAATTCTGGCTCAGGTCATGATCTCAGGGTCATGGGATAGAGCCTTGTGTCAGGAGCATTGAATTTGCTTGAAATTCTCTCAGTCCCTCTCCTTTTGCCTCTCATCCTGCTTGTACACACACTCTCTATCTAAATAAATAAATGCGTCTTAAAAAAAATGGTTACCATTTTTTGAGCAACTACTGTGTGCCTGACACTTAATCAATCATACATATTGCTGCAAAGATGGTAGTATTATCCACATTTTAATAAATACAAAGTTGTCACTTAAAAATGATTAATTGGCTCGTGATAGGCCAGATAATATGTGATGGAGTCAGTATTTGAACCCTAATCTGCTTGGTTTACTCTGTACTGCTGCATTGGAGTTCACAGCTTACATGCCATGTGACCATTTCAGTTTAGTCTCCTTCTCTTTGAAAATGGATAGATTGTATATACCTTGAAGAGTATTTTGACAATCACATCAGAACATAAGGAAAACACCTAATACAATACCTTTGGCTGTTTCAACAGTAGTGATGGGTGCTATTTGTCACTCTAAGTTAGTTGGTTACTATTGGAGCTGGAGCTGTGCTCTACATTTTTTGATTTCCATCTCCCTCTTATAAGCCATGTGATGCTGACGGAAGGGTCTTGTGTGGCAGATGAAGAAACACAAGGGGAAAGTTGGGACAGTCAGCAGTGACAGTCTGAAATATAACGTGGGCAAGTGACTAATCAAGAAGGGACCCTCAGGGAGGCTTCAGTCATGTGTGCAGAGGAATGACTGTGAAGCAAAAATAGTCCCAGTGGGAAGAGGGATATTGATGGATATGAAAGCAAGAAGAGACATCTTTTGGCTTAATTTACCATTGATTTGACTTGAGGTAAACTAGGAGAAAATATCCATTTAAAATGGATTTCAAATTATGAAATTAAAGAAGCTGCAAATTGCAGGTATAGAAATTACAGATGATCTGACCACATCCAACTACAGAAAGGTTCAAATAAATACAATTAAAACATAATTAAAGTTTAAGATGGATACAGAGGTTGTAAGAAAGGACCAGACTATTTTGAATGAGTTTGCCCATCTATTTACTTGTTCATTAAATACTGCTCAACTCTGGCCATTTGGGAGGTACTATGATAGCAGTTAGTGATACAAAGGTGAAGAAAGAATGGCCCTTTCCTCAAGGAGTTCAGATTCTGGTAGGGAAATATATATAAGCAAAACTGTAATATGACATAATAAGCCCAGTTAAAGAGCTTTGTATACAGTATTATTAGAGAACAGAATGGGAACACTAAATGTAGTCTTGAGGAGAATATTAGGAACTACTTAACTAATCAGTTAAGATGATCATTTTTTGCAGAGGATCAATAGTAGTTATTCTGAAGGAAAAGTGAAGATTGTTCCAGAAAGAAGAAATAAGTACAAAGACACAGAAACATCCTGTGCTCAAGAGTATGCAATGTGTTATGGCTGGAGTGTTGGGTTCCTGAGATAAGTGGTGGAAGATAACACAGAACAATGTGTTAAGAAGCTTGGAATTATGTGTGTGGGTGATAGGCTTTAGGGGGCAGTGTGGCAGAAGCAAGTGGATTCAGAGGGCACTGTCTTTGTCCAGGTGAGAGATGAAAGCCTGAAATAAGGTAGCAGAATGGAGAAGGGGGTCAGAATATGCCATCTTCAGATTTTTTGATAAGTTTTCATATAACTTGTAATTTGAAAGTAGCGGTCGGCAACCCAGGCCCTCACCTCTCTCTGGTCGAGTTTCTGACTCCAAAAATAGGAGGAAAGGTTAAGTAGGAAACTGAAGGAGAAATGTTTAGACATGGGTGGATATTTCTGTTAGGGAAAATGCAGACTAAGCCTGGGCCAGGCCCAATGGGTTGGTGGGAAGATGGACAATAATTGCAGTACTGTGGCCTCACTGCAGAGCAGACCTACTGCTCTGAGGTAGCACTCCTAAAAACTGTTGAGAAAATTAGCTCAGCTCAAAGGTTCTGAAGCCCATAAATGGAAGACCTACATTAGAGGCAGCAACTGCAAGAGCTGCTTGGTTAGAGGGAGTTAGGTAGAGAGAAGCATCAGAACTGGGAACAGCTAATCCTTTTTATATAAGAATTATAATGTATGTTTAAATACAAATTTTATAAATTTATTATTTTGTTTCATAACATTTAGAAATTTTTATATTTGCAATAAAATATACTTATTTGTTGATTGTTAAAAAACTGTTCAAAATTCAAAATATAAATTATTCAAAATTCATAATACCAAATAAATCATTTTAAAAGATGTTTTAAGACACTGATGTTATTTTAGATAACTTAGTGTGTTAAATAAAGGAGATACCTTAGTGATTATTTTGCTTTGGTATTATAATGGCTAAATGAAATGGTTTTCCTATTTGATTCTGGAATCCTTGTACTTTATCATGGAGAATTAGAGATATTCCAGTAAAGTAGGGTAGATTCAACTCCCAAAAAGAGTGAACAAAAGAAATTTAAAGACTACAAATGGAGGATTCTTAGCCACATTTTAGAATGGGTTATTAAGCAGAAAAATTGCCAATTGAGGAAAGGAAGCAATAATCCACTCAGAGCCTGAGAGTTCACTGAGAAAATCCAAACAAAAATAATTTCATTTCCCTTATGAATGATACTGTGAGACTCTATAGACCGAGAGAATTCTGTATATATAGTTATTTTTATTTTAGCAAGATGACATTTGAAAAATGTTTATATAACTAAAAAGGGAATGATTGTACCATTAGATCATATTTAAATATGTTTGATCTGTCACTTTGGAGCAAAAGTCTGTAAACTTTTTCCAGGAAATGCCAGAGAGCAAATATTTTAGGCTTTGTGGCTCATGGTCATTGTTGCAACTACTCAACTCTGCCATTGTAGTATGAAAGCAACCACAGATATATATACATAAATGGATGCGTGACAGGAGTTTCAATACAACTTTCTTTACAAAAACAGAAGGAAGTTGAATTCAACCCATAGGCTTTAGTTTGTTGATCCTTGGATTATGATGTTAAATAATGAGTTGAGATGAATCTGGACTGAAGCATATAGTGGCATGCTGTAGGATCCTACCTGCAACTATGTTTTGTTCAAAAATGTTATCAATAATGTCAGTGAGGTAGAATGCAACTTAAATCATATTTATGAATAATAAAAACTGGTGATAAGTAGCTGACGTTAAAAGATAGGATTCAAAATGGTTATTTGATGAATGACTAATGAGCAAATTAAGAAAGATGAGATTTAGTAGGGCTACATATCAAGTTGTGTACTAATGTTAAAAAGGAATTCTAAAAATGCAGAGGCAGACTTTGCTTGATAGTTATTTGTGTGAAAAAAAATCTCTGTGCAATAGACCAAAAATTATTTAATTTATTTGTGTGTGTGTGAGAGCAAGAGAGCATGTGGGATGGGGAAGGGCAGAGGAAGAGAGAGAAACTCAAGCAGACCGAGCCTGACATGGGACTCAATCCCCTGACCATGGGATCACGACTTGAGCTGAAACCATGAGTCAGATGCTTAACCAACTGCACCGCCCAGTGCCCCCCAAACAAAATGTGTGCAATTAGCCAGTGATGTAAGGTGGTTACCAAAAAGTTAGAGGATGCTTTAGGCTGCATTAACTGAGTGTCCATGACAAGAGAAGTTATGATCCCACTGGGTTTGGTGTGAACTGGAAGCCCCTGGAGAGGGCTGTGTTCAGTCTTAGGTATCATGTCTTATTAAATATTTTGCCAAGGATAGTTACCTATGGAGAAAGATAAAAATATAACTTGGAGAAAGATAAAAATATCTAAGGCATTTATTTTTTGAACTGTTGTAAATATTTTATGAAGGTGTATTCAGTTGAAAACCAGTCATTTTTGTGAATAATTTCTGTTTTTTTAGGGAGTATAGGATTGAGGGCATTACTTTGTTCTGGGAGAAAACATTTTGGTAACAATCTTTAGTCAAATATGACCTGATTGTGATTTAGAAACTTCTGAATTAGTAGACTGACTCAAATGGAGGCATTTTAGACAGATTTTAAGAATATAGTTTAAGAATGTGTTCTTGGCGGGATCCCTGGGTGGTGCAGCAGTTTGGCGCCTGCCTTTGGCCCAGGGCGTGATCCTGGAGACCCGGGATCGAAACCCACATCGGGCTCCGGGTGCATGGAGCCTGCTTCTCCCTCTGCCTGTGTCTCTGCCTCTCTCCTCTCTCTCTCTCTCTCTGTGACTATCATAAATAAAAATTAAAAAAAAAAAAGAAAAACCAGTATTGAACTTTAAAAAAAAAAAAAAGAATGTGTTCTTGGCTATATTAGATGAACTCTGCCATTAAAGAAGTGGATGATTTTCTCACAGCCCCAAGCCCAAACCTGAAGTTTAACTCTCCTCCTATGCTTGAAAACTTTTCTTTCCTTTGGGAGATCTGTACATGTATGCATGTATGTCTTCTGATCTAAGATTTTGTTTATTGAAGGTTGGGAGAAGAGCCTAGAGTAGGAAGGCTATACTAGTTTGGAAGATAGATTTTGATTTGAACTTGACCTGGCTTAATTAAACACTACAAGGCTTGCCTCCATGTGTGCTCCTCATGGTATATTATCTGACAATGCATAACTCTGGACTACTGTGTTATTCTTGTCCAGGTTATGTAGGCATATAAGGACTCTATATGCATATAACATCCATAAAGGGAGGAAGAAGTTCCCCTGGAATCAATGGATGTTTCCTCTATAAACCATTTCAATTCTCTATTTTTGTGGGGCTGAAGGAAGTTGGGCTGCAACTCTTCTGGGTGATTCCTAATTCATTAGTAAAGTTTGAACTGAGCCTGTGTATCCTTTGTAGGAAGTAGCCAGGGACTCAAGTTGGGGTTGGCCTTGGGAGCACCAGGACCATCCAATTCTATTTGCAGTTGTTATTTCTGTGTTGCTGTTGTTCCCAGGCCTTCCGTAATATTTTGCTAAAATCATAATCTCTCAGCAGGACTTTGGGACTTAAAAAAGGTAACTATGGAAAGTGGAAGAAATCTGGGGAGGTTAGTTATGAGTTAACAAGAATTAAATTGCAGGAAGGTAAGAAGCAGTCTGAAGTAAGTTGTCAGAGATGACATACATTAATGAGGATAGATTTGTAGAATGTGAGGTACTTCCCCCAAATTCCCAGAAATATGCCAACATACCAGGACATGATTCTCATAAAAAACCTGTCTTAAAGCACTGAAACTGAATCTTTTGTTTTTTGATACTAAAAGGAAAGTAGACATTTGCATGTGGCAGAATAGATTTGATATTTCCCTTTCTCCACTTGGAAACTACTCAAAGAACACAAGGAGAATGAGAAGTCTGTTTTTAATAAAACCAGAAAATATCTGGAACAATGACCCACATTACAGGAGGAAGGACTATTTAAAACAATGAAGAAAGAGGGGAGAGAATACTAGTGATTAGAGTTAGGGGCCAGGAAATTACACTTTTCCAAGGTAAGAGGCATTCACCTGTTTGCAAAATGGGTAGAAGATAAAGAACCTGTGGAGGGGAGACTTAGGCATGAAGTGGTTCCTCTCTAGAGGAGGCAGGGCTGAGTAGAGATTCACACAGATAAACCATATTGGCTAAGGTGGTCTAGTCATGGGGCGGACATCTTTGTGGAGGAAGAAGAATCTTTCCATGGTGAATATTTCTAGTGTTGTCTGCCTATCTCAATAGGACAGGAAAAGTACGTGCTAAAGAATATAACCTTAAAAATAAAAGAGAACATGACCGTACTGCCAATGTGAATATAAAATGGCACAACCAATTTGGAAAAAGCTTTTCAATTTCTAAAGTAGTTAAATATATACCACCATGTTGATCCTGTCATTCTACGTCCACACATTTGCCTAAAACAACTGAAATCCTAAGTGCAAATAAAGACTTGGACAGCTTGTTTTGTCCCAACGCCAAACTGAAAACAACCAAAATGTCTGTTAAGATGTGAATGGATAAACAATTGTGGTATATTCTTAAAATGGAATACTACTCAGCAATAAATAAAAATGATACATCCACTAACATGGATAGATCTCATGTTGGCACAGAGTATGGAATGTGCAGGGATAGGAAGAAAGGATTACAAGCAACAAGAGGAAACTTTTGTGGGATGTTGAATATAATCATTTTCTTGATTTTTAGGATGGTTTCATGAATATATACATACATTTGAAAGCTTATCAAATCGTATACTTCAAACATGCATACTCTTTGTGAATTATATCTCAATAAAACTATTACAAATGATATACAAAAAGTATTATAATGCCTGAAAACTGTAAAATGTGGTGACTGGTTATAATTCAAATGAAAGCAAGTAGTCTAATTTCCTGCAATGTTTTAGTATAACTAACATTCATTAGAATCCCTGTAATAATGAAACTTAAATCAGATTTAAGTGCTGTCTTTCACAAATAATCTCATCTTTCAGTTGGACCCCTGGTATGAGACCTATTGCAATTTCAGTTTTATTGCTTATTTGGCTGAGGGGAATAAACAGGCCTAAGATGAAAGAGATTTGTTTCATTTTAGTTTGGTTTGGTTTTGAGTTTGGTTTTTAGTTCCCATGCCCAGCCCTGAGCCCTTCAGTGTCTAGAACAATAGGGCCATGATGATAGTGGATGTTTAATAAATATCTTGACTTAATGTATAATTGAAAGGCCTGAATATTGTTCTCTCAGTTGCTTATTAAAAGATCTCCTGGTGGAGAAAACCCTTGCGGGGGTATAGAATACTTTAAAAATATCAGGTAGAAGACATTCAGAGTCGAAGAATATCTAAGTATTTTTAGACTTCTAAATAATTATTTCTTCCAAATAAACAACTTTCCAGGTGTGAGGACAATATTTTTTTCTCTTCAGTGTTTGATAAAGAGAACATAAGCTTTCATCAATTTAACCCTAGCAAAATGAGTGGTAAGCAATACAGGTTGTTGCTAACAAGATACGATGATTCTTTATTTTCTGCAACTGTGATTTAATAATACTAGCACTTTCCTTATAGGGTTTTTGCAAGAAATAAATGAAATAATGCATGTAAAGCACCATAGTAAATGCTGTGGTGCCCCCCACCCCAAATCTCTCTTCTGGACACTCATTTCCCCAGCTGCCTGGGGGGGGGGGGGTCAGCTACTGAGAGCTCGTATATAATGAACAAGGAGTAATGTTGAGGGTCTTCTATGTCTCATTCCTTGTTGTGAGGGGAACCTTCTATTTTACCATTAAATATATATTGCCTGTAGATTTTTTGTAGGTAGTTTTGGTCATATTAATTAAGATCATTTCTGTGCCTAGTTTGTGAAGAATTTTCATCATGAAATGGAATGGATTTTTGATAAAGGCATTTTTTTTTTTGCATCTATTAAGATGACCATATAACTTTTTTTTTTCCTGTTACTGTAGTGAGTTTTGCTGACTGAATTGGTGTTATTGGTGATTATCGGTGTTAACTGATTGCTATTGGTGAATAGGATTGGTGTTATTTCTTTTTGAAATGTTTGAATGAAGTTAATGGTAAAACCATTGATAAAGCCATCCTGATATTTTCCTTGTGGCCAAAAAGTTATTATATATTTAATTTCTTTATCAGATTGAGAATTGCTCAGATATTCTATTTTCCTTATCTCAGTTTTTCGTTTTATCTTCTAAGAGATTTGATCATATGCACTAAATTTTCAAGTTTATTGTTTTAAAGTTGTTTATCATCTATGTCTTTTAAATATCTTAAGGATAAGGGACACCTGGGTAGCTCAGTGGTTGAGTGCCTGCCTTTGGCTCAAGGTGTGATCCGGGGTCCAGGATCAAGTCCCACATCAGGCTCCTTGCAGGGAGCCTGCTCCTCCCTCTGCCTATGTCTCTGCCTCTGTGTGTGTGTGTGTGTGTGTGTCTCATGAATAAATAAATAAAATCTTAAGAAAAAATTTTAAGGATAAGAGTCCATTTTTAAACTCTGGATAGTGGCAATTTGTGTTTTCTTTTTTCTGTCTTCTCCTCTCCTCTTTTCTTTCCCTCCTTCCTCTTCTCACTACCCCCCTTCCCTTCTCCATCTGGTATAGTAAGCTTTATTTATTTTTTTTATGATTTTATTTATTCATTTATTTATTTGAGAGAGAGAGAGCCAGCAGAGAGAGGAGCAGAGAGAGAGAGGGACAAGCAGACCCCAGGCTGAGCATGGAGCCTGACTCTACATCCCACTATCATGAGATCATGACCTGAGCCTAAATCAAGAGTCAGCAGCTTAACCGCCTGAGCCACCTAGGTACCCCAAGGTTTATTAATTTCATTAGTCTTTCAAAAAGGCAAAATCTTAAATATTCTCTTTATGGTACATTTGATCTTTATTTCTTGAAGTTCTATATTATTTCTTCCCTACTTCCTTCAGATTTAATATACTGTTTTTTTCTAGTGGAGATGGATAATTAGCTCATCAGTTTTAAACCTTACTTTTTAATATATTCATTTAACACTATACATTTCCTTCAATATAAAGGTTTAGCTGTAGTCCACAGTTTTTGTTGTATCATAGTTTCACTTTAATTTAGTTCAAAGCATTTGATAATTTTCATTGTGATTTTTTCTTTTACTCATGGGTTAGCTAGAATTCTATTGCCTATTTTCTAACTATCTCTGGACATGCTAATTATCTCTAAAAAAATGTTGAGTTCTAGTTTAATTCCACTGTGGTTAGAAAACATGCTGTATATTAATATAACCTTCAAAATCGTTTAGAATTGCTTTATGACTTAGTGAATGGTCAGTTTGGGTAAATAATCTGTCTGCATTTGAAAAGAGGATAAATTTTTCAGTTGTTAGATGTAAATGTTCTCTATATACCAATTAAATCAAATTTGTTAATCATGTTATTCATACCTTATTCATTACTACTTATATTTGTCTTCCTTTTTTCAGTTATTGAGAGGTATGTTGCAGTTCTCCTACTATGATTATAAATGAGTCTAGTTTTCCTTTAAATCCCATCAATTTTTGTTTTATGTATTTTGAGAATGTGCTGCTTCTTATATACTGAAAGCCAGTTTTCCTGTCAGTTCAACATTTTTATGGATATGAAATGGGCTACTGGTTCTCCTATTGTCATAAAGTCTATTTTGTCTAATATTGACATAGCAATACCAACTTTCTTTTAGTTAGTGCTTATACAGCATACCCATTTCCATAATTTTATTTCCAATTTTTGCATCTTTACATTTAAAGTATATATCTAGTAAGTATCATATATTTGAATTTTGTTATTTTATTCAGTCTGGTAATCTTTAGTTTTTTAGTTGTAGCATTTTGTAGTTCTTTATGATTAATATAATTACTGGGTTTCAACCCACATATTTATTATTTGTTTTTCCCATATGTTCATTGCTTCTTTTTTCTTCTTTCTTATCTTTTGGTATTATTTCATTTCCCTCCACTATATTGGTATGTTAGATGTACATTCATTACTATTCAATTGATTGTCACCCTAGGGACTGAAACTTGTATATTTGACTTGTGTGTATAATAAGTTAGTACTTTCATTCCTGACAACTGTTATGCTATTGTTGTCATATATTTTAATCTACATATATTTTTTAAACTCTGGAATAAATTATTATTACTGTTTTAAATAAAATAAAAATAACTCTACTTAGTCTTCATTATTTTCACTGGGCATAGAATTATAGGTTGGTAGTTATTTTCTTTCAGTTCCTTAAGTATTTCTTTCCATTGTCTCCAGGTTTTTCTCAATTCTGTTGAAAAGTTAGCTTTAGATCTTATTGCTGATCTTTCTTCAGGTCATTCTCACTGAATACTTTTTTTGACTACTTCTTTGTCACATTTTTCCCCTCCTTCTTATGTTATATATTTTTCTCATATGTTCTCATATATTGTCTTATATGTTTTTTTTCTTTCTAAAGATTTTATTTATTTATTTATAAGAGATACACAGAAAGAGAGAGGCAGAGACACAGGCAGAGGGAGAAGCAGGCTCCATGCAGGGAGTCTGACGTGGGACTCGGTCTTGGGACTCCAGGATCACGCCCTGGGCTGAAGGTGGCACTAAACCGCTGAGCCACCCAGACTGCCTGTCTTCTATGTTTCTTAAATACTTCTTTTTTATTTAAGATCTATCTGTGCTTTAGTTTGGTTATGTTATACTAAACGTTCTTCTAGCTCACTAATACTATCTGATGTTGTGTCTAATTAGTTATTAAACTCATCCCTTATTTTTTTTTCATTTCTAAATTGTTTCAAAATCGACCATCTACTTTATAGATTCAGTTCTCTGTGAAGTTTTCTATATTAAACTATTTTCTTGAACATGCATATGAGTTATTCTAATATCCTCTTATGATCATTCTAATACCTGCATTACTATAGTTTGATCACCTTTTTTTTTTCTTTTGCCTTTTTGTCATTGATCCTATTTCCAGTTATGCTTGGAGATTTTTGGATTGCATGCTTGATATTATGTATAAAGGCTGAAAAAGTTTTTAATGATATCATCTTCCTTCTGAGAAAATTCTCTTTTTTTCCAAGAAGGCAGTTGGAGTAAAGGTGAATCATCTAGATCCAATTAATGATAAGGTAAACTGAGGCTGATTTTAAGATAGATCTCTTTCTGGTTTGTTCTTACTACTAGTCTGTTATCCTTCTGAAGTTTTACCCGATTGGCTGGAGAATTTGCCATAACCCCTAACCTTTGGAAGACCCTCATATTTTGACTTCCACTCTGAATATGTGAGGTTCTGCTTAGTTTTTAAAGATCTTAGCAGCTTCAGGGTAACTTTTTTTTTTTTTTAAACTTCTTGCTCCATTCAGCCAGTATCTAAAAGGGCAAAAGCCATGCTGAATATTGGTTTATTTCTCTATGATTCTCTTGTTCTGGATTTTGGCTCTTCATATCCTGGTTGCCTTGAGAATTCTGAATTCAAATTTTTACCTAAAAGCCCAACACGCCTGTCATATGGGGCTGCAGCTTTTTGTATGGTTTCTATGAATCATGCTGGAAATTGGAAGATGTATCAAAGAAAAATGGTAGTGAATGTGAAGTTTACCTCAATGTACTTCTTTTCTCACCTGAAGTTTAACTCCTCAAATCCAGACTTCCTTAGTTGCTTTCAGATGCCTTTATATAGCTGTTTAGTTATTTGCCTTTTACTCATCTTTTATAATTGTCTAAGTCGTCTGGTTTCATACAAGCTACTCCATTCTTGATATGAGAGGAAGATCTCAATTTTTTTCTTATATATTAGAAGGCATGAGAATCATTTGGAGGGCTTGAAAACTGTACTTCTGGGCCCCATATCTGAATATTCTAATTTATATCTGCATTTTTAACAAATTACCAGATCATTTTGACATAATTGGTCCTGCAGTCCAAACTTTACATCTTTTAGAGTATACACGTCAAAACATGCCATCTACTTTTTTTGTAATAAATTTATTTTTTATTGACAGCAATATTAAATAGTGAGAAGACAGCTAGCATCATCACAAACTTTTGGTTTCTTTTTTGAGGGGTAAAAGGATATAAAAGCCAAAGAGTAACTTAAGAAGAGAAAATGGGGGAAAATTCTATTTGCTGGGGGTGCAAAACCTCGTAGGCTTGAAATTAATAAATAACTTATTAGTCATTAACTTTTCAATAGAATGACTTGGTAGTTCCATAGAGGATCCATATTGAGGCTATTGGAATTAATTCTACATCAGTCTGCCCTAAATGTAATTATCATTGAATTGATTCATGTTCTATCAAGGCACATTCTCAGATGAATATTTTGATGTATAGATCTTACAACTTCTTTCCTTATTATGATCTATAAGATGAGATTGTCTAAGACTGGAATGATTCCCAATTTGTGTGTGTGTGTGTGTGTGTGTGTGTGTGTGTGTGTTTGTACATATGTATGTGTGTACGTGTTTGGTTTGATTTTGTTTTAGAATTGTTGCAGTTGTATCTCTTCTGGGCTATTTCTATCAATATGTAATTTCTGTAAGTCTCTACTGTTCTGTTAAATGGAGAGGAAAATGCCTAGTTTACAACTCTCTTTAATCCTTTGGGGATCAATTGAGACTATTCTTGTGAAGTTGTTTTTTAAATAATAAAGCATTACTTTTTTATTAGTTATTTAAAGAGGCAGAGATATGGTGGGAAATAACATGGAAGAATGAAGGCTCAAGGTTCGCCAGCAGTCTAACCAATATGTTCAATATGCCTGGAGTGAAGTTAATATTAAAAAAATTAGTAAAATATTAGGCAGTGAGATTAGGGCCAAATCATGGAGGTCTTGATTACCAGGCCAACTTCAGACTTTCATTCAACAGGCAATGCAAATGATTGCCTTATGAATTGACAGTTGAATGATAAGAAAAAAAATTATATGGCATTAAGTGTATGTCCTTGAATGGAGCAATGAGAAATTAAGTGGGTATTGAAATACTCTAGGTGAGAGGTAATGAGGCTCTGAAAGGAAGAAGTGAAAATGAAAATGAAGGGACATTTAAGAGAAAGGAGTTGAGAACAGAATCAGTTCACCTTAAATATGAAGAATGGAAGAATAGGAATATTTGTACTATCTTTGCTTCTTTTAAATTTTGATAACTGGAAGAATCAATAGAAGTAGGAAACACAATTGTCCTAAAATCTGAAGCTTACATCTGGTTTAATAATTGATGTTTTTACTATATAGTGCCAAAAGAGATTTTTGTGTTGTAGACAGTTCTTTTTCTCAAATTACCCCTACATGTGTGCATTCATTGTTTAAAATTCTAAGTATTAGATATTCAGTAGAATTCCATGTCTCATAAATATGAGCCAACATTCTAATTTCGATGCGTTCACTTTTACATAAAACACATTTACTGAATTTTTCTGACACTATATTATGTGTGTAAAGGCTAAATGTGGAATAGTTTAGCAGATAAAAATCCATTCTTCCAGTTATGCTCAAGGGATTAACACAGGCAACTCCCATTAATGTTAATCATCCAACTTCTTAGCCATGAAAGTTTTACCACATTCAGAGGAAGAGGTCACACATGAAGAAGAGAGACAAGTAAACCATTTCCACATAGCGTATGAGCCATTAAAAAATGTATAAAAGATGTTTATTAAATGAAGGGATTTTTAAAATAAAAATTAAGGGACATCACTGCCTTCTTAAATCTCTCAGATTAACTTTGGCTGAAATGAACTTCCATCTATGTTCTGAGTTGACAGGATTTGGCTATTGGTTATATCTTCTGTGGATGTTCAATACCTACCCTGTCATCTAGCATTTCATTAAAATGGTTTCTATGCTTCAGAAATAATAATTGGTACTAATTACTGAATATCCAATTTAGATCAGGGGTTCTCAAAGCATGGTCCCTAGACTCTTAGCATGAGTATCACTTGAGAACTTGTTAGAAATGCAAATTCTTGGCCTCCATTCCTGAACTACAAAAGGAGAATGTCAAGGGTTGGAGCCCATCACCTCATCTTTTAACAGGCCCTGCAGATGGCTCTAATGGACTTTGACTTTTGGGAACCACTGTTAGACATATCTCCAGTCACAATAAGCGTACCTGTTAGAATTACCCTCTTCTTTGATATCAAAACTGTATCATAGAGGATAATTTTCTCAAAGTTGTGCGGGTCCAGGATCTCAAAAGTAGATCTGTAATATACTTTATACCTCACCACACTAACTCTGTAGTGTGTGTTGACTGAAGACGAAATGTACTCATGCCACAGAAAAGCAAGGCTAAATTCATGACTTCTGTTGTTATGTTATGAGGCCACGGGCAAAATATTTGGCCCTTCTATGCCTGTTTATTCATACATAAAGTAGGCTTGGGGATCATTTACAGCTCGCTGTCTGTGTAGTCAGCCAATCAATACGCTAGCACCAACAGCTATGAAACAAGGAACTAAGCTGTGTGAGGTGACTAGAAATAAAAATGACTAAAAAATGCATTTCCAAAGATAGTCATACAGATAGTAAAACAAACAAAAAACCAAAAAAGGTTGATAAATTGATTTATCTTCTTTTTGTAATCTTGAACACATAAATCTCTACTGAATAGCATTATGAGCTTTTCATGGTCTTAGGCTAAATTGGAACATTTGGCCCTAGCAGTGAATGCACCATGGACAGTGTGAGTTTTTAGCCCCTTATTCCCACCTGTTCCTTTTTCCCTTCAAGGAATTCTATTTACTTTTCTTCATGTAAGATTACAGTAGCATGATAACTCTCTGGTAAAACCCTGTACATGTTACTAATCCCACACCTCCAAGGAAATTGGCTTTTCTCAGATTTTTCCTTATTCATTTCACTAATATTTATTGAAACTTATTATATTCCTAGTATTGTGCAATGGATGGAATGTAGGTAGTAATCAAAGATATTACACATTCTCTACCTTATGGCCATTGCCTGATAGTGAGTGTAAGTCATATAGGCACCACAAATGATTAAAAAAGGAACAGTATAAGGAATCTCATAGAGAGATTCTATGAGAGTAAATCTCATAGAATTACTATGCATTCAGGGACCAGTGTGAGATATTTGTGTTAGAGTGATCTTGGAAAATTTATACTGAATGTTAAAAGCTTAGGGAGTATCCAGAGAAAAAGAGAAGATAAAGGGGAGTACATATTATGCTTGGGCCGTACCCATTTCTTCCTACCACTCCATTTCACTCCTTAGATCTTCTCTGCACCTACTCTTAGGGAAACACTGTGCCTCTGTGTGGCCCAGTAATTGAGAGCTAGTACTAACTTACACAATGATTATATTTTCTATTCTGTTTTCAACCTACCTAGTCTGGGATCTGTATTCAGAGATAAAAGAAAGAGTCACACATCTTTTTGAGAGCCTTTTGACTTGTGTAAAATATTAATCTGACTTCATAGGAAAGGAATGAAATGGGTGATGGAAATGCTTATTGGTGAGGAAGCGGTAGATGTGGGATTCTAAGCTTGTGTGGATCTTCTAGCCTTGGGAAACTCTGCAGCGAGGAGGTCCTCTGGGTGCCTCTCATTTATATGCTGTGGCAGTCTGTGTTCCTGACATGGGTGCACTGAAGAACCTGCAGCTCCTCCTGAAAGCAATTATCAGGGTTCATCATATGATTTCAATTCTTTGTGGACTATAAAAGAGACACTTCACCATTTTTTGAAAAGGATATGAGCAGGAATGTTGGTAGCTTATGCATTATTTAGAGCCTGCCATCCTGCATCAGTCTCACAAAGGAAAATGACAGCATTGTCATGGTGCTTTCAATGTATGTGATGGTGGAAATAGAGATGTTGGATTTTGTAGTTTCTCAGAATTACCTGTAATCTGGTGACCTATAATTAGCTTGCTGAGGATATTAAGCTTTCATTTTTTTTCACTCATCACTGAAGATAGGTGTCTGGTATCTCATTATATTAAAAATCATATAATACCTACATTTGAGAAATGTTGTATAATGATAAAGTTATTAAGCACAGCTCATATTTCATCCAAAGTGTGCATATGAAAGATTACAGGATATTGCAGGGACACAGCTGATAGCAGGATTTGACTCACTCTTATTTCCAATAGTGTCACATAGAAATCTTTTACTTTGTTTTGATATATTTTCAGTGAAGTACTTGGAAATTTGGATAAGACTGTTCTATCAAGACACATTGATAAAGATGCTTGGTAGTAGCACCATTTTATAATTCCTTTGCTCCTTTCTTCTGACCATTCAAAAGATCTCTTTTGATCTGCTCTTGAGAGGAAGGAAGGGTAGGTTTGAAACCTTTAAATTAACTCTGCCCTTCCATGCTGAACAGTTACTAGGTTCTTTCACTTCCATTTGTACATGCTTCTGGAAACTTCTCTCACTACAGTTTCCCCCTCCCATTCCTCTAAATCAGACCCTTCTTACTTCCATTCCCATGGGCATTTACCTTTCTGTAATACAGTACTGAAGCTTTGTATTACCAGAATCATCTTACCTGAACATATCTTTGGTTACATTACTGCCAATCCAAAAATCTTCAGTAACATCTACTTGTTTCCCAAATAAATTATGAACTCCTCAGGAAAAAATTTGAGTCATCCTATAAAGAATATTGGTTACTTCTACCTTGCCTACACTCTAAGCAGCCTGGGCTATAGCTATTTCTTATTTTTTAAAAGACTTTTTTAAAAGCTGTTTTAGGTTTACAATACATTTGAGAGGAAGGTACAGAGATTTGCCATATACCTCTTAATCAGCCCCCCACATATACCCTCCATCATTATCAACATCACTCATTAGAATGGCGCATTTTTTTACCAAGATTGAGTCTACACTGACATGTCAAAATCACTTCAAACCTGTAGTGTACCTTAGGGTTCACTCTTGGTGTTGTAAGGTCTGTGGTTTTGGAGAAATATATAAGGGCATATATTGATCCCTAAAATATAATAAAGAATATTTTTACTGTCCTAAAAATCCTCTATGATTTACCTATTCACCTACCTTCCCCAAACCTTGGGCAACCACCTATCTTCCTTATTATCTCCACAGTTTTGTCGTTTCCAGAAAGTTAGTTGAAATCATACAGAATGTTAGGCTTCTCATATTGACTTCTTTCACTTAATAATATGCATTTAAGTTTCCTTCATGTCTTTTTATGGCTGGACCAGTAGTACCACACTATCTTGATGACTATATCTTTATAGTAAATCTTATTTCTGTAGCTTTATAGTAAGTCTTCAAGTTGGATAGCATCATTCTTTAACTTTGTTCTTTTCCTTAGAACAAAGGCTACCCTGGATCTTTTGCCCCTTCATATAAGCATAAGATTCATTTTGTTGATATCCACAAAATAGCTTATAGGAATTTTATTTGGATTATAGTAAATCTATAAATCAAGTTGGGAAGAACTGACTTCTTGACAATATTGACTCTTCCTATCCACAAACCTGGAATATTTCTCCATTTATTTAGTTCCTCTTTGATTTCATTCTTTATAATTTTGTAGTTCCCCTCATGTAGATCTTGCATATATTTTGCTAGATTTATAGCTATTACAAGGTTTTGGAGCTAAGGTAAATAGTATTGTGTTTTTAATTTCAAATTCCACTTGTTCATTGTTGGTATATAGGAAAGCAATTGACTTTTGTATATTAGCTTTATATCATACCATCTTACTATAATTGCTTTTTAGTTCCAGGAGATTCTTTGTTAATTGTTTTGGGTTTTCTACATAGATGATCATACCTTCTGTGAGCAAAGACAGCTATGTCTTCCTTCTTAATAGGCATACCTTTTATTTCTTTCTTTGTGTGTGTGTGTGTGTGTGTGTGTTACAGTAGCAAGTATTTTGTTGACTAGTGTTATAAAAAAGTGATGAGAGGGCACATCCTTGCTTTGTATTTGATCATAGTGTGAAAGCGTCATGTTTCTCACTATTAAATATAAACTATTTCTTATCGGCATGAGATGCTTTTAATAATTTTTAATTTTCAAATTAAACATAATAGCTCTCTGAAATTGAGACATTTGTTGCCTTAATCTCTAAGGATTTAAATCATAATCATTTCTTAACATCTATAACAATGTTATTTCCTCAATGAAAATTTTCTGGTTGCTCACAATTTGATATTCTTTCATTTGAACCTCTATAAATAGGTTATTTTTTGCATAACAAAGTACTGCAAACAGTGGCTTAAAAAAACAAGTATTATCTTACAATTTCTGTGGGGAAGGAGCTCTGGCATAGCTTAGCTGGTCCTCTGCTTAGGGTCTCATAAGACGTAATCAGGGTGTCAAGCCTGGCTGGATTGGGTTCTAATCAAGAAGCTTAACTAGGAGGACATCTGTTTTTAAGCTCCTTCAGGTTGTTGGCAGAATTCATTTCTTTCCTCTGCAGATTTTTGGCTTCTTCCAAGCCAGCAATGGAGAGAGAGGGACTCTAGTAAGATGGACTCTATGCTCTGATGTAATTGTGTACATGTAACCATGCATATCAAATCACATTTGCCACTTTCTACTGGTTGGAATGAAGCTACAGGCCTTGCCCACCCTCAAGGGCAAGGAATTTCACAAAGGTATAAACACCTTAAGAATAATGGATACCTCCTTAGAGTCTGTCTGCCATGGTCTGCATTATATTTTCTGCTTCTCTTATGATATATTTTATGTCTCTGCTATCTTTTTAAGAACTGACTTTCTCTTTACTAGATTTTTTATCTCCATGGGTTCAATGATAGCCTATTTATGCTTTATTTTGCCTACACTCTTTGGTACAAAGTATTTGTGGGTTAAAAAGCTTATGAAGTCAGTTGATCACTGGATGCTTGTATTTTTCTATAAAATCTATGTTTTTCACTTTTCACAGATTATAAGTTTTTATTTTACTTCTTTAAAGATTTATTTATTTATTTGAGAGGTGGGGAGGGCCATAGGACAGAGAGTCTTAAGCAGACTCTGCACTGAGTATGGAGCGTGATGTGGGGCTCGATCTCATGACCCTAAATCATGACCTGAGCCAAGACCAAGAGTCACATGCTTAACTGACTGCATCACCCAGGTGTCTTGATAGATTATAAGCTCTTAAAAGGCAAGAGCAATATTCACAACCCAATTTGTATATAGCATCTAAATTAGGAACAAATCAGCAATTAACATTATACTCTTATCACTCACTGAACAAATATTTTAGAAGCTGAAACTATTAAACACTTAATTTTTTTTTAAGATTTATTTACTTATTCATGAGATACATAGACTGAGAGAGAGAGAGAGGCAGAGACATAGGCAGAGGGAGAAGCAGGCTTCTCGCAGGGAGCCTGATGTGGGACTCGATCCTGGATCCTGGGATCATGACCCGAGCCAAAGGCAGGCGCTCAACCGCTGAGCCACCTAGGGATCCCTAAACACTCAAATTTGTAAAATGAATATAATCTTGCTTTCAAGATGATAGAAGTATCATACCCTGTGAGATTTGTTACACGAAGAATGCCACGATGTCCTTAGTTCTCCAGAAACATCATGCCTCTGATGTTAGGGTACTCAGTTTTCCCCCATTCTCTTTTCTTAGCTTTACATGAAATATCAGCTATTGCAAAGTGCTACCAAACATCTTGAAATAAGGGAACTAGATAAAGGGTGCCTTTCTGGGATGAAGGAGGGTGGTTGGCCATTGTCAGAAGGTAATGGAGAAAGGATTCTGGGAAGAAAGGATAAAAAAGTAAAATGATCCAGCCTTCAGTGAAAGAATTTTCTATAGGTCTGTTGTTCTTTGATGTATACAAAGTACTATTTGGAAAAAAAAAAAAAGAATGCAATTGTCCAAGGACTTAGAATGATGTTAAATAGATTCAGAAGTACATACTTCAAATTTCTTGATATGCTAATGAGGATCTTATTCTTCCAAGAGTAAGATTTAACATGCAAGTTCTCTGAAATTTACTTCTTCTTAGAGATGCGTGTATATAAAAAAACAGAGAATTTTGTAGTTGGTTAAAAGAACAAGTTGAAAGAAAAAACAGAATGGCATCTTAAATCCTGCGTGATTTCAGGGGAGGGGACAAAATATTGTTCAGAACTGTCGATGTTAATGGGTGGGTGGAGGAACACCTGTGTGTGTTAAAGGAATAAAGACATTTTTATTCATCTATGTTTGCATCTTGAGTTTATATAGCTTTAACACAACTTTTTTCATTAGTTGGCAAATCTATGACGAAAAAAACCCATGATCAAAATAGTAACTTGATTAAATTTCTACTAAGTCATTTGAACAAGTATCAAAAAATACATTTTTTGACAGAAACTGAATAGGTAATAGCCATATGTACCCATATGGAATTAGAAGCTAAATATGTTATCCAAAAACTTAAGCTAAATATGCTTCTGTATCTTGCCATACTAACGTTGAATTTCTGTCAGTCTGTTTACTGAAAAGAGCATAGGGTTTTTCTGTAATAGTCAAAGGTTTGTTTTACTAGATCCAAGACCTGATGTTTTATAAACTTCAGATTGATTGTTACAAAAAGCCCAAACAACTACATTTGTTAGAATGTTTACTCTAGAGAATTGTGTTTGTTTTCTTAGAAGAGTAAGCTGTGTTTGCCATAGGAGGTTGAATCTGTTCAACCACTTTTTGAAATTGACCTGCTGAATATAATTTTACTTATCCAGTTATAATCAGTCAACTGTAAATGAGATCTGAAAATTCTGGAATGTTATTTAAACATTTTTTTTAATTTATTTATGATAGTCACAGAGGAAGAGAGAGAGAGAGGCGCAGAGACATAGGCAGAGGGAGAAGCAGGCTCCATGCACCGGGAGCCCGATGTGGGATTCGATCCTGGGTCTCCAGGATCGCGCCCTGGGCCAAAGGCAGGCGCCAAACCGCTGCGCCACCCAGGGATCCCTGGAATGTTATTTAAAAGCATTCCTCTAAGTAAGTCTTTGTAAGTAAATATTAAAGGTGTTTCTAATGGAGCGACTTCAAAAAAAATGACACAAACACCATTCTTTCTTAAAAAAAAAAAAAACCTGACACTGAGGTTCTAAATAGCAATGAGATAATTATGATACTTTTTTTTTATTTTTTAATTAATTATGATACTCTTAACAGAAAGGGTGAAATAAAGCAAGAATATCTGGCTTGGAGGAAAGGTGGAGGAATAGAATAATATATTTAGTATTAGAAATGTTGAATTTGAGCATAAATTGAACTTGAAAGAGACAACATTCTAATGTCACAGCTCTGTGAGTCAAAGCTCTAAGGAAAAGTCTCGGGTAAAGAACAAAACATATTTGTTATAGTCAATCCTGGAAATATATCAATAAGTACTGGGTAAAAGGGTCAGAAAGAATCTTTGGAGTAGCATTAGAATTTATCTATCTATCTGTCTGTCTGTCTGTCTATCTATCTATCTACCTATCTATCGAAGTTTTTATTTAAATTCCAGTTAGTTAGCATACAGTCTAATATTAGTTTCAGGTATAGAATTTAGTGATGCAATACTTATATACAACATCTGATGTTCATCACAATAAATGTGATGGATCTAACTTAATCCATAACGTATTTAATCCATCCCCTCTGCCCACTTCCTGTCTGGTAACTATCAGTTTATTTTCTACAGTTAAGACTCTGTTTCTTGATTTTCCTCTCTCTTTTCCCCCTATATTTGTTTTGTCTTTTAAAGTCCACATATGAGTGAGATCACATGGTATTTGTCTTTCTCTGACATATTTTTCTTAGCATAACTTTAGCTCTATCTATGTCATTGCAAGTGGCAAGATTACATGCATTTTTATGGCTGAGTAATATTCCATTGGTGTGTGTGTGTGGGGGGGGGGTGTACCACATGTTCATCCATTCATCAGTAGATGAATATTTGGGCTCTTTTCATAATTTGGCTATTGTAGATAATGCTGCTATAAACATTGGGGCGCATGTATCCCTTCGAATTAGTATTTTTGTATTCTTTGGGTAAAAACTTAGTAGTGTTATTGCTTGATCCTAGGTTAATTCTATTTTTAACTTTTTATGGAATCTCCATACTATTTTCCAGAGTGGCTGCACCCAGTTTGCATTTCCACCAATAATATAAGAGGGTTCCCCTTTCTCTGCATCATCACCAATACTTTTTGTTTCCTCTGTTGTTAATTTTAGTCATTCTGACTGGGCTAAGGTGGTATCTTATTGCAGTTTTGATTTGTATTTCCTTGATGAAAAGTGATGTTGAGCATCTTTTCATGTGTCTGTTGACCAGCTGTATGTCTTCTTTGGAGAGGTATCTGTTCATATCTTCTGCCCATTTTTTTTAACTGGATTATTTGTTTTTGGTATTGAGTTGTGTAAGTTCTTTATGTATTTTGAAAACTAACTCTCAGATATGTAATTTGCAATTATCTTCACCCATTCTATGGATTTTCTTATAGTTTTGTCGATTATTTTCTTTATGCTGCAGAAGCCTTTTATTTTGATGAAATCCCAATAGTTTATTTTTGCTTTTGTTTCCCTTGATGCAGGATACATATCTAGTAAGAAGTTACTATGGACAGTGTCAAACAGGTTACTGCCTGTGTCTTTTCTAGGATTTTTATGTTTTCATGTCTCACATTTAGTTTCTTAATCCATTTCGAATTTATTTTTGTGTATGGTGTATGTTAAGAAAATGGTCCAGTTTCATTCTTTTGCAGTTTTCCCAACATATGTGTTGAAGAGACTTTTTTCCACTGGATGTTCTCTCTTGCCTTGTCAAAGATTAATTGATGTTATAGTTGTGGATTCACTTCTGGTTTTTCTGTTGTTTCATTGATCAATGTGTCTGTTTTTATGCCAGTACTATACCGTCTTCATCACTACAGCTTTGTAATATAACTTGAAATTTGGTATTAGAAAAAATATTTAAATAGAGTGAAACAAGGCAGGCAAAATTCATCAAATACATATGGCTTCTTGGAAAAATCTTTTAAGTAGACAACCTGGGATGATGACTCTTTTCCATCTAATGTTAAAAGAACAGAAAAAAAAAAGTTAATGAAATTCCTAAGTGTATAAGGTCAAAATTTTAAAAATATGTCATATAATATGATGACTTTCAAAATAATTCATTGAGGACCTGAATGAGTAGAACTTGCAATTTTCCCAATTTCTCTCTTAAGCGGCTCTTTCTCAGCAAGATCTCTGACCACCTGCATTCAAGTTAGTATCACTCTCTTTAACACTTATAAAACCTGTATGAAATCAATCAGATTATCATAGTTGGTTATTTATTAGTCTGTCACTTATTTGACTGCCTCCTCACCTCTCCATGTTAGCATATAAGCTCTATGAGGTCACACCATAGCAGCTCAATAGATAGTGAATTAACCCCTCATAGCTTAGATGGATGAGTACGTGTATGCTATCAACACCACCCAGTTCTAGGGTATATGAGAGACACGAGAAGGCTATTGCATTAAGCCATAATTCTCCCAGGTCTGGCCTGGCTTGGGAGGGAACATATATAAGACTTAATCTTATCAGGTCTTTTATTTCTCTTTAACATTTTTGTGAAGTACTTGCTCGATTAAGTTCTGAACACATATTAGAAGATTATTCAATCATATTCTTCAAATCATATTGTGAATCTAACTTCTCAGAGCAAGCTTAAAGTTATTCCAGTATTTGGGATGGGGGTGGGGGTATCATCCAAGTTGGATTGTTCATTCAGAGAGCCCTCCTGAAGAAGGCATCCTGGGCCTATTAGCTTTCAGACTGGCTTGGAATCAGATTGCCTTCTGAATGCCTGGGCAGAATCCTGGCCCTCACCTTCTGGCAGTTACCCTCCAGGAGGCCTTCCAATTGCAGCTCTCTACTAATAGTTAAGTGAAAAAACGGTGAGAGCATCTTTTCCTCTTTATCTTTTGTTCTTACTAAACTGACTGAGTTCAATAGCAGCTTCTGGAAAGCATTCTAATAATCTCCAAAGCATTTAAGAAGCATTACTCACATTATCTCAAAAACATGTCTTGTTCCAGAAATGTATTTACTGTTCTTTTTAGAAACACAGATGCAGTCTAGGTAAATAATACAAAACAGTTACTTTCTTGCCAAGGGAAAAATTCTGTTTTTGTATTTATCTATTTAAAAAGCAAATGAAATCATTCATACTGAGGGAAGATGTATGATAGATCAAGATCTTAGACTTGTTCACTTCTTATTAATCTATGTATTTATTTATCACTATCTTTTCAAGTTTATCTCCATTTGGTTTAACTGTGGAAGACCTATCTTCTTTTAAGTCAGCCTCATTATAATAAAATATATTATTTTTAACTCTCTTAATGGTTAGGAGACATGGCTTCTATTAATTTACTATCTAGCAGTGTATTGTAAAAAAAAGAGTTGGGTAAATCTTGGAATGAGAAATTTGAAATCATAGTGTTTAGTGATTGTCTATTTCCTTATAAAGTTCTAAACTTTTTAAGAATGTCAAATTGTCACTGATTAATCCTTTGATTAGAGAAATATGACTGAATGAACAGGAGCAGCAAAGGGCAAGCCTCTTCTAGCTTTCTTCCTTCCAATGCATGATGTAAGAGCTATACCATTTATAGTTAGATGGTCATTTTCTGAATGGAAATATGTTTTAAGTGTGATGACTCTTTTTTATTGTACCTCAACAGCATGCATACGATTTAACATATATTATATGGTTGAAGCAATTCAAGCTATTGATGTAAATCTATAAAATCCTTAATATGAGCAAAGTGCCTGGCTCATGGTATGTATTCAGTAAATGAATATTGAATGAATATGTCTTTGCTACTTTAATTCCATTTCCAATATTGAAATACCATGTAAATTGTTGAAGAGACTTTTTGTGAAAAACCATTGATCATGAGATTGGAAGGGGAAGAATTTTCAATCTGGAGCTCCATGGTACATTTATCAAAGAGCTCTAAGTGCAGCTGAAGCAGCTGGCTAAAGTAGAAACCCTAGATATTGCTATTGGATTAATCTCAAATATAAGAGGAGAGAAAAATTGTTTAAAGTAGGAGTTCTGCTGATTGTCTTCTGTGCCTAGAACCAGTCTATAGAGACCCAGGTGTATGAGGTAGTCTGAAATGAATGTGCAGATTTTTACGCCTCAGGCATTTTTTGTTCTGCCCTGTTGTCTCATAGAGAAAAAATCTCAGAACGAGTTAGTGGGAAGTTTTGAGGATGTCAGGAGCTCTGTTTTGAACTCAGCTACGTGGGGGTGGGGAGCTGAAGAACTGCTGGCCACTAGTATGGTACAGGATCTATGTGGCATATCTTACCTCATCACAGTCAAACTACTGATTCCCCCCAAAATATAAAATATAATTAAAAAATAGTGCACAGAACCAGAATGAGTCATCTATTTATTCCTTCTGCACTGGAATTTATTTTTAAAATACGAATTAAGCCTTAATTTTAAAACTCTAGGGCAGCCCTGGTGGCTCAGCAGTTTAGCACCACCTTCAGCCCAGGGTGTGATCCTGGAGACTATGGATCGAGTCCCACGTCAGGCTCCCTGCATGGAGTCTGCTTCTACCTCTGCCTGTGTCTCTGCCTCTCTCTCTCTCTCTCTTTCTCTCTCTCTCATGAATAAATAAATAAAATCTTTTTTAAAAAATATAAAACTCTAAGTCATGATATGAGAAAAATCTCCAAGGGTCATTAATTTGTCCCTCTTGTATATCTAGCCAGTTACATGGTTATACAAAGAAATTTGGAATTTGGATGAATCTTTAACTTGAATTTTGTCTTTTTTTGGGAGGCTCAATTGTTCTTATCTAAGGGGTTCAATGTTTTGTTGACATTCATTCCTGCAACATTCCTGTGAATTAGGGAAATAGAAAAAATTTTCTTCCATTTTCATGACATAATGTCCTATGAATTTCCACATCTGCCTTATATGCTCCTTTGGGCATTAACTTCCAAAAAGTTTAAGTATCAGTCCGCTGTGCACCCAGCCCTCCAACTGCATCATGGACAGATCACTTTTTATGAAACCTAGTTTTGGAATGGGGTCATGTTAAACATATTTTCCTGATTTTTGCTGGCATATAGCATAGAACTGTGCACTTATATCTTATGAAAGTTGAAAAATGTGAATGCCATACACTCATGTCTGAAGGGAAGGTTAAATGGGAATTTAATTAATGGGAACCTTTTCTGTAAAAAGATCAATGTTCCTGGCACACAACTGTTTCCTACAAATGTTAACCAAAGACTCTTATACTAACTGCCCAGAGTTGGGTGTGATTTTAAATATGTTAATTGGCTTTTAAAATTATAAATATAGGGCAGCCTGGGCGGCTCAATGGTTTAGTGCTTCTGGAGTGATCCTGGAGACCCAGGATTAAGTCCTATGTCAGGCTCCCTGCATGGAGCCTGCTTCTCCCTCGGCCTGTGTCTCTGCCTCTCTCTCTGTGTGTCTTTCATGAATAAATAAAATCTTTTTAAAAAATTATAAATATGTTTTTACAGTATGAAAAGGAGAAAGTTCTTCATGTTACACATAGGAAGCACATCATAGCATAATAGGAAGCTTCTCTTTTGTTTAAAGATTTTATTTGTTTGTTTGTTTTAGAGAGAAAGTGAGAGAGCCAAGGGAGGAGCAAAAGCAGAAAGGGTAGAGAGGGGGAAAGAATCTCAAGCAGACTTCAAGCTGAGCATGGAGCCCTGAGGGGGGGCTCAGTATCACAAACCAGAGATCTTGACCTGAGCCAAAACCAAGAATAAGACACTTAGCTGACTGAGTGACCCAGGAACCCCAAAAATTCTCTTTTCTTGATATTTTATTGTATGTTTATCTATTCTGTTTTTCCATTTTACATGATTGAGGATGTGCTTCTTCCCAGAATTCCAACTGAAATAAGTCAATAGTGGACTTTGAGAGTTCAGGACAATTAAATATGTAAATGCTCATGTTTCATTGCTTCTTTGGGCAGAATTTTCTGGAAGAATTTTCTGTAGAGATGGAGAAAGCACCATGCAGGAAGGCAGATAGTCTGGTCCTCATCCCAGCTCTGCTCTGCAGCCCTAAGTCAATCACTTATGGACTGGAATCTCAAATTCTTCATCTGTAAAGGGGAAACAATAATAACACTTGCTGTGTTAACCTCATGGGGTTGCTGTAATGCCCAAATGAGATAATGTAAGTGAAAATGCTCTGGAAGTTGGAAGGCATTACACAAGTATAAGGTATTAAAATTGCCAAGGGGTTGTTTAGATTTTCCTAATATTTCAAAACTACAGTAATCACTGTGGGTGTAGACGCATATGTGGATTTTTCCTAAAAAGAATAGTAGAAAATAAGCAGCTGTTTTATGGAATTTTCCACATTTAATGATAGTAACTACTACTATCATTTGAAATTCTAAGAAATAATAAGTTATTGGTTTCTTGATACATTCAGCACTTTTAATCTTTCTGTGTATGAGATCCCTTATTCAGTGCCTTTTTAACCCAGAAACCTGCATCATATTACTCAGAGGGAAAATGAGATATCTATTCATGAACTAAAACTACTTTGTAATCATAGCTAAATCTGGAATGCAGAGGTACATGACAGATTTCAGTTTAAGCTGCCCAATATCTAGCATTGGAAGGAAAATGTTCACTTGAAATCAAGATCCTCGACAGTATGTCAATAGTGACATAAAACTTGATCTCTGACAAAAGAATACATAAGGATATTAGATAACACGGATGACAGTGTTAGTATTAGTAAATGACATTGAATTTTCATACTACAAAACACTTTGCTGTGGCTTTTGGAGACATAAATGTCATTAATTTACATGTTAGAAATAATGTACATCTAGGGATCCCTGGGTGGCGCAGCGGTTTGGCGCCTGCCTTTGGCCCAGGGCGCGATCTGGAGACCCAGAATCGAATCCCACGTCAGGCTCCCGGTGCATGGAGCCTGCTTCTCTCTCTGTCTATGTCTCTGCCTCTCTCTTTCTCTCTCTCTCTCTCTCTCTCTCTGTGACTATCATAAATAAATAAATTAATTAAAAAAAAGAAATAATGTACATCTATATATCATGTGTTCATTCAACAGATATTTTTCTGATCATATGCTATGTGTCAGGCATTGTGTATATCAGGATACAGAGGTAAATATGTAGTCCCTTTCCTCTGAATTGATGGTTTTAATCAAGGTTAAATCTTGGAGTATTTTTAAAAACCTGTACTCCACACCTAAAGATTCAGGTTCAGAAGCCTTGCAGTGAGATTTGAATAAGTAGATTAAGAGACACCATCATCAATAACAAAAACAACTCCCCTGGGGTTTTGATGTGTCACTCTTGTTAATAACTGCCACTCAACATGCTAATAGGTGGGGACAGACACAGCATGGTAAGAACAATTTCTGAGTTGTGAACAGGATATTATAGAATCCCAAAATAGGGACAATGAATCTGTCTTCAGAGGGGGCTGGATAGGCAGGATTTCTGGAGAAGGTGATTCCTAATCTTTTCAAAAATTTTGTGTTATTTTTCTAATCACAAACATAATGCAGGAAATCAGTGAAGAACACACACATACAAACAAAAAAAATCCTTTAACTATCTCTGACTTTGATGTTCTTAAATTTTGCTATAATATGTATAGAGTAGGTTTTTTTCCTTAACTATTCAATTTTGTATTCTCTAGACTTTTGAATTTCAGATCTAATCAATTCTGAAATTCAGGGGAGTATATAATCATTACCTTTGAATTTTTCTCTCATCATATTCTTTGTCATTTTCTGGGATTTCCATTATCTATATGTTGGTTTCTTATTCTATTCTCCATATATCTTAATTTCATCTCTTTATCCCCTCTTTGTTTTTATAGATTCTGCAACTTATTTCATCTATTTTGTTTTAAGACTATTATATTTTCTGTATCCAGTATTTCCATTTGATTGTTCTTTTTGACTTCTGGTGCTTGTTTCATATAATCTATAACCTGAACTATTTCTTTGAAAATCTTATTTTTTTTAAAGATTTTATTCATTTATTCATGAGGGACACAGAGAGAGGACCAGAGACAAAGGCAGAGGGAGAAGTAGGCTCCCCATGGGGAGCGGATGCGGAATTTGATCCCAGGACCCTGGGATCACACCCTGAGCTGAAGGCAGATGCTCAACCATGGAGCCATCCATGTGTCCCTTATTCTTTTTTTTTTTTTCTGTCGTACTTTATGTATTTTTTTTCTTTGTAACAAATTGTCTTTTGTATCAGTTATCTTTTGCCACACAACAAATTTATGACAAAATATCTTAAAGTTTAATGACTTTAGAAAAACAGTAATCATTGTTTTTGTCATTCATGGTTTCTGTGGTTTTGAAATTCAGACAGCATACAACAGAGTAGCTTGTTTCTACTGTGGGCTTTCAACAGTGTCTGGGGCCTCAGCTGGAAGACTTGAAGGTTGGGGATTGAAATGATATGAATTGCATTCTCTTACATTTCTGGTAGTGGTTGCAGGTGTTGCTGGAGGCTGGCTGGAGCTGCTATAAGAAAACCCACATGTGACTTCTCTATTTGGCTTGTTTCCTCACAACATGGTGGCTGGATTCCAAAAGAGAGAGTAAAGGAAAAAAGAGAGAGAATCAGGCAGAGTTGTAATATTTTTTTGGTCTAGCCTTGGAAGTCATATAGATCACTTTTTCCTTACTTGATTGTTTCCTACTCTGCCCAAATGTAAGAGGAAAGAACATAGACCACATATCTTGGTGAATGGAGTGTAAGTTACATTGTAAGAAGAGCATGTGGGAATGAATGAACATATGGGTGTGGACATCTTTGTAATTTCTTATATACTCCTTATGATCTAGTTGTTCTCACCCATGAGCTCAGTTTCACCTGGGGCTATAACTATACTATCTGTAATATGCAAGGAGGTGTGATGAGCCAGAGTACTAGCTTTGTAGACCTTCTGGTGAGTTTAAGGAAAAGAATCTGAAATAGACTCCTCTTTCTTGTCCAGATGGAAGTTTCCAGAAATGCTTCTTTATTTCTCTATAAGAGGTTCTTACAGATTAGTTGTTTGTATCTGAGCTGTCCTCTTTCATTACTATTTAGGTCTTAATTTTTTTTTAGAGGAATCCAGTAGTTCAAGCTAGTTTATCAGTTGTCAAGAGCCAGAGGTTCTTTAGCATCCTTCTTTTCCTAATAGTCTATAATTAGAGTCTTGATTTCTTCTTTGCCCTAGGAATTATTTAGAACAGTGTGGTTTTGTATTTATTTATTTATTTATTTATTTATAAGATTTTATTTTTATTTATTCATGAGAAACACATAGAGGAGAGAGAGAGAGGCAGAGACACAGGCAGAGGGAGAAGCAGACTCCATGCAGGGAGCCCGATGTGAGACTTGATCCCGGGTCCTCAGGATCATGCCCTGGGCCAAAGGCAGTGCCAAACCATTGAGCCACCTGGGCTACACCCCCCCATTTATTTTTGACTGAGCTTTTAAATTTATACTTTAAAAACTTTTTCCACCTTTACTGCATCATGGTCAAAGTGGCTTATAAAATTTCCACCTTTTGGAATTTCAAGTAAAATATACAGTCATTTTCTTGTTACTGTTTAAAGGAATCTTGAATAAAATGTATAATTTTTTTTTGGGGGGGGGCTGTTTTTTCCTGCTTGGATTCCTTTTAAAATTCTCTTTTTATCTTTGAAATTCAGAAAATTGTTTAAGCCATTTCCAGAAGATGGCCTCTTTTCATTACCATGCATGTTACAAAGCAAACCATTTTAATTTGCACGTTTACATTTATATACACTTCAGGATTTTTCCTATATTGTATCTATAATTATTCCTGGCTTCATATCTTCCTTAAAAAGACTTTTCATCTTTTTTATCTCAAGATTGTTAAGCCATTTTTAATGCAGTTTTAGATCTTTAATCTTATCTGGAATAATTTTTTTTATTGATGTAAGTAGCTACTAAGTATTTTATTTTCTTCCAAAATTTATATCTAATTGTTCTAATATCAGTGATTTAAAGTGATACATTTTATGATTTTAAAATTCCCACATATATTTAGAAATATTTCTGTACTAGCATATTGTGCATTGATCTATTTTTCTATTTCTTTTGATGTTGCCAATGCTGTTTAAATTATAGCAGCTTTACATGTATTTTCATACCACTTCAAGGTACATTCCCTACCCTTTTTTCCCTCTTTGATATTTTTCTGATTCTCATATACATATTTTCCAAATGACTTTTAAAATTCATCAAGTATATTTGATGTTTATTACTTGTGTATTGCTACCAACCAATACTCTAGGAAAGAAATGTTCTATAATTGCATCGTCTAATATGATGGTCACCAGCCACATATGACATTTAAGCACTTGAAATTTGGCTAATACAACTGAGGAACTGAATTTTTTTCATCTCCAGGTATTTCTTTATTAGAAATGAAATTAACCATTCACACTAGAGACTGCAAAAGGAAATTAACTTAGTATTACAATTCTAGAACAAACTTCACAATAAGGGACTCTTAAGTCTTCATAAAATGGAAAGAAAAGGGAGAAAGAAAAAAATCATTTAGGACTGTATTTCTTAAATTTGATCACTTTCACAGACATATTCTTAGGGGAGAGGATTGCAAGTTTCCTGTGATAATATTTTAAATTTTACATTTTGCTTCTATTTTAATCTAAACAAGTTAATTCACACTCAGGATTATGTGGACAACCATCTTACATAACAGAGGTGCACAGAAGCTGCACTCGCACCTCTGATCTATGTGTCACCCACTAAGTGAAGACCAATTGTGCTTAATTTTTCATGTGGTGTTTCTCAAATTGGGTCCTTAAGACCCATGGAATTATTGAACATTTC
Source organism: Nyctereutes procyonoides (assembly GCF_905146905.1). Classification (NCBI taxonomy): domain Eukaryota; kingdom Metazoa; phylum Chordata; class Mammalia; order Carnivora; family Canidae; genus Nyctereutes; species Nyctereutes procyonoides. The sequence continues at coordinate 28,776,797 of NW_026575121.1, read as the reverse complement.
CTATGAGATCTGTGAGTTGTCAAGTTTAAGAAAACTGGTTCAGAGCAGGAATTCTCAAGATGGGTTAGGGTGGGATGGGAATGGTGACTGGGGAGACACATATAGCTTAAAAAAGCACATTCAAAATACCTGTTGCTTTTCTAATGCAAATTCTATAAAGTCAAACTCAATAAATTTTCAGGCAGTAGCAGAAAACCAGTTATAGATTGATCCTAGAGGGCCTGGGATAAACTTGGTTGAGAAACATTGGCTTAGAGGTAGAGGAGTCCTAGCATATAGAGAACAGTTAGTAAGAAGCATGTGTCAAGGAGAAGAACATCTTTTGAGTCACTGAATGAATCCTAAGCCATAACTTGTCCTGGTTTCCTGGAACCCAAAGGGCTAATTGAGAGAGGAAACTCAAGATGTCCATCAACTTTCTCAAACCTGTGATTTGGGGCAAGTTGGTCCACTTTTAATATTGAGTCCAAAGAAGGAAAAGCTTTTTTGCCAAAAATGCACTCCATCTCTTAAGGGTTTTTTGTTTTGTTTTGTTTTGTTTTTGTTAACATATTTCAGAATTTTAAGTAAATGGTTGCTGTGGCTGTTAGCCTCTAGTACATCTGCCAGGAAGTATGGTCATTTGCAATGCCATCCAACTCTTAAGGGGGTTATCAGCCTGGAGATTGCTCTGTAATTATTGTAGAGTTCCAGTTTGCTTCAGCCACTTTAACAGTTCCCTACTCTTACGCATTTCTATCAGATTTGTGCATCCACCTATACAGTCTTTACCCATAAAAACCCAAGGTACTGTTTCTGGCTCCTGTGAACTGTTGCAAATAATCTTGAATCTTGATTGTGTCACTGGTGGCTATGATATCAACAAATCCCAAAACCCTTGTGTGGAGGGCAATGGTTGAGGGGCTCTTGGATCCTTCTGCAGTAGAGGCAGGTGGGCTTGATGAACACAACCACCTTTGTGGGTTGGATTTTGTTGTTCACACTCTTGACCCCATGCTGATAGGCAGCTGACTCCTGGGGAGGAATCCTCAATTGCGGATATTGCTTAGGGTATAAACCTCTGAATTTTTAATTTGATCTAATTTAATTACATTTAAATTTAAATAGCCACATATGGTAGTGGGTACTGGATTAAAAAATGAAACTCTAAAGCCAGAAATAGGTAGAGAGAAAATAGATCAACGATATTCCTATCAAGAGGCCCTTTGGTTTTTTTTTGTATTTTCTTTTCTAATATGGACTGATGTCAAAGTATGTAGGTAAAGTTCTTATATAGGTTTCTCTTCAGCCTAGATTCATGTCCAGGGACATGGGATGACTGTCACCAGCATTCTTCTTGATGCTACTAACCACTGCATCAGGGGAGGGACACACCATATCTAGTAAACCTGTATGTCTTAAATTATTCGGTTGGCACAATAGATCTTAAATGATCTATAATAGCAGAAATAGAGTGGTTCTTGTCTTTTACGCTGTCTGCTCTCATCCTCTCAAATTATGGGAAGTTAATGAATTTCTACCAGGAGCTCTTATTTAACTTACTTCCTGTGATAATTCACTACTGTCACAGTTTGGGTAGTGGAATGTTAGTAGTTGGTTTCTTATTTTCAATTAGAATTTCTAGCATTTCAGTTCAGGAATTCATAGCTCCTGTTGCCTAAGTGACCATGTTGCACTGAATAAGCCAATCATCTGAATATCTTTTATGCCAATGCTACATTTTTCTAGCTACCTAGATAATTGTATTTTGTTTCATATTACCTTGGTCCCTTTGCCATAACTGCTTGGACTATAGGTATCTGAATCTGACTCACAAATACATAGACTGGTGGTGGCATTAAAAAATGAGTTGAGCTAATTTATTTCTTTTCCAAGTTTGATTTAAGAAAATCTAAGTAAATGATTCAGGTAACCCTCTAAGAGTAGGTTAAGAATCCATTAGGAAGAATCAAGGTCATATCAGCTTTGTTGTACTGCCTCGCTGAAAGGGCCCAGAAACTAGTAAGCAGAGGGAGCTAGCTGGTCTCTAAGGGACATCCTGTGGAAGTGAGAGCATGTTGCCTATGAAGAGATAGAACAAGTGCAGTTAATCAAGAGGCCTCAGTTTCTGATGCCATTACAGTCCCAGAGTATAAAAATGCTTGAAATAACCATTTATTTAAATTTAGATAATTTATTTTAGAGTTTATTTTTAAACCACTTTATTGAGGTGTGATTAGCACACAAATACTGTACATAGTTAATGTATGTATTATTTATTTTCTTGAGATAACTTCTTGAGATTAGTTTCTGTTCTTCACAATTAAAAGAACCTTGTCTGAAGGCTTGATAGCAGTTTTCCTTAACTTTGTATTTCGTTTGGTTCTCTTTGTGAAGAAATGGTGATCAGATATCTGTGCTTATGTCTCCCTTTTTCCTGAAAGTTACCTGAGGGATGTGTGTGTGTATATGTGTGTGTATGATATGCATGATAGAAGGGAGAATATTAGGAGCACCTGGGTGGCTCAGTCAGTTAAGCATCTGCCTTTGGCTCAGGTCCTGATTCTGGGGTCCTGGGATTGAACCTCACTTGGAGCCCCACAAGGAGCCCTGCATTAGGCTCCCTGCTCAGAGGGTAGTCTGCTCCTCCCTCTCCCTCTACCCCTCCTCCCATTTATGTGCTCTCTCTCTCTTTCCCCATCTCTTTCTAAATAAATTAATAAAATCTTAAAAAAAAGAAGGGAGAATATTCAGGCAGGGAGAACAATGTTAGGAATGAAAGGCAAGAAAACAAGAAGTAGTGGAGTATGGATTAAAGTATGGATTTTTGTTTAATTTATGCTGATCTTAAGAGATGCAAATGAGAGGCACTACCCCCCTCATCTTGTTCATTCATTCATTTATTAGTCTATGTATTTATCCAGTAACTGTTAAGTGCTTAATATGTGCCAGACACTGTTATATGTAATCAAGATATATACATTTGACAGAAGTGACAAAAAGCCCTACCCTCCTAGGGCTTAGGGGAGAAATCATCAACAATGTGGAAAATAAGTAAATTAAAAAAGTGAAATGTGCTGTGGAAAAAATAACTAGATTATGTAAAGGGGAATTGGGATACTCGTAGGGCATAGTGAGAGTATTTAAAGAAATGAGACTACATTTTTGCCTCCTTCATCTCAAGGAGAAAGCCAACTACTTGTGTTCTGGTGTTCATTGAGCAGAGAAAAGGGCCTGCATGACATTGTTTCAGGACTGATAAAATAAGCTATCAGATGCCTGGAAGATATCCCCTTACCTAGGTTTTTCTTTGAGACCTTAGTTCTGTTGAGAGAGTCTAGAGTTCTGGATGGAAGAGGAGGAAATGGTCTTCACAGGATGAGAGCTTCTCTACAACTGGATGTGGGAAAGGTTTTGAGAGAATTAGTGGCACATTAGTGGCACAGACCTACACATGTGCTTCAGAGTATCGCCACTCAGGTCTGTGGCTGTCATGAGTGTCTTAGGAGCAAGTTTTAGTTAGCGGAGAGGGGGATACAATTATGAAGGACATAATGAGCAGCATGAGAGTAGTGTCCAGTGGAGGGTGAGGGACCAGATGGAAGGTGATCTCATGGAATAAACAGAGCCATAGAGAAAGTCGTTATCTCCATGAACTAAAGGCCATGACTTCTTTTTTTGTCCCCTCCCCAGATACGACTGTGGTTTCTTTTGCAAGTCCAGGGAGGTTTGAGAAACTCAAAGAAGGAAACAGTGAATTTTTTATTACCCTGGAGAACAAGATACATTTGATTTAAAAATTAATGTTGTGTTTCTTGATCTGAGCATGGAAAATTGTCATTCCTGCTACATACATTAAAGAGTTTTGTCTTTACCCAACAGTCAGTGAAGAGATAATGAAAAATTTTAAGGAGATTGATACCACAATTTTGTATGTTAAATATAGCTTTGTGTTGATGGATTTAAAGGTCATGGACAGTAGTTAGAAGCTGTTACACATTTGTTAGTGAGAGATAATAGGTTCCTTATCCAGAGTAGAGGCAATAGGGAGACTGAGGAAAGTTTGTTTCTTGATTGACCTTGACAATTGGATAGAGGGAGAGCTCAAATTGATACTAGATCTGTGACTTAAGTAACTGGTAGATAGGTGTTGTATTATTGACATAAGAAAGACAGAAGTTAGTTGAACTTATTATATTGTGGTGCCTGTGATATCTCAAGGAAATATTGAGAAAGCAGTATCTAGGGTTAAGTTGGATACCTGAGTATGAAATTCAAGAAAGGATTCTTAGCTGAAATAATGGTATAGATTGGTCCAGTTGAGGGGCAAGGGAATCGAAAGCATTGGTAAATATATTCAGCTCATCTCCAGGAAGAGGACAGGAAGGGACTTGGCAAGGATGAAATGTAGGATGCAGAGTCAAAGCTAAAGAGGAGATATCAGAGAAAACCTCTCAAATTCTTCATTAACCTAATAGTCACCTTGGATATCACAGAAATATATGCTTTTAATGCTTCAGATAATTTTGTTTTGTTACTTTTAAGTAGATACCATAATGGTAAATGAAAAATTCTTCTGGATACATTAGGCAGAAAAATAGCTCCATGAAATAATTTGCACACACCAAAGTATTCGGTGGCTAAATCCATCTGTGAAATGCTGTCTAGTTTATACCCTACTGGAGATTCTGATTGCCATTAACGTAAAAGTACCAGAAATCCCACTGCAGTCAAGAAATCTGTTTACCCTGGTATTTCTCAAACTTCCCCTGTCGTAAAACTTTATTTTTTAGAGTTCAAGAGCTATTAACATTCTTCTAGAATCTAGGAAAAGATGGGTACTAGCCCCGTTTATAATCTCACAGCTGAGATTAGGATCAGGTATTAAATAACTGATCTAAAAGAAAATCATTTAAGATTGCCTATAAGGAGCCATCCATACTGCCTCTACAAAGATGACTAACTAAAAATTGCTGCTTAAAATTTTTGGTGTATTTTGTAGCTACCATAGTACAATTTTCTTTATTTTCCTTCTCTTCACCCTCCTCCTTCACTTCTTTATCTCCTGCTTTTTTTCTACCTCCTCCCTTTTCTCCCTTCCTCTTTCCTCTCTCTCTCTCTTTATCTTAAGTAATTGTAATCACACTGTATGTACCAATTTCCATTAAAAGTTTCAGTGGTTGCTTAATATTTTATCATGTGGATTTGTTATAATTAACCACACCTCTTCTGCACCCTTTTTTTCAAATGCATTCTTATATAATATGCTGTGGTAAATATGCTACATTGAGGTTTTTTTCTGCATTTTGAGATATTTTCTCAGTAATTTAAAAATTTTAATTTAAAGAGCATCTTTTCATAAGCATTCTTGGGGCAGTTTATCTAAAGATTTCTATAATGTGATGACAGCAATAAAATCTATCAGCATTTTTATTAGAAATGATTCTTTTAGTGATTAATAATACTACATTAGGACTGGGTAAATAAAAAGTATCTGTGTCACTCTAAATCAATTTCTACCTTTCTATAATTTCTCCATCATTCCTCTTTTAGCTTCTCCCATGCAACTTGCAAGCCATTTCCTTTACCCCCACTTAAATCTTATTTTCTCTTTATCCTACCACTCCATTTCACACCTTTTCTCACCCAACACCTTGAAAAAATTAGTTCACAGACTCACTTTCTGATCTTCCAGTCAACCATTAATGTCCTGCAATCAAGTCTCAGCTGCCAAAACTTTAAAACACTTGCATATTTTATTATAGTTTGTCTTATCTTCTGCTAGACTGTGTATCACCTTAGTGGTAGGAAGGATGGTCTTGGTATCCATAACAATGGCACAAAAATGTATAATCAAGAAAATGAATTCATTCAACAAACATGTCATGGTATTCATGGAATGATGTTCATCCATTCTTCACTTAAGCATACATAAAATGAATTCATATTTCTTTGGCTTTTGGAATAACAGAAATCCAATGTACCTTTTTAAGGACTTATTCTATATTGTATTTCCTTTCCCTTAACATTCACTGGAATGATCTTTCTCTTTGTGTCTGTTTGTGTACCTACCTCCCCAATTGCTTGCCATATAGATCTATCATCTGATTATCCATCTCTCTTTGTTAAATTCTGAATCTTTATTAAGTTTCTATAAGTGGACTTGATAATACTCTGATGGTTGTCAGCACAAGATAATTTGTACCATAGATGCAGGTAAATGACATATTTTCATTAAGATAATGTTCCTCATAACTGTAGGAATAGAGTTTGGGACCAGGATCACAGAGGCCAATATGGTTTAGGGAGTCAGATGAAATGTAGAAGCCACTCACATACAGGGTTTGTGTCATATTATTCCATCTCTAAAAAGAAGAAGATACTGCTAATTACATGAGACAGTTGTGTGGTCACTGTCACAGTGATCACAGAACACTGTACACAGTACCAATATCAAAGGAAGTAAGGGAGGAGTCCCTTATTTGGAATAATTTTTCTAATTGAAGTAGGTGATACATATATATCACTGGAATAATGTACACACATATATGTTTGGGTTGTGTCCACTATCAAAGAATTGCTAAAGTTATTACTGGATTTTGAATGAGATGTGGTTTATCTGGAAAGACTGTGAGAGTGGCCAAAATTAAGTCATATTAAGAACTTTAATCTTAAGAGAAAGTCTCTTTGAAGAGAAGGATAAAAGCTTTGGGGTAGAGAAAGTGGTGTGTTTGAAGGGTCAACAGTGAAAGTGATCAAAGGGTAGACAGTTCTGATGCTGCCTATTCATAGATGTAAAAAAGCAGCTCTGAATCATTTCTCCACTGAGCAAAAGGTGCTGAAAATGAGTAAACATTACAAGGCAGGAAGTTGTTGCTATTTAACAAAAAAGCTTTTAGTCTTGGCATACAATTATGGATATGAGACTGAGAAGGCAAAGGAAGAAATGTAAGTATATGACATGGTATATGGTCATAAGGAAGAGTAAAGATACAGATGAGATTACAAACCTGTGATCTTTCGTGATGCTTATGGAGACATTGGGCTGGTCATAACAAAACCCTGTGTTGGAACCAAAGATACCATTCTATAAAACAGAAAAGGGGAGTTGGGGGAAGAGAGAGGAAATTTTTGGGAATCATTACTTTTAAGATTAATATTGAACAAAATAGAGAAAGAGAATGGAAGGAGGAAATTAGCATCTTGCACAATACAACAGTGACTAGATTCCTTCCTTCCTGGAAGAGTTAGCAAAAGAGCTAATAAATGGTTTTCTTAGAAATTTTCATGCAAAGGCAGATGAGGTTCCAGAACAATTCATGAATTACACAGAAGTGGAATAAGGGCTGCCCTTCTCAAAGTGTGAGGCTTGCTGAGTTCAAGAAATAGTGATTTAGGAGGTAGTGTGTGCTTGCTCCTATTTCAACACCTTACTAATTACAAGAGACAGTCCATAGGACAGGAAGTTTGTAGGATAATGTCAACAACTCTGTAAAGAGGATGAATTCATGAGAGGCCATTGGGGGGACACTTTGTGAGAAGGAATCTGAGAGAAAGTTTCTGTCATGAAAATGCCTTCTTTCAACCTTAAGAGTGAGGAAAACATTACATTACATCAACTATGGAGTTTAAATTTATTTTGTTATAATGTAATTAAAGAAAATAACTTGTGAATGGCATTAGTGAGAGAACATAATATAAAACTTTCTCCTTTTTTCCTTAATCAAACATTTTCAGCAATGTGGGGCAGAAGAACTTTTTTGTTTGTTTGTTTGTTTTTCTTTGGTTTTAGAGATTCCTTTTGTTAATTATAAGGGAGTAGTTCGGTCTCCTTAAGTAGGGCTGAAAATAATAGTTGAAGAGAATAGTTGGTGTTTTAATCCTATACAAAGACCGTATGTGCAAAGGGAAACACTTGAGTCTAAAGATGTAATTGATCATCAGTCAGGATTTGCCTTTTCTAGAATGTTAAACAATCGTCAGTTTGTGAGCAATAAAGTCAATTCTGGCTGATATATTCAACTTAAGAATATAAAGGTAGATAATCAGCATATTGCAATGGGTTAAAAATATGTTCATATACTTGTTTGTGCTACCTAAGATAAAATCAGGTTTGAGAAGTAAAGAATACTTTGGGGTTGGTAAGTACTCATAAATACCTAATTTTAATCCAATTTTTGAAATAAATTTTGTTAAAAATAATACAGAAATTAAATGAACACAAAAACTAAGAATAGAGCTCAATGAATTAGTACAAAGGGGGATAAGTCTGTGTAACCACCTCCTAGAACAAGAAGTAGAATAGAAACAGCATCCAGATGTTCTCCTTATTGTTACTGTCCTCACAGCAACATCTGCCTTGAAATCTAACATAAGTTAGTTTTTCCTGCTTTTAAAAATATATTTAAATCCATCGTACAGTGCATATTCTTTATTTTGCCTTCTTTTTGCTCATTATGTTGATGAGATTAATCATATTGTTGAATATAGTGGTGGTTCAGGGTTCTGAATTATTTTCATATGTGAAAGAAAAATTACCACATTATTAAAAATTGGGAAAATAAGTTTAGAAGACAGCTCCCAATTAGTATTCAAATATGGCTATAATAGTAATTTTGATATTATTCAGAATTTGTTTCACAACTATTGCTCTTAGTTTACAAATTCTTCCAGCTTTCACTTTATTCATCAAAACTACTCAGAGATGAATATAGTTCTAAGAAGCTAGGTAGCTTTCTCAGCTCATGTAAAAAATCCTAGGCTGGGATCCCTGGGTGGCTCAGGGGTGTTTAGCGCTTGCCTTTGGCCCAGGGCACGATCCTGGACTCCCAGGATCAAGTCCCACGTCAGGCTCCTGGCATGGAGCCTGCTTCTCCCTCCTCTGTCTCTGCCTCTCTCTCTCTCTCTAAGTCTATCATAAATAAATACATAAATCTTAAAAAAAAAATCCTAGGCTTTGTTTTGGTAGCCTACTGTATTTTCAGTACTGTTGAATGGAAATTCCCTTTTTTGTAGTTTTTACACATTCTTCTCCATCTTTACACGAGGCAGGTCAGAACACTTCTGTTCATTTTTTCCTGGACAACAGACAGAGACATACAATGCTCCCATAACTCCTTTCCCATTAATTATCTGTTTTTAGGCTGATCCTTAAATTGTTCAAGAGGATATGGTGCTGGATCCTTTTTTTCCCTGCTTTCTTGTTCAAACTTAAATTTGTTGATAATATTTTGGTGGTATATTATCCAGAACTCAAACCAATATCCATGGTGTACTCCTTGTATGAAACATAGTAGAACTCTTTATTCTCTTATTTTTGGAAGCTGTTTGTTTGTTTTTGTTTTTTTTTGGAAGCTGTTTGTTTTGATAAGGTTTAGGATGAGTCAGGAAATCTGGTTGGAGACAAATGAAATAGAGTTTGAAAGTTTCTGTATGTATTGGGAATCATGAGAGTTTTAAAGGGAGAAATTATAAAACCAAGTTTAAGTTTTATAAAAGTAACTTTGGAAGCAGTGAAGTATAGGTATTATAAAGGGAAAATAACAACTTCTAACTGAATTCACTCTATTTTTATATTATCTATAGATTTGATTGATAAGCAATCAATGTCTACATCTAAGACACGATACACTTCTTCAGTATGATCATTCAGCCACTTATATCTCCATCCAATGCATTTTTATCTTGGATATCAGGTACTAATAAAAATAATTATGATTGAACCATTTTTATCATTTATGGAGTATACACACTTTTTAAAAGTGCTTTCAATATTAACTTATTTAATTTTTTTCCTAAATCTTTGAAGTAGTATTATTTTCATCATCATTTATAAATGAGGAAACTCAGAGACACACAATTTAAGTATGTTCACTACACTACCTGAAAAGAGCTAAGACAATGTAGAATGAGTATCACCTAATGTGACCATACAGAACAAACCTCTACTTCATGGACTCTTGAAATAGACTTTTATACCACTCTAAGAAAACTCAATTTATGGGAATAAGGACTGAAAGACAGGAATAGTAAGACTGTGTAGTTGCTGCCATTTTGAGTAAATATATTTCAGTTGAGAAATGGATTAATTAAATAGGCAAAGAAAGTCCCCTTCTACCAAAAATAAATTACACATGGGTTTTAATTTCATTTTCTTTTTTGGAAAACCACCCAGTTGTTCTTGCAGAGTATATTATTGTTAGTTAAATTATTTTTTAAAATTCCAATTTACACCGAATTGAATATAATCACTAGTTCATAATTACAGAAGGTTTTTATTCTAAAAAATATCTATGTTCTTTTGATGTTCAATTTTAATATTTGCCACAAAACTATTCCACTTATAGTCGATTTTTGTTATTCATGGTAGTTATGTTGTATAAAGTCACTACAAACACTGAATTAATGAGTATTGACCCACTGGTCCTAAGAAATACAGAATTGGGTTCCTGTGAGCTTCTGGGTACAATACTTTTATCAACCAATCAATATGTAACCTTGTTTTATGTTTGTTTCTGTTTAAAGATACCTTATTTAATATGTATTTTTGATGCATTTACACTAAACTCACAACTAACAGCACTAAACTCATGCTTGAATGAAGTTTATCTAACACATGTATTTTTTTCCATAAGACCACATACAGCATAGCCTTCTTGCATTAAGAACTTAAGGACTACGCTTGAAAAACATTTTAAATAGCATGATTGTCAACATAAAGCACAAAGATGCAAAAATCCAGCACTAAATAAACCGAGGACACTTGGTTACAATATCAGAGCTGAAACAAGATGAAAGTTGAATTGAGAATTTTGATCTCAATTGGGAATGTACATGCTGGGTGACTCAAATTTTTTACTGCCGGACATGTCCACAAATGACAATGAAAACATCATGAGTATTGATTTTGGGGTAATAAGCAAATTTTAGCAAGTAGGCAAATTAAAAAATGTAAAAGCTGAATAATGAAGATCAACTGTCCTTTGTATTTTATTAAAACACGCTAAACAATGAGCTTTAAGATGGCATCATAAATGAAAGGATTCAGAAATCTCTAGTATTTTTTTCCTCAGGGACATTATTTCTCTGATTATCATAGTGTTTTTAGATTTTCTTTCAAAAATGAGAGAATTATTGTTCTAAATGGTTAGGAATTCTCTTGCTGAGAAGAGTTAATGGGATTAACTGGGCTTAAAGTCTACATTTTTTCTTTCCTTATCTCTTGGGATCATTGAGCATTACAGGTATTACAATTAGATAAACCTTTATAAAATAGTTTTAAATATCATCATATAATGAGCTATTAAAAAAGCTGAATTTGTCAAACTGCTGGAGATCAAATACAAAGATGAAAAAGTGGGCAGGAAAAAAAAGACGTGTCACTCTAAAAAGTGGCAGTAATAAACTTGATGACCAGCTTTGCAGCACGAAATATGAAAACCAGAAGACAATGGATTGTCACCTTTAAGGAACTAAAAGGTTAAAACTGCCAACTTGGAATCATATAAATTGTGGAAATACCCTTCAAAATTGAAAGCTAAATAAAGACTGTTTAAGATGAGGAGAATATTAGACAATTTGACATAAGCATACCTGCAGTATAGAAATATTAGCAGAAGTTCAGGCTGAAGAATAGTGATCCTTGACAGAAATTGTAGGAAGGAATAAAGCAATAAACAATAAAATGCAATGAAAGATACATGTGTGAGTAGAGATAACACAATATTGACTCTTTAAAATAACAATAATAATGTCTTGTAGGGTTTGTAAGATATATGAAAACAATGAAGAAAAGGGGAGAAGGATGTAAGCAGATTTAAATGCTTGTGAGTTTCTTACTTTATTTGAGAAATAGTAAATCTACTTAGTTTGTTAAGGTGAAATATAGTAAGTGAAGGATGTGCATTGTAAGCTCTAGAGTAACCACAAAATAATACAAGAATGCATAACTTAGAAAAGAAAAAGAGAATAATAAAAGCTACTTGATTCATTAAAATGAATGTCAGGAAGGAAGAATAAAGGCACAAGAACAAATGGAAAAAGTAGTAAACAGCAAGTTCTTAGGTATAAACTTAACTATTTTTAATTATATTACATGTAAATAAAATAGGCAATCCAATTAAGGGATAAGATTATCAACTTAAATAAAAAATAAACAAATAAGAAACACTAAGAACAGGTTGACCAAAAATAGATTGGAAGTGGAGGATGGAAAAAAATACAATTTTAGCACTAATTCCAAATAGCTAATGTACCTATATTAGTATAAGATAAGATAAATTTTGAGGTAAAAAAGGAGATTTCATAATCTTTAATGTCCATTCCATTAGAAGGTACAAAAGTCCTAAATTTGTATGTACCTAGTAACAAAATTCAGAATATATAAAGCAAAAGTTGACAAAACTAGAAGGTTAAATTAACATCTTTATAATCAGAACTAGAGTTTTTAACATACCATTTTCAGTTACGGACTAAAGAAGAAGAGAGAAAAATCATTAAAAATACAGAAGCTTTGCATATTACATCTAAGAAACTTGACCACAGTGAAATATATAGAATGTATGTATAACTCTAGATTTTTTTCAATTTCAAATGGAACATTTACAAAAATAGACCCGATGCTGGACTGTAAGATAAGACAACTTTCAAAAGACTGAAATAATACAGAGCATGTTCTCTGACCATAGTGTAATGAAACTAGAATAATGTAAGCATTATTAGAAAATCTCCCAAATTTTTAGAATGTGATTGTTAGTAAATGAAGAAATCACAATGAAAATCAGAAAGTAAGGCATGGTCTTGAAAATACATTATGAAAGTACAACATATCAAAACTCCCTCAGGTGAGAGTCTTAAGAGTTGGAACACTATATATTTGGTGTAAACTCTTCTCTCCCCAAGGAGAAGGTGGGAGTTGTGAGTTCCCTCCTGATTGTATGTTGCTGTGCCAGGGTTAAGGTTTATGGAGAGTGTGTCTCAGCCTTTTCCACCTGTTTAAATGTGGTTTTTCCTTATTTGCTGGATGTGTGGGAGTTGCCTAGTTAGTTTCTGGATATCTTTCAGAGGGAATTATTCCATGTGAACCTGTAGAATTTGGTGTGTCCTTGGGAGGAGGAGAGTCCAGGGGCCTCCTGTGTTGCCATCTTAGACTGGAATTCCCTGTAGTGACTTGGGCATCCTCATTTTGTTCCTATTTCAAACAAAACATTCAATATTTCACTATTAAATATGACTTTTTTGATAAATGCCTTAAAAAATTTAAGATATCATTTATATTATTAGTTTTCTGGAAATTTAAAAAATATCATGAATGTATGTTTAATCTTATCAAATGCTTTCTTTACAATTATAAGAATGATTATATAGGAGGTATTCCCCATTCTGTTAATACAGATTGCACTGATTGATTTTTAATGTTAATTCAGCATTACATTACTGGAGTAAATATGACTTGATCATTTTGGTTTATCAATATTATATATTGCTGGATTGAATTTGCTATCATTAAGGATATTGTGTCTATGTTTATGAGAAACGATATATATATATATATATATATATATATATACACATACACCTATATATACCAAATACACACACACACACATATATATACATACATATATATATATATATATATTTTATTTTATTTTATTTTTTTGGTAATATCTTTTTCAGGTTTTGGTATTAGGATTATCCTGATCTCAGAAAACAGGTTAAGCAATCTTTCCTCCTCCTCTTGAAAAAAATTAGCATAATATCAATGCTATGTCTTTTTTTTTTAAGATTTTATTTTATTTACTCATGAGAGATACAGAGCGAGAGAGAGAGAGAGGCAGAGACACAGGCAGAGGGAGAAGCAGGCTTCATGCAGAGAGCCTGACGTGGGACTTGATCCCGGGTCTCCAGGATGACGCCGTGGGCTGCCCCTATATCTTTCTTAAATGTTAGATTTCATCAGTGAAATCATGTAGGTCTTGATCTTTCTTTATGGGAAGATTTTTTTTAAATAAATTCAATTTTTAAAATCAATACTGGGGTATTCAAATTTTGTTTCATCTTTTGTCAGTTACTTAAATTGCATTTTTCGAAGCATTTGTTGAATTTGTTAGCACAAAATTATTCATAGGATCCTATTTTTTGAAATATTTATTTTAGAAAGAGAGAATGAGAGAGAGAGAGAGAGAAGTGTGTGAAAGGAGGGGCAGAAGGAAAGAGAGAATCCTAAGCAGACTCCTTGTTGAACAGGGAGCCTATCATGAGGCTAGATCTCATGAACCTGAGATCATGACCTGAGCCAAAACCATGAGTCAGACACTCAACAATTGTGCCACCCAGGTGCCCCAGATCCTCATATTTTTTAATGATTGTAGAATCTGTAATAATTTCTCTTTTCATCCATAACATTGGTGATATGTGTACTCTCTTTTTTTGTGATCAGTGTAATAACTAAGGCTTTATTTATTTAAAAAAATTTTTTTTGTTGGTTTTTTCAAAGAATCAGCTTTGGAATTTTTTTATTTTGTCTATCATTGGTCTATTATCCATTTCATTGATTTCTGCTCTTATCTTGAGCAGAAATATTTTTCCAAATTTTTGCTTTGGGTTTTCTTTGCTATTTTTTCCAGCTTCTTCAGCTAGAATTTTAGGTCATTTTTTTTTAACTTATTTTCTAATATAAATATTTAAAGCTATATATTTTCTCTGAAATGCATACATTTTGTAATGTTGTATATTCATTATAATTCTGATCAAAATTTTTATGATTTTTATTTTGATTTCTTTAACACATGGATTATTTAGAAGTGTACTATTTAATTTCCAACTTGTGCTTTTCTATATATTTTCTTCCTATTATTTTTTTAAATTCAAGTATAATTATATTAGTTTTACTTTCAGGGGTACAATATAATGCTACACAGTTCTTTACATTTTTCAGTGCTTATAAAGAAAAATATATGCTTAATCCCCATTATCTATTTCACCCATCCCCTCACCCACCTCCCCTCCAGCAATCATCAATTCATTCTCTCATTTAAGCTTGTTTCTTTTCTCCTTTCTTTCTTTTTTCTTTCTTTCTTTCTTTCTTTCTTTCTTTCTTTCTTTCTTTCTTTCTTTTTCTTCTTTCTTTCTTTCTTTTTCTTTCTTCTTCTTTTTCTTTCTTTCTTTCTTTCTTTCTTTCTTTCTTTCTTTCTTTCTTTCTTTCTTTTCTTCCTTTCTTCCTTTCTTCCTTTTTTCCTTCCTTCCTCCCTCCCTCTCCCCCTTCTTCCTTTTTTGTTTCTTAAATTCCACATATGAGTGAAATCATATTAATGGACATACACACATCTTCTTTATTCATTGATCCATTGATGGACAATTGGTTGCTTCCATATCTTGGCTATTGCAAATAGCACTTCATAAACATAGGAGTGCATATATGTTTTCTAATTATTAGTGTTTTCATTTTCTTTGGGTAAACACCCATTTAGAAGGATTACTAGATCATATGGTAATTCTATTTTTAATTTCTTAAAGAACTTGTATATTGTTGTCTACAGTGGCTGCACTAATCTACATTGCCAGCAACAGTACATGAACGTTCCTTTTTCTCTACATTCTCATCAGCATTTGTTATTTCTTGTGTTTTTGATTTTAGCCATTCTGACAGGTGTAAAGTGATATCTCATCATGATTTTAATTTTTTTTAAGTAGGCTCCGTGCCAAGCATGGGGTTTCTTTGACTCATGACCCCAAGATCAAGAGCCACATGCTCTATCTACTGAGCCAGCCAGACACCCCTCATTGTGATTTTAATTTGCATTTCCTCGATGCTTAGTGATGTGGAACATCTCATGTGTCAAGTGGTCATTTCTATGTCTTCTTTGGAAAATGTCTATTCAGGTTCTCCATCTATTTTTAATCAGATTATTTGTGGGATTTTGTTGTTTTGGTGTTGAGTTGTGTAAATTCTTTATATATTTTGAACATGAACTCCTTATCAGATGTAACATTTGCAAATATCTTATCCCATTCAGTAGGTTGCCTTTTTGTTTTGTTGATGTTTTCCTTCTCTGTGTAAAAGCTTTGTATTTTGATATAATCCAAGTAGTTTAATTTTGCTTCTGTTTCTCTTGTCTGAGGAGGCATAGCCATAAAAATGATTCTATGGCTGATGTCAAAGAAATTACTGTGTATGTTTTCTTTTAGGAGTTTAATAGTTTCAGGTCTCACATTTAGGCCTTTAATACATTTGAATTTATCTTTGTGTATGGTCCATTTTCATTCTTTTGTGTGTGGCTGTTCAGTTTCCCACTACCATTTGTTGGAGATACTGCCTTTCCCCATTGTAAATTCTTGCCTCCTTTGATATAGATTAATTGATTATATAATCGTAGATTTATTTCTTGACTCCCTATTCTGTTATAGTGATCTATGTGTCTGTTTTTGTGCCAGTACCATACTGTTTTGATTACTAGAGCTTTGTAGTTTATTTTGAAATCTGGGATTGTGATATCTCAAGCTTTGTTTTTCCTTTTCATTTATTTTTTTTTAATTTATTTTTTAAATTTATTTATGATAATTATACAGAGAGAGAGAGAGAGAGAGAGGCAGAGACACAGGCAGAAGGAGAAACAAGGCTCCATGCACCGGGAGCCCAATGTGGGATTCGATCCCGGGTCTCCAGGATCGTGCCCTGTGCCAAAGGCAGGCGCCAAACCGCTGCGCCACCCAGGGATCCCTGTTTTTCCTTTTCAAGATTGCTTTCACTATTCATGATCTTTTGTGGTTCCATACAAAATTTAGAATTATGTTGTTCTAGTCCTGTGAAAAATACTGTAGATATTTTGATAGGTATTGCATTGGAGCTGTAGACTGCTTTAGGTTAGTATGGACATTTTAACAATATTGGTCTTTCTATCCCTGAACATGGTATATCTTTCCATTTTTTAGTGTTAGCTTCAGTTCCTTTTATTAGTGTTTTATAGTTTTCACAGTATAGATCTTTCACCTTTTTAGTTAAATTTATCTTTTTGATGCAATTGTAAATGGAATTTTTTATGGTACACGAAGCTTTATTGAAGTAGAAATTACATACTACAAAATGCGACCATCATACAACAGGTCATTGGTTTTTTTCAGTAAGGGATTGTTTTCTTTTTGAGGGGGAGGGATTGTTTTCTTAAGTTCACTTTCTGCTCCTTCATTATTAATGTATAGAAATGCAACAGATTTCTATATATTAATTTTCTATCCTATGTATTTACTGAATTCATTTGTCAGTTCTAGTATTTTTTTTTTGTGGAGTCTTATGGTTTTCTCTATGTAGTATTATGTCATCTACAAATAGTGAGAGTCTTATTTCTTCCTTGCCATTTTAAATGTCTTTTATTCCTTTTTCTTATGTAATTGCCATGGCTAGGACTTCTAGTACTGTGTTAAATAAAAGTGGTGAGAATGAATATCCTTGTCTTACTCCTGATCTCAGAGAAGAAGAGCTTAGGTTTTCACCATTGCATATGATGTTAGGTGTGGGTTTTCATATATGGCCTTTACTATGTTGAGCATGTTCCCTCTAAAACTACTTTGTTGAGTTTTTATCATAAATGGATGTTGTACTTTGTCATATGCTTTTTCCACATCTGTTGAGATGGTCATATGGCTTTTACCCTTTATCTTGTTAATGTGATATATCTTCCTCTTGATTTTTGATTTAATTCCCTTGTGATGGCAACATATGAACATATGATTATAATCCTCTTAAATGTAAACTTTTTCTAGCCTCACATATAGTCTAGCTTGGTCAATGTGCTATGTACCCTTTAAAACTACGTGTCTTCTGAAGTTATTAGGAATAGTGCTTTCTAAATATCCATTAGGTCAAGGTTTTCATGGTGTTGTTCAGTTTTCCATATCTTATTAAATTTTGTCAAATTGTTCTCTTGATTTATGAGAGAGTAACATTAAAATTGCCAGTTAGGCTTTTGGTCTTGCCCATTTCTCTCTTTAATTCTGTCATTTTTTTCTTTATATATTTTGAAACTGTTATTAGGCATATATTCATTTACAATTGTTATTTCCCTTTTCGAATTGGCTGTTTTATTATTATTAGAATTTCCTTTTTGTCTGTACAATCTACTGTAACTGATCTTATTAAAATCACCCAAGCCTTCTTATAGTTACTTTGTGGCAGAAGATTCCCAAGATGGTCCCTGAGATTTGTTGTCCTAGTCCCCAGGATTGTGAATATGATGAAATATAATTCCCACAAACATACTATATTATATGGAAAAAAGGAGATTATTAAGGTGGCCCTTATTTAATCATATGAGCTGATTGGTACAGAACACTTTCCCTGGCTGATCACAAAAAAATTAGAGAGATTGGAAGTATAAGATGGTTTTGAAATAAGGAGGGTTCTCGATTTCTAAGACAGAGAATCACATGAAAAGATATGAAAGAGGACTCCCATTACTGAAAGTGATCTCCCATTGACACTGAGAAAGAGCATGGGACCTCTTTCATATAATTGTAAAAAAATGAATTTGGCCAACCACCTGCATGAGCTTGGTAGCAGATTCTCCTCAGAGCCACCAAATAGGAGCCTAGCCTGGATGATACCTTGATTTTGGCCCTGTGAGACTCTGAACAAAGAATTCATTTGAGCTTGCCTGGACTTCTGACTTAAAAAAAACTGTAAGATAGTCCAGCAAAATCTGGCCTGCACCCGCCAGTTCCCTCCCCCTCCGCACCCTTCTCTCTGCTCATCATCATCTACCCAGGCCCTGCAACCTGCAGGAGAGGAAGCTTCATTCCAGGGGGGCCTCCCCCGCACCTCCCACAGGGGCTGGCTTGTGGTCATGCTCAGTAAGTATTTGCTTAGTCAAATCTGTCACTTTGGGTAGGAAGAGGAGGAGAGCGGAGGGTGAGGAACAAGAAGCCAGCGAGGAGTGTCCCCGCTGCCTACCCACTACCGTCATGTGCATTGTTTTAAACTGCTAAGACTGTGGTAATATGCTATGCAGAAATTTTAAAAAGTAAACAAACTAATACACTTTGCATGATATCTTCTATCTATCTATCATCTATCTATCTATCTATCTATCTATCTATCTATCTATCTATCTTAAGAGAGACAGAGAAGGAGAAATGGGGGAAGGGGGGGCAGAGAGAATCTTAAGTAGTCTCCATGCCCAGTGTGGAGCCTGAAACAGGGCTTGATCTCTTACAATCTTGAGATCATGACCTGAGCTGAAATCAAGAGTTGGATGTTTAACTGACTGAGCCACCCAGGTGCCCCATCTTCCATCCATTTATTTTTATATGTTTTTTTCTGTCCCATTTTCCTTTCATGTTCTGGGATTCCAGTTACATATATGTTAGATCATTTTGTATTATATATATATAATATATAATAGATATATAAAAATCTTCTATGTTCATCTTTAAAACCTAGCTGTTTATTTTCCAGATTGGATAATTTCTACATCCTTATTGTCAGTTTACTGGCATTTCCCTCTATCATCTCAAATAAAATCAAGTCAATCTACTGAATTTTTAAAAATTTACATATAATATTTTTGGTTCTGGAATTTTTATCTGATTCCTTTTTTATTGTTCTTATTTCTCTTTTGGACATATTTTCCTTTATGTCACAATGCATACTTATATTATCATTATCTGCCAGATACAACTTCTGGATAATCTTATGGTGTATTTCTTTTGAATATCTTTTCTTTTAGAATGTGTCTTATTTTCATAGTTCTTTTTGTGTTAAGTGACTTAAAGTTTTACATTGTACATTGTTAAAATTATAAAGTGGACAATTTAAATTCTGTCACATATTTTTAGTGAATGTTGATTTTTTAAAAAAATTAGACATTAAGCTTCATTGGATTCAAACTGAAATACTGCATCTTTGACAACAGCTCAAGTCTCATTTCAGTTCTTTTGCCTTTAACTGGGCTTCCTTGAGTCTTCCCTACACATGCATTGTTTATGGTTCAGCCAGATATTTGGATATACTCAGATTTTGGGACTCACTCTTTCTGAAACCACCTTTCTAGGATTTCTTCTCCATTTCTAGCAAGGAATTCTGTTCTTTGAGCCTTCAGACCAGAGAAATTATTGTGTATTTTTTAAAGTTTTTATTTTAATTCCAGTTAATTAACATACAATGTAATATTAGTTTCAGGTGTACAATACAGTGATTCAACAATTCCATATGTCACCCTGTGCTTATCATGACAAGTGCACTCTTAATCCCCATCACCTATCCCCATCTTTCATTCACCTCCCCTCTGGTAACCATAGGTTTCTTCTCTATAATTAAGAATTTGTTTCTTGATTTCTCTCTTTCTCTCTCTCTCTTTCTCTGTCATTTTTTCTCCTTTGCTTGTTATGTTTCTCAAATTCCATATATGAGTGAAATTATATGGTATTTGTCTTTCTCTGAATTATTTCACTTACCATTATACTCTCTAGCTCCATTCATGTCCTTGCAAATAGCAAGATTTCATTCTTATTTGTGGCTGAATAATATTCCATTGTATATATTCATATACTACCTCTTCTTTATCCATTCATCAATGGACGGACACTTGCTGTGCTTCCATATCTTGGTTATTGTTAACAATGCTCCTATAAACAAAGGGTGCATGTATTCCTTTGAATTATTGTTCCTGTGTTTTTTGGATAAAGATGCAGTAGTTAAAATTGTTTCACTTTTTGAGGAACCTTTGCACTGCTTTCCACAGTGGCTGTACCAGTTTGCATTCCTACCAATAGTGCAAGACAGTTCCTTTTTCTCCCTATTCTCGCCAACACTTGTTATTTCTTGTGTTGTTAATTGTAGCTAGCCATTCTAATATGTGTGAGGTGATATCCCGTGGTAGTTTTGATTTGCACTTCCCTGATGATAAGTGATGATGGGCATCTTTTCATGTGTCTTTTGGCTATGTATATGTCTTCTTTTTTAAATGTTTTATTTATTTATGAGAGAAAGGCAGAGACATAGGCAGAGGACGAAGCAGGATCCCTGGTATGGGACTTGATCCTAGGATTCTGGGTTCACACCTTGAGCCAAAGGCAGATGCTCAACCACTGAACCACCCAGGTGTCCCCATCTGTATGTCTTCTTTAGAGAAATGTCTGTTCGTGTCTTCTGCCTATTTTCAATTGGATTATTTGTTCTTTGGGTCTTGAGATTTATAATTTTTTTATATTTTGGATACTAACCCTTTATTAGATACGTCATTTGCAGATATCTTCTCCCATTCCATGGGTTGCTTTTTAGTTTTGTTGGTTGTTTTTTTTGCTGTGCAGAGCTTTTAATTTTGATATAGTCCCAATAGTTTACTTTGCTTTTGTTTCCCTTGCCTCAGAGGACCTATCTAGAAAGAAGTTGCTGTTGCCAGTTATCAGAGAAATTACTGCCTGTGCTCTCTTCTAGGATTTTTATGGTTTCAGGGTTCACATTTAGGTCTTTCATCCATATCAAATTTATTTTTGTGTATGGTGTAAGAAAGTGGTCCAGTTTCATTCTTTTGCGTGTTGCTGCTAGTTTTCCCAATATTGTTTGTTGAAGAGACTGTCTTCTTGCCATTGGATATTCTTTCCTGCTTTTATCAAAGAATAATAGACCTATAATTGTGTGTTTATTTCTGAACTTTTTATTCTGTTCCATGGGTCTATGTGTCTATTTTTTGTGTCAGTTTCATACTGTTTTTATTACTACAGCTTTGTAATATAACTTGAAGTCCAGAATTGTGATGCCTCCAACTGTGCTTTTATTTCAAGTTTGCTTTGGCTATTTCAAGTTTTTTTATGGTTCCCTACAAATTTTAAGATTGTTCATTCTAGTTCTGTGAAAATTGCTGGTGGTATTTTCATTGGAATTGCATTAAATTTGTAGATTGCTTTAAGTAGTATAGACATTACACCAATATTTGTTCTTCCAATCCATGATCACAGAATCTCCATTTCTTTAGGTCATTTTCAATTTCTTTCATCAGCGTTTTATAGTTTTCAGAGTACATATCTTTTACCTCTTTGGTTAAGTTTATTCCTGAGTATTTTATTATTTTGGATGCAGTTATAAGTGAGATTATTTTCTTAATTTGTCTTTCTACTACTTCATTATTATGTAGAAACACAACAGATTTCTGTACATTGATTTTTCTATCCTGTGATTTTACTGAATTTGTATATCAGTTCCAGCAGTTTCTTTGGTGGAGTCTTTCCTGTTTCTATATAGAGTATCATGTCATCTGCAAGTCGCAAAAGTTTTACTTCTTCCTTACCAATCTGGATGCCTTTTATTTCTTTTTGTCTGCTGTGGCTGGGACTTCCAGTACTATGTTGATTAAAAGTAGCAAGAATGGACATCCTTGTCTTGTTCTGGCTTTAGGAGAAAAGCTCTCAGTTTTCCTTCACTGAGGATAATGTTAGCTGTGGGTTTTTCATATATGACCTTTCTTATTTCATGATATGTTCTCTCTAAACCTATTTTGTTGAGAGTTTTTATCATGAACAGATGTTGTGTCTTGTCAAATGCTTTTGCATCTATTGAAATGATTATATGATTCTTATCCTTTCTCTTATTGATATGATGTATCACACTGATTGATTTGTGAATATTGAACCACCCTTGCAAACCAAGATTAAATCCCACTTGAGGATGCTCAGTGGTTGAGCATCTGCCTTTAGCTCAGGTCATGATCCTGGGGTCCTGGGATTGAGTCCAACATCAGGCTCCCAATAGGGAGCCTGCTTCTCCCTCTGCCTCTCTCTCTGTCTCTCTCATGAATAAATAAATAAAATCTTTAAAAAAATATAAATTTTTAAAAATCCCACTTGATTGTTGTGAATGATTTTTAACAATGTATTATTAGACTTGCTTTGCTGGTGTTTTGTTGAGGATTTTTTTCATCTATGGTTATTAGAGATATTGACCTGTAGTTCATTTTCGTGTGATGTCTTTTTTATGGTTTTGGTATCAGGGTAAGGCTGGCCTCATAGAATTTTGGAAGTTTTCCTTCTAGTTCTATTTTTTTGAATAGTTCAATAAGAATAGGTATTAACTCTTCTTTAAATGTTTGGTAGAATTCACCTGAGAAGCCTTCTGGTCCTGGATTTTTGTTTGTTGGGACTTTTTTATTCAATTTCTTTGCTCTTACTGGATATGTTCAAATTTTGTATTTCTTCCTATTTCAGTTTTGGTAGTTTATATGTTTCTAGGAATTTATTCATTTCTTTCAGGTTGTCCCAATTTGTTGGCATTTGGTTTTTCATAATATTCTCTTATCATTGTATTTCTGTGGTATTGGTTATTTCACCTCTCTCACATGTAATTTTATTTGAGTCCTCCTTTAAGTCTGGATAGAGGTTTATCAATTTTATTGATTTTTTTCAAAGTATCAGCTGCTGGCTTCATTGATCTATTACATTGTTTTGTTTTAGTTTCTATATTATTTACTTCTTTACTGATCTTTATTATTTCCTTCCTTCTGCTGTTTTTTTTTTTTTTTTTTTTTTTTGTTGGAATTTTGACCACCACCTGTGGTGCTAGTTGTAGGTTACCTGCTGCATTTTGGCTGTAAAAAAATAATGAAACACCACAAACTGCTCCCATATCCTAAACATCAACTTTCTTCTTAAATCCACTGCTTTTGTTGTCTCTATTACTTTTAAATAGCTGTATTTTTTATTGTATTCTCTCCAGAGTTTAAAACTGTCATCTGTGAGAGGGTCAGTCTGATAGGAACCTACATGACAATTACCAGAAATGGAGTTTTTCTGTATTTGTTTTTAAAATAACAAATATCTTTCTAAAAAAAAAAACACTTCATGAACAAAACAACAAGAAGAACAAGAAAACTCCAGTCCCAGATGTTTTCACTGATCAAATATTTTAAATATTTAAAAAAAGATATAATATCAGTTATACAAAACTTCTTTCAGAAAAATAGAAAAGGAAGTACTTTACAACTCATTTTGTGCCTCCAGCATAACATTGAAATAAAAACCTGATGATGACTTTATAAGAATGAAAACTTACTGGATAATTTATTTCACAAATATAGACACATAGGGGCACCTAGGTGGCTCAGTGTTTCAGTGACTTCCTTCAGCTTAGGTCATGATCCTGGGGCCCAGGGACTGAGTCCTCTGGATTTTCCATAGGGAGCCTGCTTCTCCCTCTGCCTATGTCTCTGCCTTTCTTTCTCTGTCTCTCATGAATAAATAGATAAAATCTTTAAGAAAAAAACATGGACACATACACAGAATCCTGAAAAGGCATTAACAAATCAATTCCAATGATATATTAATAGTAAATTATGCCATGATCTAGTGCGGTTTTTTTCAGAAATGCAAAGTTGATTTAACTGTTACATATCAATGTAATTTTCCACATTAGTACAAAAATGAAAAAAAAAACAACTATGTTTTCTCAATTTATGCCAAAATGCATTCATTAAAATTTAACATTCATGATTTTTAAAAGTTTATTAATTTATAAATAAAAAAGAACATTCTAAGTCTGATGGAGTATATCTACATAAGTCTATGTTTAATGGTAAAATATTGATTGCTTTACCTCTGAGTTCAGGAGCAGACAGAGATGTTCATCGTCACTAGTTCTGTTCAACAATGTACTAGATATCCCATCTAGGGCCACAAAGCAACAAAGCATGATAAAATATGTTAAAACTAGGAAGAAAGAACAACCTTGTCATTATTGGCAGATAACATCATTACATGCAAAATACAAAAGAATATATAAATTCAAGAGTCTTCAAATTACTAGAATTACTAAGTGAACTTAGCAAGATTGTTGGATACAACATCAATATAAAAATCAATTTTATTTTTATAACCTATCATCAAACAATTAAAAACAGCATGAATCTTTAGTATCTAAGAATAAATCTAATAAAAATGCCAATTATCTTCAGTACTTAGGCCTAAGGAGACACAAGACATCTCTACTGCAAACTACATTGCTAAGAGGAATTAAGATGACCTGTTTAAAAGAAATTACTTGACTTGTTTCATGAATACTCCATGTTTTAAAGGTAGCAAGTCTCCCTAAATTGGCCTATGGGTTCAGTAATATCCCATCAGAAATCTCAGTGGTTTTTATAGTATCATATTGATAATCTAATTCTAAAATATCTATGGACATTTAAAGACCTGGAATAGCCAAGGCAAACTTGAAGAATAAAAGCGAACAACTTAAACTAGCAGATATTAAGATTTATTTATTATATGACCACGGAAATAAAGACAGTATTTGCTCAGACATAGGTCTGCACATATATGATCATCTAATTTATGACAGAGGAACCACTGCAATTTGTGGGAGGAAGGCAATGTGGGAGTATAGTCTTTTCAATAAATGGTGCTAGGTCAACTGGATAACTGTACGGAGAAAAATTTAACATGGACCCCTATTTTGAATCATATGCAAAGATTCA
Organism: Nyctereutes procyonoides; assembly: GCF_905146905.1. Classification (NCBI taxonomy): domain Eukaryota; kingdom Metazoa; phylum Chordata; class Mammalia; order Carnivora; family Canidae; genus Nyctereutes; species Nyctereutes procyonoides. Next base: position 28,751,361 of record NW_026575121.1, on the reverse strand, counting down.
TGTGAGATTATAGACCTAAGTGTGAAATACAAAGTAATAAAACTTCTAGAATAACATACAAAAGAGTATATTCCTGAACTTACGTAGAAATATCTAACTTTACATAAAAATATCCTATTCACAAAAGAATGTATTGATAATTGGATTTCATTAAAATTAAGCCCGTTGGTTAATCAAAATACAATCAGAAGTGAAAAAGTAAGTCAGACACTAGGAGAAGACATTAGTAATGCATAGTATTTGATATATCTATTGTTAAATGCCTTTTTGCAATATCTATCCATCCATCCTAACAAATCAATAAGAAAAAAATCAATAAAAAAATGAACAGAAAACTTAAACAGTAACTTCACAAAAAAAGGATATTTGAGTGTAAAATTACCAAAATATGCTCAACATCATAAATCCAAACAAATTTAAAGTATACATACAGTGTGAAACTACCACATACCAAGCAGAATGGCTAATGAGAACTGGCAGTGTATTAGCAACCATACAGGAGGTGGTAAAAATGTAAAGTGTTAAGACAACCTTGTAAAATTGTTTCATTAAAACATACCCATTCCCTCCATCCCTTAGCACCAGTCCTGAGTATATATATACCCAACAGAATTTGAGTGTTAATATTCACCAAACCACATGTATAAGAATAGTACTATTATTTATAATAGCCCCCAAATGAGAACAACTGAAATATCCATCAAAGTTAGAATAGATAAATAAAAAAAAATAGAATAGATAAATACATTTTGGTATATCCATAAAATGCAATGCTTCAAAAGCAATAAAAAGAACACAATAACCTAATGAATCTCACAGACATGCTGTGAGGCAAAAAGAGCCAGACACAGAAAGAATACTTATTGTATGATTTGATTTATATGAAATTCATTACCAAGTAGAACTACTCAGTAGAACTACTCATAAGTTGATATAGTGGTTACCTTTGGGAGAGGAAGGAGTGTGGGCCAGAAATACTCTGTATCTTAATTTGGGTGATGGTTATATGGATATGTATATATTTTTAAAGTAATCTCCACACCCAACATGGGGCTTGAAGTTACCACCCCAAGATCAACAGTTGCATGCTCTACTGACTGAGCCAGCCAGGCACTCCCTGGATATGTACATATTTGGTAAGTTTTATATTTAATATTTGTATGCTTTTCAATATAGACTCCGTCAATTAAGAAAAAAAGGCTTAGTTAAGAATGAGTAGAAATAAGCTGTAATCACCATGTTTCACTCCAGTGCTTATGTGTGCAAATTAAGGTCACTGTTAAAAATGATTGAACAGTGATTCCCCACAGCAAATATGTGCCAGAGAGTGAATTTATTCTTGATGCTTTCTCACCAAGTAATTTCTGGGGATTCCCCAAGGAATGCTTATATGTTCTGTAACCTGTCTGCCTGCTGTTTGTCTCATATGCCTACATGTTGTTTGGTCCAGAAGAATACGAAAGCCTTTTAGGTGACCTTGGGTTTTTTTTTTTTTTTATAACTTGTTTTTTTAGAGCTCAAATATTCAAAAATGTCCAAGCTGAACACAACTGCTTCCTCTCAGTTTCCTCAAAGTATGGGCAAGGCTTACCATAGTGGTCCAGTTAACACCATCTTAATGGTCAGTGGTCCATGGGCTATAGTTTCAGTTATCAAACACTAGATCACTCCCATCAATATTACAGTCTATCCCACATTTAGAGAAAACATTTTTCCTTCTTCTAGGGAACAATTTGGCATAAAAACAAAGTGATTCATTCTAATATCCCAGTCCATAGCAGATGTGTTCAGTTTTCTCTGAATACAAAGAGTGAGAATTTGCTGTTCATTTGTGTTCCCAAAGGGTTCATCTTGATGACTTTCCCAATACACACGGAACAACTCCAATCTGCAAATAAGGAAGAAGGAAGGGAAAGGTGGAAGGAAGGATGAAGGAAAAGAAAGAAGAAAGGAATGGAGGAAAGAAGTATAGAAATAAAACAAAGGAAGTCTCTCTTTACTGTGCTCCCACCTCAAATTAATTTCTTTCAATTCTAATTGTGCAGATTATATTATGTAAACATTGTGTGAGATTTTTTCCTTTAAATTCAAGAAACAGTCACGATTTCAATGTATCATAAAAGCAAACACCTGCAGCCTAGCACTGTAGCTAAACCAGAAGAAGCAGAAAGCATGAAAAGCAGAGAAATCAGTTTTAAACCCTAAGACATAGCAGACCATATCACAACAGTACCCACTAGATGTCATTTTATCTATAGGGGCAGGTTTCCTGCAGGTAGTGTAAATCCTTCTACTTTAGAACAAAGGGGAAAAAAACTGTATAAAAGCACATGCAAGGATTGTGACCACGGGAGAATTTCATGATTTTTCCATTGTCCATGTATGGACATGAGTGACACTTTAACATTATTGTGATCCCATGTAGATAATGGCCATCCCTCCTTTCTGCACAGGACACTGCCACCTTTCTTCTCCATTTATTCCTCCTTTAATCTTATAGACACTCTACCACTCTCTGAGATACATCAGGAGAATTCACAGAGATCCTAAGATAGAGGAGATTTGTGACTTATATCACAGAACTGCCATTTCCTGTCTGATGTCCTACTATAAGAAATAGCAGTTACATTTTTCTCCAAGGCCTGGCTGAATGTGACATTTTCATTTGCTTGTGTGATCCTCACCCTGTTCCTGATTAGAGTTGTCACCTTCACTTGAGCATCCTTCCCAGAAAAAATGAGAGCAGATAAAGAAGGGAGACCAGGGAGGTGCTTGAGGGCAAGGCCAGATTCCTTATGTATTTATAGTTTTTTTAAAGATTGTATTTATTTATTCATGAGAGACAGAGAGAGAGAGGCAGAGACATAGGAAGAGGGAGAAGGAGGCTCCATGCAGAGAGCTCAATGTGGGACCCAAACCCCGGACTCCGGGATCACACCCTGAGCCAAAGGCAGATGCTCAACTGCAGAGCCACCCCGGCATCCCCGTAGTTTTGTTTTTGTTTTTGTTTTTTAAATAAAGCAAACCTAAGGAATAAACTGTCTATTGTCTTCACTAATACAACTCTTGTAAAGCCTCATGGGTAGAGCTTCTTAACAGCCTTTGAACATGGCCTTGTCTTGGTTGGCCCCTTTATGCTGTTAAAAGATAATCTGAGGCATATTAAAAATTTTAAGAGTTTACCTGAGCAAAAATCAATTTGAATGGGCAGCATATCAAATCAGAAGTTGTCAGGAATACTCCACAGACAGGAGCTCTGGGAGAGGCTTTGTAAAGAAGAAGCGGAAGCAAAAGAAGAAAGTTACTGATTGACTGTAGCTTGGAGCCTAGTTGATTATTTGTGATTGGTTGTCTTAGTGTTTTGATTTTATAACCTTGAAGAATTTATAGGTTTGGATTTGCTTTGCTTACACAGGCCACCATGGCTTTAGAGCCAAGTCAGGCTAATGTCCTCCTTGTTTAATTAATTAGTCAGTGCCCAGAAAACACAAAGGAAATCAGTTCATTTCAAGGTTGCCTCAGCCCTTTCTCCAAGGTGCAGGTAGGCTGGACTTTCTTTGCCTTGTTTACTCACTCCTCAAGAGATGGGCCTCTGTTTCCTCTCAGGACTTCCTGTCTGTTTTACTGCCCACCCGCCCCACACACACTTCAAACCACCTGGAGCACAGTAGCCATTTCTTCTCTTGTCAGGGTAGTTAGAGAAGGACTCTGTCTTAGAGTCTTGTGGGTGGCGTAAAGAAGTACCCTTATAGCAACAGTCTTCTTGGTAAAGTTAAGATCACAGGCGTTGAGGAAGGAACAGGTTTTCAAGGAAGACAAGTGATAAGACGCAAGATTCAGATATTTTGGTGAGCTTTAAAGGCTGCCTTTGAATAATTACCTGTTTTCCTACTTATCTGTATACACACAGAATCAAGTATAGACACTGGGAAACCAGGGCAAACTAACTCTTTACAGGGTTATGTAGACAAGGAGATAAGCAGTTCAGCTTGAGATTTAGGAATTTGGATAACTGACTTTTTGATTGCCATGAGTTTGACTAGGATTGATGGTAGGAAACTGATGGTTTGGGGACTTACTGTACTACATTAGAAACAGACCAAATCAGATGATTATGTACAGTGCCCTAAAAGAAGAATCCCTGAGCAAAATGTCATCTTAATCGTCTAAAATGATATGAACAATTTTGATATGAACAATATGCTGTTTCCCTCATACCTCTGGTGAAGCAGTTTTGCAATAATCAGAATATCTAGCCTGAAAAATACAGAAAATTAATGGTTTCACCTGTAAGTGGGATATAAGTATCATGATAAGTATTTATTTCCAGGAAGACTCAATTTATAGTATTCTGCTCTATCAAATAAATATGCATTTATCATAGCATGATTTTGATATGTGCATCAGAATGTGTAATCTATATATCAGAAACACAGAAGATAACAATATTTCCAAAATCATCATAATAAGAAAGAGCCCCAAGACCCTATGTAATTCCAATTGGCCCAAAAGAGGAAATAGAATTTCAGTTGCCTAGAAAGCCCAGTCAAAATGCTGTTGGTGTGGGCTCATGCCTTTGTTTGCAAAGTGCACATGACATGTCATATCTCCAGTGGCAGAAGGCCTTATACCATATTGGGGGCCAGCAGGGACATAGCACAGTGAAGAAAAGTCCCTTACCAGACAGAACCCTTTCAGTTAAGATGACCCAATTAGCCCTGATTCCAGTATGTGCATAGAAGCTATGGCTTGAAATAAAATAGCAAGTGACACTGTTGAAATGTGTGTAATGGGTACGTATGTATATGTGAATATATTTGGGAATTTTTTATGGAAAGCAGGCTATCCGTCTGACCTTTGCTTAAAATATTTTATTAAAGTTCTGAAATGTGAATCAGTTGTCTGTTCTAATGAATCGGTACTCTCTTAACAGATGGTCAAATAAACACAATGTTTCTACCTTCCCAGAAATCATCTTAAGCACTAAATTGTTATCGTTTGTGAGAAAAGAGCAATCTTGTTTAAATGCTAGTAAACAAGCATCATGTACCTCGCTTACCTCTGTCTGAACCTCAGAAAGAGGACCCAGGTGGGAGTTCAATTTAATGAAAAATGCATTAGGAGTGGTACTGATGGCTCAGAGGGTCTATTACTCATTTGAATCTCAGCCAACCAGGTAAACAAGCACTGGTCCATGAACCCTGGCCTGAAAGAATCAGTGAAGGTTTAATGAAAACCATGAAGTGGTCCTAAATGAAGGGTTTAAACTTTCTTTTTTTCTGCTTTTTAAAGCTGTCTGTGGGAATCACATTTGGATTTTATGAGGACCAGAAGGTGTTACAATTTGCATTGGTAATTGGCATAAAGAAGAGACTAGGAAAGATAAGCCACAATGAGTTAACTGTACTAAGGAAAATTCTTAAAGACCTAATGTATATTATATATACATATATATAATAATATACATATATACATTATATATATTATATATAATATACATTATATTATATATAATATATATTATTTGTTATACATATACTTGTTTTTAACAATTATTTTAAAAGTCTATGTATGCTATATCGATAAAAAAGAGCCCATTCAACTGTGTGTAGGGTTACTGGCTACCATAGGAGATTTACCAAGGTTAAGAAAGTATAGTATTCAACTTGAACAATTTATATCTAGTGAGAAGATTAACATAAATGGAGGTAGGGTGTATGTGACAGAGAAATGCTATCTTAATTCTTAGGGCTATAACAAAATACCATAGACTGGGTGAAATTAATTTATTTCTCATAGTTCTGGAGACCAGGAAGTACAAGGTCAAGGCACCAGCAAATTTGGTGGCTAATAAGAGACTGCTTCTTGATTCACATACACCCGTCTTTTGGATGGATGTGTCCTCATAAGGAATAAAGATTGAGGGAACCCTCAGGTCTCTTTTATAAGGGCACTAATCTCATTCACTATGGCTCTACCCTCATGTCTTATTTTCAAAAGGCTCCACCTCCAAATACTACCATATTGGAGATTAGGTTTTAATATTTGAATTTTGAAGGACACAACCATTCAGTCTATAGCAAGTTCATAGAAGGCAATTCAGAGGAGGGAGAGAGCATATGGTAAGGGGAGCTAGGATGCATTCATGAAGCAGGTGGTACATTAACAGGGCTTGACACATGATGGGGAAATCAATTGAGAGAGCTGGCTATAAGAAATATAAGGACTAATTGGAGGAAACAGTGATAAAGATAGGAAAATACAGGACATATTGGAATAACATTTAATCTCATCTTCTGGAGCATAGGCTACTTTTTGAATAATTTTTTTTTCAGTTCAGATCAGATAATCCTTTGATGCAGTGGGCTATCCTGTGTATTATAGGATAGTTAGAGCACCTCTGGCTTCTACTCATTAGATGTCAGTAGTACCCCCCCCCCATCCTACCCCTTCATGTTGTGGCAAACAATTTCTGCAGACATTATCAAATGCCTTCTAGGGGGCAATATGACCCCTACGTGAGAATCACTTTTCTAAAAACTTGCCACTCCGGGGACTGGTAGTATCAGCATCACCTGGGAACTTGTTAGAAATGCAGAACCTCAGACTCCATCCCAGACCTACTGAAATAGAGTCTGCAGTTTAACAAGATCCCCAAGGTGATTCATATGCACATTAAAATATGAGAACTACTCTGAGAAATAGAAGAAAGAGCTGGTGAGATTGGTTGGGGGTGAACACGGCTGCTCATGAAAGGGCTTGGACATTTTGCTACAATTTTAGATGTAACTTGGTAGGCAATGAGGCTATATTGAATTTTTTCTTTTTATCGCAGTATTTAGAAATAATAGTGTGATTTTTTTTCTACTTAACATTCCTCTCACCCTTGTTACTATCTCTATCTCAATTTTAAAGGAAATGACAAATGCCAGCTAAAAGCTACATTTTCCAGTCTCCCTTGTAGTTGAGGGGACTACGAGAATACACGCTAAGCAGAAGTTATTTCAGGAGGAGGATGACTCAGAAGGCATGTCCTTTTTTTCCCTTAGATCTTTCTTCTTCTTTTCTGGGGATGAACAAGATGGTTTGAATTCCAGAAACCATCTTTAAGGTCTGAGAAGAGGCACTCCCTAAAGATGGCAGAGTACAAACTAGTAGGAACCTAAACCAAAGAGAGAGAAGAATATGCCCCACTCTTGTTTAAGCCACTATTTTTCAGAAGTCTGTTGCTAATAGCTGAATACAATTCAGTGATTAAAATTGATATTTATATAATGGATGGTTTGGAGGAAAGGAGATCGTATGGAAACTATTGAAATAGTTTGGGTGGGAGATTGGAAGAACATAATGAAAGTGAAAAGGAATTTAGAATCTTATTTTCTTTGGAAGCACTCTCATCTTTAAGTTTGTTAGTGGAAAAATGGTGATGTAGTTTATAAACATTTGAAAAGAGGAGGAGTGGGATTGTGAGTATGTGATGAGCTTGATTTTGTACATTTCAGACTTGATTAATAAGACTGATGTGTATACTCAGGAGGCAGTTGCTCAGAAGATAAGTTTGTGTGCAAATATAAGGTACTGGAAGCTGAGCAGGATTGAAGATTGGCAAGATGAAGGGAGTAGGGGTTGGTGATCATGAGTCTGTCATTGAACTGGAGAGAGAAGCACACAGGAGATTAACAGGCAGGGGGTTGCTAAGGAATTTTTGCTGAACAGGTTCTGCAGAGGAATTTTTAAAGTGATGTTTAAAGGTGGAATTCAGAGGACCTGAAACTATTTTATAAGAAAGTCTACTTGCTCAAGGAGCGCTTCCTCCTCTGCAATGACCTCATAAATCAGTGAGGTCAAGTGTTTGTTCACTTTCTGCAGTTAGGCTAACAGAAGCATGCTCCATCTTTTCCAGATTCTTCTGGGTTCACCATGACTCTTCAGACATCTTCTTTAGCTAATGCTGTCATGGAGACTATTGAGCCATGCTGTGTATGACATGGCCAAGATTATTGCCTTCTGAAAATGTTTTCTCTTTTTTCTACTCAAAATCTTTTGCATATCCAAAGAAATTAATTCCATAGAAGTTGATTTATTAAACAGCTGCAAATAAAAGTCACATGAGAGATATTTTCGGGAGTGCAAAGATGATGAAGGTACAATCTAGTCCTCAGGGACCTTATGTGCAGGATAGAAATAAGATGAGTATGGTAAGTGATAAGTAGGATATATATCAGAGTGCTCTAGTTCTAAGAACTAAAGGCTGGGGTGTACATCTAAAGATAAGACTCTCCACTTGACTGAAATGTGTGAGCTCTGGGGTCCATGTGCTTCTGCTTCTTTGGCGAACACTATCTCAGTCTTCTCTCTTATCCAGTTTACTTTATTCCCTCTTCCAGAAATAAACAATCTCAAGTCTTATCCATTTTATCCCAAAATAAAGTCTTAAATCTAACCCATTTCATCCCTTCTCAAAAAATATTTCCATTATAGCCACTGTTTCTTACTTCATGTTCACAGTTCCTTACCTGAATTTATGAAATTCCAAAGCTCTGAAAACCAGAGGTGTTCATTTTTTTTTTAAATTGTCTATTAGTCATTTGGCAGCTAAACCTATCTGAGCTGATGGGAGGTGCTATATAACCTTTAATCATCCCTAGAACATTCATGTTATTTGTTGAAGAAATATTTGTTTGGTTAAGGAGTGCTGCCTTATATCTTACTAAGGGAAACAATATTACCACTTTTTTAAATTTTGAAAAAGTCTGAATTCCAAAACCTATCTGAACCTGAGAGTTCTGGGTAAGGGAATGTGGGCCTATAGTGTTCTCAGAGTCCTACCCAACTCAAAGAAGATGAAAATGGGAGGTTAAGATGATTATTAATATGGAGACAGCATGATCCTTATTTGCAAATGATGCTATACATTAACTGGAAAACCTGTGAGAATCAAGTGAGAGGCCATAAGATGTAAGTAAAACGACTGAACCAAAGTAAGTGCATCAAAGTTCAGCCTTTTTACTAGCTTCTGGACTAATCTTACAAGTAGAATTTAGGGAACTCCACTTAGTTCATTAGTCTAAATGACTGAGAACAAATGGCCTGATCTTGTACTCCAAATTTAGTAGCTGGGTTTCTTCCCATACTTGTGGCCAACATCTCACTTCACCTTCCAATTTCCCCCAAGATTACCAGGGATGGCAGACCTGACTCTGAACAGCAGCCCTGTAAAAGGGAGCCACAGCCTGCTCTACAAGCTCTAGTCAGCTTGCTTGCATAGATCTCTTTACACAGGTCCCTCTGACCCTCTAGGATCCCAAGCTTCTGCCTGGCTGCATGCTACCCCTTGGTTGCATCTGGCCTTTGTTTTTTCATTGTCTTTAGGATGCTGCCCCTTGTGTCATTATGGATGCCAACTTTGGTATTTCTTAGAAATGACCCACAGACAGCTTTGTTCTAACTTTACCTACAGTGTGACTCTGCAGCACATCATGTAAACAAGCTCACAAAACACAAAAACCAAGTGGCACAGCTGTGCCTATATGCCCAGAAGCTATTGCATTTTAGTGACATTTTAAATCTGAACAGTGACTAATAATGCACCTGGGATATAAATTCTGAATCATATAAAACTATTAATTGTCTCTGTACTAGGTAAAACTAGAACAGTGGGAATTGTTTTGTATGGTGCATATTTGGGCTTCACACATGAGCAGACATAGCAGGAATCTGTTTGAAGGGGCAACATCTGTCTTCTGGAAATATTACTTTCTTCCTTCTTCCTCCCTGCCTGCTTTCCTACCTTTCTTTTTTCCTTACCGCTCTACTTCCATTTATCATTTCTCGTCATTATAGTTTTCTCATATAAAAATAGAGATAATAATGGTGTCTTCCTTATAGGATTATTGTGAAGGTTAAACAAGTCGATATATATATATATACACACACATACATACATACACCTGACCTGAAATAAGAAAGAGTTTTTTAATAGTCTGAAATTATGGTTGATACCATCTCAATGTTAGGTTCTGTTCTAGGAGCTCTAGATACACAGATCAAAATCACATGCTCTCTTCTTAAATATTTCCCATATTTGTAGTACTTTGTTTTTGCAGCACTTGCTGTTTTGAAGCATGAACTCTAGAAAAACAGCACTTGCTGTTTTGAAGCATGAACTCAAAGTCAAACCACTGAGTGGTTTGAATTTGAGAGCCAGCTCCATCACTCTCAAAATTCATTATTTATATGACTTTGTGCGACTTAATTCCTAAATCTTAGTCTCCTCCATGGGGATGATGATAATAATAATAATAATAATAATAATAATAATTCCTGTAAAATAGATTTGTTGTGAAGAATGAAGTATACAGACAAGTAAAACACTTAATAGAATATCCAGAGAGAGTAATACATACTGAGATCCTTTATTCAGGTCCTGAGAATAATCCTCTAACAGGACTTTATGTTAGGATCCTTATCCTTATGGACAGAATGGGAAGAATGTGGGATTTTTTTCTCTGCTCTGGATCTGGTATCCAGGAGATTTTATAATTTGAGTACTTTTTCCCTAATATGTTGTCTCAGTCCAGACAGCCAAAGGCCACAGGAAGGAGTCAGGGGCTCTGCAATCTCTGCAATCTTAACTCATGCAGTGTTGTCCTGTGACTTGGGTATTTACTTAACCTCTCAAATTCTGTTTTCCCATCTGTAATGTGAGTATAATAATCACTAATTCACTGTTATGGTAAAAGTCAACTAACATAATCTGGGTAAGGAATTGAGTATAGCAAATATACCTGACATGTAGTAAGTTGGCCGTTATTGTAACTTTTTATTAATATTTGTTTCTTTGCATGGAGAAGAGCTTGCATAGTGGGGCTCTCCTCACTCTTGTCTTTACTCCCATGATTATTTAACTTCTTAATAACTATTTTCTTTTTTTAAATTTTTTAAATTTTTAATTTTTTAAATTTTTTTAAAGATTTATTTATGATAGACAGAGAGAGAGAGAGAGAGAGAGAGAGCAGAGACACAGGAGGAGGGAGAAGCAGACTCCATGCTGGGAGCCCGACGCGGGGCTCGATCCCGGGACTCCAGGATCATGCCCTGGGCCAAAGGCAGGTGCTCAACCGCTGAGCCACCCAGGGATCCCCCACTGTTTTCTTATTTAAAGAGAAATACATATTCATCTCTGGAAGAAATATCAGAAAATTCTATTTTGTGTTTGCTAATCCTCTGTTCATGGGTTGTGTGGGAGTCACAGTCAGTGAGGAGATGGCACAGGGCAACTGGACCCTCTTGTCAATCATTTCAATTATTGGTTGAAATTCAGTCTCATAAGAAATGATCACTAGGAATCATTTGTTACCCCATCATTGATTCATTGATTGTCTCCAAAACAAGTGCAGACTGGGATAGCTAAGTTTATACTTTCTCCCTGAGACTTTTATTTTTAATTTCAGGCAGAAAGTCAGAAACAGTGATAAAATATTGTAATCCTGGAGAGTGAATATATACTGTTTGTCATTGCCTTTCTTTCTTTCTAACATGATTCCATACTAAGCAACAGATGCTGCTGCTAATAGTTATCATTTAGTAAGCATCAGGCACTTTCTATGCATCACCTCCTTTTTTCAAACAGTAACCCTGTGAAATAGATGTTAATTTTCACTTTTAGCTATGAAAAAAACTAGCCCCCAATTAAATAACTTGCCCAAGATCACATAACCAGGATCAAAACCAAACTCTGTATATCTCCAGGATTTTTAAGCTATTGTGTCCCCCAAATTAGAGTGCATTTAAACAGTTTTTTTTATTTTTTAATTTTTTTAAATTTTTATTTATTTATGATAGTCACACACCGAGAGAGAGAGAGAGAGAGAGAGAGAGGCAGAGACACAGGCAGAGGGAGAAGCAGGCTCCATGCACCGGGAGCCCGACGTGGGATTCGATCCCGGGTCTCCAGGATCGCACCCTGAGCCAAAGGCAGGCGCCAAACCACTGCACCACCCAGGGATCCCTAAACAGTTTTTTTTTTTTAAAGAACATTCCGACTAGTGTGAGGTGGTATTTCATTGTGTGTCTTTTTTTAAAAAAAAGATTTTATTTATTCATGAGAGACACACACAGAGAGAGAGAGAGAGGAGAGAGAGAGGGAGGCAGAGATACAGACAAAGTGAGAAGCAGGCTCCATGCAGGGAGCCTGATGTGGGATTTGATCTCAGGTCTCCAGGATCATGCCCTGGGCCAAAGGCGGCACCAAACTGCTGGCCACCTGGGCTGCCCTCATTGTGGTTTTGATTTGTATTTCCCTTATGCTGAGTGATGCTGAACACTTTTCATGTGTCTGTTGGGCACTTGTATGTCTTCTTTGGAGAAATGTCTGTTTATGTCTTTATTTCTTGACTGGATTATTTGTTCTTTGGGTTGAGTTTGATAAGTTCTTTATAGATTTTGTACACTAGCCCTTTATCTGATATGTCATTTTCAAATAAAATCCATCAGAATCCTAGAGGAGAACACAAGCAGCAACCTTTATGACCTCAGTCACAGCAACTTCTTACTAGACAGACATTTTTCTGCATGTGGTTTATTCCTAAGTGTCTTATGGTTTTGGATACAACTGTATGTAGGATTGACTCCTTAATTTCTTTTTCTTCAGTCTCATTGTTAGTGTAGAAATGCAACTGATTTCTGTGCATTGATTTTATATCTTGCCACTTTGCTGAATTCCTGTCTGAATTCTAGCAATTTTGGGGTGGAGTCTTTTGGGTTTTCCATATACAGTATCATGTCATCTGCAGAGAGTGAGAGTTTGACCTCTTCTTTGCCAATATGAATGTCTTTTACCTCATACCAGTCAGAATGGTTAAAATTAACAAGTCAGGAAACGACAGATGTGAGCAAGGATGTGGAGAAATGGGAATTCTCATACACTGTTGGTGGGAATGCAAGCTGGTGCAGCCATTCTGGAAAACAGGATGGAGGTTCCTCAGAAAATTGAAAATAGAGCTAGCTACCCTACAAAGATACAAATATAGTGATCTGCAGGGGCACCTCCACACCAATGTTTATAGCAGCAATATCCACAATAGCCAAATTACAGAAAGAAACCAGATGTCCATCGACAGATGAACAGATAAAGAAGATGTGATACTACCTCAGCCATACACACACATGCGCACGCGCACACACATGCACACACAATGGAATACTAGTCAGCCATCAAAAACTGAAATCTTGCCATTTGCAATGATGTGGATGGAACTAGAGGATATTATGCTAAGTAAAATAAGTCAATCAGAGAAAGAATTATCATATGATCTCACTCATATGTGGAATTTAAACACAAAACAGAGGATTATAGGGGAAGGGAGGAAAAGATAAAAGAAGACAAAATCAGAGAGGGAGACAAACCATAAGAGGCTCTAATCATAGGAAACAAACAGGGTTGCTGGAGGGGAGGGTGGTGGGAAGATGAAATAACTGGATGATGGACATTAAGGAGGGCATGTGATATAATGAGCGCTGGGTATTATATAAGACTGATGAGTCACTGACCTCTACTTTTGAAACCAATAATGCATTATGTTAGTTAATTTAAATAAAATTAAAATGATAAAAAATTAATGATTTAAAAAATTTAAAAAATAGCAGTGTCTGAGTGACCCAGTTAAGTGTCTGACTTGATTTTGGTTCAGGTCGTGATCTCAGGGTCCTGGGATCAAGCCCTGGTTTGCGCTCCGTGATCAGCAGGGTGTCTACTTGTGATTCTCTCTTTGCCCCTTCCTCTACCCCTCTGCCTGCACTCTCTGTCTCTCAAATAAATAAATAAAATATTTTTTAAAATTAAAAAAATACAAAAAAAAATTGAAAAAGAATGGAGCTTTCAACAATAATCTTTACTGAAAGGAAAACTTTTAAATACTTCCAAGACACCCCGATGTTTATACCAGCAATGTCCACAATAGCCAAACTGTGGAAGGAGCCTCGGTGTCCATCGAAAGATGAATGGATAAAAAAAGATGTGGTTTATGTATTCAATGGAATATTACTCAGCCATTAGAAATGACAAATACCCACCATTTGCTTCGACATGGATGGAACTGGAGGGTATTATGATGAGTGAAATAAGTCAATCAGAGAAGGACAAACATTATATGGTCTCATTCATTTGGGGAATATAAAGAATAGTGAAAGGAATAAAGGGGAAAGGAGAAAAAATGAGTGGGAAATATCAGAAAGGGAGACAGAACATGAAAGACTCCTAACTCTGGGAAAAGAGCTAGGGGTGGTGGAAGGGGAGGAGTGTGGGGGATGGGGGTGACTGGGTGACGGGCACTGAGGTGGGCACTTGACGGGATGAGCACTGGGTATTATTCTATATGTTGGCAAATTGAACACCAATAAAAGATAAATTTGTAAAATAAAAAAATACTTCCAAGAACACAAAAACAATAAAAATATAAAAATTCAAATATTATACTATACCGTAACTATATTTTTCCCAAGCTCCCTGCCACATCCCAACATATACATCAAGTACGGATGTTTTAGAATCTAATACAGTTAGTCAATGGGGTTCATAAAGCTTTGACCTCATTTAAGTTGTCAGATAAAAGAAGCTTATTATAAACAAACAGCAAGAGCAATAAAAAATTGTTTACAAAGAGCTTTAGAAACATCTGAGAATAAATCACTTTTTAAACATGAGTTTCTCTTATTATTGATTGTATAAGAAACATAACCTTAGACCTTCCTAGCATAGCAATAATAATGAAGGAAAACCCTTATGCTCAAAATGATTAAAGCATTTAACACACAAAGTGAGCACTGGGGAGAAAGTCTTGTCTTCATTATACTAACTGTTATGCAACACAATGAATATAATCTCCCTTAGGTTTTACTAAACATCCAAGCTCTTTAAATTACATTATTTTATTCATTTGAATTCACCTTGGATTTACTAAAGGAAAAAAAACCCCTCACAATAAAGGACGTTTAGTTAACAAGATACTTTAATGAATCTTAAAATCCAGGTGGACTGAAGGCAAAATCAACTCACTCTGAAGTCACATCAGTTGGTGGCCAAATACTTTATGGGGTGAGAGCAAGTGTATTCATCATTAGAAGAGCATAATTAAAATTACTGTCTGCATATGCCCTTCAGCTTAAATTATGCTCCTGAATATCACACAGTATTTTGCTTCATATTCAAAGCATTTTGTAAAAAGGAAAATAATCAACCTATAAAGTAGACAGCAGTATTTGCTATGCTGCTTTGCATGTAAGCATTCAGTGAAGGTAGTTGACCAGCTGAACAGAGAGAACACTTTTCTTGTTTTTAATCACATTATACCTGTTGTGGACATCTTGGCATCTACTTATTTAGCATTTACAGTTTCAGTATTCTCATGTGATAATGGTGGCCATGATATGCAGATTTGTAACACTTTACTGAAAATTGTTTTTAAAATTGGTTTTCTTTTAGTAAAAATAAAGTGTCATTATTTTAGCAAGTGTAGCAAAAGGAAGAAAATTAAAGTTTTTGGAGTTCTATCAGAGAATAAACAATGTGTTTGCCAGTGTTTTTATGTCTGTATATATCAGAAATAAGAAAAAGATTAGATTTCGCCAAACATATGCCTTGTTGTTGTTCTTCTGCATTGTATTTTTTTCTTATCAAAGGTCAAGAACTATGTTTGTCTTTGTCACTATTGAGGTCTTAGCACCTAGCAGTGTCAGAAACATACTAAGTGCTCAGTAAACATTTACTGAATAAAGATGTTAAGATTTTTTAAATTTCTTTACACATCATTCTAGAGTGTCTTTTTAATGACTGCACAGAATTCCATTCCATAGGTGTATTATAATGTATTTAGCCAAGTCCCTTTGATGTTACCAATTTTCCACTGTCATAACTGGTTATAAATATTAGTATAGGGATCCCTGGGTGGCGCAGCGGTTTAGCGCCTGCCTTTGGCCCAGGGCGCGGTCCTGGAGACTCGGGATCGAATCCCACATCAGGCTCCTGGTGCATGAGCCTGCTTCTCCCTCTGCCTATGTCTCTGCCTCTCTCTCTCTCTCTGTGACTATCATAAATAAATTAAAAATAAATAAATAAATAAATAAATAAATAAATAAATAAATATTAGTATAGTGAAATATTTTCTTAGAGTTCATTTTGACTTCTTTGGAATTGTGAATGCAAAGAGTAAGTGAATTTTTTAAAATTGTATATTTATCAAAAAGTCACCAAACATATTTAAATACTTTACTTTGGCACATGTAAATGTAAAAGTGACCATTTTCCACACTTTTGTCACTTGCCTTTGAGGACAAGTATGGAGAAAAATCTAGCTAGTAAGTAAAGTTCATTGACCAGCATCTATTCTTTTTTTTTTCCAGCCATCTATTCCTTAATGAGGTTTTATTTTTCTTAAGAAGACGTTCTATGAAATGAATGAAATAATTCCCAAATTTAGAAATTGTAAGAATTTTTGGAATGAGCCTCTTTTGAATGTTAGTAGTCAATAGTATCTAGTGTCACTTAAAGACCATTCTTTAGTCAGTGAAAGCACAAATTTTTTGTTAGCTAGAGTGAGTGAAATTTCAGTAAATGAAAGCGTTTCATTGGATTGTGCAGATCCGTAACTCATCGTAGATTTCATTTTAGGAAGTAAATACAGCTGGAGCACTGATGTATGTCCCAGAGGTGTCAGGTTAGAAAGGATTTAACACTTCACAATAAACTATGAATAAACAGTATAATTTTGAAGAGCTACTGAACATTCATTAGTATCAAAGAAGGAATTTGGAAATAAAATAGCCATCAACCAGCAATTGTGGTGCTAGTAACATCTCAGAATTCTTCATTAGCAGAGAAAGAGAAAATACATGATCAAGAAACATCAATGAAGAGATTTTCCAATTATTTTTGACACCAAAAGGATATAATTCATCCTCCTGAATATGACTCTTTAAGTGTGTGAAATAAAAGAGTGCTCTTAAATAGTCCAAGCATTTCAAAAAGTCCATGAACTCCTTGAAAGTAATTCACTTGAGCTGTCAAGTTGGATATAAAATGATACTAAACAACTTAATTTTAAAAAGCATGGAAAAGACAAAGCCACAAAAATGTTATAAAAAGTCTTATTACAGTGAATTTAAACAGTACCCCCCCTTACCTCCTAAAATTTTTTGAAACTGTGGAGGGTAACTATGATATATATCAGAAATAGTCTGAAGAAGTCTAATAACAGAGATCATGTTCACAAACCCCTTAGAATGATATCCAATATATCTAGGAAGAGATAACGTTCTGAAATGCCTAAAGAAGCAACTTACTATGAGATTATTGGTACATGGATAAGAACATTGTGATGATTAATTCTGTATGCCAACTTGATTGGATTAAAGGATGCCCAGATATCGTGAACCATTTTTTTTTCCTGTGTTGTCTTTAGGAGAGATTAGCATTTGATTTGGTAGACTGAGTAAAAATCATCCTCCCCAGTGTGGGTGGGCATCATCCAATCTGCTGTGAGCCTGAATAGAACAAAAAGGTGAGGAAGGGCGAATTTGCTTTCTCTGCTTAAGCTGAAATATCCATCTTCTCCTGCCCTGAAACATTGGTGCTCCTGGTTTTCAGGCTTTCAGATTCAGATGGGGATTTATATCATCAGCCCCTGCAATTCTCAGACCTTAAGACTTGGACTGAATTATACCCCAGTTTTTTTCTGGATCTCTATCTTAAATAGGGCAGATCAGGGATTTTTCAGCTTCTTAACTGAAAGTCTTAACTGAAAGACTTACACTGTTAAGTCTTAACACTTAACTGTGTAAGTCCATTCCTGTAGTGAAAGTATATATATATATATATATATATATATATATATATACATATATATTCTATTGGCTCTGTTTTTCTGGAGAACCTTGACTAATACAAACATAAAAGTTTTCCTTTTATGCTGTTTCTCCTATGGAACAGAGAAAAAGAATTGCCGTGTTAGGAAAATTCTACTAATTTTCTGCTATTGCCTCAACTGTCTACATGTTAATTTGTTGTTTGTGTGGTTTTCAACTCTGCTTTTATCAAACAGGCTGATAGACATGATTTTATGAAGTATTTTTTTCATACACATTGGTAGTTAGAATTTAAGGACAGAATGTGGATTATCTTGCAAGTTTGTGTAAGATACCAGGTTACCAGAGCATTTCTTTCTAAAAAGTTACCTTGCTTCCTTCTCTTTCTTCCGATATCTCCCTTATTCTGATTTTAGAGAATTATTTTGGAGATTTTCTATATTTCTACTTTTTCCCTGTCATGCTCATGAGAAAACTCTACAAGTTGTGTTTTCCAGAGGGGAGTTTGAGAAGGGATTCTTTTTGCACAAGCTTAAGGGCATCGTGAAGATCTAATAATTCTAGCTTTCATTTATTCATTCAACAGGTATTTATTGAGTGCTGTGTACTCTGTTATACATACAAGATACCTTATATTAATGGAGCTCCCATTTTAGTTGGGAAACTAAAAATAAATAAAAGAATGCATGCAAGACTAAACCAAATGACATGAAACATTTATAGCTCATTACAAGTGGTAGGAAGGACAAGAATAATGCCTGAGATTGAGAGGAGACTTTCTACAATTTATAAGGCAATCTTCCCCAAGGAAGTAAAATTTAAGTTGTGAGCTGTAGGATGTGTAGAACTTGGTCCTCCAAAGAGTGAATAAACAGTGGCCCACATAAAAAAAGCGCCATGAAGCAGGCCCAAGCCTATTTTGTTTGCTGATATCAAAGAACACCAACATAGATAGATAAAGCATGGTCAAGAGAAAGGACTTGAATGAGGCTGGTGAGAGTTACAGCCAGATAACACAGGATTCGTGAGAAAGAAGTTCAAATTTTATCCTAAATTTAATCCTTTAAAATATTTAATCAGAACTATGACATGAACTTGACAAATATCCAATCTATGTTCTAAGAAGATGACTCTGGCTGAATATATAGTGAAAGTGAGAGAGTGGAAGCAGAAACATTGTCAAGGGTTGTAGAAGTTTTAAGTAGAAGATGATAGTGATATTAGGAGAGAAGATGGAGAGAAGTGGGTTCATTTGAGATATAATTTGGTAACAGCATCAAATTCATTATGGGTTATAAGTTGTATATAGGGATTGAAAGAAAATACAGGATGAATAGCTAACTAAGACTTTGGCTTGTGCATCCGGATAAATGGTGATGATACTTTACTGAAATGTTTCTGACTGTATGGGCAGATTGCAATATATGGATTAGACAAGAGAACAATCTTTTCTAAATCTGCTCTGGTGATGAGTCACTTGAGGGTACTTGTTAAAAATATTTGGCCCTATCTTAGCCTCACTGAAGCAGAATCTGTCAGTGACAGGCCTAGGAAGCCTTCATTTTGAAAAGCACCATGAAAACTTTTTTATCATAAGTGTAGTTGGGCAAACTTTGTACTAGGGAAAGGAAACTTCATGGAAGAGGGTTCCTGTGTGCAGAATTGGGGGATAGGGAAAGAAGAGTCTTGATGGCAAAGAAGAGGAGATTAGAAGGCCAGTGGACTTCCATTGATTAAACCAAAGACCCTAATCAAGTACGTAGCATGATATCTGGCACAGTAGAGAAAAATCAAAATTTCGTGTGCCACATTTTAAATATGCAAAGAAAAGCCCTTTATTTTTCATAATGGATCTAATCTTAATAGAGAAAATGTATTTGGTCAAATCCAGTAATCCCAATCTGATTTGTTAATTTAAAGAATATCACTAAGTATCTCATTTTTTTTAATTTTTTTTTATGATAGTCACAGAGAGAGAGAGAGAGAGAGAGAGAGAGAGGCAGAGTCACAGGCAGAGGGAGAAGCAGGCCCCATGCACCGGGAGCCCGACGTGGGATTAGATCCCAGGTCTCCAGGATCGCGCCCTGGGCCAAAGGCAGGCGCCAAACCGCTGCGCCACCCAGGGATCCCTAAGTATCTCATTTTTAAGAAATAAAACCTGTCGGGAGGAGGGGCAAGACGGCGGAAGAGCAGGGTCCCCAAATCACCTGTCCCCACCAAATTACCTAGAAAACCTTCAAATCATCCTGAAAATCTACGAATTCGGCTTGAGGTTTAAAGAGAGAACAGCTGGAATACTACAGTGAGAAGAGTTCGCGCTTCTATCAAGGTAGGAAGAAAGGAAAAAAGAAATAAAGACACAAAAGGCCTCCAAGGGGGAGGGGCCCCGCGAGGAGCCGGGCTGAGGCCGGGGCGAGTGTCCCCAGGACAGGAGAGCCCCGTCCCGGAGGAGCAGGAGCTGCACCAACCTTCCCGGACGGGGGGAAAGGGGCTCGCAGGGAGTTGAAGCAGGACCCAGGAGGGCGGGGATGCCCTCGGGCTCCCGGGGACACTAACAGACACCTGCGCCCCGGGAGAGCCCCACACCCCGCGGCTGAGCTCCTTAAAGGGCTGCAGTGCGCAGGCGGGGCCCGGGAGCCGCTCAGAGGGGCTCAGGCGGCAGCTCCACGGAGGGGGCTGTGGGCGGGAGCGCGAATCCAACAGCGCAGGCCCCGGAGCACAGGGCGCCGGGACACAGCCCAGGTTCCGGCCTCCTCGGGGACAGGCAGAGGCCGGGAGGGCCCAGGACAGCAAGGACACTCCTGCCCCGAGCTGAGCAGATCAGCGGCCCCGCCCCGAAGCCTCCAGGCCCTGCAGATGGAGAGCTCTGGGGTTACTGCGGGAGCTGACTCCAGGGCTCCAGAGCTGGCTCCGCCACTGCGGTTGTTCCTCCTGGGGCCTCACGGGGTAAACAACCCCCACGGGGCCCTGCACCAGGCAGGGGCAGAGCAGCTCCCCCAAGTGCTAACACCTGAAAATCAGCACAGCAGGCCCCTCCCCCAGAAGACCAGCTAGAGGGACCAGTTCCAGGGGAAGTCAAGGGACTTAAAGTACACAGAATCAGAAGATACTACCCCGTGTATTTTTTTTTCTTTTTGATTTCTGTTTGCTTCCCCCACCCTTTTTTTCCTTTCTTTTTCTTTCTTTTTTTCTTCTCTTTTTCTTTCTTCCTTTTTTCTTTTTCTCTTTTCTTTCCTTCTTTCTCTCCTCTCTCTTTCCCCTTTTCCAAATACAACTTGTTTTTGGCCACTCTGCACTGAGCAAAATGACTAGAAAGAAAACCTCACCTCAAAAGAAAGATTCAGAAACAGTCCTCTCTCCCACAGAGTTACAAAATCTGGATTACAATTCAATGTCAGAAAGCCAATTCAGAAGCACTATTATACAGCTACTGGTGGCTCTAGAAAAAAAGCATAAGGGACTCAAGAGACTTCATGACTGCAGAATTTAGATCTAATCAGGCAGAAATTAAAAATCAATTGAATGAGATGCAATCCAAACTAGAAGTCCTAACGACAAGGGTTAACGAGGTAGAAGAACGAGTGAGTGACATAAAAGACAAGTTGATGGCAAAGAGGGAAACTGAGGAAAAAAGAGACAATTAAAAGACCATGAAGAGAGATTAAGGGAAATAAACAGCCTGAGGAAGAAAAACCTACGTTTAATTGGGGTTCCCGAGGGCGCCGAAAGGGACAGAGGGCCAGAATATGTATTTGAACAAATCATAGCTGAAAAGTTTCCTAATCTGGGAAGGGAAACAGGCATTCAGATCCAGGAAATAGAGAGATCCCCCCCTAAAATCAATAAAAACCATTCAACACCTCGACATTTAATAGTTAAGCTTGCAAATTCCAAAGATAAAGAGAAGATCCTTAAAGCAACAAGAGACAAGAAATCCCTGACTTTTATGGGGAGGAGTATGAGGGTAACAGCTGACCTCTCCACAGAGAGCTGGCAGGCCAGAAAGGGCTGGCAGGATATATTCAGGGTCCTAAATGAGAAGAACATGCAACCAAGAATACTTTATCCAGCAAGGCTCTCATTCAAAATGGAAGGAGAGGGATCCCTGGGTGGCGCAGTGGTTTAGCGCCTGCCTTTGGCCCAGGGCGCGATCCTGGAGACCCAGGATCGATTCCCACGTTGGGCTCCCGGTGCATGGAGCCTGCTTCTCCCTCTGCCTATGTCTCTGCCTCTCTCTCTCTCTCTCTCTCTTTCTCTCTGTGACTACCATAAATAAATAAAAAAAAAAATTAAAAAAAAATGGAAGGAGAGAAAAAGAGCTTCCAAGACAGGCAGGAACTGAAAGAATATGTGACCTCCAAACCAGCTCTGCAAGAAATTTTAAGGGGGACTCTTAAAATTCCCCTTTAAGAAGAAGTCCAGTGGAACAATCCACAAAAACAAGGACTGAAGAGATATCATGATGACACTAACTCATACCTTTCAATAGTAACTCTGAACGTGAACGGGCTTAATGACCCCATCAAAAGGAGCAGGGTTTCAGACTGGAAAAAAAAGCAGGACCCATCTATTTGCTGTCTACAAGAGACTCATTTTAGACAGAAGGACACCTACAACCTGAAAATAAAAGGTTGGAGAACCATTTACCATTCAAATGGTCCTCAAAAGAAAGCAGGGGTAGCCATCCTTATATCAGATAAACTAAAATTTACCCCGAAGACTGTAGTGAGAGATGAAGAGGGACACTATATCATACTTAAGGATCTATCCAACAAGAGGACTTAACAATCCTCAATATATATGCCCTGAATGTGGGAGCTGCCAAATATATCAATTAATAACCAAAGTGAAGAAATACTTAGATAATAATACACTTATACTTGGTGACTTCAATCTAGCTCTTTCTATACTTCATAGGTCTTCTAAGCACAACATCTCCAAAGAAACGAGGGCTTTAAATGATACACTGGACCAGATGGATTTCACAGATATCTACAGAACTTTACATCCAAACTCAACTGAATACATATTCTTCTCAAGTGCACATGGAACTTTCTCCAGAATAGACCACATACTGGGTCACAAATCGGGTCTGAACCGATACGAAAAGATTGGGATCGTCCCCTGCATATTCTCAGACCATAATGCCTTGAAATTAGAATTAAATCACAACAAGAAGTTTGGAAGGACCTCAAACACGTGGAGGTTAAGGACCATCCTGGTAAAAGATGAAAGGGTCAACCAAGAAATTAAGGAAGAATTAAAAAGATTCATGAATGAGAAAGGAGAGATCACTACCAACACCAAGGAAATACAAACGACTTTTAAAACATATTATGAACAACTATACGCCAATAAATTAGGCAATCTAGAAGAAATGGAACTCATTCCTGGAAAGCCACAAACTACCAAAACTGAAACAGGAAGAAATAGAAAACCTGAACAGGCCAATAACCAGGGAGGAAATTGAAGCAGTCATCAAAAACCTCCCGAGACACAAAAGTCGAGGGCCAGATGGCTTCCCAGGGGAATTCTATCACACGTTTAAAGAAGAAACCATATCTATTCTACTAAAGCTGTTTGGAAAGATAGAAAGAGATGGAGTACTTCCAAATTCATTCTATGAGGCCAGCATCACCTTAATTCCAAAACCACACAAAGACCTCAGCAAAAAGGAGAATTACAGACCAATATCCCTGATGAACATGGATGCAAAAATTCTCAACAAGATACAAGCCAATAGGGTACAACAGTACATTAAGAAAATTATTCACCATGACCAGGTAGGATTTATCCCCGGGACACAAGGCTGGTTCAACACTCGTAAAACAATCAATGTGATTCATCATATCAGTAAGAGAAAAACCAAGAACCATATGATCCTCTCATTAGATGCAGAGAAAGCATTTGATGAAATACAGCATCCATTCCTGATCAAAACTCTTCAGAGTGTAGGGATAGAGGGAATATTCCTCAACATCTTAAAAGCCATCTACAAAAAGCCCACAGCAATTACCATTCTCAATGGGGAAGCACTGGGAGCCTTTCCCCTAAGATCAGGAACAAGACAGGGATGTCCACTCTCACCACTGCTATTCAACATAGTACTGGAAGTCCTAGCCTCAGCAATCAGACAACAAAAAGACATTAAAGGCATTCAAATTGGCAAAGAAGAAGTCAAACTCTCCCTCTTCACCGATGACATGATACTCTACATAGAAAACCCAAAAGCCTCCACCCCAAGATTGCTAGAACTCATACAGCAATTTGGCAGCGTGGCAGGATACAAAATCAATGCCCAGACATCAGTGGCATTTCTATACACTAACAATGAGACTGAAGAAAGAGAAATTAAGGAGTCAATCCCATTTACAATTGCACCCAAAAGCATAAGATACCTAGGAATAAACCTAACCAAAGAGGTAAAGGAACTATACCCTAAAAACTATAGAGCACTTCTGAAAGAAATTGAGGAAGACACAGAGATGGAAAAATATTCCATGCTCATGGATTGACAGAATTAATATTGTGAAAATGTCAATGTTACCCAGGGCAATTTACACGTTTAATGCAATCCCTATCAAAATACCATGGACTTTCTTCAGAGAGTTAGAACAAATTATTTTAAGATTTGTGTGGAATCAGAAAAGACCCCGAATAGCCAGGGGAATTAAAAAAGAAAACCATATCTGGGGGCATCACCATGCCAGATTTCAGGTTGTACTACAAAGCTGTGGTCATCAAGACAGTGTGGTACTGGCACAAAAACAGACACATAGATCAATGGAACAGAATAGAGAACCCAGAATTGGACCCTGACCTTTATGGTCAACTAATATTCGATAAAGGAGGAAAGACTATCCATTGGAAGAAAGACAGTCTCTTCAATAAATGGTGCTGGGAAAATTGGACATCCACATGCAAAAGAATGAAACTAGACTACTCTCTTTCACCATACACAAAGATAAACTCAAAATGGATGAAAGATCTAAATGTGAGACAAGATTCCATCAAAATCCTAGAGGAGAACACAGGCAACACCTTTTTGAACTCGGCCACAGTTACTTCTTGCAAGATACATCCACGAAGGCAAGAGAAACAAAAGCAAAAATGAACTATTGGGACTTCAAGATAAGAAGCTTTTGCACAGCAAAGGATACAATCAACAAAACTAAAAGACAACCTACAGAATGGGAGAAGATATTTGCAAATGACGTATCAGATAAAGGGCTAGTATCCAAGATCTATAAAGAACTTATTAAGCTCAACAGCAAAGAAACAAACAATCCAATCATGAAATGGGCAAAAGACATGAAGAGAAATCTCACAGAGGAAGACATAGACATGGCCAACATGCACATGAGAAAATGCTCTGCATCACTTGCCATCAGGGAAATACAAATCAAAACCACAATGAGATACCACGTCACACCAGTGAGAATGGGGAACATTAACAAGGCAGGAAACCACAAATGTTGGAAAGGATGTGGAGAAAGGGGAGTCCTCCTGAACTGTCGGTGGGAATGTGAACTGGTGCAGCCACTCTGGAAAACTGTGTGGAGGTTCCTCAAAGAGTTAAAAATAGACCTGCCCTACGACCCAGCAATTGCACTGTTGGGGATTTACCCCAAAGATACAGATGCAATGAAACGCCGGGACACCTGCACCCCGATGTTTATAGCAGCAATGTCCACAATAGCCAAACTGTGGAAGGAGCCTCAGTGTCCATCGAAAGATGAATGGATAAAGAAGCTGTCGTTTATGTATACAATGGAATATTACTCAGCCATTAGAAACGACAAATACCCACCATTTGCTTCAACGTGGATAGAACTGGAGGGTATTATGCTGAGTGAAGTAAGTTAATGGAAGAAGGACAAACATTGTATGTTCTCATTCATTTGGGGAATATAAATAATAGTGAAAGGGAATATAAGGGAAGGGAGAAGAAATGTGTGGGAAATATCAGAAAGGGAGACAGAACATAAAGACTCCTAACTCTGGGAAACCAACTAGGGGTGGTGGATGGGGAGGAGGGCAGGGGGTGGGGGTGAATGGGTGACTGGCACTGAGGGGGGCACTTGACGGGATGAGCACTGGGTGTTATTCTATATGTTGGTAAATTGAACACCAATAAAAAATAAATTTATTATAAAAAAAAACAAAAAAAAATAAAATAAAATGCATTGCCTTAAAAAAAAAAAGAAATTAAACCTGTCTTCAGAATTTTCTCCTTGTCCCTCCACACCTTTCTAAGAAGGCATCTGGGGATCCCTGGGTGGCGAAGCGGTTTGGTGCCTTCCTTTGGCCCAGGGCGCGATCCTGGAGACCCGGGATGGAATCCCACGTCGGGCTCCCTGCATGGAGCCTGCTTCTCCCTCTGCCTGTGTCTCTGCCTCTCTCTCTCTCTCTCTCTCTCTCTCTCTCTCTCTCTCTCTCTGTGACTATGATGAATAAATAAATAAAATCTAAAAAAAAAAAAAAAAGCATCTGCCTGCTAAAGGGAAGCTCATTAAACTCTTGAGTGGAGGGAGAGAGCCATCCTCTTGAAATGTCCTTTGGCTTTTCTGGCCCCATAGAGTTGACCTTTGTTTGATGCTGAAGTCTGTGATTAGGGAACTCTGTTGTTTTTTTAGGTATCAGAGCTAGGCCTTCAGTGCTTCTCACTATGTCCCACCTCAGCATTGAGGTTCAGCTTTGACTCCTCCCAACATCTTGAGGCTTCAGGGTCTTCTTGCCACAACATCTAGAAAGCTAGGCCTATAAATTCCTTTCTGCATTGCTTGAGAGAACACAAAGTAGTTTTGGATCCTTTCAGGATCTTTGAGCATCAAAGGAGACTCTGGGTTCCTCTCCTGCCCACACTGGCCATTTCACCAATATTCCTCTGCTACAGCTATCTTGGGAATGATGCCTATCTATAGTGCAATCTCCCATGAGAGCCCCATATGAGAGGTAGAGCCAAAGCCTGTTGTACTTCTGTTTTGCCCTTAACTTGTTCAATACTTTTCTCTCTTCTCAGCCTTTGACCCAGAGAGGGAACATGAAGACACCAAATATACTCACTCGTGTCTCCATCTTTAGGCTTTTCTCCCCCATCTACATTACACTGGGGTCCAGAAAGGGTTGTCTTCCTTCCTCTGATTCCTTTCATCCTCTGGCTTTTCTGTATCATCTCTTCTCTTCCCTGGATGTGGCATCTGCCTTTTTTACTTTTTCCTTCCCTGAGGCTATAAAGGAATGATGACCAGGGAATGGTATTTAAGGCAGAGCAATAAATGACATAATGTTTTAAAACTTCTAATACACAATATGAGAACATTGTGATAAAACATTTATTGCTTTTGTCATCCCTGATAAGAATTCCAGTGTTGTTAGTAATACAGGTACAGTTACAATAGTTGTTAGTGAAATAGCATACTTATATCCCTGGATCACATGGAAGAGAAGCTCCAGACATTGCTGTCCACTCTAACACTAGTGTTGGCTGATAAGAACTCAAGAAACAGTGGGTATTCCAGCTCTGAGAAAAGAAAAACAACATGATTCTTGTGAAGCAGTGAGAAGGAAGAAATGGGGCCAGTGTAGGAAGAGGCTAAATGAGAGATTTGGGAGGCAGGGAGCCAGGGGAGTTTAGATGCCTAGGATGTTGAATTTGGAGAAGACACTAAAGATACACTAGTGCCCTAATTTTACAGATGTTTAAACAATTCCCAGCAGTATAAGTTGATGTGTATGGATTACACAGCTAGTGAGAGATGGGCCTGGGACTTTATGTTTGATCCTTGGTGAGTCTACTTTCCAATCCAGAACTGATTCTCAGCACACTGTCTTTAATCGGAGCTTCGACCCAAGGTCCACATTTTAGTAGGACTTCATTGTATTGTATTAATTAATTTAACTCATTGTGTTAGATGAGGTAGCACTGACTAGTAGAGCAGATAAAATCTGAAACAATACAGATTTTAGATGGGTTCCTTCTGTCTTGTGCCTATGCCATACTGTAGGGCAGGGGTTTCCAATTCTCAGTGCACAGCACCCCATTATCCTCATAACTTTTTCTTCTTTTTAAGATTTTATTTATTTACTCATGAGAGACACACAGAGAGAAAGAGGCAGAGACACAGGCAGAGGGAGAAGCAAGCTCCATGCAGGGAGCCTGACATGGTTACTCTATCCTGGGTCTCCAGGATCACACCCTGGGCTGAAAGTGGAGCTAAACCACTGAGCCACCTGGGCTGCCCAAATAGGAAGGTTTTTGTTTTTGTTTTTGTTTAGATTTTATTTATTCATGGGAGACAGAGAGAGAGAGAAAGAAAGAGAGGCAGAAGGTAAAAAAAAAAAAGAAAAAGAAGAAAGAAAGAAGAAAGAAAGAAAGAAAGAAAGAAAGAAAGAAAGAAAGAAAGAAAGACAGAAAAAGAAGCAGGTTCCCTGCAAGGACCCCAATGTGGGACTCGATCCAGGGACTCCAGGATCACGCCCTGGGCGGAAAACAGACACAACCACGCAGTGTCCCTCCTCATAACTTTTTCAATGCTCCTACGCCAAAGAAACACCTAACAGTTCTGTTGATTAAGTAGTTAGCCCCAACAACTTACTAAGTATTTATGTCCTAACTACCATGCAACTGTTTGAAAAAGCCCATACACATAAGTTAAAAGAAGTTGTTTTTATTCTTAAGTACCACAGTTATGTACCAATTGGATATGTGTGCTCATTGAGTATTGCACAACTTAATCAGATTGGAAACCACCCACTCTCATTTCCTGGTATGTGTTGATTTTTATGCAGCACTGCCTTTTATGATGGCAAACCACAGAGATAAGAAATTCTGGAAAGAAATGTAGTGTGGATCTAACGTTCAGACTGTAGACCCCCTCAAGTTAGCAGTTTGTTCAGCATTTAATAGGTGTTGCTGTGTTTCCCTTGAAAATTTATAATATACCAGAAAAACTCTGTGAATTTGTTATGGGTCCCTGAGGTGTCCAATATACTGTTTGGAAACTTCAGCTCATGCATGCTGGGATCACTATCTTCCAGTTGAAGAATGGAAAACAAGAATGGGGATCACCTATGGGTGGTTGATTTTGTCCATGAATAGAAGTTGCACACATCTCTTTTGCTTCTCTTCTGCTAATTAGAACTCAGTCACTCAGCCATCCCAAACTGCAAACTGGGAAATGTGATCCTTGTCCAAGAGAAAAAGAGAGGAAGGTTTTGGTGAACAAAGAGTAGTCTCTGCTATATTCTTAACCTTTAGCACTGAATCTTTTTGAACATAATTATGTCAAATGGTTAGAATAAAATAGAAAAAGCTTTGCAAACAACAGGTTAAAATTCCAAGGATATCTAAGATTTAAATATTTGCTATCTGCAGCTACTAAAGAAAGCATTGATTTTGACCAAGATTTCTCAATGTTGCTGCTATTGGCCTTTTGGGACAAATGATTATTTTGTTGCAGGTGCTGCCATATGCCTTTTACAATGTTTAGCTATATCCTGGTCTCTACCTAGTAGATGCCAGTAGCATAACCAAAAGTGTCTGCAGACATTTCCAAATGTTTCCTGAGAAGGAGCACAGTTACCTAGGTTAAAAGCAGGCTTTATATAATTCTAATATAATTATACATAATTATATTAGAAGGGATTAAAAGAAGTTAATTAGAGTCACTGCCCAATTAAAGAAACCTCAAGGAATGTTTATATACATGCAATTTAAGTTTTTCATAGTACATCTTATTGAATCCATTTTAATTGTATCTAAACTCTTTTCAGATAGCCTTTCAATTGTATATTAATGAACCTTCACTTTGGAATCAAGTACCTTCAGGAAGTGTTGGCTGCTGCTGACTCACAGTTAAGTCCCTTCTAGGCATCTGCCCATACCCCCAAGGGAACTGAAGCTGCCTTGCCCAGTTATATCCCTTCCCCAGGAGACAGTCCTCAACCTACAGTAACTGGTAGATGTGGAAGGGAGGTGAGTGCACAAGTCTGCCCCTCCCCCTCATTTGGGGCCTCCCTGAGATTTCAACTTCTCCCTCTCCATAGACTCATTCTTCTCTTCACGACTATATAGCTTAGCTCCTTATAGCAATCCCTAAGAAACTCCCTGCATAAAAATATGTCTGTTTCCAGAGAAATTGACCTACAACATATACCTTCAATTTTTTATTTTAACTTAAAACAAATAGCATCGTTTCCTCAGTCTTTTGATATTGGAAAAATGTCTTTCCTTTGATTACAGTTCTGCTTAGCAGAATTCTACCATTTTTATGCATTAACCATATCCTAATGCATCACCTGGGAGTTCAAGTTTCAGCCTTATAAAATGTAGTAAGAACCTAAATAAAAATGCAAGGCTGAGCGTAGGATGTTTTTAGATTTTAAAACCTATTTTATAGTTCTGTTGCCATACCTAATTCAAAAGCAATTTTTGTTGAGACTCACTTTTACCAATTATCTCTAGATTGTGCTACTTAGTGTAGAAAAAATTATTTTTTTACACACTCACAGTATCTTTTTATATACTATTTCATTATATTATATAATTACAAACTATATATAAAACTTGCAATGGGCTCCTGGGTGGCTCAGTTGGTTGGGCATTAGACTCTTGGTTTCAGTTCAGGTCATGATCTCAGGGTTGTGGATTGAGCCCTGCATTGGGCTCCGTGCTGGGAATGGTGTCCTTTTGAGATTCTCTCCTCCCTCTGCTCCACCCTCTGCTTGCTGCATGCACTCTCTCTCTCTTCAAAAAAAAAAATAAAATAATAATAATAACTTGAATAATTAGGCTTGAGAACATGCACAACTGAGGGTAAACTCACCTAGTGAATTCAAGTCACCAGGTATGTAATCAACAAATGGCACTTGGTCAGCCACTAAATAGGTCATTGCATCACTGTTTGACAACACAAAAGACTAATCCACTGAGTTTGGTTAAGTAGAAGTCTCAGAGCTTCTAGACTTACCCAGTTGAAAGATTCAAGGGAATCCAGAATTTGATCCTTGTCTCACTAATGATGAATTGGCAAAACAAACTTATACTGCTTCAGGAGATCTGGTGTTTTGCAGGTCTTTCATTTACCGGTAAGAAGAACATTGTGACTTAGAGAGAGAAATTGTTCTGGTAGTAGCCAGTATTAGAAATCTGGTTTCTGACCCTTAGGTCAATATTCTTTCTGCCACACTACACCACAGATCTAGACTAGAAAGATAAATTAGGAATTTTAATTTATTCACAAATCTTAGACTTTTGGCTACTTGGAAGTAGCACTAAAATATTTATGCCTGATGCTTATTGGGGCATATGGAAGATAATGTGTTTTGGTACTTGTTTCATATTCAGAACTGTGAACCACCTTCTCTTACACTCTAAATAAGCTAAAATTAACTAATTCTGAAGTAATTAAGATTTAGTTAAAATAGTCCACATATATAATTACAAAAGTGGCTCTTACCATTAAACAGCAAGTTTTTTGGGTTGGGCCACATTATCATGGTATAATGAATGCTTATTCTGTGTACCTTCTCAAGAGATGACAAAGGAAAAATAATCATACTGTTCTTTTCAGTTTTTTTGAAAAGAAATTATAGAAAACATTTTCACCTATCACTTACTGGAATTGACATGGGATTTCTAAAATGATTTTTTTCCAGCCTACATATTAACTATAAAATTCAATCTGAAGCAACTGTTCCTTTATTTTAAAAATATCAAGTCAGTAGCTCCCTTGGTTTAAAAATACCCTGCTTATTTTTTTATACCTTTATTATACAGAATGTTGCTTTTCAAATTATTTTTTGCACAAAATTGAAATATATTTTCCTTGTTCTCATTCCTATGAATTGTGAGGCTATGTATACATATGTTCAATTACTTATATCTGCATATTTTATGTATATGTATGTATTATATACGTACACAAATACTAAAGCTTAGGCACAATAAAGTTCCATTTTATAAAAGTGAATTTGTATCCTTTGAGAATAGATTAGAGAGACATCAATAATTCAGGATAACCCAACTGGAGAAATGTTCTAATTAATGATAAACATACTTATCAATCACAGTGCTTATTACTATGGATCATATTTTCTGGACATTTAGAAAGTTTTTCAATTTGGGGCTATTACAAATAGCTCTGCTATAAATTACCTGAACATATGTACACATTTCTCGTGGTTTTATATCTATGGGTAGAATTTCTGGGTCATAAGACATACCCATATTCATTTTTAGTAGTTACTGGCAAACAGTTTTCCATAGGGGTTGTACAATTTGGACTCCCATCAGCAATGTACACTGCTGTGTATCCTCACTCATATGTAGCCTTTTTTTATATTGGCTATTTTGCTGCATGTAAGATGATCTTTCATTGTTTTAATTTGTAATTCTATGATGACTAATAAATGCTTCTACATATGCTTATTAGCCATTTGTATATTACCTTTTGTAAAGTGCCTCTTCAAATATTTCATCTATTCTTTGAACTGTTTTTCTTCGTCATATTGATTTGTAGGAGTTCTTTATATATTAATAATATGAGACCTTTTTAGATATATTTGTTGCAAATATTTTCTTCCATTCTGCAGGTATGTAGTCCTTTCTGTAACAATCCCAGAGCTCTTGGATTGTTCCATGATCAATCAATTCTGAAAGAAGAAAGAAAGAAAGAAAGAAAGAAAGAAAGAAAGAAAGAAAGAAAGAAAGAAAAGAAAGAAAGAAAGAAAGAAAGAAAGAAAGAAAGAAAGAAAGAAAGAAAAGAAAGAAAGAAAGAAAGAAAGAAAAAGAAGAAGAAGAAAGAAAGAAAGAAAGAAAGAAAGAAGGAAGGAAGGAAGGAAGGAAGAAAGAAAGAAAGAAAGAAAGAAAGAAAGAAAGAAAGAAAGAAAAGAACACTGGCTTTAGGGACCCCTGGGTAGTGCAGCGGTTTGGCGCCTGCCTTTGGCCCAGGGCGCGATCCTGGAGACCCGGGATCGAATCCCACGTCGGGCTCCTGGTGCATGGAGCCTGCTTCTCCCTCTGCCTATGTCTCTGCCTCTCTCTCTCTCTCTGTGACTATCAGAAATAAATCAAAATTAAAAAAAAAAAAAACACTGGCTTTGAGTTGAAACACCAGAGGCCTTGAGTTGAAGGCTTGAACGACTACTGTGTGATTTGGGACAAATCTCTTACCATCAAGAATCTCTTTTTGAGGTGCTTGGGTGGTGCAGTTGGTTAAGCATCTGATTCTTGGCTTCAGCTCAGGTGGTGATCTTAGGGTGGTAAGATGGAGCCTGGTGTATTGTATTGTATTGTATTATAAATAAGCCACTTTAAGTGACAGAGCCTAGGAGGGTGCCTGACACATATTAGATGTTTAATAAATTTAATTGGATGAAAGGCAATAAAATATCTTTATTTAACCTCATCTTGAGTATCTGATTCTGGCTATGGACTTCTAAAACTCCTCAGCTGAAATCTCAGTATAACCTTATATAATATTACGTCTTCCTCATCTCTTCTTGTAAACTCCATGAAGTAAAAAAACAAAAACAAAAACAAAAAAACTGAAACAACTACCTTCTACTCTTGCTTCCTTAGATGGGGCTCAGAATGCATATTTTCTGCGGAGGTGAAATGAATTATATTTTTTTTAATTTTTATTTATTAATGATAGTCACACAGAGAGAGAGAGAGAGAGAAAGGGGCAGAGACATAGGCAGAGGGAGAAGCAGGCTCCATGCACTGGGAGCCCGACGTGGGATTCGATCCCGGGTCTCCAGGATTGCACCCTGGGCCAAAGGCAGGCGCCAAACCACTGCGCCACCCAGGGATCCCAATGAATTAGATTTTATAGGATAATAAATATGTTAGAAATATGAAGATTGATAAAAATATCAAAGATACATATTTTTAAGAGAAACAATTTAAGTGAGTTCAGTCGGGACCAGCTAGGTATCTCCCAAATCTTTAAGTTCTGATGGGTAATTTATAGGTAAAACATACAACTATATACAATTAACTGTTGTTGTTCTGTTAGGATGTTAATTATATTTATTTCTACTTATAAGAACAGTGAAATTATAACCTGTCTGGTATGACAAGGACTGGTCCAGGAACAACAAGGTGGCAGTGCAGATCGGCTCTCCTGAGTAACAGGGCATCATGATCTCGGCCAAATATCCAAGTATAGACTTGAGGAACAATTGGGAAAAATACCATTTCTAGATTTGAGAGTTTTAAAATCAGATTATCAAATAGAAGGTCATTATTATGCTATTTTAAAATTCAACATTCAGCATACCTATGGTAGCCACTGGTGTTACTTACTTTTGCCAGAGGTGCCCAGTGGTCAATATCTTGAAATTGTAGGCAAAGGACCTTCACTTTAGTGGATGCAAAGCAGAAAAAGAAGAATTGAGCAAAATCCACATTCTTCTTCTTATCAGAGGAGCTAAATTAATTACTCTCTGTATTTTAGAAAGATGAATTTGATCAGGTGAGAAGAGAGATAGAATTCTGTCCTTTGCCTTCCAATAAATACTTACTACAACTGAATGCTTCAGGGGATCATTGGAGTTGGTATTCTCTCAGGCTATAAAATAGTTTTAAAAAACCCTTCACTTCCATTCTATTTATATATCTTTGTTTCCTTCCCCTCAGGAATTCATCTAGAAAAAGTGGGAAGTTGCTAGAATGCTTGTTTTTTAAATCTGTTGCTGTGTAACTAAACTAGTTCCAAGTGGCTTGCTGACTTCCAAGGTTTAATGGGTTAGTGGGTTCAAAAAAAATTTAGGGAAGAATTGTGTAAAACCTGAATTAGAAACATATCCTGGTTTTTAATGATGCTATCCTTTGAGAAATTTTCACTAAATTAGCTCTATATTTTCAGTTTTCAGAAGTGCAACAAGTACCTGCTAATATCCAGGGAACAGCCATATTGTTTACAATCAGTTATTTATGATGATTTGTTAGCCAGCTCTGGAAAGCTGACAGCATAATCCCTCCTCCATCCCCCATCAGATCTGCTCTAGGTTTGCTGAATTTCACTCATGTGCAAGTCTGTTTTATATTTATATTTAATGAGATCCTGAATTCTCAATTTTGGATAGCACCTACTGGTTTAAAAACTAAAAATACTATAGCTTTTAGACACTCAAATATTTAAAATTTAAATTTAGACACTTTAAATTTAAATCAACTGAGCAAATGAAATTGGACAGAATCAAGGGTTTTGGGCATAAGATGTGCTAAATAACCAGCTATGCTATAAGGGTTTTGATAACTATAATATCTGTTTTAAAATATTCCTTGAAGACATTGCTCTGAAGGGCAAACACCCAGAGAAATTGCTCTAACTAGGTTTGGAGTCCTAAGAGATGCAAAAAAACATTGAGAGTAAGGACATAGGATTCTTTCAGGTCTCCCAGGGTCATGGGGTCTGCAGAAGCCCTGGCCTGGAAATTGGAAGAAGTAAGAATGCATTTTGTGAATTTTAGTCTCAGGCATGGAAGCTGAGGACCGAAATACAATGGGGATCTTATTCATCTTAGCAAATCAATCGATGGACCATGAATTAGTTAAGATTCCCTAAGGTTTATAATTTCTCCTGGTTATGTTTGTCATCTATATATTTGCTATAATGATCAGCAGTAAAATCATTGAAATGTAAGGTCTGAACGTGTTAGTATTGGGAACAGTGATGAAAACAGTTATTTACTTTTTATTCAGAGCCACTCCTGTGGATAGAATGAGGGGTATGATGGTCACCAAAGGAATGAGATAGAAGGAATTGGACCCGAGCAGTGGCCTGGATCTTCTTTATTGAAGTGCCCCTTTGCTTTGTCCCAATTTCTTTAGATTTCACTTAAAGATATTTTTAGAACATTGTGTTGGAATTTCTAATCATCTGAAATATTTAAAAATGTCCAGACATTTAAAAACACCATTATTGGGATCCCTGGGTGGCGCAGCGGTTTGGCGCCTGCCTTTGGCCCAGGGCGCGATCCTGGAGACCCGGGATCGAATCCCACGTCGGGCTCCCAGTGCATGGAGCCTGCTTCTCCCTCTGCCTTTGTCTCTGCCTCTCTCTCTCTCTGTGACTATCATAAATGAATAAAAATTAAAAAAAAAAATAAAAACACCATTATTATCATGTTAATGGTGGTACCTGCAAGTGTTAAAACTAACTTTTAAATATGGGTTATTTTATAAACAAAAGAAGATAACCGTTATGTCGTCCCTCAAAAAAATAACAAATAGAATGTCCAATCCTGTGACTGTAGGTAGATTCTACTTCTAATTGTAGCTTTTACTTCCTACTCTTATGAAGTTCACATTTTTTATTATGCAAATTTTTAAAAAATATTTTATTTATTTATTCATCAGAGACACACAGAGAGAGACACAGAGAGGCAGAGACATAGGCAGAGGGAGAAGCAGGCTCCATGCAGGGAGCCCGACGTGGGACTTGATCCCAGGTCTCCAGGATCAGGCCCTGGGCTGAAGACAGCGCTAAACTGCTGGGCCACCAAGGCTGCCCTATTATGCAAATTTTTAAATCATAAGGCAGTTCTGCCCCCCACCTTTTCCATGGTTTCACTTTCTACAGTTTCAGTTACCTGTGGTCAACCATAGTCCAGAAGCAGCAGATCCTCCTTCTGATGTATTGTCAGGTCAGTAGTAGACTAGTGCTATGTCACAGAGCCTGTCATTACCCTATTTCATCTCATCAAGTAGTCTTTTACTGTCTCACATCATCATCATCATCATCATCATCATCATCATCATCATCATCACAAGAATGGTGAGCATAGTACAATAGATCCTTTGGGAGAAAGACCACACTCACCTAACTTTTATTGCAGCATAATTGTTCTATTTTATTGTTTGTTGTTATTAGTCTCTTACTATTCTAAGTTCTAAATGAAACTTTATTATATGTATGTATTTATGGGAATTCCTTTGGGAATTTAGTATTGGTGCTAAAAAAACAAAGTATTGAGATATGTGCTGCTTTGGGAACAATGTGTCAGAGAAAGTCTATCTGACTAGGAGATGTTTGAATGGAGTTCTGAAAGAAAAGAGGAAGCCAACAATTCCTGATATCAGTAGTAGGACAGTACATAGAAAACAGCAGAGATAAGATGATCCAAAATAATCAAAGAAGTATTCATGTTTGTCATTCTCTGTTTTAAAAAATCAAACACTAAACAGATGAAACAAAGCAAAACAAAAATTGATACTCCTAAAACTATTTTTCTGAACATAATATGAAAATTTATTTCTTGAACATAAAGGATCCTAGTATGTGCAAATACTCATTAGAGGTCATATTTCTTACTGTGCTGCAATTACTATTTTGTTATGAAAACAAGGACATTAGAGAAATTTATGAAAATAAGTCCAACTATGCCTATAGGCAATAGTATAAGTAGGTCAAATATATTTTTTTCTATCACTTCCTCTCTTCCCTTTTTTCTCTTCAAGTACACACTCTGCTTGATACTTTCTCCTAAATTTAATCCAGCAAATATTTATTGAATTTCTTTATGAGCATATATGTTATCAGCAGACTGTATTGCAAAGTGTCGCTCTTAGGATGTCATCGGTGCTGGGATAGTGGGGGACAGGGAGTAGGACTCATAATATAAGAACTACACAAAACCCTTGAGTGAGAATGTCAGAGATAGAACTTGGATTTTCCAAGCAGAGGTAGAGAGAAGGACATTTCAGGTGGAGGGGCAAGCACAACCAAAGTTGTAAGGTGTTTGCAGAGTCTAGAGTGGCAAAGCAGAGGAGATTTGAATGGAATGGGAAGAGAAGGGAGAAGACACTGAAGGAGCACCTAAGCATGATGTACCAAATCAAGCATTTTAGATAACTATATTACTTATTCTTCACCTGAATAAATAATACGTGAAGGGGTTTTGGAGACCTGCCAATACATACGGGTCTCTGGAAAGGGTCCAAACTAAAACTCAATGTGTAAATTAACTCCAGAGGGGTATCAGCTCCAGATTTTCATCTCTAATTGTGGTATGGAAGGCTTGG
Source organism: Nyctereutes procyonoides (assembly GCF_905146905.1). Lineage (NCBI taxonomy): Eukaryota > Metazoa > Chordata > Mammalia > Carnivora > Canidae > Nyctereutes > Nyctereutes procyonoides. The sequence goes on along the minus strand of NW_026575121.1, from coordinate 28,713,467 downwards.
GCTACAGTTAAAGGAAGTTCTGCATCAGGGGATGTATTTTTAGGAGTGGAATGTTGAAAGCTGGTTTTATTATGCAGCACATGTCACTTTCAGTCACAACCTACACAGCACAACCCTGCTATTGAATTTTTAGAGCAATTCATTCCAGCAGTCTCTGAGATTTGCTCTACAATAAAAGGCAGGATAGGGTGCCATCCTTGCCCTGAATTGGCAAGAAGAGCAGAGTGATGTTAGGGTAGCAAACCTTTATATTGCTTTTTTAACTGGGCTGTTTCCTCATCTGTCGTGTGGGAGACACCACTCGTCCTGTCTACCTCAAAGTATGTTATTAACATTAAAGACAACGAAGCTTTGTTTTTATTCTGGACGATTCATCTAAGACATTACTTTTAATTTTAACACAATTTAAACTTTTCAATCACTTTTCAGAGGATTGTGAATGGGAGGGAGGGGTTGATTTTTTTAAAAAATATTTTTAAAAAATATTTTTTACTGGAATAATAACAGTAGAAATAAAACACCCAACTTTGGGATCCTGCCTTGGCCGTTTACTAACCAACGTGTCTTGGGTGACTCTTGATCTTTTGAACCTCAGGGAACTGCAATTCATTCACCATCTACCTGATGGGGCTGTTGTAAGGATTTTATGGGTTTTTTTTTGTTTTGTTTTTTTAGAGAGAGAGAGAGAGTGAGTGTACACACATGAGGGTAGGGGTTGGGAGGGGCTGAGGGAGAGGGAAAGAATCTTTTGTTTTTGTTTTTGTTTTTGTTTTTTGAGGGAAAGAATCTTAAGCAGAAGCCATACCCAGCACAGAGTCCATTTGGGGGCTTGATCTCATGACCCTGCGATGATGACCTGAGCCAAAACCAAGAGTCAAATGCTCATTCAACCATTTGGGCTACCCAGGCACCCCAGTATTTTATGTTTAAATAAAGAAGAAAGTGCCTTGTAAATTGTAAAGTACTCTGCTGATATTTAGTACAGTTTGTAGAGCCATTTTTGTGTAATTATAAGCCGGTACTACCTGTCTGTATTTACAAGATATTTTTGTCATCTCATCTGACTCATTTAATAAGAACAAGTAGTCTATAAGGCAGCATATAGGCTGACCTATAAATCACACTCTGCCCTCCTCCGAAAAATCTGGTGTCTGTCATGTGTTTAGCCTTCCAAACAGTAAGAAGCAGTATGTAATCCTTCGTCTGTTTATTTGCACAATATTTTCACTTACTGAATTCTTGATATTTTGTATCATATACGTGTATTAAAAGATGGAAGTGTAAGAGAAGCAGTTGAAGTTTTATCAATAATTGAGTATTGAATTCTTATTAAGCTATGAAAAAATATACATTCTTACTCTGCTTCAAGAGATCCGGGTTCCAGGGTAAAATATGGCTTCTATTTCCCATGTATGTAAATTTTTAATATGTGTAAAGCACCTTAGAGCTTTGAGGTTTCTTTAGGTAATGACAACTGCCCTCATTAACCACAATTCTATCTTTAGTCAATGAAAAAGAAAATGAGAGGATTGCTAATGAGGGCTATGAATGGACCCTAAGAAAAACTTTAGTCTTAGTAGACTTTATTTCTTATGATCCACTTCTTTGAAGTTAAAGTTGATTCTCAAAAGAGACTTTTTTGGAGAAAGGACATTATTTTATTTTCCAGGGCGTTGTGTCAGGTAGGTAAGCTGGTAGACAGACTTTATTCTTTCTTTATCTATAACATTTATATAAGGAGTTTCATGGAGTAAATGCCACTTAGGAAAAGCTTTTCATTCTAATAGGCAGAAATGACTCGCCATCCAGAATTTGAAGCCATGTTATTTAATAGAGTCCAAAGTACAACAAAATAGTTATTTTATCAACTAATCGCATACTGGTGAATTTGATTTAAGCCTGCTCTACTGCTCTCATAACATTTCACAAATCACTGTCTGCACTTCAATAGCTTCCATGCAATGTGCTGGTGAAATCTATTTCTGTCTATAAAGACCTTCCCGTCTTGGGAGTGACATTAATGATTATCTCTTCCTTTCACACGGGTGCCCACCAGCTGAATTGCCTAGGTGACTTCCTGCCCACTTGGATGATTACAGTTTTGCAACTGAAACTTACTTAGGCACCAGTATCAGATTCCCCACTCCTTCTGGCAGCTCCCTGCTTTGGTCTCCTGCACCCTAAGGACAAAACTGAGGGCAGCAGCATCACCCCTACTTACCTCTCTCCAAGGATTAGAATTTCTCATGGAATGAATATGGTGAAGACAGCAGGGCATTGCTTCATTTTAGGTGAACATTAATATGAAACAATAGATCTCTCTCAAAGTGAGCTGCTGCTGCTTGAATTCTAAGCTACTTCATTAAGACTGAAACTGAACAAAAAATAAAAAAAGGAAATTAAACCTAGAAAAGGGGCTGAAGGAAGAAAGCAGCAAATTTTTTAAAGACTTGTCAAATTTATAACCTTAGAGGAATTAAGGAGAATACTTATTTGTCTGTAAAAGATGCTGATTTTCCATTGTTCCATATAATGATGTCTTTTTAAATACTGAATTTATGTTAGAAATATGTTTTCTATTTCACCGAGAACCTATTTCTATTTCTATTGTAATAGAAAATGCATTATTCACATTTGGGTGGTTTATATTTGGGGATTTTAGCAGGTTATTTTGTTGCCCATTTTTTCACACTGTGTGCATACCTTTTGCAATGTGACTTTGTCACATTGGGCTCCTCCCATTAAGAAATGGCATCCATTTTTCATATGGGTTGGCCTTGTGATATGCTTTGGCCACTAGAATTTGGTGAAAGTGACTGTGGATCAATCCAAGTCTAAGCCTTGAGCATCTCTTCTTATGTTGGAACACTGCCACAGCTGTGAGAATAGCCTGCTGGAGGATGAGTTACCATGTGGAAGAGCTTAATTATTGTAGGTAAGACCATTTGATGCAATCCTATAGCCAGTTAAACCCCAAAAACTGACCCATGGCTTGTCACAGATGCCTAGGTGAGCCGGTTGACACAATGAGTAATTACAATAAGAATTTGTTATTTTGGGGGCACCTGGATTGCTCAGTGGTTGAGCGTCTGCCTTCGGCTCAGGTTGTGATCCAACGTCCTGGGACTGAGTCTAGCATCGGGTTCCCTGAAAGGAGCCTGCTTCTCCTTCTGCCTATGTCTCTGCCTCTATGTGTCTCTCATAAATAAATAAATAAAATATATTTTTTTAAAGATTTATTTATTCATGATAGACATAGAGAGAGAGGCAGAGACCCAGGAGAAGGAGAAGCAGGAGCCCGACGTGGGACTCGATCCTGGGCCAAAGGCAGGTGCCAAACCACTGAGCCACCCAGGGATTCCCCAAATAAAATATTTTTTAAAAAAGAATTTATTGTTTTAAGATTCTGACTTTTGGGTGATTTGTTTTGCAGTAACAGTTAATTGATACAGAAACCAAGAATATGTCATATTACTTATTTTTGTTCCCATATACCCATTAATAGAGATAATATTTGTAGAGCTTTAAGCTAATGAAACAACAGGATAAAATGAATTAAGAGTCATTGGTACACTTGAAACCAAATCACCCGAGTGAAAGAAGTAAAGCTAGAGATGCAATCTGAGGCTGTATCCTTCAAAACCTTATGACTCATGATGAGGTGGTTGGATTGTTGTTGTTTTCTTCTTGAGGGCTATTGTGATCCTATGGCATACTTTTTGGAAATATTTTTTATTTTGAAGATATTATAGGAAGTCTCATGAATAATGTAGAGACCCCTAAACCATTCACTCATCTTCCTCCAATAGTGACATCTCATATAACTAACATAATGTGGAAATGAGGAAACTGACATTGATAGGATGGTGTTACATAGACAACAATCTTTATTCTGTTTTCACCAGTTTTTACATGCACTCATGGTGTGTGTGTGTGTGTGTGTGTGTGTGTAGTTCTATATAGTTTGATCTCCTGTGTAGATTAATATAACCACTGCCACAAACAAAATCCTGAACTATTTCCATTACCACAAAGAAAATCTCTTGTCCCCTTTATAGTTATATCCACATCCCCCTCCATCTCTGTCCTCATGTAGCCACAAATCTTTTCTCATTGTCTTCAGTTTTATAATTTTGAGGATCACATAGGAATAAAATCATATAACATGTAACTTTTTTAGAATTGCTTCAAAATGTTTTAAGTAATGGAGCAATATGAATGATTTCCATTTTAGTGAGAGCATTCTGACTATTCTCAGAAGGCTGTTTAAGAGAAACAGGAGATTTTGGGATAGGGCAGGTAAAATTACATTGCAGTAATTTGTTCACAGTATGCCTGGCACTATTCTAAGCTCTTTATATGTATTAACTCATTTAATGTTCACGACAACTCTATGAGGTAGAGTATTATTATTATTACTTCCTTTTTCCAGATGAGGAAATTGGGGTATTGTGAGGATATGTGATTGTCTGTGGCCTCATAGCTAGTAAAAGATGGAGTGTTAGATGCTATTGCCCTGAATATTATACTGTTTCTACTGAATACATGTACCATCACTACTAGTATATATATGTATATATATATATATACACATACATATATATATGCTTTCACTCTATTTTTTATTTTTATTTGTACTGTATTTAAATTTTTAAATTTGAATATAGTTGACACACAATGTTACATCAGTTTCAAGTGTACAACATAGTACTTCAACATCTTTGCACATTCTGTGGTTTACTGTAATTTTTATTATGCCTGTATTTGTAATGTTTCTACTTGCCAAACTATCCAAATGGATTATGCTTAACCGCTAAAGCAACCCTCTCATAGAAGGGGGTCTGGGCCTGTCCTATTAAATATTTAACTTCCTATTAGAAGGGATCCTGATGTTCAAGTCTCTAACAACCTGTCTTGGGATACTGATACTTTTGCAAATGACTCTTAGTACATATAGTCAGGTCAGAAGTTTTCCATCAGGGTCAGGACTAGAATGAGGCACTCAGTAAACAAAATGTGAGGAGGCCCTCACTCTCAGGTGCTAACTCTACAGGTACATAATAGTCAGTGCTTCTTAAAGTTTTGAGTCTCTGCTGTGTTTCTTAGTCTTTCTTTCCTGGAGATTAAGCATCTTCTCCATGTGCTTTTCTCCCCAGGTCTATTGAGATGTAATTGACAAAATTGTACTAAACTTAAAATGTACAACAGTGTGATTTGGTTTTTTTCTCATAGCCAAAAGTTTGTACACTTTCATCAGCCTCTCCATATCTCCCTCACCCTCATGTACCTTTATAGCATCTGAACTTACAGTATAACATTTTTGCCTTTCTGGTCTTTGTTCTTAGCTGCTTGAGAAGCGGGACAAAATCTGTCATCTTCATAATATCTCTAGCACTTAAGCACATAGTAGGTGTTTTCCTAAATTTTCCAAATGAATTATGAGAAGTTCATTCAGAAACATACTCTAGGGAATTGGTTACATTAAGACAGTAGGACATTTTTTTCTCTACCATGGGCACCCAAACTCCAGAGAGAAAGACATAAATAGTCACATAGTGGTGAGCTAAGTTCTTTGATAAAAACATGAATAGATGTCTCTGAGGGCACAGAGGAAAGACTAAGAACAACCACCTGGGAGGTAGAGGTTATGGATCCAAAGCTGGAATCTATCCTACACATCCCATCAATTTTTTCCTGGCATTCAAGTCTGTAGCACAGCCACACTGATTCTCTGACGGAACAAATAGACAGGGGATGGAAAAGTCATTTCTAAACATGAATTATCTAATGAAGCAGTTGGGGAAGGGGGAGAGGGAGGAGGAGTTGTTTGTTTTCTACCATTAAATTAAATTGGGTATACTGTCAGGATACCCAAGTGAAGTATTCTTTGGATAGCTTGAAATCCTGGGTATGAGGTTCAAGAGAAAAACAATCAGGAATAGAGCTGTAAATTTGGAAGTCATAGCATAAAAGCAATATTTGAAAGTGGGGAAAAGTGATATTGCCTTCGTAAAGAGAGTAAGAGCAGAAATAAGCAGGAGGGGAGGGACAGAAATGTGTAGTGTCTATTTATAAACACTATGCTCTCAAAGTAATATCTAGCCTTTCTGTGTAGGAACAGTTTTCTATAGAAATGCCAAAGACCCCTTTGGTCAGAGTTGTCACATGGAATGATAAGTGACACCTTATTCAATGGGAACACATATGGGGCTGTAACATAAAAACAATGGGGGATAAGCCTGGAGCATATTGGTGGGTTTTTTTGTTTTGTTTTGTTTTTTTGTTTTTTTAATGAAGAAAAGGTGTTCTCTGGCTTCTCAGAAGCTAGATTTGTAACCAAACAACTATTCTTGGGAGACATTGGTTTTATTCCTGGAAATATTTGTAAAATTTCATATAAACAGGACTGGCATTTCTTGCATTTTAATTGTCTTTCTCTCAAACCCTTGTGATAGCAAAATGTTTTTTTATGAGTTTTTTTTTCCAGACTACTAAATCTTGATATAATCAATACTATATATGTTAACTATCTTCAGGCTGTCTGTGTAAGTTTGAATTATTAGATTCCTCTGAGGTCTAGACTATTTTTCTTTCAGCTATCACTTACCATTTATCTATCCATCTATAGTATATAGATGTTTTACAGGAATATTTCTTGGTACATAAATAAATTATGTGGCTGGTGGCAAAGATTGGTTGTTATAGTAAGGCTCCAGTGTATTATATTTAATAACCCAAACTGTGATTAAAAAAAGAGAGAGAGCAGGAAGAGTAAGGTTGTGTTCTTATGAGTCCACACTGGTATCATCCTCACAGTGCCAGAAAAGACTCCATAATGGGACTGTGTTACCTGTGACACTTTTACCATGGGCACAGCATCTTGGGAAAGTAAAGGTGCTCTACAGATAGAAAGTGCTGTTAATTATACACCTCAATGCAGTAGTTTCCAAAAGTTATTGACATCTAGATTCATCACATTATATTTTCCTTTATATAAATGATTACTGAGCATTTGTTGAAAAAAAAAGTTAGATTCATTCTCCCCAGCCTCCCCCTTTCTCCTTCTCCCTTTCCTACTTCCTCCTCTTGAGCTCTACTACTTTGCTCCACAAAGTACTGCAAACAGGTGAGATGAGAACACACATTTTAAAAAGGTAATGAAATTAAAAACTGAGATGGGAAAATATTTACATAAAAGTAAAAATTCAATACCACAGAAAAGAAAAGTACACATTCACAGGCTACAAGGGTCAGCCTAATTGTTACAGTTGAGCTTCAAATGGGCTGTGACTTTTTTTGGAAAATGAAGCAAAATGGAAGACATGGATGGCTACATAATTTTTGTTATTTAAAAAAAAAAAAAAAAAAAAGGAAGTAGAGTAGTTTCTCAGGGGAAGTGAAGTTATCCTAGCAGTGATTTTTGTTGTTTCGTATGGAAATACCAAACATTTAAATTTTTCTTTTATTTATTTATTTTTAAAGATTTTATTTATTTATTCACGAGAGACACAGAGAGAGAGAGGCAGAGACATAGGCAGAGGGAGAAGCAGGCTCCATGCAGGGAGCCCGACGTGGGACTCGATTCCAGGTCTCCAGGATCATACCCTGGGCTGAAGGCAGTGCTAAACCGCTGAGCCACCTAGGTACTGTCTTAAATTTTTCTTTTAATCCTCATAACAAGGCAAGTATTATTGCAAATAGCTCACAGTTGAGGAAACTGAGCAAAAACACTTTAGACAGTTTGTTTGAAGTTACACTGGTGCTAAATGTTAGTATCAGGACTCAAACTCAAGTCATCTGATTCTTATTCTGGTTCTGGAATATCACAGTTGTTTTCAAAGTTTGCCCTTTCCTGAGACCCCCTAGCTCACCCTGTTTTTTTTGTTTTTGTTTTTGTTTTTTGAGAGAGAGAGAGAACACGAGCGCTAGTGGGGAGAGAGACAAAGGGCGAGGAGAAAAAAGAGAATCTTAAGCAGGCTTCACACTCAGTACACAGTCTGACATGTGGCTTGATCTCATGACCATGAGACCTGAGCTAATATGAAGAGTCAGATGCTCAACCAAATGAACCACACAAGCACCCCTCACCCTGTTTTGTTTAATGGGTGCATTCCTCAAAAATCTTTCTAAAATCAATCTAGCAAATATATATGTGTGTGTATTGCATTTACACACATGCTTATATGTGTGTATAGATAGACATATAGATATAAATACATATTGCAAGTCAAATCATACTTTTCATTGTCATGATTTCAGGGATGCTTTATCATATAACAACCATTTGGCAGGAGTCCCCAACATTTAACCTTTAACAGACAAATCAAAAGTCATAGTTTTCAACATTTTCGGTAGCAACATCATCCTCTTTTCCATGGAAATTCCCTCCAGAACCTCATAGACAAGATCATATTGAAGAGGAACTGCTCTGGAGGAGGCCTGGATGAGATACAGGGATCACTGTGCTGTCAGAGATCCTGGGGTCCACTCCGTTAAACAGAATTTGAAATAAATGACTTTAGAATTTACAAATATCAACCATATTCATTGTCTCATTTAATTATTTATTTCTGATTTAAAATAATCCTGTTTGGAAAAACTGATAATAACCCTGTTGGGTATATCAGTATGGAATTTCCCTCATTTTAAATTTGTAGAAATGGAGGCTCCAGTTAATCAGGTGCTGGTCACTCTTGGTCACTTGTCATTTGTGTTCTTTATTGCCCAATTGACTAGGTTTAGAAGACAGAGAAGACCGTGGGCAGTATGAGAAGCTGAGAACAGAGAACAAGTTGTCTCCTAGCAAGGCATCTTGGGAGTCTATTCTCACTTGTCAAGTAGCCCTAAAACTGAGGGTGACATATGATTCATGGTGACATATGTTATGGTTTAAGAATTAACAAATATCTTAAACATTCTGAATCATTTCTTATAGTGAAAAATTTTTAAAAATCAGAAAGGAGTTTTTAAAAAAATGAATAAAGAAACTAAAGGGATTGTGGTTGTATAGAAAAGAGTAAAGTAGGAATTAGAAATTTCTTCATTCCAGAGTGATTGGAAAGAAGATTATATATTTCTGCTTCTCTGTTTTGCCTGGATTGCCTTTCTTTTTGAAATAATATTGAAGGCTCTCTCTTTTAAATTTTCTATCAGAAAAAAATCAAACATATACAAAAGTAGACAGAATAATATAAAATCCCTCATTTACTCCAGTAATTTTATACCCATGACCAATTTTTGTTTCATCTTTATGCACCATCACCCTGGATTATTTGGAAGCAAACCTTTGACATTTTGTTCTTTCTGTAAATACAACAAGAAAGCCTCATAATAGGATCAGTGTCTTCCTTAAAATGGTCATTGCTCAAAGTGCATCAAGTTCTACCTCCTTGGTTGAGAGAAGGTATGACCTGAAGGAATGTTCTACTGCCCTGATCACAAGTAGTGATTCTGTAACTGTTACTGAGATCCACACTTAGTGAGTGAGTCTACCTCTGTTCCTTAGCATTTGAGATTAGAGACTTGTCTCTCCCAGAATAATGTCTGAATATTCATCATTCAGGAAGTCAGAACTCAGTGACTGTGTCTTCAGGGTAGTTTTGACTGCTCTCATATGCTCTCCTGCTGCCTCTGATTTGATTTGCTGAATGCCATAGTTGTAAGAGCAATTATTTCCATAATCTAGAATAAGAGTCTCTAAATGGGGTCCATCACCTCCTAGAAGTCCATGGATAAGTTTTTGGAGGTCTATGGACCTCCTGAAATTATGTACAAAATTCTGTATGATGTGTGATGGACATTTTTAAAAGGTCTTAACTTTTACCGCTTTCTCAAAGGGGCCTGTGAATCCCTCAAAATATCAAAATTGCAGCACTGATCTTTGAACCTATGCTCAGAGAGGTATATCAATTCATGTAGTAGATTACAGTGAATGAGCCAATGGATGTCGGTATGATCCAAGTAGAAGAGCATGAAGCCAGGGTCCTACAAATGTCAGACAGTGGACAGAATTTTGGTTTCTGTCTGGACAATGCTTAGTAGATATCAGGGAAGGAAGTCATAATAGCTAGCATATGAGAGACTCATATAAACTGTCAAGGTGACATTCAACCTTATAGGACACAGACTGTAATAGGGCACTTGGATGACATGGTGACCTAGTTAGTGCTTCCAAGGATGGTAGTGCTCACTAGGGTCCCAAAGGCATTTGTTTCTGTTTATATATAAAAGGTGGATATGGTGATCTGGGACACTGTAAAACGGTGGTGGATGATTTTGAGATTTTATTTAGAGTTACTTGAGGTAATTTAAATCTGATTATCATATTAAATGGTGTAGACTACAGAAACAGCCATCTTCTTTCACTGTTCTCTGGTCCATAACCTTTACAATATGACTTTTCAAAATCTCCAATCAAAAGGTAGTCTTTTTTTTTTTTTTTTTGTAACCATCTCCTTAAAATATGGCTTTGTGATTTGTTTTGGCCAATAAGTGTAGTGGAAATAATAGTTTTTCAATTCCAGTTGGAGTCCCAAAGAGACCTTGTATGCCATACTTTTTTTCTCTCTCTTGGAAACCCTGCCTCCATTTGCCCACAGTGCTAACTTTGCTGGAGGTGGCAGACTGTGTGCTTCAGAGCTGTGTCAGCCCTGTTGTCCTGGCTGATGCTTCGCATATGAGAAGTAGCCAAGATCAGCAAAATCTTGGCTTTCCCACCCTAGCTGATTGAAAATACATTAGACAGTTAAGCTGAAACCCTGAATCTAGTTGCTCCCACCCAAGTTTCTGACCTTCAGAATCATGAACTACATAAATGGTTATTGTTTTAAGCCACTCCATTTTGGGGGTTCTAGGGTGGGAGGAAGTTGGCTTTACAGCAATAGCTAAGTCAAACAGTAGGAATCACTTCTTAGGGATTCACATTCTTATATTTGAAAGATATTTCAGTGCCTCTGAATCTCTGACATTCAGTGCCTCTGAACCCAAATTTGTTTGTTTCTATACCTTGCATTTAAATATGCACATTATCTTTTTTTTCTTTTCTCTCTTTCCCTTCTGTGAATGAGAAGTGTCACTGTTAGCAAAATACGCTGAATTCAGAGGCACTGAAATATCTTTCAAATAGCGTAATTTTGTTTACCCCTGGCCCTGTGTACTAGAAATTTTTATCTGCTATAAGGTAAAAAGAAATTGGGTAGGCAAATGTCTTGCTTAGGCCAAGAAGCCAGCTTTGAAAAGCCAAATGCTGAATATATATATATATTTTATGTATTAGTACATTTATTTTGCTGAAGCTTCCCTTCCTGAGGCAGAATTCAATTTTTTTTTATTTGTAGAAGAGAAATTAAGTAAAAGTAATGATGGTGAGTGAAAAACATTCATTCATATAGCAACATGTGATCCTTGTATGTACTCACAATTATTATTAGTAAAACACTGACTAAAACAAAGGGATGATAATTGAACAAATACCTTAAGCTCTTCTTTCTAATAATAGTAGTATTTTTTAATCTAGGGATTGAATCTGTAGCTTTTTGTGTTATATTCAAAGGTTTGAAACTCCAAGAGACTAAGAACCACTGATTTAATACAAACTTTGTTTTTTATAATTTATTACTAGGTGTTCAAATAAATTTATCTTTTCCTATGTTGACATAGCTACATCTTTTGTGTAAAAAAGAAAGAAAATTTGACTACATCTTCCTGTTGTCAGCTGTTAAATGGTTGAGAAGGGACCTAATATTGTTTTCGCTCACCCACAGAGGCTATGCTGCCTCTCTGAATACAAACAAGATGAAGAATGACTTGTGAATATTGGTCATGTAGTCTGAAGGCACCAAGAACATACACAATGGAGAAGAAGGAAGACAGAAATAGTGAAGTCTAAATGGTGGTAGTGATAGAAACACACTGAGGGGTAAGGAATGAAATATGTCAGCAGGTAGGAGACACAATTACCCATCTCTCTGCCTAATCTGAGATTAATGGGGAAGTACTCTGTAGGTCTCACTTATATCTTATTCAAGCTTTTTTTTCTCAGCTAGACCCCAATCTGATTCAATGCTTGATTTCCCATTTAGAAAGTCAAAAGCATGGTTTTGCATTTTCATTCTCCTATGCCATTAGAAAAAGACACTCAAAACATAAAAATAAAAAGACTCCCAGATGAAGCTGGAAATATACCGGAGTAAGGAACAAATGTGAAAAGCAAACAGCAGGGAAAGCCTTCACAAGGCATCGCTCACTAAAGGAATCCTGAACTGGGTAGAAATAGCTAAGTTCTACTCTCCTGTTATGCTCAGTCACAGAAAGAAACCTGCCTGAGAGGGCCTTGGCCTTGAGTTGAAAGCTGAGACAATCTGGAAATCCTGAAGCGCAAGTTCATTCTTGAGAGGGAATCTGAGTGATACAGCTGCACAGCTGCCACAGCCCCCTCCCATTTACACGAATGATGAATGCTTAGCCATTCCTAAGAAGTCTGAAATAATGTGACAAGTTCACTAACAAATAAATTAATTGCCTTTCTCAAGGATAATTTAAAACATCAGAAAGGAAGTTTTTTCTTGTGTTTTTATACCCCGTGATAGACTGGAAAGGGGGAAATTTTTTAAGATACTATATGGCATAGTTGAAAAAGAATAGGATTAAGTAGTTATGTGTTGTGACCCCTTCAGGTTCTAACCATTCTATCAGCAAATGTTTATTAAGACCTTACCGTGTCCTAGAGACCTCAGTAGGAAATGGAAATGTTGATATGGAAAGCACAATTCTGACAATGAACTTCAGTCTAACTGAGGTGACTTGAGACTCAATAGTTATAAAACAAAGTGCTAAACACCCTAATCGGCATATAACCTCATTCTCCTTGCCATTATCCTTGTTAACATTGCCATGATCCTCAAGTGCTTGACATGTGCTACATTCCATTCTAAGTCCTTTAAATACATTATCTCATTTAAATCTCATATAAAAACCGTATCAGTTAGCCCAGAAACATTTGTTGAAAGAATAAATAAGAGGAAGGAAGAGGAGTTGGGGTGAGGGAGGTGAGGGAATGAAAGTGGGAGGGCAGGAGAACATGCCTCTGGCACTGTCAGATTCCATCTACCCATAATTCCTTGTCACTGATGCATAAATTCCATATTGATAAGGAAAGTGTACAATAAGGACAAACTGGCAAAAATGAGGGAATGAGGTAGATCTTGAGGAATTTTGTGATCTCAGCTATGGCATTTAGCACTTTGTTGAAAATGATGCCTAGTTTCCTGCTTCTTCTCCTGAGTAATCTTACCATTACCGAGCTCTCAAGATTTTAATGCTTAGGTATAATGGGATGTCCACAGTGAAGGCATTAGAAAAAAGTGCTATATAGCACACCAAGTCTTCTACAGCATTCTACTCCTGCATTGGCAATACCTGTGAGCTTGTTAGAAATGCTAAGTATCCACTCCTAGCCCAGATTTGTTGAATCTGACTCTCTGAGGGTGGTGCTCAGGGGTCTGCATTTAACAAACTCTAAGTGATCTTAGGCTCAGTAACTTTGAGAAGCTCAGTGCTAAACCAGAGCTATTGGCTGCCTGGTGGTCTGGCGGCCCATTTTCTTCTGCTGTCTAGGCACTGTGTCTGGTTGGTGAGGGGGTCCAGATAGAAATTGAAGGTAAGTGTATAAAAGCATTTAAGGAATTAATCTGATAGATTTTTTTTTTGGCTGGCTCTTATTTAAAATTTGGTTTTATATTTTGTAATGCCTTTTTACATTTCACTTTTCTAAATACTTTTTAAAATATTTTGCAAAAGTAACAATCTGTGATGAATTGGTCACACACACAAGTTGGTCCTTGATCACAGAAGTATGAGAAGCTTCCTACACCAAGCCATAAGGCTCTTTTAACTTTGTTTCAGTTTGGGTGTCCTGTTTATAGAGGATATTAAATATTATACTTTGGGAAGGTAAATGTTAACTTATGTTTTGCACCTTGTATATGCCATTTTCATTCCCCACGGCCCCCTGATTTCCTGCTTTGGGGCCACTTGACAAATGAAGCCTATTTTTCCTGAGTGCTGTTGCTAGGAAGCAACTTACTTTGATATCGGCTTCTCACACTTCCCACTGACTTCACTGTTTTCCAGATGTGTTCAGACCTAGAGATTAAACAATAGACGAAAGAGCCCAGAAGGAAGGCCTTTTACTGCAATATGTTTTGGTGGTGTTACTGTAAACAGTTTTTGAATTGGCCTATTGAAAGAGAGAAAAATATATGGTTAATTCTCACATTGTAAAATTACCAGAAGTATTTAATTTTCATGGAAACAATACCCCTTAAAAGTATCATTAGAAGTCTGAAAGTGCAATATAATACTTCAAAGCTTTCTTTGGGGAGCCTTTGTGGTTTATAGTTTTGAGGGGGAGTTTATAGTACTCGTCTGCTTTTGTTTAATAAAACAGACAATGAGCTGTTTTCAAGAAGAAGAATTTTCTCAATAGAAAATAAGTGAAATAATCTTTTACTTGTTACACACAAAAAACCCATAAGGGTGATCAAAAGATGTTTTAATGATGGAAGCTGACTCAAGTTGTTATGGCAACTAGAATCTGAAAGTACCTGGTTATGCATGTGTGTTTTATTTTCCTCCTCCCCTTTTTCAAGAGAGGGGGGGAAAGTTGTCTTCCATCTGGTTTAATCACAGTGTTAAAATACCAACGTCAAGGAAAAGTATCTAATAAGGATAATTTCACATCTGTTTCAAGATGAGTGATATTTCACCTTAACAAGAAATAACGACAATCGTAGGCAAAAGTCTTTTAGAAGAAAAGAATATGATTGTACATTATCATAAATTGCTAAGGAATCTTTTAAATTGCTTTAGACTGTTATTTTTTAAACTTGAATCACATTAGCTGGATTCATCTTTTCTTTCTTTTTCCACCTAAAGAGGAGAACATAGAATTGTGGTCACAGAGAGGGTTGGACATGGCCTTCAGTTACTTAACACTCTTCCCATTTGAGTAGCCTTTACCTGTTGTCTGTGTAACAATTTCTCTTTTGTTTTGTGTTCTAATGCAAAAGAGAAAAAGGTATCTATCTTTCTTTGGAATAAAAGCTTTAAAAACCTGAATCTTTAAACAATAAGGATTGTATGAAAGGGTTTATTTTGCCCTTCTTTCTGTAGTGGGGAGCTATTTAAAAATCCCCCCATTCTCCTCATCATTATGTGTTTTGAAGGTGAAATTATGAAAAATCTACTTTGGCAACCAATGAGGAAGGCTCCAACCAGGATAGCTCCATGGAAATGCATCTCTTAAACTAGTATAAACATTTAGTAAGTAGGCAAGCATTGTTTCTGCTTTCTTTTGAGAGCAAATTATGGATTCTGAGGAATATTCTGTCCTGGACCCAACCTGAAAGGGACAAGATTGCCCACTGAGGTGATTTCTTGCTGCCTTGTCCCAAACAGTAATCAAATGTGATGCTTTAGTGCTGCCTTTTTTTTTCTTCATAAAGGAAGTATTGATCCATCTTAAGCATCTAATAAATTCATTTCAACTGCATTCTATTCTGATTTTTTTTATTCTGTAAAGAAGTTAACCTGTAGATAAAAGTATCTTTGTGGCTATTTGTAATTATACTCGGTTATGAGTGTTGAGAAGGGTAATGCAAATCCGTTTAATACAATAAAATCATAATTGGTGTGCATGGTGCTGTGATGTCTATATGCTACCCTGTACTTGACAAAATGGGGTTGTCTGTCTGAGAAAATGATGCTGCTGATCTGCGATCGATGTGTCCTTTTATTCCAAGTTTTACTTTTCAGAGACTTCAGTAAAAAGAGTTTACTTAAACAGAAAGCTGAATGCATAGAAGCAAGGTAGTGAACTAATCCTGAGGATTTCCTTTAAATCTGGTATCCCTAAGTAAGTACCAATATAAGCTACTACTATTAACACCAAGCATAAATTATACCAAATAGGTGTGTTGTAGCAGGTTATATAAATCAGCCATAATAAGAATGAGTAACTCTCTACACTTGAATTAGCGTTTAGAGTCTCCACTTCCTTGGGAACAGAAAACGATCACTGAAGAAACAGCTTCATTTATAAAGCAGTAGTTAATGTATGCAGTGAAGTAGTAAGTCTGTAGTAAACCACATAATTAAAAATCTTCAGATTTATAAAATGCCAGAAAACCGAGAGTTACTGGGACTCTACTAGAATTACTCAGGTTTAACTAGACACAGTTGCCAGGTTAGAAATACTTTCCAAAAGAACTGAGAATGTGTTAAACTCACTGTAGCAGTATATTTATCAGGAGAAAAAGTCTAGATTCACAAAGATATCTTTGACCAAAATTAGATTAAAAGTTACTATACACAAGAGACACTAAAAGGCTAATTGACTTAGGTTTATACTGTTAACAGTGGCAAATCTAAAAACCCAAAGCAACGTATCTTAGAAACCAACTCTCAGGAATGCTAGCCTTCTCTGAAACTCATTATTACGTGAATTTATCTTCATTCGGAGTCCTGTTTGTATGGAAGAAAATTATTTCTGATTTTTTTAAAGGTTTTATTTATTTATTCATGAGAGACACAGAGAGAGGCAGAGACTCAGTCAGAGGGAGAAGCAGGCTCCCCGCGGGAAGCCCGATGTGGGACTCGATCCGGGGACTGCGGAACCAGGCCCTGGGCTGAAGGCAGGCAGTAAACTGCTGGGCCACGTGGGCTGCCCTATTTCTGATTTTTTTTAAAGGTAGTAGTAGGTAGATCATTATGCTAAGGAGGTAGATTATTATCCTATTCTATTCAGTTGTTATTGTTTGTTGTTTTTTACTGGATAAAATAAACATATCAATTAAAGTATCTTTCTTATCTATATCTTCACTTGGAAGTAAAAAGTCCAAAATCAGAGTACTTGGTGAGAGAATACTCTTGGGTTATTTTTATGCTTGGCTATCCTAGAATAGTCACTCCATGAGGAAGTTTAGGATTTGTATATGGGCAGGATTGCTGCATGACAAAGTACCCCAAACCTATCATGTGAAAGCAACATATGTTTATATTACCTTATATTTTTTGGAGATTGGGAATTCAGAGGTAGTAGCTTAACTGGCTTGGTGTTGCAGTCAGGATAGTATATGGAGCCGTGTAATCTGAGGCTTGACTGAGCGCGGGGCATCCGTGCAAGGATGGCTCACTCACATGGCTGATGACAGAAGATTCTTCTCACTGGCAACTGACAGGAAGCTTTAGTTCCTCTCCACAGGGCTGCTTAAGAGTTACCATGATATGGTAACTGGCTTCCTTCCCTCAAGGCAAGAGATCCAAGCCAAGGGCAACAAGAAGAAAGCCATAATGCCTTTTAAAACCCAGTATCAAAAGCCTATATCATCATGTCTGCCACATTCTAGGGGAGAGGAAGGAATTAATCTCTACCTCCTAAGAGAAGTATCCATAAATTTTAGGTTACACTTTAGCATCACCACATATGATAATTAGCTGGCACTGATTGTTGCCTGGAGAAATTGATCTTGAGATATGGGAAGCATACAGAGATGACCACATGAAAATACCAAGATCGAGAAGCCAAGAATTAACAAAAGCCTTGAGATAAAAATATATACATATAGCAGACATGGTGAGGTGGTGGTCTGGCAACCACTGATCTACTTTCCATCATTATAATGTTGCTTTTTCTGGAATTTCCTATAAATGGAAACATATACTATATAGTCTTTGATCTGTGTTCTTTCACTTCACATAATGGTTTAGGATTCATCCATGGTGTTGGATGTGTCAGTAATGTTTTCCTCTTAAATTGCTGATTAGTAATCCATTGTATAGATAAAGCACAATTTGTTTAATCAGTTGAACATTTGGTTATTTTCACTTCAGGGTTATTATCAATTAATCTGCTATGAATAGTTGGAAATGACTTTTCCATTGAACATATGTTTTTATTTCCCTTACATAAATATCTGAGAATAGAGTTGCTGGGGTTTATGGTGAGCATATAATTAACGTTAAAAAAATAAAAGTCCAAAACTTTAAAACAAACTGTTCTCCAAAGTGACTAACATTTTTCATTCTCAGCAACAACGTATGAAAATTCCTGTTGCCCCATATCTGTGCCAGCATTTGATATTAACAGTGTATTTTAATTTGGCCATTCTAGGATGTTTTAATTTGTATTTTTTCATATAACCAATGATAATGAACATATTCATGTGTGTATTTTGTTTGCTAAGCCTGCCATAAGGTACCACCACCTGGGTGGCCTAAACAACATAAGTTTCTTTTCTTAAAATTCTGGAGGCTAGAAATGCAAGATCAAGATATCTACATGGTTGGTTTCTTCTGAGGCCTCTCTCCTTGGCTTACAGATAGATGTCTCTCTTCTGTCTTCACATGGTCTTCTCTCTGTGTCCTAATCTCTTTTTACAAGAAGACTATGTTGTGCCCAAGATTGCGAATCCGAGAAACCACCAAGGAGCCAACACTGATGGCAAACACACGAGGGTTTATTAACAAGCTCGAGCTTGGGTCCAAGTATACCTGACACAGCGGAGCAGGGACTTGGACTCTGAGGTGGGTTCCAGCTGAGTTTTATGGGCTGGTCTAGGGGACCTCCAGAAGGGGTGGAGGAATTTCTCAAATTCTGTTTACATTCTGATATGGGGCTTTCAAGGGCATTAAGCTGTTTTCATTCTGATATGGGACTTTCTGCCACTGGCGGTGAGCTCTGTTCTCGTTCTAAGATGGGGGGCTTTCAAGGGCGTTAAGCTGTTTTTTTTTTTTTTTTCCTGTAACTGAAGTAAGGTAAAGTTCAGCTCTTACTCACAGGGGCCTGAAATGGCTGTACTTGTGCTTAGCTGAACTTAAGGTGGAATGGCCTTAATTTTCTCGGCCTCCACAGACTACTCAAATTTGATTAGGACCCACCTAATGACCCTAATAACCTTATCTTAACTTAATTATCTCTTTAAAGATCCTATCTCTAAATTCAGGGACAATCTGAGGTATTGGGAGTTAGGATTTCAACACAGAATGGAGGTGAGGCATCACACAATTCAACTCCTAATAATATGCCTATTTGCCATTAACATATAATATTTGATGAAATGTCTATTCAAATATTTTGCTTATTGGATTTTCAAAAGTTATAGGAGTTATTCACATACTCTAGATACAAGTTCTTTATTATCTGTAAGTATTGTGAATGTTTCTTTTAGTCTATGACTTGGCTCCCCACTTCTATAATTATGCCTTTTAGAGAAAAAAGGTTTTCAATTTTAATGACCTTGAATTTGACCTTTTGTGTATATGTGTGATGCGTTCTTTTTGTGTCCTATCAAAGAAATCTTTCTCTATCCTAGGTTGTAAATATTTTCTCCTGTTTTTTTTTTTTTCTGGAAGTTTTCTACTTTTAGTTCTTATGACTATTATCAATTTATTAATGTGAAGTAAGGACTAAAGCTCTTTTAAAAATATATATAGATTTATTTCAATTTATTTCAGTATCCTTGTTGAAAACACTATTTCTCCATTGAATTGCATAGTGAACTTTGAAAATTGATGACATGTGTGGATTTTCAGTACAGTGTTGCTATAAATTTGCACAAAGTCTTAAAATTAGAAAGTATGGATATTCCAACTTTATTCTTCTCATGGAAAATGTTTTGGCTATCCTAGGTTCTTATAATTCCATATAATTTTAGACTCAGCTTAACAATTTCCACAAAAAAAATGCCTGCCGGGATTTTAGGTCATATTCTGTTGAATCTATATATCAATTTATGGATAATTAACATCTTTATAGAGTATTCCAATCCATTACCGTGATATACCTTTCCATTTACTTAGGTCTTCTCTGACTTCATTTAGCACCATCTTATTCTGTGTGCAGATATTTTTCACATGTTTTATTATTTTCAACTCTAAATGTTACAAAGTTTTAATATTATAAGTGATAGTTTAAAAATTTTAATTTCCATTTGTTACTGGTATATAGAAATACAGTTGACTTGTATATTAGCCTTTTATCTTATAACTTTGATAGATTATTCATTAATGTCTTTGTGGATACCTTTGGAATTTCCATGTTGAAAAGTTTTAGAATAAAGCCAGTTTTACTTCTACCTTTTATTTATTTATGTTGGTTTATGGCACTCATAAGATGCCCAGTGAATCTTGAGTACAAGTAATGCACTTAAGTATACTTCTTTGATTTTAGTAGGAACAATTTTTATACCATTGAGAATATACAATGGTATCAGTGTGGATAAATTCTCTTTGTCATGAATATTGAATGCGTACACTCTTTCTGCATCTACTGATAGGATTTTTTTTCTCTTTTAATTTGTTAATATGGATTCCTACATTATTGGATTTTTATTAAAAATTTTTTGAATTCCAGTATAACATACAATGTTAGTTTCTGGTGTACCATATAGTGATTCAGTAATCCCATACATTACTCTGTGCTCATCATGATAAGTGTGCTTTAATCCCCTTCACTTATTTCACCCATCACCCCACCCACCTCTCTCTGGTAACCATCAATTGTCTATATTTAAGAGTCTTTTTTTGTTTCTTTTTTTTCCCCTTTGTTATTGTTTCTTAAATTCCACATGTGAGTGAAATCAAATCATACGATGTTTGTCTTTCTCTAATTCATTTCACTTAGCATTATATTCTCTACATCCATCCATGTTGTTCCAAATGGCAAGATTTCATTTTCATTTTTTATCGCTGAGTATTATTCCAGTGTATATACATACCATCTGTTTATCCATTCATCTCTTGATAGACACTTGGGCTGCTTCCATATTTTGGCTATTGTAAATAATGCTGCAATAAACATGGGGGCGCATATATCATTAGTGTTTTTGTATTCTTTGGATAAATACCCAGTAGTGGAATTACTAGATCATAGGATATTCTATTTTTAATTTCTTGAGGAACCTTCATCCTGTTTTCCATAGTGGCTGCTGCAGTGTGCATTCCCACCAACAGTGCAAGGAGATTCCTTTTTCTCCATATCTTCCCTAACACCTGCTGTTGCTTGTGTTTTTTTATTTTAACCATTCTGATGTGAGGTGATATCTCATTGTGATTTGATTTGCATTTCCCTGATAAGTGAAGTCAAACATCTTTTCATGTGTCCTTTGGTATCTGTATGTCTTCTTTGGGGAAATGTCTGTTCATGTCTTCTGCCCATTTTTAAATTAGATTTTTTTTTTTTTGGTGGTGTTGTATAGGTTCTCTATATATATATCAGAGATGTCATTTGTAAATATCTTCTCCCGTTTAGTAAGTTGTCTTTCAGCTTTGTTGATCATTTCCTTTGCTGTGCTTTTTATTTTGATGTAGTCCCAATGGTTTGTTTTAGTTTCCCTTGCCTCAGGAGACATATCTAGGATTTTTATGGTTTCAGCTCTTACATTCAAATCCTTAATCCATTTTGAGTTTATTTTTATGTATGGTGTAAGGAAGTGGTCCACTTTCATTCTCCTGAATGTTGCTGTCCAGTTTTCCCAATACCATTTGTTGAAGAGACTGCCTTTTTTCCTGTTGTATATTCTTGTCTCTTTTTCCAAAGATTAATTGACCATATTATCATGGGTTTATTTCTGGGCTGTATATTTTGTTCTATTGATCTATTTTTGTGTCAGTACCATACTGTTTGGATTACTGCAGCTTTATAGTATATCTTGAAATCTGGGATTGTCATACCTTCAGTTGTGTTCTTCCCTTTCAAGATTGCTTAGGCTATTTGGGGTCTTTTGTGTTTCCATACAAATTTTAGAATGGTATGTTCTAGTTCTATGAAAAATGTTGTTGGTAATTTGATTGGGATTGCATTAAATCAGATTGCTTTGGGTAAATGAATGGACATTTTAACAATATTTGTTCTCCCAATCCATGAGCATAGAATATCTTTCCATTTGTGTCATCTTCAATTTCTTTCATCAGTGTTTTATAGTTTCAAAGTGTAGGTCTTTTACCTCCTTTGTTGAGTTCATTCTTAGGTATTTTATTCTTTTTGGTACAATTGTAAATGAGATTGTTTTCTTGATTTCTCTTTCTGCTACTTTATTATTAGTACATAGAAATGCAACAGAATTCAGTGCATTGTTTTTTATATCCTGTGACTTTACTGAATTCATTTACTCTAGCAACTCTTTGGTGGTCTTTCAGGTTTTCTTGATATAGGATCATGTCATCTACAAATAGTGAAACTTACTTTTTCCTTACCAATTTGGATGCCTTTTATTTGTCTTACTGCTGTGGCAAGGACCTCTAGTCCTATGTTGAATGGAAGTAGTGAGAGTGAACATCCTTGTCTTGTTCCTGATTTTAGGAAAGTAGCTCTCAGTTTCTCACCATTGAGTAAGGTGTTGGCTGTCAGTATTTTTTTTTAATATGTCTTTATAGTGTTGAGGTATGTTTCCTCAATCTACTTTGTTGAGGGTTTTTATCAAGAATGTATGTATTTTGTCAAACGGTTTTTCTGCATTTCTGGGATGATATGGTTTTTATCCCTTCTCTTGTTAATGTGGTATATCATGTTGATTTGTGAATATTTGAATTACCCTGCATCCCAGGAATAAATCCCACTTGATTGTGGGAAGTGATTTTTTTTTTTAAGTATTGTTGGATATAGCTTGGTAATATTTTGCTAAGAATTTTTGCATCTATGTTTATCAAGATATTGGCCTATAATCCTTTTTTGTGTTTGTGCCTTTATCTTCTTTATCTTATTTGGGTGTAAAGGGTAATGCTAGCCTCATAGAATGAACTTGGAAGCTTTCCTTCCTCTTCTAGTTCTTGGCATAATTTGAGAAGAATAGATATTAACTCTTCTTTAAATGTTTGGTAAAATTCACCTATGAATCCATTTATCCTGGACTTTGGAGAGTGATTTTTTTTTTTTTTTTTTTTTTTTTTTTTTTTTTTTTTTACTGATTCAATTTCCTTGCTGGTTATTGGTCTGTTCCGATTTTCTATTTATTCCTGACTCAGTTTTGGAAACTTATGTTTTTAGAAATTCGTCCATTTCTTCTGGGTTGTCCAATTGATTGGCATATAATTTTTCATAATATTTTCTTATAATGCTTTGCATTTCTGTGGTGTTAGTTATTTCCCCTTTCTGATATTGTCTGTCTTTACTTTTATTTTTTTGATGAGTCTGGATAAAGGTTTATTGTTTTTTGTTTTGTTTTGTTTTTTTAATCTTTTAAAAGAACCAGCTCCCAGGGTGCCTGGGTGTTTCAGTTGGTTAAGCTACCAACTCTTGATTTTGGGCTCAAGTTATGATCTTGGGGTCCTGGGGCCCTGTGTTAGGCATTATTCTCAGCAGGGAGTCTGCTTGAGGATTTCTCTCCCTCTCCCTTACCCCCTCAAATAAATAAATAAATCGAAGAAGAAGAAGAAAAAGGAGGACAACCAGCAGAACAACCAGCAGAACCAGCTCTTGGTTTCATCGATGTATTTCATTGCTTTTTTTTCCCTTCTATTTCAGTTTGATTTTTTTTTTCCCCCATTCTAATCTTTATTTCTTTCCTTGTACTGGCCTGGGGCTTTGTTTGTTGTTGTTCTTCAACTTTTTTAGTTGTAAAGGTAGGTTATTTAGTTGTTTCTTGCTTGTTGAGGTAAATTTGTATTTCTGTAATCTTTCCTCTTAGAACAGCATTTGCTGCATTCCAAAGATTTTGGACTGGTATTTTCATTTTAATTTGTCTGCATGTAGTGTTTTGATTTTTCTCTTTGATTTCTTGGTTGACCCGCTTTTTTTTTTTTTTTTGGTAGCATATTAGCCCCCATGTATTTGTGTTTTTTACAGATTTTTTTCTTGTGATTTCTAGTTCCATACTGTTGTGGTGAGCGAAGATACATGATATAATTTTCAGTCTTCTTGAATTCATTGAGACTTATTTTATGGCCTAACGTGATCTCTTCTTGAGAATGTTCTATGTGCAGTTGAAATGAATGTGCATTCTGTTATTTTTCAATGGAATGTTTTGAATATTATCTGTTAGGTCCATCTGATACAGTGCATCATTCAAAGCCACTTGATTTCAGGTTTTGTTTGTTTGTTTTTTTGTTTTCTGTTTTTGGTCTGGATAATCTATCTGTTGATGTGTCATGTTAAAGTATTAGGACTTAAAGTCCTATACTATTATTTTATTCCTATCAATTTCTTCCTTTATTTATGTTAGTAGTCATTTTATGTATATCAATGCACTCCTGTGTGTGGTGCATAGATATTTAAAATTTTTATATTATCTTTTTGGATTGTTCCTTTTATCATTATGTAGTCTCCTTCTTTGCCTCTTGGTATAGTTTTTGATTTATAGTCTATTTTGTCTCTTATAAGTATTGCCATGCCAGCTTACTCTCTGATTCCATTTTCATGGTAAATGTATTTTTATCCTTTCACTTTTGGTCTACATGTGTCTTTAGGTCGGAAGTGAGTTTCTTTCACTTCAATTTTGAAACTATTTTACTTTACACACTGTGAGGTTTTTTGTTTGTTTTGCTTATAGTATGCAGTTAAGTTACTTGGAATTAGTTGAGTCATTTGGAAGCCTCTACATTTTGTTAGGAAGGAATAAAGGTGTCTTCTATATAGTGGTAATATACTCCCATTACTAAGGCAGTACATTGTAACAGCTCTACCCAATGCTCCAGGCATTTTGATGTCTATCCATTCTGGTGTGTGGGGTTTCAAAAATTTCTCAGTCTTATGTGAGCTTTAGAAATTATTCTGCCAATGTTTTTCCACAGTAGTTTTCCTTTCCTCTCACATGTATAAATCAGTACTAAGCCAAAGATTTGAGAGAATCCCTCTGCAGGTCTGTAGTGCTTTCCTTATATGGAGCTGCTTTTCTGATACTGGCCTTCATTAGGCAAAAAATAAGGTTCTTTTGAGTTCCTCTTCACTGCACTACAGCCTGGAAATTGTTTCTAGGTAAACTGAGGCATAGATAGGGTTTAATCTCCTTTGTTTCCATCTTTTTAGGAATCACAATCTGGACCTATTACCAATATCTAAGATGAATTTTTCACTTATTTTATCTAGTTTTCCAGTTATTTAAGGTAGGAGGTTGAATTAGGTCCTTATTTTTATATCTTGGCCTTAGTAGATGTTACAAATGAATAGTATTTAAATAAAGTCCATTATAAAAGCCATAATTTTATTGATTTTTATCTTGTTCCAAATGTTGGATATTTAAGTGATTTCTGATTTATCAAAACTCTTGCTTTAATTTTAAAAATTATTGTACATAAATGTTTTGAATTAGTGACTATTTTGTTGGCCTAATTTTCCTAGAAGGGAAATTATTAGATGAAAAACTTGAATACTTTTTATGCGTTTTTAATGCTCTTTTTTATGCTCATATGGAGCAAATTCTTTCTTAGGAAGCACATGCTAACTTATTGAAATTCCTACTTATACTGATAGCTAACATTTATGGAGGTATTAATATGTCTCAGACAAATTAACACTGTTATATGCATGTTCACAAATACTAATTTGTTTCATCCTCAAAATGGTTTAGTGGAACTACAGGGCTCATTTTAAAGAAGAGGAAACTAAGATTTAGACACTTAAAACCAAGATTTTAAGTAAAAGCTGGTAAATGGTGGGTTGAGAATTCAAACAAAGGGCATTGAGGCTACAGTCTCCACTCTAACTTCTACATTATTCTACCTCCTTACAAGCATATCTATCATTTAAAATTCTAGCAAATTACCCACAAAATGTGCCATTCTTTCAATTTGATTACTGGTAGAATAAAGAATTTGGGTATTTTAGGCATTTTATTTTTTTATAAACTACCTATGTAAGTCTTTTGTATGTCGTATCTATTTCAAGATAACAGGACATCTGAAGACATTATGGGGCTATTAACTTGTAGGAATCATATAAACAGAATTCACTGAGCCAGAACAGTAAAAATGACCAAAGATCCTGGAAACTTAAGTTACTTTGCAGATAGTTGGTGAAATGCCAGCTTTGGTCACTAGGGTCATTTCTACAGTGAAGAGTACCTAAGAAGACTCTCTCTTCCTAGTTAGTCACAAGTTTGTGGAGGCATAGCAAAGAAGAAAATGAAAGGTTTTCAAATGCCCTAAGAGTTAATGGCTTCAACAAGAACTTGCAGTAGTATCAAGGGAGCCAACATCACTCTTCTTTAAGTAGGAAAACCTTTAATTTGAGTATTATTTGGTCTGTAGGTAACCAACATCATTCTAAAATTAGTTTAAAGCTATATTTATAGTGCATTTTGGCAATTACAAGCTGTTCATTTTAGCTTAAAGATAGTCTTGAAGACAACATTAAAATATTTCAGATTCCTTTCAGAATCTTTTCTCAGAATGAATATGGTAGGGAAAACAATTATTGTAAATGCTTTTACATTACATAGAACTGGTAAAAATATGCAGTTATAATTCTTAAGGCATTTTTACTCTATCATAGCAATTCTTAACACTTTTTTAAAAAAGTCTTAAAAATATATGTGCAAAGTCCATAATTTCATATGTGAAGTTAATACAAAATACTAGAAAACCAAAACAGGTTTTTATTTTTGTGAATCTGTATATTCAAGATATCTCACTATTGATTAGGATAGTCTAGCTTACTCAAATGTGAATTCCATATCAGTGGCTTAACCTGCCAGTTAGCATCCAGCCTGACAGAGTAGATTCTAAGTATTTAGCAAGGAATGTGAACATGAATTCTGGAACCAGATAATTAGACCTCAAATCCTAACTTTGTCACTATAGCTATGTGGACTGAGATCTCTCTGTCTCAGTTTCTGTTGATAAAATAGATGACCAATGGTGAGGAATTTCCATCTTGGATGACTTGGAACATCTCTAAAGCCTCTTTAAACTCAAGAGAAATAAGGGATATTTCCAAGTGGAAAAGGTATTAATGTTATACAAGTTTCGTAAAGTGATTAAGGGAATGGCTCTATTTCATCTCCCTGGAAGAGTTGTATTTGGAGTTGGCTCAGCATGTTCCTTGAGCTTGGTTGAAACCTTTTTTTTTGGTAAAAATCTTCAAGCCTTGTTTCTTACTTTTGAGAAAAAAATTTGAATTACTGAGTCAGTTTCTCTTAAAAACACTAAAGCTGTAAAGTGTGTTAGCAATCCCTACTTTTACAATCCATTGAGAGGCATTATTTTCTAAAATGAGCAACTTTTTACTCTTTGAACTTATGAATTAAATTAAATGTAGTTCCACTATATGTGATGAGTCTATTTTATCTTTCAAGATCTTGTTGTCTTTGGATATTAATGTTTGGATTATTTGTCTAGATGTGGATCACTTTGTGTATACTCTACTGGAGCAAGTTGATTTTTTTGTGATGTGTAGATTCATGTTTATTATACTTGGAGAGTTTTCATTGATTTGAAGCTTTTTTTCTGTGTAACGCCTTTCTGTTACACTCATTTTATACAGATGTTGGTGATCTTAATGATGTCTCAAAGTTTTTTGAAACTGTGTTCATCTTTTCTTACTACATTTTTTCTTTCACCACATTGGATAATCTCTAGATTCTTTCCCCCTTCCAGTTTGCAGATTCTTTTTTTCTGCCAGGTCAAACCTACTTCTGAGTCCACATTAGCAAATAAATGTTTCACTTCAGTTATTGTACATTTCTTTTTTTTTTTAATTTATTTATTTATGATAGTCACACAGAGAGAGAGAGGCAGAGACACGGGCAGAGGGAGAAGGAGGCTCCATGCACCGGGAGCCCACGTGGGATTCGATCCCGGGTCTCCAGGATCGCGCCCCGGGGCCAAAGGCAGGCATCAAACCGTTGAGCCACTCAGGGATCCCAGTTATTGTACATTTCAACTCTAGAATGTCCTTCTTATGGTAATTTCTATATGTTTATTATTCTGCATTTGAATTTTACTTTTTTTTTCTTAAGGAATGATTTCCATTAGTTTTTTGTGCATACTTACAGTAGCTCATTTGAAATCTTTTTCTAAACCCAATATATGGGATTCCTCAAGAGTATTACTGATTGCCTGGTTGTCTTATGTGTGGCTCACACCTTCTGTTTTTACATGTCTTTTTTTTTTTCATAAGTAGACATTTTATACAATGCCTATAATTTCTGATTTTCACCCTGGGACTTGTTATTCTTGCTTGGCTCTATTTGTTTAGCACATTTCTTGGATTAATTCTATGAAGTCCATTTCTCAAGTGTGCAACCTCTTATGTCAGTGCTTAGAATTTTATTCTCAATTTTCAAGCTTGGAATCCAAGAAGTTGCTCCTGGGTCAGCATAGGTTAGTCTTCATTCAGTGACTGATTAAGGATTGTGATTAAGCCTCTTGAGCCTTAAGACTTCTACCCATTTTAGGGATATTTCAGATCTGCACTGCTTTTAGCCAGGGATTAACAGTTCAGTTGTTTCAAAGTGGATGTACCCTAGTTTATATGTACAGCCTTCCAGACTACTAGGGATGAATGATGCCTTTTTCCCCCTTACGTCCTTCTTTGTCAAGTTTCTGGTGGGTCTGCTGTTTGTTTGATGCTACCAGTATCTAATTGCTTCTTTAATTGTATATTGCTATGACCTCTATGGACAGAGTAAGCTTGTATGAAGGAGCTCCTATACTCTCTGTTCCAATAAATTAAGTTATCCCCCTTAGTGCTGTGGAGCTACCAGTCCTCAAGTCTTGCTCCTCTCCTCCCCAAGCAGAAGTTCTGTGCATAGTGGCTGTAGAAGGGCTGTGGAATCACCCCAGAGTGATTTTTTTTTTTTTTTTTGCCCTAAGAGGGAAGTTGGGACAATGGTAGTCCCCATTTCTTTTGAGTTTACCTAACTGACATAGAATCTCTGTCCTATGAGCCGATGCTGTGGTTGGGAGGTGAGGCAGAGGCAATAGAAGCTCTAAGTCTCTTTGTTCTGGTATTCTGAGTCTGACCAGGATAGAACCTTTACCTGCAAGTGAAGTAGAGTAGGATTGGGAGACTTTATCTTCTTGACTGTACCCTCCTGGAATACAGCTTATGAAACTTAGACTTTAGGGTTGGCTTTGAGGGTACTCTTCCAGAGTAAAACCATTGCCTTCTAATTGGGAGAGGGGCAGAAGAAAGAACAAGTGAGCCAGCCTCTTCTTGGTCCTAACAGATAAATCTTTTGGAAAAATGAGTAGGAAGTGGGATATGGCTGATGGAAGTGGTTTCTGGCTTAAATGCCACCAATCAACACTGTTCTTACTAATACTCTGTAAATATATTTAAATGAATGCTTTTCAATTAATTACCTAATCTTAGGTCAATTTCCAGAGATTTTTAAATCATTTTAGTTTGGTCATTTTCACCAGTTTCATGATTATTTTGCTCAAGAGTGCAAGCTCACACAGCCCCAATCTCCTCTCCTTTGCAATTTTCTCCACCTGATGCTTGATCCCAAGGCTGGGAATTAGAACATTCATTTCTGACCTCTCTTTTGAACCAGCTTGTGTCTTCCCTAACTAAATCATGCCCCATAATCTGAAGAGTTATTACAGCCTCCTTTCCTGTGACATGTCTCTTGTGATAAAATCATATAAACAGAAGCTTTTAGAATTAAAAACAAAACCCTTTACAAGACCAAAAATAATCATTAAAAAAAAAAAAACCCTTTCTTACAATAAATTTGTTTTTCAAGGTGACCGCCATAATCTGAATTTAGGAAGTCCAAATTGACTTAATCTTGGCAAGGATGTTGTTGCTCTAGACCAGTATATAACTTTCTCATAAAGCAATAAAATGCTTTCATGTAAAAAATGGAGAATTGCAGGGCATCATCATTTAAAGGGAATTAAATTTTAAACATTAAACACAGCATAACAATGGTATCTACTTAGATAAAAGGCAGATTAATTTTAGGTGATGGGGAGTGAAAGAGTTTTGAAATGAATTGTGACAGAAGGGAGTAGATGACTCACTTTTGATGCTCCAAATCTATAAAAAGCCCAGCTCCTGACTCAGCTGGCTGAACATCAACAGATTGGTGACTAAGGAGCAATCAGTAGAGGAAGCTGGTGATGCAGATTGACTTAAAAAGAAGTAAGCTGACCCATGTCATGAAATAAGGTCATCTGTTTTTAAAACCACTGTTTTTACTAGCAATGCTAGCATTTTCCCAGCCATCTAAAGTTGCAAATCACTTAAATGTTCTTATTCTATAATATTTTGAAGCATACTGAAATGTATATATTCAGTAAAAAGCATATATACAAACTTAACCATCACATTCAAATAATCTTTAATAAATATTAGGGTTTTTTTTTGTTTTAGATTTTATTTTAGAGAGTGCATGCTAGCAGGAGAGAGAGTGTGAAAGTGCAGGGGGGAGGGGCAGAACAAGATGGAGAGAGTCTCAAGCAGACTTCTTGCTGAGTACAGAGCCCAGTGTGGGGCATGATCATAAATCCCTGAGCCAAAATCAAGGGTTGGCCACTTAACTAACTGTGCAACCTAGGTGCCCCAATTAGTTCTACATATACTTTTGGGCTACCCCCACAACTAAAGAAATTCCTAAATTTTATTTTTGTTATTCATTTCCCTTTTAGAATTTCTCATGTTTGCATTTTGCCAAAATGGAAACTTATTATATGTAGTTTTTTCTAGGACTTATAAAAATTTTAACTGAACATTATTTTTAATTTTCATCCATGTTGTGGGTAGCTATACTTCATTTATTTTTTAAAACTCATTTTAGTTTTTTTGGTGCATACCATGAAATTCACTTGTCAAAAGTATACAATTCACTTAGTAAATTCCTAGGTTTGCACAGCCAGCATCACTAATTCCAGAACACATATATTACCACAAAAATAAACTCATACCTATTAAGAATCACTAATATTTTGCTTCTTCCAGCACCAGGTAACCTCTGTATTTTTGGATTTTCCTATTTGGAACATTACCAACTACTTGTTTCACTTAACCATGATATGTTGTTTGTTTTTAACTGAAGGAAAGATCTTTTTGTGTTTTTTTATTTTAATCACTGGGTGTTCATCATGACAAGTGCATTCCTTAATTCCCATCATCTATTTCACCCATATCCCCTACCCGCCTCCCCTCTGGTAACCATCAGTCTGTTCTCTATATTTAAGAATCCGTTTCTTGGTTCTCTCTCTCTCTCTTTTTCCCATTGCTTGTTTGTTTTGTTTCTCAAATTCCACATATAAGTGAAATCATATGAGGTTTGTCTTTGACTTATTTCACTTAGCGTTATACTCTAGCTCCATCCATGTCTTTGCAAATGGCAAGATTTCATTATTTTTATGGTTGAATAATATTCCATTGTGTGTGTGTGTATATATATACATATATATTTAAAGTAAATATATATATTTATATATACCACCTCCTTTTTATCTATTCATCAGTTGATGGACACTTGCACTGCTTCCGTATCTGGCTAATGTAAATAATGCTGCTATAGGGGTGCATGTATCCCCTTGAATTAGTGTTCTTGTATTCCTTGGGTAAATATCCGGTAGTGTAATTGCTGAATCATAAGGTAGTTCTATTTTTAACTTTTTGAGGAACCTCCACACTGTTTTCCACTGTGGCTGTAGCAGTTTGCATTCCCACCAACAGTGGAAGAGGGTTCTTTTTTCTCCATATAATTGCCAACATCTGTTGTTTCTTGTGTTGTTAATTTTAGCCATCCTGACAGGTATGAGGTGATGCTATCCCATTGTAGTTTTGATTTGTATTTTCCTGATAAAAGTTAGGCATCTTTTTATGTGTCTGTTGGCCATCTGGATGTTTTCTTTAAAGAAATGTCTTTTATGACTTTTGCCCATTTTTAATTGGATTATTTGTTTTTGGGTGTTGAATTTTATAATTTCATTATATATTTTGAATACTAACCCTTTACCAGATATTACATTTGCAAATATCTTCTCCCATTCCATAGGTTGTCTTTTAAGTTTTTTTGGTTATTTCTTTTGCTGTGCAGAGCTTTTTATTTTGATATAGTCCCAATATTTTAGTTTTGCTTTTGTTTCCCTTGCCTCAGAGGACCTATCTAGAAAACAATTGCTCTGGCTAATGTCAGAAATTACTACCTGTGCTCCCTTCTAGGATTTTTGTGGTTTCGTGTCTCACATTTAGGACCTTAATCTATTTTGAATTTATTTTTGTGTATGGTATAAGAAAGCAGTCCAGTTTCATTTGTTACATGTTGCTGTTCAATTTTCCCAATACTATTTGTTGAAGAGACTGTCTTTTTGTCATTGAATATTCTTTCCTGGTTTTGTCAAAGATTAATTTACCATATAATTATGGGTTACTTCTGGAATTTCTGTTGTGTCCTATGGATCTCTGTGTCTGTTTTTGTGCCAGTACATACTGTTTTTGATTACTACAGCTTTGTAATATAACTTGAAGTCCAGAATTGTGCTGCCTCTAGCTTTGCTTTCTTTTTCAAGATTGCTTTGGCTATTCAGGGTCTTTTGGATTCCCTACAAATTTTAGGATTGTTTTTTCTAGTTCTGTGAAAAGTGTTGTTAGTATTTTGTTGGAGAGTGCCTTAAATGTGTGCATTGCATTGGGTAGAATCGACATTTTAACAATATTCTTCTAATCCATGAGCATGGAAAGCCTTTCCATTTCTTTGTGTCATCTTCAATTTCTTTCATCAGTGTTGTATAGTTTTCAGAATGCAGGTCTTTCACCTCTTTTAATTAAGTTCATTCCTGGATATCTTATTATTTTGGGTACAATTGTAAGTGGGATTGTTGCCTTAATTTCTCTTTCTCTTGCTTCATTATTAATGCATAGAAATACAATACATTTCTAAATATTAATTTTCTATCCTTAAAATATGACTTAAATTTCTATGACTTAAATTGTTTATCAGTTCTAGCAGTTTTTTGGAGTCTTTCAAGTTTTCCATATACAGTTTCATGTCATCTACACATAGTAAAAGTTTTACTTCTTCCTTACCAATTTAGATGCCTTTTTATTTCTTTTTGTTGTCTGATTGCTGTAGCTAGGACTTCCAGTACTATGTTGAATAAAAGTAGTGAGAATGGACACCCTTGTTTCTGACCTTAGTGGAACAGTTTTCCTCCATTGAGGATAATATTAGCTGTGGATTTTTCATATATGGCCTTTATTGTGTTGAGGTATGTTCCCTCTAAACCTACTTTGTTGAAGGTTTTTATCATGAACAGATGTTGTGCTTTGTCAAATGCTCTTTCTGAATCTACTGAAATGATCATAGGATTCTTATCCTTGCTCTTACTGATGTGATATATCACATTGATTTGTTAATATTGAACCACTTTTGCAAACCAGGAATAAATCCCCCTTGATTTGATGAAAAATTCTTTTAATGTATTGTTGGACTTGGTTTGCCAGTGTTTTGTTGAAGATTTTTTTCATCTATGTTCATTAGAGATATTGGCCTGTAGTTCTCTTTTTTTATGTGGTGTCTTTTTCTGGTTTTGGTATCAGGGTAATGTTGGCTCCATAGAATGAATCTGGAAGTTTTCCTTCTATTTTTATTTTTTGGAATTAGTTTGAGAAGAATCAGTATTAACACTTCTTCACAGGTAGAAATCACCTGTGAAGCCATCTGGTCCTGGACTTTTGTTTGTTGGGAGTTTTTTGATTACTGATTCAGTGTCTTTGCTGGTTGTCAATCTGTTCATGTTTTCTATTTTTTCCTGTTTTGGTTGGTAGTTTATATGTTTTTAGGAATTTATCCATTTCTTCCAGGTCTCCAATTTGTTGGCATATAGTTTTTCATAATACTCTGTATTTCTGTGATGTTGGTTATTTCTCCTCGTTTGTGATTTTTGAGGTTTTTCTTTTTTTTTCTTGGTAAGTCTGGCAAGAAGTTGATGGATTTTATTTTTCAAAGGAGCAGTTGTTTCACCAATTTTATTTTTGTAGTTTCTATATAATTATTTCTGTTCTAATCTTTATTTCCTTCCTTCTGTTGGCTTTAGGTTTTGTTTGTTGTTTTTTTCTAGCTCCTTTAAGTGAAAGGTTAGGTTGTTGATTTGAGGTTTTTCTTGCTTCTTGAGATAGGCCTTAATTGTTATATACTTCCCTTTCAGAACCTCTTTTGCATGTCCCAAAAGTTTTGAATTATTATTTTCATGTACATTTTAATTTCTTCTTTGATTTCCTAGTTGACACATTAGTTGTTTAGGAGTGTGTTATTTAATATCCATATGTTTGTACTCTTTCCAAATTATTTCTTCTGGTTGACTTCTAGTTTCATAGCATCATGTCAGAAAGGATGCATGGTTTAACTTTGATCTTAAATTTGTTGAGGCTTGTTTTGTGGTCCAACATATGATCTATTCTGGAGAATGTTCCATATACAGTTGAAAAGACTGTGTATTCTGCTATCTTAGAATGGAATATTCTGAATATGTTAAATCCATCTAGTTCACTGTGTCATTTAAAGCCATTGTTTGCAGGGTGCCTAGGTGGCTCAGTGGTTGAGCATCTGTCATTGGCTGAGGTCATGATCCTGGGGTCCTGGGATTGAGTCTTGCATCAGACTGTTTCTTCCTCTGCTTCTGTCTCTGCCTCTCTGTGTCTCTCATGAATAAGTAAATAAAATCTTAAAAAAAAAAATAACGCCATTGTTTCCTTATTTATTTTCTGTTTACATGATTTGTCCATTGATGTAGGGTTTTAAAGTCCCCTACTATTATTATGTTATTATCATTTAGAAACTAATATTTGCTATTAGTGATTTTATGTATTTGGGTGCATAAATATTTGCAATTATGATATCTTCTTGTTGGATTGTATACTTTATTATAATATAGTGTCATTCTTTGTCTCCTGGTAGTCTTTTTTTTTTATGTTTGTTTTGCCTTATATAAGAAAGCAATACTTATTTTCATGATAAATGTTTCTCCATCCCCTCACTTTAAATCTGCAGATGTCTTTAGGTCTAAAATAAGTCTCTTATAGGCAGCATATAGATGAGTCTTTTGATTTTGGTTTTGATTTTGGATTTGGGGGTTATTTTGTCTTTGTCAACCTATGTCTTGATTGGAGCATTTAGTCCATTTACATTTAAAGTAATGATTGGTATGTATTTGAATTTTATTGTTTTCTGAAGATTTTCTTTGATCCTTTTCCTCATAGTTTTCATTAGTGATATATTTGGATTTCTTTCTCTTTATCCTTTGCATATTTATTAGTGGCTTTTGATTTATGGTTATCATTAGGTTTATATATAACATCTTCTGCATATAGCAGTCTGATGCAGTTGACGATTTTTTTTAAGTTTGAACCCATTCTTTATTCCTTCCCCATGTTTTAGGTATATGGTGTCATATTTTAGGTCCTTTTATTTTTGTAAGTTCCTTGACTTGTTTTTTACAGAAATATCCATTTTTACTGCTTTTGTGTTTCTACATTCATACTGTCAGTTTTGGTCTTTATTTTCCACTCAAAGAACACCTCTTAATATTTCCTACAGTGCTGACTTAGTGAACATGAATTGCTTTAGTTTTTGGTTGTCTGGGGAACTCTTATCTCTCCTTTTATTTTGAATGATAGCCTTTCTGGCTAGAATAATCTTGGCTGCAGGTTTTTCCATATCATTTTGAATATAGCATGCTACTCTTTTCTGTTTTGGAAAGCTTCTGGTGAAAAATTTGCTGATATCCCTATGGGGCTTCCTTTGAATGTAACTGTCTTCTTTTGTATTGCTGCTTTTAATATTTTTCTTTATCATTATATTTTGCCATTTACAGTATGTATTGATGTGGATCTGATTTTTTTTTTTGATTATTTTTGTTGTTGTTGGAGGTTCTCTGTGCCTCCTGGATCTGGATATCTGTTTCCTTCCCTGGATCAGGGAAGTTTTCAGCTATTATTTCTTCAGATAAATTCTCTGCTCCCTTTTCTCTCTTTTTCTCCTGGGACTCCTACAATGTGAATATTATTACATTTGATAGAGTCACAGAGTTCCCTAAGTCTAGTCTCATTTCATATAGTTCTTTTTCTTTTTTTGTTCAACTTGATTACTTTATTACTCCCTCTTCTAGGTCATCAATTTATTCCTTTGCTTTTTCCAGCCTACTGTTCATTCTGTAAAGCATGTTTCTTACTTCATTTGAAAACTGTATCTCTGCCATGTTATTCTTTATCTCTGTATTAATGGTCTCACTGATATCTCTGTTATATTTTCAAATCCAGTGAGTATCCTTATAATCATTGCTTTAAATTTTCTATCAGGCATGTTACTTATATCTGTTTAGCTTAGATTTCTGATCATGGCCTTGTGCATTTCTTTCATTTGGGACAAATTCCTCGGTCTTCTTCTTTTGCCTAAGTCTCCGTGTCTGTTTCTATGTGTTATTGAAGTCAGCTGTGTCTCCTGTTCTTGAATATAATGGCCTTATGAAGATTTTCTATAGTGCCCTGCAAGGTAGTGTTCTCCTTTTCCAAGAGCCTAGCACTTCCAGGAGTATCTCTAATATGTGCTGCATGTGCTCTGCTGTTGTGTCCTAGCTACTTTATCCTTCAGACCAGTCATCTGCAGAGGCTCTGTTTGTCTGTTGTGGACAATGTTTGGTCCCTGACTTGAATGTGGTGAGTTTGAGCGAGATGTGTTCTGGTCTGCTTGTGAAATGAGACCTGTTACTGCCACCACCAGAACTGAGACTGAAAAACTCCAAAGTCAGAGGAGAGTTTGGTCTGTCTTCTGGGGGAGGGTCCCACTGTATTGGGACTGAGGCAAGCATGATGGAAAGGGCAGTTCTTCCGAGTGGGTTAGGATGGGGGCTTAATGTAGACAAGTTAGGTAGGGAGTATATGAGTGCTGTACTGGTTCATGCAGATGGCCATTTGTTTATGCAAAGGGATGGGGAAAGGAAATGGCTCTATCAGTTCCTTTGTACTCAGAGAGGTCTCTCCATGAATGCTGCCTCTCTGGTATGTATTCTGAGTTGAGCAAAAAACCTTTCCACTGTGTGCCCTAGGTGCTCTTAAGATTGCTGTTTCCACATTGTATGTCTGTGGGCTGTTAGCCCTGATTTCTCCAAAAGCAGCCCTAATATCCTTTGAGCTCTCCCAGAGCCAAGCACGCTGGACCTTTAAAACTCAAGGTGTGAAGCCCTGCCGGTTGCAAGAAATCAAAAAACTTGGGTTCTCTCTTTCCAAGCCAATTGTTACAAGAATTCATCTTCATGTGTCCTAGTCTGTCTCTCACCCTTCTTTGTCACTGTGGCTCCCTCCTTACCTTAGTGGACACCATCCATTTCTCTTTTAAGACATGTCTCCACACTTCTATCATCTTTGTAGCCTTTTCTCTACTTTGGTTGTGTAGTTCTGCTGGTCTTCAGATTGATTTCTGGGGTATTTAGGAGGAGTTGGTGGTTATCTAGTTATATTCATCAGATGAGGTGAACCTGAGGTCTCCCTCCTCTGCTGCCATCTTCAAAGAAAAAAACAAACATGATATTTTTAAAGTTCACTCATATTGTAGCATGAATCAGTACTTCATTTCCTATGGCCAGGTAATATTCTATTTTGTGGAATGTTATGCATACAATGGATACCAATACATTTCTTGATCTCTTCATCAGTGACAGATATTTAGATTGTATTCACTTTTTAACTATGAGGTACAATGCTTTTAT
This sequence comes from Nyctereutes procyonoides, assembly GCF_905146905.1. Taxonomy (NCBI): domain Eukaryota; kingdom Metazoa; phylum Chordata; class Mammalia; order Carnivora; family Canidae; genus Nyctereutes; species Nyctereutes procyonoides. Next base: position 28,675,811 of record NW_026575121.1, on the reverse strand, counting down.
AAACATTCATGGAAGGTTTTTTGTGTGAGAATATGCTTTTAATTCTCCTAGTATATATCTAGGAGTAGAATTGATAGGGTATATGACAAATATTTAATTTTTTGAGAAACTGGCAAACCATTTTACAAGGTGACTACATGATTTTCTGTACCATCAGCAATGTGTGAAGGTTCCAGTTTTTTGACAATCATGCCAATGCTTGCTTTTAATTTTAAAAACATTACAGCCATCTTAGAGCATGTTAAGTAGTGTTTCATCAGGGTTTTGATTTGCACTTGCCTAATGACTGGTGATGATGACCATCTGTTGATGTGCTTTTGGCCATCTGTGCATCTGCTTGGAGAAGTGTCTATTCAGATACTTGGCCTATTTTAAAATTGGGTTATTTGTCTTTTTGATGGTGGATTATAAATGTTCATTATGTATGGTAGATACTAGTCCCTTGTCAGATACATAATTTGTAAATATACCCTGTTCTCTGTGTTGTCTTTTCCTTTGATAGAATCTTTGACACAAACGTTTTTAGCTTTGAAGAAGTCCAATTTGTTTTTTTTTTCTTTGGTTGCTTTTGACATCCTATATAAGAAATTGTTTGACATTGTAAAGATGTATGCTTGTGTTTCCTTCTGGAGTTTATAGTTTTAGCTCTTAAACTTAGAGCTTTAATCTATTTTGATTTAGTAATTTATATTTGGTTTGAGGTAGGGGGCCAGATTAGTTCTTTTACATGCAGTTGACCCAGAACCATTTGTTGAAAAGACCATTATTCCCCCCATTGAATGATGTAGTAGGTTGAATTGTGACCCCCCAAAAGTTAGATCCATGTCCTAATCCCCAGAACCTGTGAATGTGATCCTATTTGGGAAAAGGATCTTTGCATATGGTATTCAAGTAAGGATCGTGAGATGAAATTATCCTGTAGGATTATTCAATGACAAGTGTCTTTATAGGAACCAGGAGAAGAGAAGACAGACACACAAAAAAGGAGGCAATGTGAAGATGATGGCAGAAGTTGGAATGGTATGGCTATAAGCCAGTAAAAACAAGAACCACTAGAAATGGGAAGACTCAAAGAATATATTTCACCTTAGAGCATCCAGAGGAAGTGAGACCCTACCAATACCTTGATTTTTTTTTTTATTTGATTTCTGGCATCTCAAACTGTGAAAAAATAATCTGTTACTTTTCAATTACCCCGTTTATGGTAACTTGTTATAGCAGCAGTGGGAAACAAATACACATGGTCTTAGAATCCTTGTCAAAAATCCTTGACCATAGTTAGATGGACTTATTTCCGGATTCTCAATTCTAATCCTCTGATTTATAAATCTGCTATGATGCAAATCCCATATTATCTTGACTGCTATAGTTTTATAGTAGCTACAGTATGAAGAGTATGAGTCATTCATCTTTGTTTTCCTTTTTAAAAAGATTACTATGACTATTCTTGTTCCCTTGAAATTTCACACAAATTTTTAGGATTAGTTCATATAAAAAGGCAGTTGTAATTTTGAAAGAGATCATATTGAACCTATAGATCAATTTGTGAAATGCTGCCATCACTACAATATTAATCTTTGCATTTATGAACATGAGATAGCTTCCCATTTATTTGGTCTTATTCTTTTCAACAATGGTTTGTAGTTTTCAATGTATATGTCTTATACTACTTTCATTAAATCATTTTTTGATGCTGTTATAAATGTTAAAGTTATTTTTCAATTTCTCATTGCTATTATATAGAAATATATAGATATTTGTATATTAATCTTTACCCCTCAACCTTACGGAACTTGTTTATTTGCTCTAATGTATTAGTGTTTTTGTTGATTCTTTGGGATTATCTATTTATAAATCCTATCAACTGCAAATAGGTATAGTTTTCTTCCTTTCCAATAAGGTTGTCTTTATTTTTTGTTTATTTTTGCCTAATTACCCTGTCCAGAATCTCTACTGCAATGTTGAATAGAAGTGGCTAGTATAGGCATTATTGTCTCATTCCTGATACTGTGTGTACAGCTTTCAGCCTTTTAAGTGATCTTCCTTTCTCTCTCTCTCTCTCTTTTTTTTTTTTATCTTTGTTAGGTGGAAGAAGTTCCTTTCTATTACTAATTTGAGTCTTTTTGACATCAAAGGATGTTATATTTTGTCATATTTTTTCCTGTATATATATAAATCACATTTTAAAAACTTTATTCTGTTAACATGGTTTATTATGTTAATTTTAAACAAATCTAGCACTCCTGGGATAAATTTTAGTTGGCTTGAGTTCTTCTTTGAGTGAATCATCAAAAAAACTTTAATATTTTTCTTGTTAGAAGTCTTTCTTGATTTTCTGTTTCTTCTGGAGTCCATATTAGAAGTTTGTATCTTTCTTGAAATTTGTTTCATCTACGATATCCAATTTGTTGGCATTTTTTTCCTCCTCACTTAAAATCTTCTGTAAGTTCAATATGTCTCTAATGTCACCTCCCCCTTCTCACTTGTTTTTAGTAATTTGAGACTTCTTGCTTTTTGCTTGTTTAGTCTAGCTAAATACTTGACAATTTTGTCAATGATTTAGAACTAACATTTGTTTTCTCCTTTTTCTGTTCTCTATATTTATTTCATCAGGAATAATTATTTCTTTCTGCTTGTTTTGCATTTAGATTGCTCCTCTTTTTTTTTTTTTCTAGTTTCTTAAAGTGAGTGAGATGGTTTGGCTATTGATTGAATATTTGTCTTTTTTTTTCCTTTTTAAAGATTTTATTTATTCATTCATGATAGACCTAGAAAGAGAGAGAGAGAGGCAGAGACACAGGCAGAGGGAGAAGCAGGCTCCATGCCAGGAGCCTGACGTGGGACTCAATCCCGGGACTCCAGGATCATGCCCTGGGCCAAAGGCAGGCCCTAGGCTGCTGAGCCACCCAGGGATTCCCAAATATTTGTCTTTTTTTTTTAAAATTTTTTCTATTTATGATAGTCACACACAGATAGAGGCAGAGACATAGGCAGAGGGAGAAGCAGGCTCCATGCACCGGGAGCCCGACATGGGATTCGATCCCGGGTCTCCAGGATCGCGCCCTGGGCCAAAGGCAGGCACCAAACTGCTGCGCCACCCAGGGATCCCTATTTGTCTTTTTTTAATGTGAGCACTTGCAACTGTAAATTTCCCTCTGAGCGCTGTTTTCACAGTATCCCGTAAGTGTTGGTATGTTGTATCTTAGTCTTCATTTATCTCAAAGTATTATCAAACTTCCTTGTGATTTCCTATTTGACCTATCAGATAAGTAGGGATATGGTTTAAGTTCCATATCTATGAACTTCTAAAATATCTTTTATTTTTTATAATTATTTATTCATGAGAGATAGAGAGAGGCAGACACCTAGGCAGAGGGAGAAGCAGGCTCTATGCAGGAAGCCCGTTGTAGGACTGAATTTCACGACTCTCGCATCACACCAAGTCAAAGGCACATGCTCAACCACTGAGTCACCCAGGCATCCCAATATCTTTTATTTCTAATTGCATTCTCTTGTGGTTGAAGAAGATACTTTATATGGTTTTAAACTTTCTACCTGTCTTCTAGAATATAGTATTTAGTTAGGAATATTTTTCAAGAATTTTTGACAGGGACTTATAGAAGAAATGTTTTTGATTACAACTTTGTGTGTGTGGTGTGTGTGTGTGTGTGTGTGTGTGTGGAGAGAGAGAGAGAGAGAGAGAGAGAGAGAGAGAGAGAGAGAGATGGTGGGCCCCAGGTAACTTTAGAAACTTTATTTCACCATCCGCTTAGGAGTATCAACCACAGACATTTTAGGCCCTTGCTATTGAAAATGCCAATCTAGAATGAGATATGGAGCTTATACTCAAACTATGTAATTATAGTCCTACCCTTTAACTCAGCCAAGTTGCTGTTTTCAGATTTCCTCAATGAAGTATTGTTTGTTTATATGTGCAAGCTCTTTATTTCATTAAAGTCTTTGAATGGATAATTTTAGAACCAGTACTTGTCCTTGGAACATACTTATTGTAACACTGTGCTGTACCTGCAATTGTATAGTGTGCCAGATTGTGTAGTGTATGAATGTTCAAATGTGTAAGATGATATCAGGTTGATTTTCAAAGTAGTTGTACTAGTTTATGTTTGCCCTGGAGTTCTTGTTTCCTCAGGCCTTGACACCTAGTATATGCAATTACTTTTGCATATCTCTTGGGGGGGGGAATTATTACTCATTGATTCTAATATATATCTCCTTGATTATTAATGAAATTGAGCTTGTTTTGTATTTGTCATTTATTTGTCTCTCTTGGAATATACTGTTGAATATATATTGTCCTTTTCTATGTATTTTATTAAGTGGTAATTTTCCCTTGCCACTCACCACCCTTCCCCTACTGCCACTGCAACCCCCTTCACCCATGCATTTAACTACTTATCTACTTATCCTTCATAGATAATTAGGTTTTTTCAGTTATAAATGTCACAAATATTTTCAACTTTGTTGTCACTTTCCATGTGTGTGTTGAGCAAAAGCTATTTAATGTGGTTGAATTTATCTATCTACTTGTTTTTACTAGTTTTGGGGTAATACAAAATGTTTCTTTATTTTCTTCAAGCTTGTATTTTCCTTGTATATCTGGAGTTGATTTTTTTTGGCATGTATGATGGGATGTAGAAGTCCCATGAAATTTTTTATACATATATAAATCAATATTCCTAGGGCAATTTGTTGAATAATTATTTTCTACAATGCTCCTTTTTACATACACATCTTTCCAGATGCATGTAGGTTTGCTTCTGGGCTGTCTATCTGCATTATGGATCAAATTCTATTCCAACAGCACTCATCTTAGTTACCACATTGTAACAATAAGTCTATTTTCCTTAGTAGGGAAATTTTCTTTACTATATTTTTGTTTTGGTTATTCTTGGGTCTTTTTATTCTATGTAGATTTTAGACCAGCTCATTAATTTTCTCACAACCCTGTTAGGGTTTTCATGTAAATTACTTTGAACATAGAGACCGATTAGACATGTGCATAACTATCTTAGACTGTGAAGCCTAGCCCATCTGCCAAAAGATTTTTGTTGATGTTGTGTGGAGAAGAGTCAGCTACCTCAGCCATGTCCAAATTTTTGACCTTCTCAAATTGTGAGATAGAGTCAAATTGGTTTTGCTTTAAACCACTAAGTTTTAACATATTTGTTAAGAGTAATAGATAAGCAGTACAGAATTTAATTAATGAAAATGAAGTGCTGCCACAAAGTCTAAAACATGTTGCAGTGTTATTGGAGGCTGGAAAAAAGTTAAGTTTGTTATATATTAGAAGTTTGGCAACCTTGTCATCTGTATGATAATTATATCTAGTTATAGATATATATCGATAAATATCAACTTATATCAATATATAAATATAAAATTGGTCAATTTGTCAGATATTTTTTAGAACAATTTTTCAAGTACTATGTTATTTACATTTTTTAGCCATATATATAATAAAGTATAGATGAAGGGAAATGAGCTACAAAAGAAAAAAGTCCAGATTCCACACAAGGTTTAGAGAAGAGGTAGCCATGTTTTGCCATTTGAGAATAAAACTGTTTCTTATTCCCAGATTCCCTAAAGGACTCCCAAATTAAATGTGTATAGAGTAAAGATCTTTTCAAAGATATGCCTTTAAGACCCATCATTAAGAAGTCATGAAGATTTAAGGACCTGTCTTATAGAAACTCTCCACTAGACAAAATGCCTTCTGGGAAACTTAATCATTTTTCTATAGCATCTTGATCTTTATCCCAAGTTCAAGCGAACCTGCCTTGGGTAATTTGTGCTATGACTTTTATCCAATGTGGTGAACCCTACTAGGATTCAAAGAAATCCCACAAGGTTTATAAGAGAATTATATTAGTACCATCAATGTGGAATAAAAGGGCAGAAATATTTTAAAACAAAACACACATCCACAGGTCCTCAACCATCTAAGAGTAGAGAGAAAGCTAAAAAGATTGCTCAAGAGGCAAAATGGATTATTATGGAAAATAAAAGATAACTAAGAGGTGAGTTTCAAGTGTCCAGAGGGTGAAATGACAAGCCACAGATAACTATTTTCACAGAAGAGGACTAAGCCTTAATCAGGATACCAGCAACACATGCTTCTTTTTCCTGCTTTTTTTCCCTAAGCCTTATTAAGGTTTATCTGACATGTAACATTGTTTAAAGGTGTGTAACATGATTTGATAGACATGTATAATGTTGAAATGATTACCATAAGATTAGTTGACACATCCGTTACCTCACATAGTTACCTTTTTCTTTTTTTGTAGTGAGAACATTTAAGATCTATTCTCTTTGCAACATTTAAGTACATAGTACAGTATAATTATAGTCCCGATGCTATCTATATACTAGGTACCCAGAACTTACTCATCATAAAACTAAGAGTTTGTACCCTTGGTGTTAGATGAGTGATTGAGCCATGTTGGACAATCCAACCAACCTACCCATGAGTTAACTAGAAAAAAGTGGTTCCTTTTGATGCATCATGGCTGGGATATTCTTCTGTTCCAAGGGTTTCCAATTCTTGACCCACAAAATAGTGAGATACAGCAATAATTGCTGGTTTAGGCAACTAGGTTTTGAAGTAGCTTGTTGTACAGCAATTAGTGATGGCCAGAGAATCCTAGTTACAACTGTTCATGTACAAGATAAAACCTATGTAAGTGTACTTACTGCACCACTGAAACCACCTAATACTCAGTAGGGAACAGGTTAAATTATGGGGTATATGGATGTGTGTATACATGTGGTAAAAAAAAAAAGATTGGAGATGCTTCTGCACTAATACAGAAATAACTCTGAAATACATGTAGTGAAGAAGCAAAATAGTATGTTGAATATGCAACTATTTGGGTAAAAAATGGGGCAGGGGGTTATGTAAGGATTTGTGTGTAAATTTATCTGGAAAGATGGGCAGAAACTAGTCCTATTAGCTACTTACAGGGAGGGAGTCTGGATGACTTGTGGATAAGGGTGGCTGAAAAATTTTGCTGCATAGCCTTGTATAGTTTCTCATTTTTACATTTAAAATACATTTTTTGATTCAAAAAGTGAAAATAATACAAGGATAAGATAAGAAAAATGTTGGTTAGGCTAGTCCAAATGCTATAATGTGACTTTCATCATTTCCTTGCCTACAATTAGGCCCTTACTTAATTGCAACTGCTTTGCCTCTTCTCAGTAGCAAAGTTGGTGTTATTCCTCTGCTAAAAAGTCTTTAGAACACTGTTTCTCTCAAGATGAAACTGCCAAGTTCCTAAGGTTTTCCTTATTTAAGGTTTGTCTTAATTTGGCCTAAGTCTAATTCTCCAGCCCTGATCTCCTTATCAGTACTCCTTTTCAACAATTTACCTTCTGGCAGTGCTCAATTATTTATATAGTTCTTTGAAAACAAAATGATGTGCCCCACTTCATGATTCTGTGTATGCCTTTCCTGCTGCCTGGAATTACTTCCCTTTTATCCTGATGAACTCCATTAGATCCTTTCAAAATAAAATTCTGATTTTACTTACTATCTACCAATTGTAACAAACTACTTAGTCTTTTACACATATATGGACTATTTTTAGCAATTCTGATAGTTTAATTCTTTTAAAAAATTTTATACATCGGTATTTACATTAGATTAGGACCTCATTGAAGGCAGAAATGATCTTTGTGTTCCATTTTTAAACTCAGCCCCTGACAGAAAAGTTCTCATATTGCAAACGGAACTCAAATTGCATATAAATTACAATTTGGCACTGTCTTAAACCTTCATTTAGATATTTTGTTAAATTTGAAAACCTTATCAGAACTAGTGTTTATTAGTGATAGCATCATTAAAGAAGTATCTCTCTCCACATATATTTTTCAATGTATATATATATTTTCCTTTTAGATACCTGCTGTTCCAATTTAACTAAACAATTTTCCCCAGGCATTTTTTTTTTGTTTGAGGCAAGACGACAAAGTAACAAAATGCAGTTTTTTTTGACAGTATAGCTAGAATTCAAAACAATGATAAAAGAGGTTTATAAAGAAGAAATAAAGTATTTTCTCAATCACTTTTTACCAAAATAATCAATTAAAATGTCCATTTCCTAAGAGTTTACTTGGCAATAAGTCTTAATTTTTTCCCCTCCAGGAAGAATGTGTAGGTGTCATTTGTTGCTGAGTAACTATGAAGCAAGGAAACAGTTTACTTAATTATAGGAAAGATATATTGCACATTTGTATATTATGCCTGGATGAAAAGATTTAGAGAGAGTTATCTTCCTGCAAAATCCCTTGATAATCGCCTTACAGTCTCATTTGAAAACCTGAAGTGTGGAAAAGTAGATGTGCTAAACCTGTTCATATTCTCTTAGTGACAAGCGAATGCTTTTTATAGCTTGTACTTGCTGTGAGCTTCATTTGGAGGTTCAACTGTTCCTGATAACCAGTTTTGAATAACAATGGAAACATCAAGCCAGATTGTGCCTGTACTGGGGGATCTGTATAGAGATCCTAACTTTTTTCTGGGCGTGTTTCAGAGTTTAGACATGAGTGATGTGGAGCCTTCCCTATTTTACGTTAATTCACATGTCATTATACTGTAAGTGTATTTACATAGCATCATTTTTCTTTTATGCATTCAATTAATTAGAGCCATGATTTCATTTAAATACCTGTATGCCTCATAAATTCCACTTTGCTGAAACTAGAGCAAAATCTTAGAGGTTACAATTGTGTACTTATGGAGCCAATTAGCACCTAAAAGTGTTTTTATTTCTAAGCACACACTGGGTGGCTGCTTGACAAACATGTCTATCATTCTAATTGTATTGTTTGGTATTTTATGCAAATGGAGCATGCGCATATCTATGGTTTCTTTTTTAAATATTTTAACATACCTGATGACATACTATACACGTTGTTTTAAGCTTCATTTTTCACTTACGTGTATCTTGAACATTTTTTAAACAACTACAGAGCATTTCATTATCTGAAGTCACCAGATTTAATGAATTTTGTATAAATGGACACTTAGTAAAAGACTTTGAAACAATCTAACAACAATACAAAAATAGGCCTATAAGTATTTGTAGAATGTGTTCAAGTATATCTGTGATAAATTCCAAAAAGTGGAAGCTCAGCGTGAAAGGGTACACCTTTTTATTTTGTTGGTTATTGTCTAAATGCCTTCCATAGAGGCTTAACCAAGATGAGATTAAAGTTTATATAATATCTTAGTTCAGGCTGCTCTGGAGCAATACCATAAACTAGGTGGCTTATCAACAACAGAAAATTTTTAGAATTGTGGAGGCTGAAAGTCTGAGATGAGGGTGTCAGTGTGGTTGAGTTCTAGTAAGGGCTTTCTTCCTGCTAGTTTTCATACCAACTTCTCCATGTGCTCTCACAATGTTAGAGAGCACAGAACCAGAGCAAACTCTTCTGTCCCTTCCTATAGGGGCACCAGTCCCATTCATGAAGATCTATCCTCAAGACCTAATCATTCCCCAAAGGTTATGCCTCCTAATATGACATTGGGGGTTAGGATTTCAACATAGGAACTTTTTTGGGAGACATAAACATTCAATCCATAACATAATATACTTCATTCTATGTTTCTACTCAACTTACCAGTTGACTTTTGGTTTTCAAAGGTGACACAATTATTATATTCCTAATACCCCCTCCCGGTCCCCCATCATTTGATTTTTAGTTAATTATATTTCTTCTTAATTTTATACCTTTAAGTGTACTTTTATCTCTACTTGGCTTATAAACTCCTAAAGCCTTACATTTGTACCTAGCTATTACATAAAAAGGAAGCCTGCATACTTCTACTTCTCTCACCTTTGCTTCTAACATTTGCTGAATTTATCCCATTTATGATCTATATTATAAACATAATCCTGACATTTGTTTTAGTCTACCAGGACACCTGAGTGGCTCAGCAGTTGAGCGTCTGCCTTTGGCTCAGGGTGTGATCCTAATTTGGGGATCGAGTCCCATATCAGGCTTCCTGTGAGGAGCCTGCATCTCCCTCTGCCTATGTCTCTGCCTCTCTCTGTGTCTCTCATTAATAAATAAATAAAATCTTAATAATAATTTTAGTCTACCATTTAAAATCAATACTCGTGGCCAGTTCATTTGCCATAGATTTTTTACTCCCTGGTTAAATGAAATTTGTCCTTTATTTCTTTATTTAAGAAGAACTTACAGGGGCTTTTGTTTTTCAATTGCATTTATGTTTCAAATGAAAGAAATTAAAATATTTATTGGGTCATTTTCTTTTCTCCCTTGAGAACTCTCTGGCTATTTGCCCATTGTTTTCTGGCACTGAATATTGTTATAAAGTCAGAGGTAAGGCTCGTATCCTTATCTTTACCTTTTAAAGGTAGCTTGTTCTTTTAGCCTAAATGCCTCATTATCTCTCCTCATTCCAGTAATTTTACTGAGGTAGGTGATGGTATTGAGCTTTCTGTGACAGGCTCTGGGAAAATGTCCTTTCATGTCTACAGATACAAGTCTCTTTTCTTGAATTGTATCTGTAAATATTTTTAATATGTTTCGATTCTATTCTTTGGGATACTCAACACCTATATCGGATGTCTTCATATGCCTTATTTTTTTCTAAGTAATTTGCAACTCCTTTTAAAATTTCTTTCATTTTACTTCTTTTCTGCCCTGTATGTCATGATATTTATTGTGCTTCCATGGGGTCTAGTTTCCTTTCTGTTCTATTTTCAGTGTACCAATTTTCAATTACTATAACTGAGAAGGTTTTATCTCTCTGAAAGCTAATGCATCTCCTTCTGTCACAGCTTTCCTGAGCTGTCCCTACTTTGCTACTGCTTCTTACCATCTATGTAAACTTGTGATTTTTTTCAGGGCCTTCAGTTCCTCACTTTAAAATTGAGGTAATAATCATTCTACTTGATAGGAATGTAGTGAGGATTAAATGAGTTAATTTTTTCACAGCACTTATACACTGTTAAGTCTCTTATAAGTGTTTATAATTATATTTGTGGTTTTATTTTATAGATGCATCTCCTTTTTCAATTTTTATTTTTTTAATTCATACAGATATTTGGTTCAAATTTTATCTGCTTTATGGCAACATTTTCCTGATAAGTGTTCTGCTTTCCAATTGAACAGCTGGCTCTTTAGAAAAATGCACACTCCTCCTCAATACAGTGGATAAATCATTAAGGGGCCTAACTTAGGAAAAATGTGAGCAAAAATTAAAATGGAATACTAGGAAATAGCCAAAGGCAAAATGAACTGAAGGCTCCTAAAAGTATACTTTGTTTCCAATGTGTTTGTATAGAATTTTGCAATCTATGGAATGTAGAATTATCCATGATAATTCCTTATCTAAATCAATCTGGAAGAAAGAGGAAACCCAAGAAGACAAATAATGATGTAAGAAGTTGATAAAATTAGGTCCTATATAGTTTCATAGGTAAAAATTTATAACTCTCAGGGAACAGGTTATTCCATTCCTCTTCTTTTTTTTTTTTTTCCTTTTTTTTTTTTTCCATTCCTCTTCTACTTTTTTAATGGCATAGAGAAGGGAAGAAAGGGCCCATTTCATCTTTAACAGGGCTAGTATCATTTTGATATCTAAACCTGAAAATAACAACCCCCACTCACAGAGCAGTTATGATAGCAACTTCTCTACCACCACTAGTACCACAAAATAATTAATTTCAGAATAATTTTTGAGATATAATTGATAAATAACATTGTATTAGTTTTGGATGTATAGCATAATCATTTGACATATGGATATATTATGAAATGATTATCATAAGTTAGCATTACTATATCATTATAATTTTTTCTTGTGATAACTTAAGAGCTATTCATTTAGCAACTTTTAAATATGTATTACAATATTGCTAACCTTAGTCACCACCACCCTGAACGTTACATCCTCAGGACTTATTTGACAACTGGAAGTTTATGCCTTCAGACTACTGCCTTCATCCATCCCCACCACCCCCTAGTAACCACAATGTGTTCTGTGTGTGTGTGTGTGTGTGTGTGTGTGTGTTTTGACTCCCCAAATAAGTCAGTTCATATAGTATTTGCTTTTTTCTGACTTTATTTTACTTAACGCCCTCAAGGCCCATCTATGTTGTTGCAAATGGCAGGATTTCCTTCTTTTAAAATTTTTTATACTGAAAAATAAAGTATATAATGCATATTCTTTACCCATTTACCTTTTGATTAACACTTAGGTGGTTTCTGTGACTTGGGTTATTGTAAATAATGCTGCAGTGAACATGGGAGTGCACATAGCTCTTTGAGATAGTGACTTCCTTTCTTTTGCACATATACCCAGAAGTAGGATCCCTGGATTACATGGTAGTTCTAATTTTAATTTTTTGAGGAACTTCTATTCTGTCTTCCATAGTGGCTGCACTACAGAATAATTTAGGTATAGAATTCATTATATGTTAAAAGAATAATGCAGCACAAAAAAATGGGGTTTATACCAGGAGTATAATAATGTTTAATGTTATCCTAATATCATTCACCCTATAAATCAGGTAAAAGTCCTATCACATCCACAGACTCTAAACAAAAACATTTGATGGAACAATTTCTATCTTGCCTAAAACCTGTAATAATAGCTATGCCTCCCCAATGTGTGTATCTTATAAAGTGACAGTTATATATAAATGTATACATATCACAAATATATATTTGCATACCCACATATGTGTGAGTGCATGTTTATATTTTATATTTATATATATTATATAAAATATAATATTTTATATTTCTAGGTATGTATAGATCAAACAAAAGCCATTATGCTTAATGGCAAACGGGTGATGTTTGTATGAAATAATTACAAAGGACGCTTTCATGACTTGAATAATTCTATATTTCTCTAGAATTATGCAAAAAGATGAGAGAAATAAGTTGTTAAAAGGTTGTTAGAAAGTTGAAAGCATTGGGGTGCCTGGGTGGCTCAGTCAGTTAAGCATCCAACTCTTGATATTAGCTGAGGTCTGATCTCGGGATCATGAATTCAAGCCCCACATTGGGCTCCATGCTAGTCTTGGGCCTTACTGGGGAAAATAAAAGTTAAAAGCATCATATGTAAGTACTATGCTTAAATAATTGAAGAGCATCAACTGAATCAATTAGAAACAAGAGAACTCAATTATAGGCTAGTTACACACACACACACACACATATCATATAAACAAAATTGCCACAAAAACACCTAAGAAAAAAACTGAATATGAAAAATTTAAGTTATAAATAAAGAGAAATTTTATTTAAGAAAAATAATGGAGTACCAACAGAAATAATGATAATGCTAAATTAAAATTTTGTTTTTATACTATAAAAATGATAAACATATACCAAGACTAAATTTTGGTATTCCAGAAATAGAACCAAACATAGTTTATGATAAAGTCAAACCAGTGAGGGAAGGATTACTCACCTCCCCCATCTGATTTACTCTGTGCTCATTCATATTAGGCTTCACTTTGTTTTTTTCATTTACCCACTTTGTCATATGTCGTGGTCACTGTTTTTAAAACTAATGCTCTAACATGGATTTAAATTCCCTTAGCAATAAACTCAATGTACATATTTTTTATTTTATCACTTCATTAAAGCGTTAATGTTTTCTACTGCAGAGAGGCTGAGGCAATTAGGAAAGAGAATTGGACTAACCTTAGGCTGAGGAGCGGGCCTCACCTCTGAAAGGTGGGATGATGGGGCAAACAGTTTAAATGCTCTGCTCTGTGGCTTTGCATTTGGTTCCTATGCTGTAATCAAATTATATCATGACCTATTTTGCTACATGTCACAGTTCTAATAGGAGGTTGGTCAGGGGATTAGGTACTCTGGAACCATGCTGGAAAATGAAACCTACAGATGGTACATATTTATTTTTGCTTCTACAATGTCTAAGCCAACTATTTGGAAGGTTTCCTTCTCCTTGGGCATTATTTCTAGAACTCAGAACATTTACTTAGAAAAATCCTTATTTTTGTTTTGAGGATGGTTTGTCATTAAATTAAGCTCATGTGCACATAGTAAATTTTGTATGAAATCTCATTATGCAATCTCATGTTAACTTATTCACTAATTATATAATAAAATTGCTGGAATAATTATCCAACTCATATTTAATTAATGCTTAATTAAAGATATAGCTTAAGTAATTGTGGCATATTGCAGTACTAGTGAACCAGAAAGTTATAATAAACAGTACCATGACAGAAAATTACTAGGTATAGCAGTTTAGTTTTATGGCTTTTAGCTGAATTTATAGACAGATTACATCATTTTCAGATGGTTTTTTGTTTTGATATTAACCTTTCTAAATGAGGTTTTTCCGTAAGTATAGTATATTCAGAAAGGTGGCTTTCATCAACAGACTAAAACAGGTATCAACATGCCCTTTGGGTTTTTTTCATGAATTCAATTTTTAGATCTAATATCAATAGTGGTTTAGAAATAAATTGAGAGGAAGATTGACTAATGTCATAAATTGAATAATTGCAGGGACTTAGGTTTAGGGGCCTCAGGAGGCATTGTGACTTACTGAATTACAACTTAAAGCAGAATTCAACAGTTCCTTCTTTTGTATTTTCCTGCCAATCAAAAATATGTCTAGTAGTCTACACTGTAGCCTAGAGTAAAATATATGTCTGTGCTTCTCATGTGACTGTTTCCTCATTTTTTAATCACCCTTGGGCCCATATACCATGCGGTAACAAAAAAGTAAAATATTAAGCTAAATTGTGACAAAAGCTTAATGTTTTAGCTTTATCCAGCTCATTGTCTTCTTCTCTTTTAACTTTTTTGAAAGATTTATTTACTTGAGGGGCAGCCCGAGTGGCTCAGCAGTTTAGCACTGCCTTGAGCCCAGGGCGTGAACCTGGAGTCCTGGGATCGAGTCCTGCATCAGGCTCCCTGCATGGAGCCTGCTTCTCCCTCTGCCTGTGTCTCTGCCTCTCTCTCTCTCTCTCTCTCTCTTTCTGTGTCTCTCATGAATAAATAAATAAAATCTTAAAAAAAAAAGATTTATTTGAGAGAGTGCAATGTTGGGGAGGGGCAGATGGAGAGGGAGAGAATCTCAAGCAGACTCCCCATTGAGTGTGGAGCTGAAGCAGGGATCTTGATCTCATGACCCTGAGATTATGACCTGAGCCAAAATCGAGTCAGATGTTTAACCAACTTTAGCCACCCAGGCGCCCCTGCCATATTTTATTTTTATTACAATTTACATAAGCAAACATTCTTTAAGAAAATAAGTGAATCAATAATTAACAACAACAACAAAAGAAAATCAAGTATTTTAGCTGAATTACAAATTAGGCCTTATATAATTCTTCATAAAGAAAACTACTATTGATAAAGTTGATCCAAAATATCAGAGACTTAAATACCTTTCTTAAAGCATCAATTTAACATATGAACTTCAGGAAGGACCAAATTCTTCTGCACTAGGAGGGCTGTCTCCCTAGGAAACCTTCCAGGAATGAGGGGAAAATGACCTCATCAAGAAGTAGCTGGCACTGAACTACTCAGTGTGTGTTCCTACTCCATCCCCTTCTACTTGATGAGGCATGAACAAATATGTCAAAGGAACAGAAGAGTCCCAGGATAGAAGATATTTAGAAAAGTAAGGTTCTTGTATCTTACTGTGTAACTCCACGCATAGATGATTTTCAATGTTAATTTTGATTTACATGAAGTATGACTGTGTCTGACGAAATGAAAAGCTGATGAAGGTGTACATTAGTATACATTGAGCAAGCTGCATATGGCTGCTATGGGAGCCATAGCATCCTTTTTATAAGGACTTCTTGGCAACTCTTTCACCTAATTAGCACAGCACTTTACAGTTGTATTCACTGCCATAATGTTCACTGTAAACTTCCTTCATTATCCCTTTATCCCCTTGGCTTTTTTTCCCCCAAGGAATAAATTATGTTTACTGAAATACCTAGGGTTCAGTAGATGATACACATACAGCCTAATGGTCCTGAGGAGCTAGGATTGGTCTATATGTTGAAAGTGGAAGTACAAATACAAAAAGGGCAAAAAGGTGGGGAATCATTTGACATAACAGGTTTCTTAGAGTTTATTGGACCTTTCTAGATATTTTGCAAAGAGATGGGTTGAGAAGTTTATCAAGGCCACCAAGACCTGAGCCTTGAGAGGTCTTCTATTTCTTGGGTATTTCAGAACTATTCTGACCATCCAGAGTTTCTCATAAGTAGGAGTCACAAACTGAAATCCAGGGTTACTGCTATGTTTTATTTGTTCGTGTGTGTGTGTGTGTGTGTGTTTAATTGAAACTTTTATTGAGATTATTGTAGACTTAAGAGGAAGTGTAAAGAATAATGCAGAGAGATGCATTGTATCTTTTACCAGGTTCTCCCCAATGGTGATGTTTTATAAAACTAATTAGAATGGTATCACGACCAGGATAATGGAATTGATACAGCCTACTACTCTTAGTCATATTCTACAATTTACCTTGTACTCGTGTGAGGGTGTATATTCTCTATAGTTTTATTACATGTGTAAATTCATGTATCTACTACCACAAGGATCCTGACATCCCCCTCTCTCAATACTCTGTCCCCTTCAAACTCCTGACAACTACTAACCCAGTCACTTCTAAAACTGTTATGTTTCAAAATTGTTGCTTCAAAGATGTTATGTAAATAAAATGATACAGTATGTTACTTTAGGAGATTGTTTCTTTTCCTCTGCTTAACCTATTTCCCTGGAGATTCATCCAGTTGTTGCCTCAGCCACTAATCATTAGGAGGGCTTGCATAGATCCTTCTTGTGGGCTGGACTATGTTTCCTCCAGGATTCTAGGTCCAGAAGAGGAATGGGCCTTCTTGGGCAGCCTTCTAGGGGTTGAATGGGGGTCAGAAAGACTGAATTTGAGTGCCTTCTTCTGTTGAGTGGAAGAAATCACACATCTGACCACTGTGTTGTTCCTCTAGTCTTGAAGTCCTAAACCAGTTAGAGTTCTCCTTTACCAGATTGCAGACCTTTCTTTTGGTTGCCTTTGCATTATTTCTAGGTTTTATAGTTGCACCCTAGGGAAGGAACAGGGAGAAATGGATCTACCTCATCTTGTCTAGAGCAGAAGTCTAGGTGGTGGCACACATTTTCCTACTTATCCACTGGGCCTCCAAGTATACACTTTCTCTCTTTGTTCTTGGATTTCTCATATTTACCTCTTATGTGTTTGTAATTTTTGATAGAAACTTAGTATCCATCCTGGTTCTCAGGCCTCTATTGGAACTTGAATATAAGGGTTGGGATGCCTTTACCTATAAAGAATACCTAACTAACTAAAATAGACTTAAACAATGAAGAAAATATAAGAAGGCTTATATTTTGGAGGTAAGGGATTAGATTTGGCTGATTCAATGAGACTCCAGCTTAGAATCTCAGAGATTTTCTTGGTGTTTTGTTTTGCTTAGTTTTTGTTTTTGTTTTGTTTTGTTTTGTTTTTTTCAGGATAGCTGTTGTAGCCTCAAGCATTATATCCTCTATGACCAACTCCAAAGTTAGGATGTCACAGTGCCTGTTTTCTGTCTTTAAAGGAAAACTTACTTGAAGCCTTGAAATGAAATGTCTCTTCTCATTCATTGGTAGGGATAGGTCACATGTGAGCTTGCTACCAACAGGATTGGAATTACTATAATCATCTTGGTATAATTAGCATTCACTTCTGTGGTTTGAGAAGGATCTCCTAAAGCACATTGAATTTCAGGACAATACAATAGTTTCATTTGGAAGGAAATAGATAGTAGTGGTTAGGCTATACTAGACTTATTACTTATTTTAATCTTATAGCCTGATCTGATCTTTGAAATATAGAGATATTTGGTAGAGATAGGGTAGAAATTATGACTAAGCAGGATAGGATGCAGAGATAAACTGATTCAGCTATAGAATTGGTCCCTAAGTGGAGAGTCGGGGAGAAAAAAAAATTGGTCCCTAAGTTATAAAATTCTGTTTATGAGAAAGGAACTGGATCTAGGTCTGATGGTCAGTGTCGCAAGTCAAGGTTTCTTGACTAATACAACTAATAATCGGTTTATCAGGATAGTAGGATAGCCTAGGAAAATGGGAAGAATGACTCAGTGGTCAAACAGGGAACCAGATGTATAGAACTCATGGAAGGCTCTAGGTGATTAGGAGAGGCTGCTAATAGGATTGCTTCAGTCTAACATGGATTCGTTTGAAAACTGGTTAGGTCTAAGTTACAGACATAAGACATCAATGATGCTTGCCGGAAGAAAAAGGCAAGGAAAAGTCTGGTCATCAAGGATTATTTGCCATTCTAAACCTAAGTAACTTAGCAATGAACTTTTTAAATCTGGAAGATTTATATTATTCAGAAATATTTCAAGTCTTTATTTGAATTTTCTTAGAACACTGATTCAATTCAATAGCAGCAAATTACTGAAAACTAGATTCACTTAGCAAAGCATTGTTTGATATTCTTTAGAAGATAATCCAATAACTAGATTAGAGCACTGATACTGGGATAGGAAATAAAATTAATTAGTTGGATTATTAAATATTAATGCTTGCATTAACTAAAAAATAGTGCCAGGTCTTATTCAGGTACCCATGGTACAAGTTTCTATTCCTAAGAGAGTCTACTTATAATTGAATTCCAAGGAACCAGCAGATATCCTGGCATATAAGTGATGCTCAAAACCCTTTTATGCATAAATGAATATGTAAATAAAATACTGCACGATAATGCTATATTAAAAATATGAAGGGAGAGTTAGGCAAGTGAGGATACTTGGAAGGTTAATTGTCCTCTCCATGGAAATGCAAGGCAGGTAAGGGAAAGCCTCAGAAGGAGTGGTATTTGAACTGAAACTTGGAGAATGAGCAAGATTTTTCTAAGTGGAAAAATATATAAAGGTGTGAGCTTACATTAGAGTCTCAGGAAATGATGATAAATGTACAAGTAACAGAAATCTACAGTAGTGATTGGTTTGGGTGATGGTTAGAGATGACCTTGGAAAAGTAGGATAGAGTAATTTGGGGAAGACTTGAATATAACCTTTTAAAAGGTTTACACTTGGGGATCCCCGGCTGGCTCAATGGTTTAGCGCTGCCCTTGGGTCAAGGTGTGATCCTGGAGACCCCAGTCAAGTCCAAAGTCAGGCTTCCTGCATGGAGCCTGCTTCTACCTCTGCCCCCCTCTTTCTCTCTCTGTGTGTGTCTGTCATGAATAAATAAATAAAATATTTTTTTTTAAAAAAAGGTTTACACTTTATTTTAGAGGCAATGGAAAAACATTAATTACATTTAAGTGTATAAACTGCCATGATCACATATGATTCATAGAAAGGAGACCCTGGCACTATTGAAGAGGATTAGTTGGAAACAACCATGAGTCAGGGGTTAAGTCAACAGGCATTTGTAGTAATCCAAATGAAGAATGCTGAGAGCCAGGGTTAGGGTATGACCTTGAGGGTGACAAGGCATTTTATGGGCATTGAGAGATATTTTAGAAGTAGAATTAATGCAACTTGATGATTGATTTGGGTATTCATGTTGATAATGGAGATGCGGAATCAATTTTTACTTCATGGTTTTGGTTTGAAGAATTGAGTGGATAGTACTGTGGTTAGCTAATGAAGGGAAAATATTTTTAGGGAGAGGTTTGAGATGAGTTCTAGCTCACTGGAAATGCTAGGACAGGCAGGACACCCTGATATATAAGACAAACATTAAAATAGGGCATGAATAGGGGTGAATAGTTTTTTTTTTTTTAAATAGATTTTTGTTGAAGTATAACATTCACAAGTCATAAGGGCTCAGAACAAGGGATACTCACAAAAGTCACTTATATGGACCATTACCCAGGTAAGGAATAGAACACAAGCAGCACCTGCAAATTAATAAATAAGCTATGACAGACTGGCAATCAACAAAGTATCAGTCCTAAAACAAAAAGATGAAATCTTGACCAAAGGAAAAAACATGTGATCTCATCCTATGAAACAACTAGGTTTTCATTTTTTAACCCCCTCAAATATTTGAGAACTATATTTGACCTGGTTTGAATTAAATGTAGACTTTATGATATACAGCCTGGAAGGCAACTCAAAGAGATAAGTAGTTAACATCCACAATAGCTGAACCTGAGCTACAAGAGGCCCCTGTGACCATGATAGGGAAGGATGCCATACATACCAAGGAGCTGAGGACAGAGAGAACAAATAGGTTTTCAGATAAATTAAATAGTGCTTCTCAAATTGAAAGTCATTAGCGTAGAAGCTCTGAATTATACGTATTGATTTTCTGCTTCTTACTTGGGCAATAACTATAGCTAATATTTATTGACCCCTTCCTATGTGCTGGGGATGGTTCTATGGTCTTTATAGGTATTAAATAATTTAAGCCTTACTATTATTATCAGATGAGGTGCCTGAAGCAAAGAGCTGCTGTGTAATTTCCCTGAAGTCACAGCTAAGAAGTTATGGAACTGGGCTTTGCACATGGGCACTTGGATGCAGAACTAGTGCTGAGTGTTTCCTACACTGAGGCTAAACTCTGTGGAGTAAACTGTGGGGTAAGAAGCAGTGGCAACCTGTGTCATTGGTGATGGATTTTAATGCTCTCCAGCCTTTGCTAATTTTATGGCATAAACGGCAAAGGTTCTGAAGGAGCACCTTAATCAAGAGACAGTATAATGGTATGTAAACATAAGAATATTTAAGCTCTACTTATTCATACATTTTATATTCATTTATTGAACATTTAGTACAAGTCAGATAATGTGTTTGCTCAGAATTCTGCCTTTTCGAAGCCTTAGAGAAGCAAGTATAACAGCAAATGATTACAGTGTGATAAAGGGTCTTATTATAATAGGGTTGATGGAAGCTTGGAACAGGAAGTGTTGCTTCCTGCCTGGAAGTTGAGCAGCTGTCTATGGAGAAAATATTTGAATTGCCTCTTAAAAGATGAGTACTCATTTGCCAGATAAAGTAGGGGAAGACTTCCTTTGAATACCAAAGGCACCATGCATGGTGAGAGAAACTGGAGGGATCAAAAAGAGTTGGAGAGGCAGGCAAACACCCAATGAAACAGGTAAATCAGCAGCTTGGTTTTCCTTGATCAGTAGCTTTCAAACTTTTCTGACCCTGACAATAGGAAATTCTAAATAAACTGCAATTAAACATCTTTTTAATTGTAATTAAAACAAGTCACCTGAAACAAGACTTGAATTAATAAAGTATGTCCTTCCTGAAACAAGACTTGCAATTAATGAAGTATGTCCTTCCTTATTCTTCTTCATTTTTCCTATTACCTTTCCTTTATTTATTTATTTTTTTGTCTTCCAGTGTTTTCTATACTTCTTTGGGGGGAAAAATAGTTTGAGATCCACTCAATGGTTTGACCTGGCAGGAGTTCACTGCATCTAGTGAAAAGAATATTTGATATGACCTATTATACTTACCTTTTAGAAAAATTATTTGACTTCAGTGTAGGGATTGGAGCAAGATCCTAATATGGTAAACAGAATAAAAGTCCAGAGCCCAGTTAGGAATTATTAAAAAAACTAGGCAGGAAATAGTGAGGACTTAGACTGAGTAATTAGAAGAATTGCCATGGGGCACCTGGGTGGCCATCTCATATCTCAGTTGGATACGCATCCAACTCTTGATTTTGGTTCAGGTCATGATCTCATGGGTCCTGGGATGGAGCCAGACATCAAGGATGTACAAAGAGCTCCTCAGGCTCCCTGCTAAGTGCAGGGTCTGCTTTTCTTCCTTTGCCCCTCCTCCCACTCATGTGTCCCATAGGCTCGCTCACACTCTCTCTCTAAAATAAATCAACCTTAAAAAAAAAAAAAGAATTGCCATTATAATTTTAAGAGAAACAGCCTTAGACTCAGAGTTTAGATATGGGGTGTGGGAGGGAAGAAGGAATCCAGAAATAGCCATGGGAGAATTTATATTCTATATATACTTTAATATTAAACTTTGTAAAAACCTAACAAATTGTTTCAGCTTCAGAGCACTCCTTGCTGAAATATAACAAAAGGATTCATCCATTACACATCAAATTTTCTTTTATCTGGGATCCTGATTAAATACTCCTGCTCAAAGGAATGTTCCTTTCTCCTTTTATGATCTAATGACAGGCTTTTAATTTTTCCTCAAGCACTTCAAAGAATTTCCTATCTAGTAGGTCATCTACAAAATTCCATTAGGGAATAATCTGGAAATAATAAAATGTCTGACCCCTATAAAATTTTACATGGGAAGAAATGAGAAAATAAGTCTCTGACCTTAATGTACTGTAAAGATTTAAAAAAAAAAAAGTTTGGATGGCTTAGGGAAGAAGTGGGTTTGCTATTTAATGAGAACATAGGGTAGGATACATTACTGCCTGGAAGCAGTTACTATTGTGGTAGTGTGATGAATCAGATGGGTTATCCCCATGGGATCAACTTACAGGGCCCTGGGGGTCCTCACTGGATTGGTGACTGCTCCAAGCCAACAGCAATTCTTTTAAAGGAGGAGAATCAGTAATATAGAATTCTTTCCCTCATTTTTGCTTCATTTCCCAACCCCTTATATCATTTCATTATCTTCTTTTGCCTTTTTAAAGGAGTTAAGATAAGAGTCACATAACATCATTCACAATCTTAACTTTTAAGTGTGTTAATTCAGGTGGTCTTTAGTATCTTCGGTATCATGCAACCCTTCACTAATTCCAGAATGTTTTCTTCAATATTAATTAAGCAGTCACACCACATTCCCTATCCACTCCAGCTCTGGCAACTAGTATTCTACTTTCTGTCTCTGGATTTGCCTATTTGAGGCATTTCATATATATTGAATCATACAATGTGTGGCCTTTAGCGTTGGCTTCTTTCACTTAGCATTTTCAAGGTTCACCCATATTGTAAGCATGTATCGGTACCTCATTCCTTTTAAGGCTGAATGATAATCTACAATATGGATAGAAAATATATCGTTCATCCCTTCATTTGTTGATGGGCACTTGGGTTGTTTCTACTTCTTGATTTTTGGATTGCTCATACCAACATTATTTATATGTAAGCATTTGTATGGCCATGTGTTTTTAATTTTCTTGGGTATATACCCAGGAGAAGAATTGCTGAGATTAAATAGGAATACTATGTGTAGCTCTTTGAGGAAACCCCAAACTCTTTTCCACAGTGGCCATACCATTTTGTATCCTCATCAGCAATGTGTGATGTTTTCTAATTTCTCTCTTTATCAATACTTGTTTATATATTTTTTAAATATTTGAAAATCACATTACCTTTTGTAACATTATTATCAACCCTATATTCACGTCATAGTCTCCTATGCCTTTTTTCATTCCCTCATTTTCCATCTGGCGAGGTTGACCTGTGATTATTTGTGTTAAAAGCCATTGTGACCATTTCTTTTATTGGTAGGAGAAAATCATCACTATTTTATTTTTTTTTCATATGCTAATGGGGGGGATGGCTTCTCTATTGCTTCATAACAAATAACCCAAAACCTAGCAGTTTGAAACTATAAACATTATCTACTGTTTCTGTGAGTCAAGAATTGATAGGTAACTGAGATGGGTCCTGTGCTCAGGGTCTGCAACAGGACTGTAATCGAGGTATGGGCTAGAGCTGTGGTCTTCACTCCTGCTTACTGGAGTAGGATGCTCCCAGGCTCACTCATGTGGTTGTCAGCAGGATTCAGTTCCTCACTAGTTGTTGGACTGAGGGCCTTAGTTGCCTTAATGGTACTGCTACAGGTTTCCTCAGTTCATTCCCACATAGGACACTCCATTGCGCAGTTAACAGAGGGCAGCTGGCTTTATCAGAGCAAGCAAGAGAAAGAGCAAGTGAGATGGCAGTTTCAATCCCCTTGAACCTAACCCTTGGATGTAACATCACTTTTGTTGCATTCTATTCATTTAGAAGTGGCTGGGTCTAGGGAATTATATAAGGGCATGAATACCAGAAGGCAGATCATGGTGTTGGACCCTGGCTCACGGGTGCCAACGTGGCCCGGTGGACGCCCCAGAGACCCAGACCCCAGACAGGCAGATGCAATTAGCAAGAGGGTTTATTGAACGTTTGCGCAAACGGGCTCTCCGCCTCCGAAGAGGAAAAGAGCCCCGATTAGCAATTACAGGTGTCTTTTAAAAGGCAAAAGGAAAGAAACTTCCTAAAGACAAAAGAACCGCGGGAGTCGCATGGCATCCAGGTTGATTTTGGGGAGGGTCAACATGAACCTATTCAGGGACATTCCAATCAGGGTGTGGGGGGGGAAACGGTTTTCTTATTGTAAACAGAATGCTTTTAGTTGCTAAAATTTCAGGAAGAAGACTGGATGGGCTGCCTCTGGATTAGGGCTGGCCCTACTTACAAGGGGGGAGGTTTCTTCATTCCCTCCTCTTGTTTGGGCTGATTTTAACCTTAAAATCTTAGGGAACATTTATTTTTTCAGTTTGGAGGGCCCGACATTGCTGAGTTAATACCAGAGCTTGGGTAATAGACAATCTGTCTTGGATGAACTGGAGCAGCCGGTTGAGGACGCAGGGGCCGAAAGTTAGCAGCAGGAGCAGGATAACTAGAGGCCCAGAATGGTAGAGATTAGGGTGGTCAACCAGGGAGACTGATTAAACCAGCTTTTAAACCAGCCCTGCTGGGCCTCCCGGTCCCTTTGTCTTTTATTTAACCTTTCCCTGAGTTTGGCCATGGAGTCTCTGATGACTCCAGAATGGTCTGCATAGAAACAGCATTCCTCTCCCAGGGCCGCACACAGTCCTCCCTCTTTCAGGAATAGTCAATCCAAGCCTCTCCTGTTGTGAAGTGCTACTTCTGAAAGTGAGGGGAGGGACTGTTCTAGCTTAGAAACGGACTGCGCTAGTGTCCGTAGATCCTCATCTACAGCTGTTTGGAGTTCTAGATAACGCCGTGAGCCCTGGATCGGAGCAGCTGCGCCAGTACCCACCCCAGCA
Source organism: Nyctereutes procyonoides (assembly GCF_905146905.1). NCBI lineage: Eukaryota > Metazoa > Chordata > Mammalia > Carnivora > Canidae > Nyctereutes > Nyctereutes procyonoides. The sequence goes on along the minus strand of NW_026575121.1, from coordinate 28,650,776 downwards.
GCGACCCCTAGTCCCAACATAACGGCTAAGGTTAGGGAGACAGGTTCGCGCCGAAAACGGGTGGGATGTTTATCATACTGATTTTCTAGAGTTTCAGCAGGGTGATAGAACACCCTGGGTATGATCTGCACCATGACACAGAAGTCGTTTGAGCTATTTAGAACCTTAGCCGACACACAGGGGGTGAGGCCTTTGTTGCATGCCCACCAAGTTCCCGGCTGGGGCTCCAGGTAAGAATCAGTCCCCAAAATCGGGGTGGTAGTGTTGCAGAGTCTCTGGTAGCCCCGGGGGGGTGTTCCTATGCAGGTTCCCTGTCCTGTAACTTCTGTAAGGCTGAGTTGTGGTTGGGAGTCGGGTGTGCATCCCTGAGTGCTAGTGATGTTATTATAGGTCCCTGAAGTAGCAATCCCCTCATAATAAGGGGGGGTGGTGCAAGGCAGAGCCAGCAGGATTTAGTTACATCGGGGCTGGTTCGATTAAGGGCCAGGAATGCCCCTATGATAAGATTTGTCCGGTCTCGGGTGACGACCGAGGGGTTGGAGTGACCGCGAAGTTAGTGGGTGCGGCGCTCCCTGCGGCTAGGGCCGGGGCAGCTCTTTGTTCCCCGAGGACCGCGTTAGGCCCGATCGCCACGGGGTCTGGGGATTCTATTTTTAGTTTAATTCTGAATATAAAACCATCATCTGTTCTTTCTTTGTATAACCTGAATCCCCACGTATATCCATTGGCCCAGTAAGTAGCCCTTTTTCCGGGCTCCGCGAAGGATATCCGTAGGGGATGACACCACCCTTGGCAGGGCCCATAATTAAGGGTTTTCCATTTGCTAAATGTCGGGTGAGTATAGTTAGCCTTGACAGTGATATAATCCCAGGAGGAGGAGGGCCTCCATTCTGTATCCCCCGTAGTTTCGCACCCCCAATTTTTACAATAAAAATATTCCCCTCCTCCACAGGTGGGATTTAGCCTGCGATCTCTGTGGTGCCCGGGACAGACATAAAAGGGAAGAGTGCTTAGCATGGCCCTTCTGTCAGGCGTGCCACAGCCTCCCCATGGGTCTAATCCCAGTCGCCCTGGAGGGCTTTCTTGGTTAGGGGCTCTAGAGGTGTCGAAGTATCCCTCTAGGTCCCATGGGCTAGGGGCCCCTATGGTTAGCTTGCATAGGTCAGGATATAGGTCAGGCCACCAGGTTCCCACGGGGGCGGTCTCAGTTATAGACCAGACGTCGTCACCCCCAGACGTTAGTACCTGCCAGGTTAACCTTTTGAGGGCATGAGGGTCCCCTTTGGCGGAGGTGAAGAGCGCTAGGAGAGGTAGGAATATAACAACTGTCATTGAACAATTTATGAAAGTCTTATCTTGAGCGGGTTTTGGGTGCGGTGGAGCTTCCACTGGAGTGGCTCGTCCGGTCCGTCCTGGCTGGCGTCAGCGGTGCTCGTTGATGGGGCGCGCTGGACGTGTGAGGCGTGGACCCAAGCAGCAATGCCGTCTACCTTTAAGGCGGTTGGGGTGGTCAGTAGTACAGTATATGGGCCCTTCCAGCGGGGCTCAAGCGTCCTGGACTGATGTCTCCTGACGTAGGCGGAGTCCCCGATCTGGAACGGGTGTGGGCCGGTGTGTCTCCGGGGCGGTAGACAGCCGCAAGGGGTTTCCAGATCTGGTGCTGGATAATCTGGAGCGCCTTTAGCCTGTCCTGTAAACCGGGAGTGTTAGCAAGAGGGTCAAGAGCAGAATCTAGTAAGTCCGTTACTGGTGGGGGACCTCCATAGAGAATCTCGTAAGGAGTTAGCCCATGGCGCGCGGGAGTGTTCCGGACTCGGAACAGAACCATAGGGAGGAGTTGGACCCAGTCTCTAGTGCCAGTCTCCAATGTCAATTTAGTTAGGGTCTCTTTAATTGTTCTATTCATTCTTTCTACCTGACCTGAGCTCTGGGGTCTGTATGCACAATGTAATTTCCAATTTATCCCCAGTAATCTGGCCACCAACTGACTTACCTGGGAGACGAAGGCGGGGCTGTTGTCCGACCCTATTACCTTGGGCAGTCCAAACCGGGGGAAAATTTCTTCCAGGATTTTCTTGACAACCACCTGGGCGGTTTCTCGCTTGGTGGGGAAAGCTTCTGTCCAGCCATTTCGTAGAAAGCTACTCCCATCGGTGTACCAGGTTGCTTCAGCATCTGGCAAAGGCTGGTCCGTCAAGTCCCCTCTGGTGCCATGGACTTCAGCTAGGATCTGGTGGCAATCATGCATTACTAGGGAGGGGGACTCGGTTTCTGGAAGCAAGGTGGCCGGGTTTAGAGATGTAGCCGTTCCAAACTGTATCTGCTCAGAATTCAGTAACATGGCCTGATAATGGGTGACCCGGGCGTTTGAGAGCCATCGATCAGGGGGCTGGCGGATGACTGTCTCTACGGCGTGGGGGGCCACCACAGTGAGGGGTTGGCCAAAAGTCAACTTGTCTGAGTCTTTTACCAGGACTGCCATAGCCGCTATTATCCGGAGACATGGGGGCCATCCTGCAGCCACGCTGTCTAATTTTTTTTGAAAAGTATGCCACGGGCCTTTTCCAGGGTCCCAGTTTTTGAGTTAGGACCCCTTTGGCTATTCCATTATGTTCATCAACATATAGCGTAAAAGGCTTGGTTACATCTGGGAGGCTCAGGGCAGGGGCAGTCAATAAGGCCCTTTTTATTTTGTCAAAAGCCAATTGCTGCTCCTTTCCCCAGTGGTAGGGGGTGTTGGATTTCGTGAGAGGATATAGGGGAGCCGCCATCTCCGCAAACCCGGGTATCCAGAGGCGGCAGAACCCAGCACTGCCGAGGAACTCTCGTAGTCCTTTGGCATTAGTGGGTGCTGGGATCAGGGCTACAGCCTTTTTGCAGCTCTCCGTCAGCCACCTCTGGCCTCCAGTTAACCTCTCGTAAATCTTGTACCGGCCGGTAATCTCCTGTGCCGGGTTTTTTTACGGGTAATAGAGGAGTATTCCAGGGCAACTGGCAAGGTATTAAAATGCCCAATTGTAATAGTCTCTGTATATGGGGCCAAATGCCTTCTTTGGCCTCTTTGCTCATTGAATATTGCCGGATCGATATGGGGGTGGCCGAGGGTTTTAAGTTTATAATTATGGGCGGCTGGTTTACAGCTAGTCCCATTCCGGCCGTTTCCACCCAGGCCTGAGAGTAGTTAGTGAGCCATTCAGAATCTAGGGGCTGTACGGCCGGTGGAGAGTCCTCGTGCAGCCGGTGTTCATCCTCTAGGCGCAAGGTCAGTACCTGGAGGGGCTGCCCTCCCGCGCCAGTAATAGTGGCCCCTTTTTGCTGAAAATGTATCTGGGCCCCTACTTTTGAAAGAAGGTCTCTGCCTAGGAGAGGGTAAGGGCAGTCTGGGACCAGTAAGAAGGAATGCGTTACTTGCCCAGTGCTCAGGTGGACCTTCCGTTCGGTTGTCCATCGATATAACTTGCCTCCAGTTGCCCCCTGAACCCAAGACGTTTTAGAGCTCAAGGGTCCTTTTGCCTCAGTTAAAACTGAATGTTGAGCTCCCGTATCGACCAGGAAGGTCACCGGCTGTCCCCCCACTTTAAGGGTTATCCGAGGCTGGGGGGGGGGGTTTCCTGGCCCTGACATCCCTAATCTTCATCTTCTAGGGACAAAACAGGAATGGGCTTCTTTTTAGGTCCCTGCGTTTGGCCCTTCCTTGGGCAATCTTTAACCCAATGTCCTTTTTCCTTGCAGTAGGCACACTGGTCTCGTTCAACCCGTGGTCCTCTTTTGTCTCCCAGGTCCCTACTCTGTCCTGACTTACTCTGCCCTGAGCCCTGTACTACGGTGGCCAGTATAGCCTTCTATTAACCTCTGCAGAAAACCTGCCGGCGTCTCATCTTTTCCCTGCACTATAGCACGTACCTTTGCCAAATTGGTGGGGCGACGCCCTGCCCCTTTGAGACCCGCTAGGAGTACCTGGCGATAGAGACGGAGCCGCTCCCTACCAGCAACAGTGTCGTAGTCCCAGGTCGGGCGAACCAAGGGGAAAACATCCTCAATTTCATTAGGCAGCTGGGTCGGCCTCCCATCCACCCCCGGGACGCGCTGTCTCTCCTCCGTGGTGAGGAGAGTCTGCAGGAGCTGTTGGCGGTCATCCTAGGTCGGCTGGTGGAGGTGTCCATTGGGTCCTGGCTGGAAGACTAGGGCCTTCACCTGCAAGATAATGTCAGTATTATCCTGGGCCCCCCGACGTTGAAAGCCGGCCACTCTGAGGAGCAGAAGGTGACCCATCTTCGTCTTCTGACTTCGACCGAGAGATTGTGTGCCCGGCCGGCGACTTCTTTCCAGTGATCTAGAGTGAGGCTTAAAGGGGTGGTTACAGTCTGCCCCATGGGTGTAGAGAAGGGGTGAGCGGTGAGGAGGAGGACAGGAAAGGAAGAAAAACACGGAACGAACAGACGCACACGAACGACAGGACTGGCGCGGCAGATTCAGATGGGAGCGGTCGCGAACCACGACCCTCCCCGAAGAGGAGGGAGTGCCGGGGCTCCGTTCCTCTTCCAGACCACTCCGGAGTCCGACTCCGGAGGGGGACCAGGGGTCTCGGGCACGTCTGCCTCCCCCGCTGGTCCAAATACAGAATACAGAGTACAGCGTCCTGCAGGCACAATACAGACCCGCACAAAACAGACCCGGCCAGTCAGACAAACGGAATTAACCTCTGCAGAAAACCTGCCGGCGTCTCATCTTTTCCCTGCACTATAGCACGTACCTTTGCCAAATTGGTGGGGCGACGCCTGCCCCTTTGAGACCCGCTCGGAGTACCTGGCGATAGAGACAGAGCCGCTCCCTACCAGCAACAGTGTCGTAGTCCCAGGTCGGGCGAACCAAGGGGAAAACATCCTCAATCTCATTAGGCAGCCGGGTCGGCCTCCCATCGCCCCCGGACGTTTTTGCGAGCTTCGAGGTAGACGCGCTGTCTCCTCCGTGGGAGGAGAGTCTGCGGGAGCTGTTGGCAGCCATCCCAGGTCGGCTGCAAGATAATGTCAATATTAAAAGCTCCGTTCCTGGGCCACCCGACGTTGAAAGCCGGCCACTCCGAGGAGCAGAAGGTGACCCATCTTCGTCTTCTGACTTCGACCGAAAGATTGTGTGCCCGGCCGGCGACTTCTTTCCAGTGATCTAGAGTGAGGCTTGAAGGGGTGGTTACAGTCTGCCCCAGGGGGGTAGAGAAGGGGTGAGCGGTGAGGAGGAGGACAGGAAAGGAAGAGAAACACGGAACGAACAGACGCACACGAACGACAGGACTGGCGCGGCAGATTCAGACGGGAGCGGTCGCGAACCACGACCCTCCCCGAAGAGGAGGGAGTGCCGGGGCTCCGTTCCTCTTCCAGACCACTCCGGAGTCCGACTGCGGAGGGGGACCAGGGGTCTCGGGCACGTCTGCCTCCCCCGCTGGTCCAAACACAGAATACAGAGTACAGCGTCCTGCAGGCACAATACAGACCCGGCACAACACAGACCCGGCCAGGCAGACAAACGGACGAGACAGATATGACATTTAGCGAGCTCGGTCTTACCTCCTACCGGTCTTAGGATTCAGTCTGGGGCGTCTCAGATCCCGGACGAGCCCCCAA